>NC_090930.1:1248722952-1249922952 GCF_040938575.1 Ambystoma mexicanum | reverse complement strand
CTAATCCTTTTTAGTAACAACTAAAGAGCTTGCCACCCATGACCAATTGTAGTTATTTTCCAAAGATTCATATTTATTCTGTTTATGATCTTTTTGTTAATGTTCCACACTGGTGTATCTGAAGGTAATCTGTATGTTTTAGGTCCAGTTTTCTTGATATTTTTTGTTTCAGCTTGTTGTTCTTTTCTTGCCATTAGTTTGTTCCGTTTGTTTTGTACTGGTGTTGAGGTTCTGTCCAGTTCATCCTTTCTGTGATCTTTTAATTCATAGCCCCATTTTCGTAACTTTGCAGCTCCTTTTAACAATATGTTCTTCATTTTGACTGAGTTTAGATGTAGAATTACTCTATCCACTCTATTTTGTTCCACAAATTCGATGACCGCAATGTCATCTGTGGCAATTTCTTTTAGTTGCGATGCACAGTGTACATACACGGTTGCGATTTGTTTCATTGTTTTCATTAAGAATATTTTCAATCCTCACTTTTGGTTGGTTTCCTCTGTGAATCGATTAGCGGATTCAGTTGTATCACTTGCTTGTCTTTTATCGACAAGTTTCGCCGGCTTTATTGGATTCCAATTAACAACCTTTGCTTCTTTACTTTTCGATTGATCAGTCGTTTTTGTTGTCACTTCCACCTGTCTTGACTCCGTTTTTCCTCCATCGTTACGAAAGCAACATCTTGCACTAAGGCATTTTCATCGTTTTCTTCCTCATTACTTAATGAGCTGTTAATTTTTCCTACTTCATCTCCTTCATTGTCATCCATCGATTTGTTCTCTTAAACATATAAGGGGACATCATCAATCAAGTCGTGTGTCACCTCTACGTCTTCTGCAGCTGAATCTAACTCGCTCTCATCCCTGGAAGTGTCGACTTTAGTTGTGACTTTTCTTTTGTCACCGCTCATTCTGTCCTTCCCCACTTCGTATGAGTTTTTGGGTGTTATTAGACCCCTACCTACTGCATTATGCGTTATAGGAGTGTCTTTTGGTAATTAATTATTTTGCCGCTGTTGATCCATCGTAATATTAACTGCTGCCATTGCATTATTTATTGAGTGAGTCTGATAGCCCTTTGCCATGTTGTTTACTGGCTTAAGTGGTTTTGCTCCATGATGCCATATGATAATTGACTTTGACCCTTGTCACAGTTTGTCACTTTATAATACTCCATTTCCTTACTTTTAGCTGTTTTCCTCATCCATTTTATTGAACCCATTAGGGCCTGATTGATTGTAGATGTTTCACCCTGATCACTACGTGCCAGGTCGCAGGGCCTTCTTTGCTAAACTGCTTAAGTCGCTTAAGTCTCTGACTCCTGGATTAGACGCTCCTCAACTTTAGTTACAAACAGTTCCATGGAGATTAATTTTGAATATAGCAGCACAAGCATTGTTGTATTTTCTTTAACATTATTGTTTATGGATGCATATAATTTTGTATAAGGGACTAGGGAAATCATCAATGCTTCCATAATGTTATTATATATCTGCATTCCAGCAGCCATTGACAGATGCTTTTTTTCAGTCATTGAGGTACTTGATTCCTCCTCAGTCCGTTTGCTTTGTTTATATGTCGACTTTCTATCGTTTCTATGAGTACAACCGGTTCATTTTGATCAGCTGAGTTGCAATGCTGTCTGTTCCTCTGACCTGTTCCCATCCTATGATGTGATTCCTTCAACAGAGACTCATTATCTACAGACACTTTTCCATCTTGTGTCCTCGTATTTCACTGTTTTCGGGGAATTTGGATTTCCTTGTCCTCAGTAGAAGTCAATTTCTCACTGTTAAAGCAATGTTACACTCTTTCAGACTTCACATTTATATAGAGCTCCCATCTTTGTGAATCATTATGTTTGAGCGGCTCTTGACATCTTTCTTTTTCAACTGCACTGTGACTGCTCCCTTGTGTTTCTATTGAGCAGTCCATATTATCATTTATCAACCCATTAGTGAGTTGTGCTTTGTCGAGGCATTATTTGTCTTTTATTTTCATTTTTTATTATGAAGCTTTGTTGCCATTTGTATTCCCTTTTTTCCTCTGTGTTAAAGGTTTCATTCAGACTCAAGCTTCTTTTTTTTCTTTCTTTTGCCGATCAACGGCGTTGACACTTGATTTCTTGTATGATTTTTCAAGTGTTCCTCTAGCTCCATGACATACAATTGATGACATGAATTATCTTTCAAAAAGATCCTTTTGTTGTTGTCCTTTGTACATTGTGACTTGGGTACAACCCATAAGTCATTGTCCTCAAGTAGTTTTAAGGTGTCATCAGTAGTTTCATCCTGTGTAATTTTGTCAACGATTGTTTTGGCCATTAAAGTTGTTATTGTCGAGCTGGTCCCTCCACAATGGATGGACAAGGGTTCTCTATTGTTTCCTTCCTTGGCGTTGTCTATCTTCCCGCCATCTGTATCATCCTGAGCTATACAATCGCTAGTTGATAAATTCTTTGGCGAGCATAGTGATGGCTGTGTTGACAGTCTGTTCAAGTCACGGGCTGAGCCGGGAACTCTTCCAGCATTATGTCTTTCATCTCCAGTTTTGCAATAAACCGTCTGCAAGGAGTTGTTAAAATGGAGATTAACATCTCAATATATCTTGTCGGTTTGCTGATCATTCAGGTCGTCCTTAGTGCCGTCGGGTTTACTCGCATTGTCCAGCCCGTAAGCTGACTCATCATTTGTTATTGTTATTGATTCACTGCGTTTTTCGCTACTCGCCTGACAATTCACATCAATCATTGTACTTTTGGATTCAGATGGAGGGGCTTTGTTTCATTTCGCTTGCTTGTACGCGCTATCATTTTGTGTCGCTCCTAGTAAAAATTGCAAATTTATACCATTGGTATTAGGGTTGGGCGTGTTTAGTGTAAGAATAACTGTCCTTTGGCCCTCCTCCGAAGTCATTTGCAATGGTGTCTCTCGAAGAGGATCTATAAAGGATCCAATCTCATTAGACTCTGCATCAATTACATCAAGCATTTCCGTCTGGCCATTCCCCATACTGCGAATGTTCTGCCTATCTGTGCATCCAATTTCCATGTCAGCATTCACATTGCCACACTCGGCAGTCACACGCTTCACTCCCATACCAATCCTTGTGTCACTTACCGAGCGCCACTGAATGCCCGATTTACTTTTGTATTTCTGGATTGAGGAAGCACCACACTGGCATGTCTCCACTGAAGACATGAGATGCTGCTCCGCCCTGGTGTTAGGCCGGTTTAGTTGGCCACGTAAGAGTTCTTGCTCCATAGGCTCCTGGCTCCTCCTCTAATCTGACTGGAGTTCGACTGGACTCCACCACGGACTCACGCGCAACTCCACCTGCCAGAAAAGAGTCTTTATTGGAGGTCCTTTGAGTTAAAGGTACAGAGCACCTTTCAGTCCAATGTGCAATCCACAAGTCAACTGCTCACTGGAGTTCGACTGGACTCAACCATGGACTCACGTGCCTTCTCACATTTCAGCCCCAGCCCAGGTTGTTTAGATAAGGACTGTTTCAAGATCAAACGGCCCCCAGCAGTGAAGTGCATCTGCCTGCCACCTAGCTGTCACCTTGTCTCCCAGCCTGAAGATATCTCTCCCAGTGCTCGAAGAAGTCTCTGCCCAGCTACCCCCTTTCAAAACCTTCTTATTTCTTCCTGCCACTCAAGGGAAATCCTTCCTCTTGACCAGATCTTTGCACTGAAACCACTTGATTTCATTGTTGGAGAGCAAGAAGTTACATCTCTTCTTGAATTTCCTGCTCACATGTCCTTTTTAGTAGAACGGAACTTCACATTTTCAGCCTAACCAGCGCAAAAATTCAACCTACACGTGTTATTTTCTCATCTTAAAAAACATCATGCATTTTCCAGAACTGTTTTCAGGTTATTTCCTTATAGACTAATTTGCACTAACTGTTATTAAGGGACATGTTATTGGGATTGGATTAGTATGTTGATATATTAGTATTAAGTTTAATGCAACTCAGTCAATTGAAATATCATCCTGAAATAATATACCATTTTAAGCATGGGCGTTGTGCTCTGTGCATTTTCCATCATGCACCTTATGCATTGGCAACCATGTGCCTTCTGCATTTCCCACTGTGACTCACATTCTTGAGTCCAAAATAAGTGTCATCCCCTAACACCTTTTGCAGTTCAAACCCACGCTACCATGTGTTATGCTAAAATGATTAGATACATGTGCATACCGAAATTATGCAGCTAAAATGTAGAGTTGCATTGCTAAAATGTTGAGCTCCTACTGCCACTCCTACAGAACACTGGCATGCAGGAGTTCAAGATGCATCACTTAACCATTATGCTAAAATGATCTTTTTGTTTGGATTCTCAGAAACAGAGCAACTGCCTGGTGAACTATTCCCCATACCTGGGGATGCCAGTGGTGTAGTCAATCTACAGCATACTAGAATAGCTATAACATTATAATACATACTGAATCATCAGAAATAAATGCCATGTTCTAAAAGTCTTAAATCTAAAATCCTTCTTTTTTTATTTCTCATTGTTCATTTATTGCCATGCAGACGCCCTTGCCAATGCATTCCAGCCATTGGCCCTCATTACAACACCGACGCTAAACCATGGCGCTATTAGGACCATGGTTGGTGCCGGTGTTGTAACGGGTCCGCCATGGTTCAATGGGGAATTACCACCCCATTCCAAGGTTGGCGGGGCAGTAATTTCCCATTGAACCATGGCCCTTCCCCATTCCCATTTTTGCCCCACGGGGCTCTATGGGAATGGGGAAGGCGCTAAGTACGGTACCACAAATTGCGGTACCCTACTTAGCACCAAGGTCCCTTTGCGGGTCCCTACTTTAACGGCTGGTTTAGACCAGCCGTTCAGGTCGGGTCCCGCAAAAGGACCTCGTAGTAAGGCGCTAAGTGTTTACCGGCGCCGCAGCCTTTTACGGCACCGTTAAACACTTAGCTCCAGGGTCCTAATGAGGGCTATTGTGTCCTTCCTCAGGGTGGACGCTACAAAATACATAATATTACACAAATGTTTTAGATATAAATTTTAGGAAATAATCAACAATGCTGTAGCATAGATATATATTAATTTGAAATGAAAAGATAAGACCACTGTGGTACCTGTTAATATGAGAAAAGGAAGTGGGCAAAAAATCGAGGTGCCTTGATAAAAGATGTAACTCGACGTTCATTCAAGAGACCAGGCCTCTGATATTTCTGTAATGTAATGATATGGGTTGACAGGGGGTGTGTGAAGCAGGACAGTATGAAAAGCCTTTAAACAAATGCAAAATGAACCAACATATTACAGGTGTGGAAAGTACAAATGATACGGTTCCTCTTCCCACATGGACGTGATGGATGTCAATAGAGTTGGCTTGTGTGTTTGAATCAGGTGCTGTGCACTCCTACAAGCATTACCATTATTGTTCAGCATACATCCTATGCTCTAATATATATGTGCCGGAGCGCACAGTGTTAACAATGATGAGTTGTCATGCAAGTGTTCTTACCATGAACAGTGCTGATGACAGAGTGTGCTGCTCCGTGGTGAGTTGCAATGTCATCCCTAGAAGACAACAAGGGAACACACCCATGTGTGTTATACTAGCTCGTTGGCAGTTGTGCTTAATCTCTCATTCTATTGTGTACCATCTAAAGGCAGTTGTGTCTCACCTGCTATGTGCATTGACTTATGTAAAAAGGTTCTCCTGGTTGTGCTTATGGATTGGAGCTGTGCATCATCATTTAGGCACATACGTTTCTCCTATGTCGGCATGGTTACTGAAGTGCCATTGTTTACAGCTTGTCACTAACGGTGACTGTGTGCAATGGGACGTTGATTTGTAAGCACTGGATTGGTCTGTGCTGCATCTCATTACTAAGGAAACACTGATGCAGAGAATGTCGACATCAACATGATGTTGTGAAGATTTTGTAATCATGGTTACGGTTACGGCTGAAGTGGCAAAAAGTTAATACAGTACCTAAGCATGTGGGTAAGGTATTTCCACTGGGAAGCAAAGTTTTTTCATTGAATATCATGGGTTTTTGTTAGTGCAACTTAACCGTAACGTCCCTTTAACAATGTTTTTTCATCGAATTTCATGCATTTTTATCGGTGCAACTAAACCATAACATCCCGGTCAAGTGGCACAGCGAGTAGAGCGCTCGCTTTGACATCGGTGCAGAGTCTGCTAATGCAGGTTCGAATCCCGGCTGGGCCAAACTCAGCCTTTCATCCTTCCGAGATCGATAAATGAGCCCCACACACCGTGGGTAATTATAAGCAGCGCTCAGATACCTGAGGGTTCGTAGCGCTATATAAATGCCAAATTATTATTATTATTATTATCCCTTTAACAATGTTTTTTTCAGTGAATTTCATGGGTTTTTCCCAGCGCACCTTAATTTGCAACAACTTACTAATATCATACTTACACCAATATAGCAACATTTTTCTCCAATTTACAACGTATCACCTTAAAACTCTGCCATTCCCCACTGTCTATCATCATTTTTAACACTACCATACACTTTTTGCATGTTTTTCCACTGTTTCTGTGTTTCTTGATGTTCGCGAACGTCTGACGTCATCGCTGACATTACGAACAGTGGTACGTGACCACGCGCTAGTGCATGGCATTATGATGTGTCCGATAATGTGTCTGCACTTCACGAATGAGTACTTGCTTCGTGAACAGCTGGGGACTGCATTTTCAGCTTAAATAGGAACTTTGAAGCTCAAAATGTACCCTTGTACAGCTCCTACACCTATTCTTATTAATTATCCATTAACAATCTAGCACACAGAAGAATATTAGGAACACTGCTATTTATCTTAAAAATGTCATCAGCTATTGCCATCCCTTCTCCCCAAGAGCCACCACCACCACCAGCTGGAGGACCTAAACAATGAAAGAAGTGCAATACTTCAAAAGACAATCAAGAAGAGCAGGAAGATGAGGAAGAAGAAGTGCCTATATCTAGCACCCAGAGAGAATCATGGGTGTGGCATTTCTTTACCACTGCTGGAAATGTACCAAAAGCTAAAGCTAAAGCTACCAGTGCAACATTGTAAGTCACTGACAACCTGGACAGTACTCCAAATCCAACCCCCACAATGCTCTCAGAAAGGCTGTTCTTTTCTTAGGAAGAAGTAGGCTGCCTTCCTCTTCTTCATCTCCCTTAACCAATGCTGTAACCACACAGCCTACTTCTGTCGGACACAAAATCCCACCAGCAACCTTGCGAGCAATAAAAGAGCTGTCGATCCATATCTTTCGCAAACAACAGTACTCTGTATATAATGCAAAACACCACTCTGAGGGGGGGGGAAATTAAGTGTTTTTTAAGCTGCAATCAAGCAGATTGAGAAACACTGCCATCTACCTTAGATTTAACACACATGCAACATCTTCCCCTGTCCACCTACCCCTCCATATGTGTGGTTGGTGCCCCTTTGCTCATTTGCCTCCCCATCTTACTTTCTGGCCTCTTCTGCCAAAATAAATAATAAATACATACATAAAACATAAAAAGGTTCCTTTAGGATTCACCTTTCACAGTTAAAAAACAGAACTAAAAAAAAAGAAACTTATAGACTACATCTACTTTACATTTTTCAGTAAAGCTGTTAGATTCAATGATATTCTCCAACATTCTCATTAGCATGTTCTGCTATGCTAATGGAAATAATGGACAATTGTATACTATATAAAAACAAAAAAGCACAGAAACACATTTTTGTCCGAAATTCTTCTCTCTAGTATGCAATAAACACCATAACCCATTGCCGGGTGTAATTATCTACAGTCACTGTATTCCCTTGTCTAGCCCATGCCTAATTAGAAAACCCTGAATGCACATGCACACCATCACAGAAAACAGCCCATCTATCTTTTAACTGTTGTCTGTAACACTCCTGCATTGCCTGCTTTGAACCATTCCTCCAATCACTTAAAAAAACTCTACATTAAGCCTATCAACATATTAATCTTCCACCCACCTACTGCCACTTAATGTTCTACACATCTTTTGCATCTACATTTCCCATACTTATTCCAATCCATTTTACATAGTATTCCCATAAATGCACATATGCATTGTGCAGTGGCAGAAGTGCATACATAAAAGGAGCAGTACGGATTGACAAGTGCTCATGGAATCCCAGGAGGGAAGTGCCAAAGGATCCGAAGGTGGGAGACCACTAACTAAGTTCCCCTTAAAATGTTTTTTTCTGTCAATTGAATACGTTTTCATAAGTGAAAATGTTTCATAATGTTACATCACTGTATATAACTTATTAATAATGACTCGTTTAATATATATGAAACAACTATAAACCTCCTTTAAGAAACATATTTTTTGCATCACATACTTGTGAGTCATTATCAGAAGCACATAGGCCAATTGGCAAATTAGAGCAGAAATGTTTTCCTTGATGAAGGCCAGGCCCTCAGCCCACGGCAGAAAAGTTATATCACTATTTTGAGTACTTGTGTTTCCACACTTTCAAAAAAATAAAACACAGAACAGATTTGCAAAAGCATCCTTTCAGGTCCTTGCTGATGCTCCTCGCACAAGTTCGGTGCAATTCCGTCCAGCGCTCTGAACTGCAGCTGCTAGCAGAATTTTCTTCTTCAAGTGTTAGATTTCATTAAGGAGAGTGAGCCGTGTTTACCTCAGCACTGGTTAATTCAATCAGTAAATATTGTCATAATGAAGCAGTCTCCAAAAACATTCTTGATGCTATATTTATTGTTAGAACTCAGCCGACACGTAAATCGACTCTCTAGGGTCTTTCTCAAGGCATGTGGATTGTGGGCCAGTCATTGCTGCAAGGTTGTGGAAATGAGTCCAGCATCCAATCCCAATATCTTGTCCCACTATCGTCACAAATAACTGTGGGTAATGATTTAATCGGTTCGGCATGCTGATTAGCATTGTCTGAGAGTGTTCATGCAATCCTGTGCAGCCCTTCGAGCTGTAGCCAGAGACAGAATTTTAACCATGGGCAGAATTTATTTACCCATTCAAACCTATCCCAATTTTGATCATGACTCTAACAATCTGGCCACTGCCCATGGGCACCGGCTATACCTCAGTCACCAATGGTATATCACTATTTTTTGTATCTACATTATGACACTTTTCCAAAAATAAAACACAGACACATTTGCAAAACCATGCTTTGAAGTCCTTGACAATGCTCCTTGCACACCTTTCTTCTAAAACTATCCATGTTCTATTTTGTTGAAAAGTGTCAAATTATATGTACATAAAATAGTCATGTACCTTTGTTCCGAGTTGACAAAATCCATTCAGATTTTACAGAAAAATTCAAGGTTTGGTTTATAATCTTTCTAAAATATTTTGTGCACATTTTCCAAACAGCAACAAAATTAAAACCCATCTAAAAATGTTGAAGCCCCCTCTAATCGAGCCCCCTCTTCACAGAATCTCACCAAACTTTGCCAAGACATTCAAATCTAGTCTTTAATCTTTTTGCAAACTTTTGTGCAGATTTGTGAAACGGCACCAATTTTATAAGCCTTTCAAATACTTTGGGACTCCCCTTTAATTGTGTTCCCTCTTGGCAAAATAGCACCAAACCTTCCATGGTAACGTCTAGAATAATATCATAACATTTACTGCAGTGGCGCCAAAGTTATACACCAACAAAAACTACTTTTCACCAACCCTGTAATGCAAAAATATGTATTGATGCCCCGAACATCTGAGATGTCTGTGAACATTACAGGGATGTACCGGAATATCCGTGAACTTTGGAGTTGGAAAACTGCCAGATTTTGGGATTTTTGTGGCCATATCCCATCCCATCCTCATCACCTCTCACCTGCCAAAATATTATTTCAGTAGTGTGACAAGTGCAATGTTGTATTTTTTTATGTTTTTACCACGATGTTCATGGAAAACATGCACTGTCCGCGAGTCCAAGATAGTGGGTGTTCCCAAACAATATGATGCACATCATGCTTTTTACCATCCAATCAGTGGATGCGTCCATTGCCGGCAGTCATCACGCTGCCCTCTGGGTCAATCGTAGGTGCGTCCATGGACCGAACTGGGAAGTGAGTGTGTGCGGACCAAACCCAGATATCACTATATTTCTTTTACCTAATTTTTGGCTATTTAAAAAAGAAGAACTACTGGACAGATTTCAGGACCAAGCAGCATCTCCTGGAGCAAATTTGGTGAAAATCCATCCAGTAGTTTGTCCTCTAGGCGTGCGCACACATTTTTTTCCATTGCTTCTATGGGAAAAATCATACATTTTGGGTCCCTTGCTATATCTTGGGTTGTCAAGGGGTGTGCACAAAACCTAACCAAACTTCACAGAATCAATCTGACAGGACATATCCATTTTTTGGCTAAGTTTCGTGAGGATTCATCCAGTGGGGGCGAATTTAGAAGTTGCCTGAAAAGTGTTCTTACTATGACTTAACCATAACTACAGGGCTGCTACCGCAGGCCCTGTTATATAGATATATATATGTTCAATAAAAAAAGCTTTGTTAAAGGGACGTTATGGTTAAATTGCACTACTAAAAACCTTTGCAATTCACTAAAACAACTTTGTTCAATGAACGTCATGGTTCAAAGTAAAACCACAAAACCCCTGAAATTCACCAGTTATGGTCAGCTAAGCAACCATAACTCGCGCCACCACCGTGCACTGCTAAGACTAACACACAGGATATCAAAGATGACATCACAAATGTCATTGATGACATCACTGATGACATCACATGTGACAGTAAGGTAAATGAAAAGTGACTACCTACAAGGGGTTGTTTTTATTATGTAGGTAGCAATAATTACCTAACAATGCAAGATTTAATACACACTTGAGCTAGTACAAACAATAAATATGAAAACACACAATTAATACAAATGAGAGGCACATACAGGGAAACTAAAGTAAGGAAGAAAGAAACAGCATCATCAGAAAATGTTAATAGCATTAAAGTTTATCTTCCTGCATACAAATGAATTGTGTGTTTGAGGGCTGCTATTGCCCCATGCATGTGTACCATGAGCTGCGACCAAACCCTAAGGAAAGTACTTTAAGAACATACTACAAGGTTAACGTTTTGATATACAGTACCTTTTGAGTTTTTATAGTCTGATTGTCACTGAATAAAACCACCTGGCCTACTTTTTTCACTGACCCAAAATAAGTGAGCTAGACATGTGATGTAATCAGTGATGTCATCAATGGCATTTGTGATGTCATCTTTGATATCCTGGGTGTTAGTCTTAGCAGTGCACGGTAGTGGCTCAAGTTATGGTTGCTTAGCTGACCATAAGTGTCGAATTTCAGGGGTTTTGCAGTTTTACTTTGAACCATAACGTTCCTTGAAAAAAGTTTTTTTTAGTGAATTGCAAAGGTTTTTAGTAGTGCAACTTAACCATAACGTCCCTTTAACAAAGTTTTTTTATTGAATTTCACAGGTTTTTGTTAGGGCAATTTAACCATAACGTCCCTTTAACAAAGTATTTTTTACTGAATTGCACAGGTTTTTATTAGGGCAACTTAACCATAACGTCCCTTTAAGAAAGTTTTTTTTACTGAATTTCACAGGTGTTCAGTAGTGCAACTTAACCATAACGTCCTTTTAAAAGGATAAAGACCATTACCACCCTAGGTTCCCAAAGCAGGATCCCAGGGTTCTAAAAAAAAGATTTTTCTTCCCAAACCGGTACGCCTGCAGCGTCCCGGTGTTGGAAGGAAAATATTTTACTAAGATGGGCACCATGGAAAGGGAAGGTGGGGTTCCATACAGGGCCCCTCTTCACTTCACAACACTTGTGCGCGGTCTTCGCAGCTATGTGTTTTGTACAGCGCCTGTGCGTGTTCAGATGAGGCGCGTGTGAGCTGGGATTCATCTCATTTCTGCGTTTTTTTCTTCAAAGCGTGTGCATGTTTGCATAAGGCGTGTGTGAGCTCGGAAACGCGTGTGCGTGGTCTTAGCAGCTACGTGTTTTCTACAACAAGTGTGGTTGCTCTTCGCAGTTACGTGTTATCCACAGCGCGTGTGAGCGGTCTTCGCAGCTACGTGTTTTCTACAGTGCATGTACGTGTTCAGATGAGGCGCGTGTGAGGTCGGAAACGCGTGTGCATGGTCTTTGTTGCTATGTGTTATGTACATCACGTGTGCGTGGTCTTCGCAGCTATGTTTTATCTACAGCGCGGGTGCGTGGTCTTTGCATCTACGTGTTATCTACAGCACGTGTGCGTGGTCCTCGCAGCTACGTGTTATTTACAGCACATGTGCGTGGTGCGCATGTGAGCGGTTTTTGCAGCTATGTGTTTTCTACAGCATGTGTGCATGTTCAGATGAGGAGCGTGTGAGGTCGGAAATGGTGTGCGTGGTCTTTGCAGCTACGTGTTATGTACAGCGTGTGTCCGTGGTCTTTGCAGCTACGTGTTATCTACAGTGCGTGTGCATGGTCTTCACAGCTAAGTGTTATCTACAGCGCATGTGCGTGGTCCGCACAGCTATGTGTTGTCTACAGCACGTGTGCGTGGTCTTTGCAGCTACGTGTTATGTACAGCACATGCGCATGGTCTTCACAGCTAAGTATTATATACAGCCCGTGTGTGCGGTCCTCGCAGCTACGTGTTATCTACATCGCGTGTGTGCAGTCTTCCCAACTACCTGTTTTGTGCAACATGCGTGCATGATCTTTGCATGTACGTGTTATCTACAGCGCGTGTGTACAGTCTTTGCAGCTACTTGGTTTGTACAGTGCGTGTGCATGGTCTTTACTGCTACGTGTTTTCCGTTAACTCGTATGCGTGGGCATCATTTCTGCGTGTGTTTTTAAACGCGTGTCCATGTTCGGATGAGGTGTGCATGCGAGTTTGAAAAAGAAAGTGTCTGCGTGTGTTGAGTGACGCGGTGTATGTCAAGAACGGGTGAAGTAGTTGTGCACATGCTGCGTTATTGTGGTGTACCCCGGTACGTGCTTTGTTCGTGTATGGAGGTTTTTAGGTTTTAACTGCATTTATCCATTTAATAATGTAATGTTGTTATACCTTTTGTTTGTGACAATATAATATTCTTTTCTTTTGGTGATTTTTTTGGTCAGGCTGTTTCTTCCTTTAATACATTTTTGGACTTCAATCCTCAATTTGCATACCTCCTTGGCGCAGTGTGACTGGGACCTGCTTGTGTTTGAATTAGCATTAATACACTCCTCGGTCCACACCCTCAAATCTGAACATTTCTGAATGTTCTCAGCAGCTCAGCTGCCACACAACCCACTGATATTTCAATTTGATCCCACCTAGTATTATCATTAGCTTCTTAGAGTGCCTACTCTTTTGAAAAGGAGTACACAAACCTTCACCTCCATTTCTTCTGGGTCAAGGGCAAGTCAAACATGTACTAGTCTGTGTGTACCCTCAACCACAGTGTTTGTGAACAAGAAAGGTTTTACTTGATTCTGATCCCTTGGTGATGTACTACTACCCTAATAATTGTGGGCACTGTTGCACCACACTGTCTACAATGTCCACTTTTCCATTAATGGAAACATTCACGTTGTATGCTACTCTATATTATTAATCTATTTAACATGAATGTGGGTCTTTTCATCCACCATATTTATTATCTGCACTAACAGAACAGTGTCTCTAAGAGCATAATTTTCCCCAATAGATGAAGGGTTCACATTTCCATTGATGGAAGTTACAACAACACAGGAAATCCTTTCAGGACTCAAACATCTATTGCCCATACAGAGCTGAACGCCCAATACTTAGACCTAACCACAGAGATGTGTTACCTTTGCTGCGTCTGTAGGTATTAGCCAATGTCAGGCTATAGATATCGCCACATAAGTCATCCAGTAATTGGATTATTTTATTTTTTGTTTTATTTGCTTAAACAGTATTACGCATCACGTCAACATTATATTACTTCTTGATTCTACCACTAGCCATGCCATTGTTAGCTTAGACACCGGAATTGCCTAATCAGTAAGCATTGCCCTCCTTCCCAAGAGAGAACGAATGTTGCATTGAACATTGGATTGTTTTGAATCATACTAAAACATTGCCATATTTCTCTCCTTGTCCCCTGGCTGTCTCCCTCTATTTCACTACATCCTAATCCCTGAAATGGGTCTTTGGATCAGATGATCAACTCGTGTTCTAATACGTTCTAATGATATCATTGTCTTTGAACCAATGGTGTGTAATGTCCAATTGGTTTTTAGACACATTTGTAATCTTTCAACATTTGAATTTGATTGGGCACCTCAATATTCGTATTTGGTATCTTTACTTGGGATTCACTAATCAGGTGTTGTACATGATGTACACATATTTTTTTGTCACATTATGCTATTTGCACCCCTGAGAAAGCCCCAGGAGGGTTGAAACACGTGTCAGCTGAAAAAAATAATTCAATATTTTTTTACTTTGACACAACTGGTAATGCTGACTTCTTTGACATGCTAATTTGATGTGCTTATTCAATTACTCAGAACCGTTGTGATTAGAGTTTTCCCCAACTCCATTGTTCAAACCCAACTGGAGATGGAAGGGCACCAACTCTACTGAACACCCTCACACGCAGCCGGGTCCATTCATAAACGTGTATCGATCAGTACAGCCGTCTCTATATTCTAGTGTCATACTGTTTACATTTTTCAAAACACATTTCAAAATTCAGAAAAGATTTAGTATATGTTGGTGTTCTTTGTGGCAGGTGTCTTCTTTAGCTCTTGGCTTTGAGCTTGTTTTGAATAATTAGAGCACCCAGTCAGAGTTATGTTACGCTATATTAGTCTATATTCGGTATCATTGAAAATCACTCCTGCATGCAGGACATGTGTTTCTTCCCACTGAGGCTAAACAATAACTTACTGAAGCAGAGCTTACTTGGGGGATCGAAGAAAGGATGAATTTTGAAAGCCTTCCAACAGGCCTAGGTATCAGGGTTTTAGCAAAGGGTCAGTGGATGGGGTTTTCAACGAGCGGGAGAAAGAATAGGAAATCACTGACAACCGGACCTGCTCTCTTTAAAATGAGGAATGTTTACATGGAGATTATCCCAAAACCAAAGGAGTCTCAAAGAATTCACTGTGTGGCACAATGCTGAGGTATGCCCAAACACGCATGTATAAACAGTGCAGAGAATCCTAAAATAAACATATCTTAACAGAGAGCGATTGAAGGAAAGGGGAAATAGGAGAACTGTTGTCACAGTTTTAAGTGTCAGTAAACGAGCTGCAGCCTTCTGAATAGGTTAAAGATGGGGGAGATTGCACTCTCGAAGACGATGGTATGCAGCACTGAAAAAGCTGGAAGAATATTGGACAATACAGTACTAAGAAAATGATGAGAGGGAATGTGAACATATGGAAATAATTGTTTGAGTAGTCGCCAATCGTGGAAAGAAAAGATGAAGCCAGCTTAGTTCAAGAGCCACATTGGTTGCCTGAAAATGGGAAAACCAGACCTTAAAGTGTCTGCTGACTATCATGGCCCCAATCTTGTTTTTGTTGAGATTTAAACTATTGAATTTCATTCAGTCAGCCCCGGCCTCATACAGTGTTACAACCTGGCTAAAACCTGGTTATTGACCTCATCATATGGACTGATAATGCATTTGAAATCCTGTTCTATCTGTGAACCCTATCTGTATAGAGAAACGTAACATTTAGTTGTGTCATAAATATCTTTGTCTGTGGTAGAATAGATGGCCAGGCTGCTTTGTAGGAACCTTTGTCTGAATCAAATAAATCCATGGGGACACTAATGGATAAGATGAAAGGTTGTCCTGTTATGCAATGTAAATAAATGTATTATGATTATAGGTCTCAAGGAGTTGAAAGTAAATGACCTTCTCTATGGCGGGGTCTTTCATTCAGTGCACCTCAAACAATGTATTGGCCCAAGCTCAATCACAGCTTTGCCCCCATGTATACATACCTGTTTAACCTGGTGAAAGGCATCTAACTTGTTTTCTCTTAGTTAATTTTCCCCAAATCCGCTTGCCTAGGTCTGGCTTTGACATTGCAGGAAAACAATGTTCTTGTGTCGGCTCAGCCTCCGCACTCTTCTATTATGTGGGGGGCATCTCCTCAACCCATGTGGTTACCTTCCACCCTGAACGAACTCCCCTGTCTCATGCAGAGGACAACCCTGCAACTGCTGGTCTCCCACAAGGCCCTGCTCCTTTCTGTCCCGTGCCACCACCCTTGCCTACTGCTTCTGCCCACCTGAGCCAACCTTCCCTCCATCTTGACCTTACCCCTGGGCCGATCATTCCCTTTGTCCGTCCACTGTCACTTTTGGGTCAAAGTGAATTTTTGCATGTGCTTATTACCAACAATCCACTGTTCAGCAAGGTGATCTGTCGGCATTAAGTGTTTGTGAAAAGTTGGGGAGTCCCAGTATAGGATTGTTTTAACAATAAAGCATCCTGTGTATGTCACATCAACATACTGAAAATCATCATTGTGTGTAAATAAATCTTCAAACATGAGAATGAGCTGTTATGTATAGCTATGAATGTGTTCAGGAAGATCTCTGCACTATACCGGCAGAAGAGAGGGTTTGTGATTGATTGTGAAAAGCAAAGGATGTCTACATCACTGGTAGACAAAAAGACATTCTGCATATTGGTGAGCCACCAACGCTCTGGGTCAAATATATTAATAGGGTTGTTGGTGCAGGAGTGAACTGTGTGTACACCACAAACACCTGCTAAAATGAGTCATAGACTCCACAGGCAACATTAAGAATGATCATCCAGTGGAAATTAAAATGTGTTTCATTTATAAATTAATTGGTTCATGTATGCTGCATTGCTTTCATGTGTGCCGCCAATGATCTCTGCCTTAATTCCAGTAAGACTGAGATTCTCCTCATCGGCACACCTGCTCCCTCCTTCTTTGTCACTCTCTGGCCGGCTTCTCTTGGCCCGCTTCCTGTTCCCACCTGTGAGGCTAAAAACCTCAGTGTCATCTTTGACTCCACACTTTTCTTCTCTCCTCAATTCTCTGACGTCTCTAAGAAGTCACACTACCAGCTGCACCTCCTCAGAGGTATTCTCCCTTTCCTCTCCTTCCCCCAGAAGCTCACTGTCTCCAGTGCTCTGGTTCTCTCTAGGCTGGACTACTGCAACAGCTTCTTTCTAAATCTGCCTGCCTCTACTCTCTTCCCTCTGCAACTCATCCAAAACAGTACTGCGAGACTTGTCCTTGGCCTCAAGCCCAGGAATCATATCTCTCCAGGACACAAAATCTCTGCACTGGCTCCCAGTGGTGGTGAGGATTAAGTGATAAACCCTCTGCATTGTCCACAGGGCTTTCTGCGGCCTGGGACCTTCTTATCTTCAACTCTCTCTTCCTAAATATCTTCCTTCTCGAGCTCTTCGCTCATCCACATCCAACTCCCTCAGGGTCAGTCGCTTCTCCAAGCAGCGAGTTGGTGGTAGATCTCTTTCTTCTGCTGGGGCCTCCCTCTGGAACAGCCTCCCTGCCTATCTGAAACTTGAAGAGAACCATCTCTGGTTCTGGAAGCACCTCAAGACCTTCCTCTTTGCTTCAGCTTTCTCTCCTCCTCTCCCCTGCTGATCTCCTGGCTGAATCTGAAATTGCACTGGTTTACCTGGCTACCCTCTGATCTCGGGCCTAGGTCCCCCCCCACCAGTTAAACACCTGCACTGCCCCCCTGGCAACCCTTGCACTTAGGGACTGTTTCTGTATCCCCACAGCCCCTACCAGCACTTGACTCCTGATATCTGCACTTACCCTTGCACTTGCCACTAGCTGGCCGCAATCTTAATTATTGTCTTATTTATTTTACTGTTTTCCTATGTACTGCACTGCCCCCTCCCCTTTCCCCCTGCACTTTTCCCCTTCCGCCTCCCCCACACTTGTACGATCTCAATGCTAACTGGCCTAGTATGATCGTAGTCTCTGTCTTCCCACTGTTCCCCTCCCTTGCCTTGTGGCGCCTTGTAACACTTGTGTATAGGTGCGTTATAAATGCTGTATCATATCCTAAATTTGAGATACAGGCTATGAGGAGGTTGCAATATGGGATGTAACTTGGCACAAACAGATGTGTCTGTGCATCTGCTTGGTCCAGGATCCGCGTTGCAGCAATGAACAGGATGCAGGAATGTTTGATAATGTAAGGTGAGTCAGAGTCAGCAGGTCAGAATCTGGTAGGCAGATACAGGCACGCAGAGCAAGAGAGACACAGTACAAGAGAGACATACTGCTAGAGTGATGTGTGCACATTGTTGATCACCCACACTACCTGAGATTCAGTCATGTTGTATACAGGGAAGACACGTCCACACTCTGCAATTTAGGTGAATTTGGCTCATCAGGAAATAGTTGGATTGGGTGATATTGTTACTAGCATTCCACGTTTTAAATATAGAAACCCAGGGTGCCAACAGCAATGTTCATGGCGCCCTGTTCATTCAACCAAATTACTTACCTAAGATGGCCACCTAGGAGTTGGAAGACGCAGCTCCATGCGGAAACCTCTCTTTCATTATCATGGTGGCCGGAGGGACAGGACCGAGGCTGAAGTGGAGGCGACTGCTGCCACTATAAGAATAAGGTGAAAAATAAAATATCTGGAATGACCTGTTCAGGTTTGTGTCATCATGAGCGTCATGAAAAATGGAGTATATGAAAATTCCTCATACCGATGAAGCAATGTGGGTTAAATGGGGTGTGGAGCAACAGGGTTTTTACCAAGGGAGTCTTTTTTGCTTTTGTTTAACTAAGTAATTGATTCTGTCTTTAACCATACAAAACTAGCTTTGCTTTGTTTCATCTACTGCTTTATTAATTGCATCTGAATTACGCCATGCTATGTGCTGGTGCAAGGATTTAATCAATCAGTGGAGAGTTGACTTTTCAGAGCCACACTGCCTGTCTGTGGGGTCAAATGTGTGGACTGTAAATCGGACACGTACTTTATAGCATCCCCTTGCAGGCACCATACAAGTTGTTTACAAGCATTGACTTACTATAGAACTAGCCCTAACCATGGTGGGTGATCACAATATTCTGGTTTATATATACTTTTCTTCATGTTTTAAATTCATTTTGTTCACAGATGTTTGTATTAGATATATTGGTAAGAGTTAATGCTAGTCTGAACATGTAGTTCTCTGCCTACTTATAAAAGTAGCACAGACTATATAGAGAGTTGTGTGAAAACATTCTTCCCACAGAGAAGTACAAAAGGTCCAATTAGTCAGCTGAACAAAATAGCAAAGTACATATTTTTTCGTTTTATGAAGACAGCTGTTTTTGTACATTCAATTTAATAAGTCCAAGGCGGAAATTGTTCTGTTTGGAACAAGGAAAGAGAAACACTGTGCAGTACTTGCCTGTTGCAATTGCACCTCTCCAACACGTTTACTTCTATTACAAATTCAAACATTTCAGCTTCCTCTTTGACAAAGATATTGCATTGGAACCGCAAATGCAGCTGTTTTGGCATTTGAAATCATTAGTGACCCTTATTAAATTTCTGGCCATACATTAAAACCCTGGTGGTAGGAGCATTTACAAATTCACGCCATGCCTATGACACTGTTCCATGTGCTCAGAAGACGGAAAAATTGTTGAACAAATTGCACTGGTCTCAATAAGCGTCAGTCCAGCTTGCATGTGTTATTCACCAACGAGACGCTGGGTCTCATTTTCCATTTCTCGTTTGGAATACAGTTCAGTGTTCATCACATGTATTCAATCTGTCGTATGAACATCATTTGTACAGATTGAGTGGGAGTGTGGGACTGGCCTAACGTTCCTGACGTGCATTCCCGCTCCGCCTTGGAACAGTGTCTGCTGTAGCATCAGCATGTCATTTTCATGCGGGTGTTAACCAATAGATTAGCACCTGCTATAAGCAGAAGGATCCTATTAGAATCCATTTCAATTCCTCCTGTAATTGGTAGTCACAGGAGGCATTTACACTCTTCCAAAACATAGTAAAGCAAGTATTGGCAAAGCCAGCTGTTTGGGATTTTGGGTAGGCATGGGGCAGGCATTTGCTAGACATTGATATGAAGGTACTACCTGCCCATAAGATCGCAAAAGCTGGAAAATGGAGGTATTACCTGGACAAAGGATGTCAGTACCTGGCACATGCTTATCCAATGACCCACTGTCATTGCTTGATGTTAACAGCACTTCTGCCCATGGAGGAAATATACATCAAGTGGCTGATGGCACTCCTGGTTAAATGATTATTATCACACCAGTAGCCATTTACAGATGCCATTAATCCATTATCTCTCAGCAGACTGCCTAGAAGAAACACTGTCAGGCTAACGTTTGATATTACTCCTTGTAGGACGGTGCTGAAAGAGACCCCAGGAAAATGTGTTTAGAGCAGGAAGTGGCAAATATTGGGTGGTGAACTGGATAGCCCAGCCCCTTTGATGAGTAGCAATTACCCTGGAGATGGATGGGGATGCAGATGCTTATTCATACATCAATAATCGAAAGGACTCAGGTAGTTGGAAAAAGGAAGACTGTTTTAATATCAATTATCTAAAACAGGGAGCATAACGAACATCAACAAACTCACTCTATCCTCTTACTCAAACATTCTTAGTAAAAACTGAGATCTTATACAAGAAACTTGTCATCAATGACATTAACCTATGTATGTACTAACGTCATCCTACGTGGCAAACTAAAAAAAAACTATGAGTATGGGTGATTGGCTGTGAGTGAACATCTAAGTATATGATCCATACTAGTCTAAAAATGTGTGAATATGCGATTGGTTACTTAACCTCAGGTGGGGCAACTAAGCCCTCCCCTAAAAATGACCACTATGAATGTCACTAAATACACAATGTCCCATTGGTTTACACAACTATAGGACCCCTAATGGTCCTCTACAATTGGTTGGCACTATAACCTCTGTCAGTACTTTTCTATCTACCTCTAGCAGCATGCAGGCTGGCCATCCAGGTGCTGGTGAGCTCGCCTTAACCATTGCTTCCCACCAATCAGCATTTCAATCCATCATCACCTCAGTGGTCTATTGTCAATAAGGCCTTTGAAGCGCAGTCTTGGGAGTGTTCTTAGCTCTGAGAAATTTAGGGAGTGAAAAGCACGGTCTGCCCTCGTGCGTAAGTGTGACCATCTCGTTCATTCAACTTCATGCTTCCATGTGACTAGAGACCATGGAATCGAGCCTTTTGGTGCATTTAGTACTATTTCTGAATAGAGCTCTGATGTCTTCCTTGTTATGTTCATGCCTTCTGAACAGGAGTTATGTTCTTTCACATGATTTTGTATCCAATGTTAGTTCACTCCAGTTTGATAAGATCTTGGCTTATTGGCTCATCCAGCCTCGTTAGCTGAAAATTCACTTTATAATTCATTTTGATTTTTAACTGTGACACACGAGAAATGAGGCCTTCTTGCTACTATCCAGCACTGCTATAATGCATAGTGGAAACATCCATCCTTTACTTGTCTATAGGTATATGTATAAGTCGGCACTAGCCCCAATCTATTCACTGCAAGCTTGAAGCTAGCTTGCAAGATTACTTTGCCTGCTTGCATTTCTTTTGCATTTTTTACACGTGTCAAACTACTAAATGTCTTCATTTGTTTCTGTGGCATAAGCTTCTTCACCTTGATCCCAAGATGCCACTTATCCTTGATACTGTCTTGATGCCTTTGTAGAATATCTGCATTTCTGGTCTCTGCATCTCTTCTATGTACATCGTCTAAGCTCTGTTTGACGTATACTGGCAATGGTTAGTGACATTACCATTTGTCCTTGCCGTTTATTGCCTCTGCTTCATCAGGGATTTAATTCAAATGGCCATCATATTTCCTTGTATGCAGGTATGGTTTTCTCAATGGGAACATTGCCTCCAGGAGTCTCTGCTGTCAGTATTTTCACTGGTACCGCACAAAGTCTATACTCTGCGCTTTGTTGGTTAAACTGTTCTGTATATGTCACATACTCTGGTATCCAACATACAGGTAAAAGGGTTGGAACGGTTGAGATTGGGGTACTTGTCTCCTCTTCTACAGTGGGACTGGCCATAGGAATTAGCCTGAGCCTTAATGGGTGGGTAAATAACCAAGCAACACCCACAAGCTGTGTGTCCCACCTCATATGCCATCTCTCTCCTAAATGTACACCAGTATCCAATAATGTCAAGACACTTGGAGTTTACTTAGACTCGGATCTTACCATGGACAGACATGAATGCCATTGCTTCCTCGTCGGCCTATTACTCCAAAGTTCTCAACGCAGCCAGACCCTTCCTATCAAGCCAGAATTGCCTTACCATTGCTAGGGCAATAATTGGATCAAGGCTTGATTATCGCAATGCCCTCCTCGTAGGGACCTCTTGCAAAAACCTGGCCAAACTCCAACTGGTCCAAAACAACGCCCTCAGGGCAGCCACTGGAACTTCAAGGGAATATCACATCTCCAAAATTAGAAGGCAGGCTCATTGGCTCCCTTCAAGGAGAGAATCATCTTCAAAACCCTATCCCTCGCACATAAATGCCTCCATGATCTTGCACCCCAGTACCTTGTCCAAAGAATTGTTAAACACACCGCCACGAGACCTCTTAGGAAGGGGATCTAGTTTTCCCACAATGGCCGCCTCCCACTAGAATGCCCTTCCCACTCACCTAAGAATGATTGAGTCCCACCAAGCATTCCGCAAAGCAATCCAAACCAAGCTTTTTGTTTGAATACTGTCAAATGCTCACTGTGTAATAATGACTGCATGTATGTATGTATACGAATGTACCTGTAACCAAGAGACCTCACGGTCGTCTGTGAACCACTTAATCTGAAACTCTACAAAATGTCATGTAACAGCGCCTCGATGCCTCTGGACTCTAAGTGTGCTATACAAATGCAAATAAATAAATACGTAAATAAATAGTGCAATAGGTTTGGCTTATAGGTGGTGCTAAATAACCACCAAATATCTGAAACTAAAACAACAAGTTACACTGAAACTGCCAGGATTAACCCATTCTGTTGCTCTATGACTTGGGAGGGCAGAAGGGTGCATTAAATGTGACTGCATTGCATGCAATTCCCTTCCATTACGTTTATTCTACATTTCAAAATTAGACCATTTGCTGGACGATTGCTTGCTAGCTTTCAGCATAGTTTTACTTAACAGTGATGAAGTGTGTGAAATCTCCATCTTTAGCTTACAAGAACTAAAGGTAATCACTAAAAGTCTTTGAGCACACTGATGAGTTCCATTCAACAATTTCTCGTTGTTTCTACTTTGAGATTTGATTCAAATGACAATCATAGATTAGCAGTGGAAGTAGCAAAAATAAGCAATTTAGTATCTTTGGACAACTCACACAGTTTCTGTGTACATTTTCAGCTTAAAGCAGAACATCCTCTTACTGAAGTAGGCATTGCAAACATGTTCCAAGCTATCGAGCATGGCGAGCTTAATAATTGCAATCGATCCATCAGAGAAACAATCAATCAAAGTTTGATCCAGACAGTCTGGGATGCAAGTTGTATTCTTACAAATGAGCAATATTTTGTCAGTTTATAAGCGGTTTGTCACTTAGAGAGATCTCAGCAAATTGCATCATTAAACATTGATGAATTGTGCTTCCTGCAAAGTGAGAAACAATATCTAGGTCTCAATTATGCAGTAAGCAAGCTTTGACAAGTGTGAATCTGACTCTGTCAAGAGGGATGGGTACCCCTCTGAAACTGGGGCAGGAGGTCTAGCACAGGGTTTCCGAGGGCCAGTCCTCCCCCAGAGGTGGGTCTGAGAGTTGGAGCGGGGCACCAGTCTCTGCCCCTTGGACCTGTACATGAATGAATATGTGAAAAATAGCACTGCCTCTTGCTCCATTCATGTTTGCACACACGGCTTGCCAGTTTTCTTTCAATTCTTCCTTAGGAATATGCATTCCACCATGCCTATGAGTGGAGATCAGAACTGGCAGCGCACCAGAGAGAGAACTGGTTGCACGCGAATTGAGTGGAAAATGCTTGGTGCATACCACTGGCAATGCTTGTGCCTGGTACAGACATCAGAAATTACTTTGGGCTTCCATTTCCAAGCACTGATCTCCCCTCTGGTGATCAGGGAGCGTGTTTTAAAGACAGTTATATGTACATTGGTTATTGTCCTTGGGAAAACAAAAACCAGCTCCCGGAACCAGCTGACGGGGGAACAGGAGCCGTGTGAGCAGGACAGTGTTGGCTGTTCAGTTGAGGTCAAGGGAGGAGAAGGAGGATCAAGAGACCAGCCAGAGAAAGGATCACCACCAGGCAAGCAATGGCTTAGATACTAGGGATCTCTAGTGACATTATTAGGGTTTTTAGACATCTGATCGAGGGAGGTAAAAGAGAGATGGTTGACACTTAAAAAAACGGGAATATGCTCTGTGAGTTGATGTGTTCTTGGGGCATCTGTGACACAAGAACAGTGCATATCTTGAGGAACATCTTATGAATGCATTTTTAATGGTATGGCACTCAAGAAATGGACTGGGTGATTTGATGTAGATACAAGAGTTGTGCAAAAATGAACAATTTCAATTGTGTGATTCCATGCTATTATACACCTAATTTCACAAAATGTGTAAAATGTTGAAAGATTTTTTTTTAAATAACATGTATGGCTGATTCAAATTTCAAGTAAAAAAAGCTATGCTTTATTTCTACATTGTAACATTTAAACACACTTTTACACAGGTATTGTTTGTCTCCTCACTTTATTCTGCCGCACGGTTGAAGGCTATCTCGAAGACACATTTGCAGTATTGTCCAGGCAGCTCACATTAATAAACAACTATATAAATTAAGCATGTCTGGGGTTTCATGTAATATCCCTTTTGTACCATGGAAGTGTTACTGTGCCAAATTTCAATGCCTTAGCTCTAAATGTTTTCTCAATATATCACGGTTAGTTTTCCTTTTGATAATCTATTGTCATCCTATTCTGCCTTAAATTTGTTTATATCCGCTTGCTAATAAAGAAAAGCATCTACAAATTACACAGCCTGCGGTAGCGGCCGTGTAGTTATGGTTAAGTTGCTCAACCCATGGGAAGAGCATTTTTTGGGCAGCTTTTAACTTCTCTCCTCCTGGATGAATCCTCAC
This sequence comes from Ambystoma mexicanum, assembly GCF_040938575.1. NCBI lineage: Eukaryota > Metazoa > Chordata > Amphibia > Caudata > Ambystomatidae > Ambystoma > Ambystoma mexicanum. Next base: position 1,249,897,797 of record NC_090930.1, on the reverse strand, counting down.
CAAACTTTGCAAAAAAAGTATATTGCCTGCTCTGAATTTGGTGAGATTCTGTCAAGGTGGCGGCAAAGTTATAGGGAGGTCCCAATTTTTTTTTTCCATAGACTGGTCAGTGATGTCAGTGATGTCATCAAAGACATTTGTGATGTCATCTTTGATGTCCTGGGTGTTAGGCTTAGCAGTGCATGGTGGTGGCGCAAGTTATGGTTGCTTAGCTTACCATAACTGGCGAATTTCAAGGGTTTTTCGGTTTTACTTGGAACCATAATGTCCCTTTAACAAAGTTTTTTCACTGAATTTCATAGGTTTTTAGTAGCGCAACTCAACCATCACGTCCCTTTAACTACGTTTTTTCACTGAATTTCATAGGTTTTTAGTAGCGCCACTTAACCATAACGCCCCTTTAACAAAGTTTTTTTACTGAATTTCATAGGTTTTTATTAGTGCAACGTAACCATAACGTCCTTTTCAATGGAGGAAGACCACTTGCATCCTAGGTTTTCAAAGTGGGAACCCGGGGTGGTAAAAAAAAGATTTTTCTTCCCAAACCGGGACGCTACAGGCAGGCGTCCCGGTGTAGGAAGGAAAATCTTTTACCAAGATGGACACCAGGGAAAGGGAAGGCGGGGTATATAAAGAGAACACAACAGGGCATCGGCGGGGGGACGGGAAGACCAGGAGAGAGACACGGGGCATGAGTTGGGGTAACACGAGGGAGACACTGGGCATGAGCGGGGGGGAAAGAAGGAAGACACGGGGCATGAGCAGGGGGTGGGGGGGGGAAGGAAGACACGGGGCATGAGTGGGGGAACAAGGGAGACACGGGGTATGAGCGGGGGGAGAAGGGAGACACGGGGCATGAGCGGGGGGTGGGGGGTAAGAAAGGAGACACGGGGCATGAGCGGGGGCTGGGGGGTACAGGAGAGAGACACAGGGCATGAGCGGGGAGTGAGGGGGTACAGGAGTGAGACACGGGGCATGGAACGGGGGGTGGGAAGAAGGGAGACACGGGGCATGAGCGGGGGGTCGGGGGAAGAAGGGAGACACGGGGCATGAGCGGGGGGTGGGGGGAAAGAAGGGAGACACGGAGCATGAGCAGGGGTGGGGGGAAGAAGGGAGACACGCGACATGAGCAAGGGGTGGGGGTGAGGGGAGAGACACACAGGGTGTGAGCGGGGGAGGGGAGAGACACATGGGGCATGAGCAGGGGGCGGGGGAACAGGGGAGACACGGGGCATGAGTGGGGGGTGGGGGAGGAAGAAGGGAGACACGGGGGATGAGTGGGGGTTGGAGGAGGAAGAAGGGAGACCCGGGGCATGAGTGGGGGGTGGGGGAGAAGAAGGGAGACACAAGGCATGAGCAGGGGGTGGGGGGGAAGAAAGGAGACACGGGGCATGAGCCGGGGGAAAGAAGGAAGACATGGGGCATGAGCGGGGGTGGGGGGCACAGGAGGGAGACATGGAGCATGAGCGGGGGGGTGGGGGGGAAACGGGGCACACATAGGGCATGAGGGGGGGTGGGGGGAACAGGGCACACACGGGACATGTGCAGGGGGTGAGGGGGAAAGAAGGGGGACACGGGGCATGAGCGGGGTGGGGGGGAAAGATGGGAGACACAGGGCATGAGCGGGGGGTGGGGGGGAAAGAAGGGAGACACGGGGCATGAACGGGGGGGTGGGGAGGAAGAAGGGAGACCCGCGGCATGAGAGGGGGTTGGGGGGAAGAAGGGAGACACGGGGCATGAGCAAGGGGTGGGGGGGAGAAGGTAGACACGGGGCATGAGCAGGGGTGGGGGGAAAGAAGGGACACACGGGGCATGAGCAGGGGGTGAGGGAAGAAGGGAGACACAGGGCAATAACGGGGGTGGGGCGGAGAAGGGAGACACGGGGCATGAGCGGGGGTGGGGGGGAAAGGAGGGAGACACGGGCATGAGCGGGGGGGTGGGGGGAACACAAGGGAGACACGGGGCATGAGCGGGGGTGGGGGGAAACAGGGCACTCACGGGGCATGAGCGGGGGTGGGGGGGAACAGGGCACACGGGGCATGAGCGGGGGTGGGGGAACAGGGCACACACTTGGCATGAGAAGGGGGTGGGTTTAACGGGATGAACACAAGGAGCATCAGCGGGGGGTGGGAGGAACAACGGAGACACAGGGCATGAGCGGGGGTGGGGGAGGAAGAAGGGAGACATGGGGCATGAGCGGGAGGGAAAGAAGGGAGACACAGAGCATTAGCGGGGGGTGGGGGAGAAGAAGGGAGACACGGGGCATGAGCAAGGGATGGGGGGAAGAAGGGAGACACGAGGCATGAGCGGGGGGTGGAGGGGAAAGAAGGGAGACACAGGGCATGAGCGGGGGTGGGGGAATAAGGGAGACATGGGCATGAACGGGGGTGGGGGGAGAAGGGAGACACGGGGCATGAGCAGGGGGTGGGGCGGGAAGGGAGACACAGGGCATGAACGGAGGGTGGGGGGCAGAAGGGAGACATGGGGCATGAGCGGGGGGTGGGGTGGAGGAAGACATGGGGCATGAGCGGGGGGGTGGGGTAGAAGAAGGGAGACGCGGGGCATGAGCGGGGGTGGGGGGGAAGAAGGGAGACACGGGGCATGAGCGGGGGTGGTGGGGTAAGGGGAAGACACGGGGCATGAGTGGGGGATGGGGAGAAGAAGGGAGAAACGGGGCATGAGCGGGGGTGTGGGGGAGAGAAGGAAGACACAGGGCATGATAAGGGGCTGGGGGGAAGAAGGGAGACACAGGGCATGAGCGTGGGTGGAGGGGAAGAAGGGAGACATGGGGCATGAGCGTGGGGTGGGGGGAAAGATGGGAGACACGGGGCATGAGCAGGGGGTGAGGGGGGAAAGGAGGGAGACACGGGGCATGAGCGGGGGTGGGGGAACACAAGGGAGACACGGGGCATGAGCGGGGGTGGGGGGAAACAGGGCACACATGCAGCATGAGCAGGGGGTGGGGGGGAACAGGGCACACACGGGGCATGAGCGGGGTGTGGGGGGAACGGGAGGAACACACGGAGCATCAGCAGGGGGTGGGGGAACAGGGGAGACACAGGGCATGAGCGCGGGGGTGGGGGGAAACAGGGCACACACAGGGCATGAGGGGGGTGGCAGGGAACAGGGCACACACGGGGCATGAGCGGGGAGGGAAAGGAGGGAGACACGGGACATGAGATGGCAGGAGTCTTGAAAATACGACGCACTGCACGCTGCAGTGCAGCCAATGGGAAAGCACGTAACATGTCCGCGGACACAACGCAACCCGCTTGCCCAATCCCTGTCCTGTCCACGGAGCGAACAGGGAAGTGTGTCCGTGAAGCGAACACAGATATCACTAATTTTTTTTTACCTACTTTTTGGTCATTTTTTAAAAAACTACTGGACGGATTTTTGCCAAATTTGCAAAAGCACGCTTTCGGGACCAAGCCGCTGCTCCTGGTCAAAATTTGGTAAAAATCGGTCCAGCGGTTTGGGCTGTAGGTGCAAGCAGAAAAATGTTCCCATTCAGTCTATGGGAAAAAAAGAAATATTGGTACCCCCCTATAACTTTTCCCCCTCTGGACGAATCATCACCAATCTTTGCAAAAACATTCAGAGTGGGCCATATACTTTTTTTGCAAAGTTTGGTGAGGATTCGTCCAGGGGGAGCGAAGTTATAAGCCACCCAAAAAGTGCTCTTCCTATGGAAACAGCAATTTATCCATAACTACATGGCCACTACCGTGGTCATGTAATATATATATATATATATATTTATATATGTAAACTCCAGTAATGTGGAAGCACTGTATGTGTACTGAAAGGTACTTGATTATTCATGAACCTCAGTGGCCTATATAAAACCACTACAGGTTGATGGGAATAGAAACATTTTTATCATTTGTAGATGGATGCTAAGGGAAGGAAATAGGAGTTGCCATCTGTATGCATTGTATTAAACATGTTTTTTGTATCTCTGTAAGCTGGCCAACCAGAAAACACTTATCTGTTATTACAAAGGTTGATGACTCTTATCAGTGTAAACGCTAAGATATGACTATGGAATCTTACACAAACATTTTGTCTGTTAAAACCACACTCTTTCACTATGTATTTTGTATGTGAACAAGCAACATGGTTGTTGCGAAACGTACCATGAAGCTCATTCCTATGAACTGGGATTGAGATTTGGACAAAAAAGGCTATGTTTTAAATTCACTGTGGATTCTGGAGTAATTTATTTGAAGCATTGCTGGGTTTGGAGTGTGACTCGGGTACTCGCGTACCTTTTTCTGGAGTTTGGACATATATATTACACGGCCTGCGATAGCGGGCATGTAGTTACGGTTAAGTTGCTCAACCAATAGGAAGAGCAATTTTTGGGCGGCTTATAACTTTGCTCCCTCTGGATGAATCCTCACTAAACTTTGCAAAAATAGTATATGGCCCGCTCTGAATTTTTCTGGCAAGGTTGGTGGTGAGGTTTTGTCAAGGGGGGAAAAGTTATACTGCGGGGTCCCACTTTTTGTTTTCTCAAAAGACTGAATGGAAACAAATTTTGCTCACACCTACAGACGAAACCGCAGGACGGATGTTCACCAAATTTGTGTCAGGAGCAGCGACTTGGTCCTGAAAGCATGCTTTTGTAGCTTTGGTTGAAATCCGTACAGTCATATCTTTTCAAAACAGGTAAAATGTAGGTCCCCAAATATGTGTGATATCTGGGTCCTCTCTGTGACCTATTTCCCTGTTTTCTCCATAGACAGGACTCTGATTGGTCCGGAGGGCAGTTTGATGTCCTCAGACACCCAACGCGACTGCCGATTGTTTGGTGAAAAGCGCGATGTGCGTCATATTTTTCCAAAACGATCGCCATGTGTAAGCCACGGATATCTCCTGGTTAGCGCAGTTGCGAACAGGGCTGGGAAACATGTTTTGGGGTATTTGGTGTTGGTGAGAGGGGCTGGGAAGGATGGGGGAGCAAAAGATGTTTGATATCATGTATTTGCTTAGGTGGAGGAAGACTGTGTGGTGACTGTGGCAGTCAATGGACACAGCGGTAATCCCCAGACAGGGCCTCAGGCAAGAACCTTAACTGGTGACTGCAGGCAGGCTTCATTAGGGTAGGTGAGTGGAATGTAGAGTATATGGGGATGTTTGTATAGGCTGCATTATGCTGAGGTGTTTGTAGCCAGCCACATGGCTGCAATGAAATATGGAAGATTTTATTAAGAGGTATGTTTTGCTTTCGAGCACTTGCAGTAAGTACTTTAGAAATTCTTATGGATCTTCTTGTGTGTTTATGGTGAATCTCACCATTCCCGCACAGTAGTCCAATTCCTGCCATATTCCTGAGACACTGTAAGTGTTGTCAGGATTGTTTGTTGCATTTCTATGAAGGAGTTGCATTTGCAAACACAACTGGTATGTGTGGTTGAAGTCAATGTTTTCAATAATTGGTGGCAATTGGAAAAGTACATTGATTGCTACATTTGCATATCAATTCACACCAGTTGTGTTGGAAAATTTGAATGCACCAGACAGTTCTGTGTCTGAGTCATTTGCTGGAACTCCAACTGTTTTTTTAAGACATACTTCTCTTTGTTTGTGCAGTTGGATGTGCATTTGCTGTGTCACTACATCCTTCTGTGGTTGTGCTAATTGATGGAGTAGCAGTTGCTTTGCATTTTTTTGGTGGTACTATTGGGAGATCTCTTATAAGCTCTGTTTGCACTACTTTTCTTTTAGCAAATGTTCCTTTTTGAGGAACAGGGTACATATTGGGATGGGGTGTGGAGAGTGCACATAGTCTGTTTTACTCTACGATGTAAGGAATGTCAGCCTTGACTTTGTATTAAAATTGACTAGAAATAGTCCTTCCAGTGTACATAGCTGTGACAGTGCTACATAACTCAAACCTTCTTTAAAGACTGTGCTGCCAAAATCAATCAATGCCTGATCTAGGGTTAGACCTTCTTATTTATGATTAGTGACTGCATATGCAAGAGACATAGAAAACTGTTCTCTGCGTACATACATTTCTTTGAAAAGAAGGAATAGGGCTGGTGAGCATCCTATCCTTTTAATTTCAGAAAGTTTGTCAAAGTGGATGTTGACAAACTGAATGTTGTTGTCACATGTATTTGTCTGGAAGACAACAACTGTACCAAGTGCTCCATGAAATAAACCTTGTTTGTTTAGGTTATGCTTTAGCATTACTCTTCAGTTTAAACATAATATTTACATTTTCTCCAAACCAGCAGTGTTGGAGATCGAGTTATCTACGCTATTTAGTGGTGCTGTGGGTCGTTGACACATAGTCAATGTCATACCATGCACTTCCAATTTGTCTGTGCAGTTAATTTGCACTATTGGTTGCATTTCTTTTTCAACAATGTTCCATTTATTTGTGCACAGCTTGCTAGGGTTGGCATTAAGGACATATATTTACATTTTTTGAGTGCTAATTATTCTATGACATTAGTTGCAGATGTGTTATTCCTGTATAGCTCATGGATGAGTCTACTATTTAATATTGTTTGTGCTTCCATGGAAAAAACACCAATCCAAATGCTTTTCAAAATGTTAGCATAGTTGGGGTCTGCAGATGATGCATTTTTTGAGTTTGATCTCTGTATTGGAAATGTTGCCAGAGATTTACATTTCCTATGCTGCCAACTGTGTTATAGCACAGTTTGTGTCCTTAACATAGGTTGACCTTTCACTGGTGTTAATTGAAGAAGATCTCCGAAAGCATTAACATATTTTCCTCCAAAATGTCTTTCATAGTTTGTTTTAAGGACCTCTTGCAAGCTTAGATGAATCAAAGACAACAATAGGTTGGAGACCATGCTTACTCATCCATTGGGAGCATTTTCATTTGTTTTAGAATTATGCTTAGCTCCATAGCAGCTTCTGCTGAAAGTCTGTAGTACTCTAATTTGTTTTGGTGTTGTACTGGAAGGAGCAGCAATCGGTGCAAAGTGGTGTAGGCAGCTAAACATGTGGGGGATGTAACAACAGAAGAAAACTTGTTGCTTGTCAATTTTTGGAGGAACTTGCTGCTTATTTTGTATTAAGAATGTTTTGCCTGAACCAGTTTCACTACTTACATACAAGAGTACTGGTTTATAATTTTGACAGATACACGTTTTCATCTCATACTCACACCATGTTCAATTTCTTTTGTTACTTCCAGGAAAATGCTATGTTGGTCATCATTTAGTTGTTATTTTAGTAGATTCCTCATACTGACACATGGTGTTTTCAACTTCAGTCATGGCTAATTCTGCTTTATTTACTATGAGTGGCTCTTCAAGTAGTTTTTGGATTCCTGTAACAGAAGGTTGACTGCTGTCAGGAGTATATACAGTTAGTTGTGCTTGAAGTACTTGCTCTTGTTGGCGTTCATTGTCCAACATGTTTTTGTAGTGCTAGGAATGTATATCTGTTATACTGCTTTCACGGGCATTGAAAGCTTCTTCATAGGAGTCATGGGTGTCCAATACCAATAAATTGTCTTCTTTTCTCCATGGTTTAAAATGTTGGAGTAGGGAGTAGTAGTAAAACTCTCTATGTTGCATAGTTTTAAATGCTAGCTTCATAAAATTAATCAGGCTGGATGTGGTAAGTTTAACCAGGCTACCTTCACAACTTTTTACTATATATTTACCTTTTTTCTCATCTGGTTTAATATTGTTCTTGTATGAGAAATGTTGGGCTATGTGGTATAAACACATTGGGCCTCATTACGACCCTGGCGGTACAGGGTTAATGGCGCCATAAAAGGTGCCGGCGCCGTTTACCCCATACCGCCTCATTACGAGGTCCCCTCGCAGGACCCAGGAAGCAACGCCTGGTCAAACCAGGCGTGCTTTCCGGTTCCCGCGAGGGGAAGAGGGAGCAAACAACGGGCCAACTCGTAATGGCCCGTTGTTTGCTCCCTCTCCCATTCCCATTCAGCCTTATGGGGGCTGAAATGGGAATGGGGAAGGACCGGGTCCGGGTCCCTGGAGGGAGGAATTACCGGGCCTTCCGAACTCGGAATGGCCCGGTAATTCCTCATTCTGTGGACCCGGACCCAGACGCGTTTTTGGTGGCAGCCATGCCGCCAATAGCGGCATGGCTACCGCCGAGGTCGTAATGAGGGCCATTGTTTCCAAAGTAGTATTCCTATTTGGGTAGTATGTGTCCAATACATTGTTTTTCTAAATGTCCTGGCTGTTGGGATCTTTTTTGGCTATTGTTTCTATGTCTTGGTACGATTTAAGCAATCTTTTTCTGTATGCAGCAGGACCAAGGCTAAGCCAGACTATGTTTTCCGATTTCCCATGTAAGGCTGTATCTGTTAAAATGTCTGCAACTTTGTAGCAAGCATATTCTCAATGGGAGAGCATTTTTGTGGCAAAGCTGTATAATTATTGTGACAGTGTTTTGTCAGATGATATGTCATCCAAGATGTCTTTCAGCTCTGTTTATCAGCTTTGGTTAAGTAGGCTGTGACATATCACGCAACAGCAGTGGAATTATCTACATATATTTGCATTCCACAAGAGGGCAATGATTGATATGATATGGCATTTGTAACGCGCCTATACACAAGTGTTTCAAGGCGCGACGAGGCGGGGGGGAAACAAGGGGAAGACAGACAACAATCCTACTAGGCCAGGTATCATTCAGACCACGCAAGTGCAGGGGTAGGGGAAGGGAAAAGATGCAAGGGGAAGGGGAGGGGGAAGTGCAGTACAAGTAAGTAGAATAAAAATAAATAAATAAATAGGGCCAGCTGGTGGCAAGTGCAAGGTAGGTGCAGGCAAGTGCTGGGAAGGGGGGGCTGTAGGGATACAGAGACAGTCCCGCAGTGCAGGGGATGCGATGCCAGGGAGGCAGTGCAAGTGGAGAGTGGCTGGGCCCAGGACCGAGGTCGGTGAGAGTGGCCCAGTTGCAGATTCAGTGCAATTTCAGTGTAGAATTTAGCAGGGGAGAGGGACAGAGAAGGCAGAGGCAAAGAGGAAGGTTTTGAGGTGCTTCCGGAACCGGAGATGGTTCTCCTCAAGTTTCAGGGAGGCAGGAAGGCTGTTCCAGAGGGAGGCCCCTGCCGCGGAGAGAGATCTACCCCCAGCTCATTGCTTTGAGAAGCGGCTGACCCTGAGGGAGTTGGAGACGGATGAGCGAAGGGCTCGGGAAGGAAGATATTTAGGGAGAGAGAGTTGAAGATATTTTGGCCCCAGGCCCCAGAAGGCCTTGTGGACAATGCAGAGGGTTTTGAACTTAATCCTCTCAGCCACTGGGAGCCAGTGTAGAGATTTCAGTCCTGGAGAAATACGGTCCCTGGGCTTGAGGCCAAGGACAAGTCTCGCAGTTCTGTTCTGGATGAGTTGCAGAGGGCAGAGAGAGGAGGCAGGCAGATTAAGATAGAGGCTGTTACAGTAGTCCAGCTTCGAGAGAACCAGGGCTCGGGAGACAGTGAGCTTCTGGGGGAAGGAGAGGAAGGGAAGAATACCTCTGAGGAGGTGCAGCTGGTAGTGTGACTTCTTAGAGACGTCAGATATGTGAGGAGAGAAGGAGAGTGTAGAGTCGAAGATGACCCCAAGGTTTTTAGCCTTGCAGGTAGGAGCAGGAAGAGGGTCAAGAGAGGCCGGCCAGAGAGCTGCAGGGAAGGATTGAGTGGGTGTGCCAATGAGTAGAATCTCAGTCTTACTGGCATTAAGGCAGAGGTCATTGGCAGCACACCATACCTGGATAGCGCACAGACAGTCCGAGATGAGGGAAGGAGAGGAGGAGGCCGAGGGTAGCCTGAAAATGAGCTGGGTATCGTCCGCATAGCACTGAAAGTTGGGGCAGAGGGCGGCAATGCAGTGAGCAAGGAGTGACAGGTACTGGTTGAAAAGCCAGGGAGAGAGATTAGATCCCTGGGGAACACCACAGGTGGAGAAGAAGACGTCAGAGAGGAAGGACCCAAGTTGGACCTGGGAGGGTCGATTGGAAAGGAAAGAAGTCAGCCACGCCAGAGCCTGACCAGTGATACCCATGTTATCACGGAGACGGTTGAGCAGGATGGCATGGTTGACAGTGTCAAAGGCAGAAGAGAGATCGAGCAAAATGAGAACACAAGGAGTGTTAGAATCAAGGTTGGAGAGTAAGATTGCATTGCAATCATTGATGTACTTTGATGCTTTGCTTCTTTTAATGCAGTATGTTTTCTTAGGCAATTTGCCTTTCACACTGTGTCTAAGAGAAGATATGAAGCTGTTTACTTGTCCTTTTGCTGAAACTGGTCTAAGGAAACCAAAGCGGCATTTGGTGTAGTATTTCCCTTTTTTTTACATCTGAGTCAATATGTGACGCATTTATGTCTTTGAAGCCAGAATGTGTGTGCATATATCTGGTGTCAAGTCAAATAGTCGACAGATAAATGGTCGACAGACAAATGGTCGACACAATTTGGTCGACAGGTCAAATTGTCGAATTTTTTTTTTATTTATATATATATTTTTTAGGTTTTTGTTTAGGGGAAAAAAATGGGTTTTTAGCAAAAAAAAAGAAAATGTGAAAAAACAAAAAGAAAAAATTCGACCATTTGACCTGTTGACCTTTTGGTGTCGACCATTTGTCCCGTCGACCATTTAGATTCGACCAAATGACCTAGAACCCATATATCTCACTATGTGGGCTTTCTGAAGGGATTTGCAAAATGAACTGCAAAACAGTGGCATCAATGTCCTGACCAAATTTAGGAGCACCTTTAATCCACAAAAGCATATGGATGTGTGGTGCTCCTCTGGATTGATATTCTTTTCTCCAAAAGAAGTGTTACACTTCAGAGAGGGGAGGAATTTTTTTATTACAGATGAAGTGGAGCATGGCAATAAAGCGATGATGGAATTACCTTGACATATGGACAGGGTCAAGAGAGCAGAGTTATCCTCATGTTTTCATGTCTGTCCCTGCTTTGTTTTTATTTGCATACTCTGCACAACATAAAGTGACAAACCATGTGGGTGGTACAAGGTTGCGTAGCATACACCTTACATCTGCGGGACTTCGGAACAGTATTCTTTTGTACCACACATGTTTGCTAAGAGATTTGTGATACTTGACTGAAAAACTTAATCTTTCTCTTGCACCTTTTGAAGTAGTTGCATAGCAGACATATTTAAGAAATTGGAACCTGTTTTCATAATGTGTGCAAATCCGTAACATAGAGTTTCTAGATCACTTTCAAACAGGAAGTGGAATATGTATCCAATGTTTTGTCTGAATCTGGGGTCTTCAGAATGCATTCATAAAGATTGGTACTCTGCTGCGGTTATTTGTGTGTATCTTTCATCATACCTTCCCCCTTTTCCAGTAAGAAAGAGTAGAGGAAAGGCTTGTGTCTATAAACATGTTCCCAATACACTGATTGGAGATCCTTTGGCTTGCCACATTTGATATGTTTCTAGTGCATCATCTATGCTGTATTTGGAGTACAGTGGGTGAATGTTGTACTTGTCCAAAATATTGGATGCTGTAATAGGATGTACAAGTTCAAAAAGGCCAGTTGATGAGGAATCCTGAATTATTTTGATGGTTTCATGCAGGTTTTCTTCAGTTTTCTTCAATGTTTATGTCTTTGTTGTATTCATTGTTCTCTTCAAGATTTTGTAGGGCTTCTATAACTTTGTTTAAGTCTACTAGTTGCTGTCAATTTGTTTTGTCATTTGTAGGTACACCATTCACTAGGATAATCAAAGATTGATCTGTTTGCCGTTGCGCTCCCAGAGTGTCTACATTTTCTTAAGATCTAATGGCAAATAAACTACTTTGCCGCAAATGCCTTTCAGTAATTTAGAAGGAGGCAACTTGGCTGTTTTTGGTTGCAGGCATATTATCGCTTGAAATGGGTGTACTGTTTGGATTATAATGCTTTCATACAAATTAATCTGTTGCATTGGTGTTGGAAGTTGGAATATTTCCAAGCTATTAGTGATAGTCCATGAAGGCATTTGGTTATTATCAAGCTTTGCAGTGCAGTATGTGCAAAGTATTGAGGGGTTAGCAATGTTGTATTTGTTTTCTGTTATATATGTTAGAGAGCTAATTGGAACCATTCAGATTCCTGATTGTCTTTTATTGTGTATGCTATATCTACAGTTTTGGTGTTCTTTGTATAAAACGTTCTGTGACAACAAACACATACTTGGTTTGGTACTTCAGCAGATGTGCTTTTAAACTTTGCTATTTCTTTTTTTCTATGTGTGTATTAGAAGGTTGTCATCTGTGAAGTTGCTGCTACTCTTTTCTAAAGTTACTGGATTTTCTAAGTGCTGTTCACTTCCAAAACATTTGCTTTGGATGTGGTCTATTTCTTCCAGGAGTTCTTTTTCTGTGCCATGTAGGAGAATGTCATTTAAATGGTCCAGTTCTAAAGCAGGACTTTTTGAATACTGCAGTCTCTGAACGAGATTCCGTAAAGTGGAATGATGTATTTCTAACATTTTGATGTGGTGGAAGGTGCTTCAGCAAGCAGGTCCAGAAATGCAGGCTAATGAATGTCCTCACAGTCCTGTGTATTTGCATACTGGACAGGTGTGCAACATTTTAATTTACATTTTCTCTCTCGCTTTGACATAGTGGCCCTCATTCTGAGGTTGGTGCTAGTCATGGCCCCATAGCGCCATGAATAGCACCAATATCGGTACTGTCACCGACGTGGTGGTATGGGGAATTACCGGTCCATTCCGCCCTTTGCGGGACCGGTAAGTCCCCATTTGAAATGCCATTCCCCATTCCCGTTTGAGCTCCCATAGGGCTCAATGGGAAGGCGGCAATAACGGTACCGCAAATTGCAGTACCGTTATTGACCCCGGTATCCATTTGCGGGTCCCGTCCTTAACGCCTGCTAAAACCAGGCGTTAAGGAAGGACCCGCAAAGGGACCTTGGAATAGGGCGCAAAGGGATTACCGGCACCGGTGTCATTACCGGTGCCCGGTATCCCTTTGCGGCCGGGTCGTAATGACCCCCAGTGACGGAGGAATTGCCATAAAGATTTGAAGGATTGATTTTGTGTGTTATACCTTGAGGTGCAGTGTCATTTGTAGACAGGACGGATTGGTTCGGTCCAATAGAGTGTTGATTATAAGTTTGTTGGGGAAATGCTTCCAATGAGCGTTCCCTCTGCCATAATTGTGTGGTTTACCATTTTGAACCCTCTGGCACTGCTATGTATGGCAATTGAGTTTCTCTGCTCTTGTTTGTATGCATCTTCATTGAAATATGGCTCTGTGCTGGTTGTGTGAATCATCCACTCACCTACACATAAGTTTGCAAAGGTTCCTATGTTGAGATTGATCATGTTGCAAAGTACTATTTGTTGTTTACTAATTAATTTTGTTAGTGGTTTCATTCTGTTTAAAGTTAATATAAACAATTTCCTTAAGAGGAGCATTGCACTGTGTATGTGAGCTTTCAGGATCCGTTTTTTGCGGTACGTTTTAAGGGTTGAGCGTGACTTTTCTCTTGTTTTGATAAGGTTCTGAAGAACTCTATGGTGGAACATGTTTTGTACAATAACTTTTTTTGGCATGCTTACGTGTGGCTACATTAACATTGGTAGATGCAGTAGTGCTAGCGCTACTGGCAGTTGTACTCTTTTTAATGCTTTTCTTTTTCTTTTTACATTTTGGAAGAGGGACACACTTTTTTTTCCTTCTAGCTGGTTCAGTTTTGGTCAGTGACTGTATTAGCTGTTTGGTTTGAACATTTTGTACAAACACTGCTAGAGGCAGATTATTATTTTGAATGCTTTTAGTTTTATTTGCTCTGTTTTTGCGTTGTTTTCTACATAGTTGCTTTTTGGTAGGCATTCTCTTTTGTCTGTTGGAGAAAAAAGGAAAGTATGGGTTTTAAAGTTGTGCAATGTATTTGCGGGCACTGTGCATGAGTGTTTGTATATCAGGGTAGGCATATATAGAGTGGTGTGTGATTGTGCAATGGGATGCTACTGTTGGCTGGGAAGGTTCTACTGGTATCTGTGTGTGTTGATATGATATGATATATTTTATTTATATCGCGCTCATACACAAGTGATCTTACAACGATCTTACTAGGCCCAGTGGCATTAAGAACGCGCAAGTGCATGAAAAAGGGAAGATGGGGAATGTGCATGCAAGGGGGAGAAGTGCCCCCAGCTCATTTCTTTATAAAAGTAGAGGCGTGAAGGGCTCGAGAGGGGAGGTATTTATGGAGGGATAGTTGAAGTCATTTTGGACCCAGGCCCCAGAAAGCCTTGTGGGCAATGCAGAGTGTAAATGTAATCCTTGCATCCACTGGGAGCCAATGAAGGGATTTCAGAGCTGGAGAGATGCAATCCCAGGGCTTGAGGCCAAAGACAAGTCTCGTAGTCCTGTTCTGGATTAGTTTTAAAGGGCGGAGTGTGGAGGCAGCTAGATTTAGTAATCGGCTGTTACTGTAGTCCAACCTAGAGATAACCAGAGCTTGGGAGGCAGTGAGCTTCTGAGGGAAGGAGAGGAAAGGCGGAGTACCTCTAAGGTGGTGCAGTAAGAAGTTTGACTTTTTAGAGACATCAGAGATGAGTGCAGAGAAGGAAAGGGTGGAGTCAAAGATGACCCGGTGATTCTTAACCTCGCAGGTAGGGGTAGGAGAAGGGCCAAGGGAGGCTGGCCAGAGAGTGAGGGGAGAGGATGGTGAAGGTGTACCAATGAGGAGGATCATAGTCTTGTTGGGATTTTTGCAAAGATCATTGGCGACACATCAATTTTGAATAGTGATTAGGCAATCAGAGATGAGGGAAGGAAAAGAGGTGTCTGAGGAAAGCCTGACAATTTGTTGGGTGTCAAAAGCATAATTCTGGAAGTTTGAGCAGAAAATGGAAATGCAGTAGGCGAGAGTTGCCAGGTATTGGTTGAAAAGCCAGAGCGAGAGGTTAGACCCCTCAACAACACCACAGGTAGAGAGGGAGATAGAGGATAGGAAGGAACCAAGTTGTATCTGAGAGAGTCAATGAGAAAGGAAAGAGGTCAGCCAGGCCAGAGCCTGATCAGTGATACCCAGGTTGTCACAGAGACAATTGAGCAGGATGCTTTGCTTGACCGTGTCGAAAGCAGAGGAGAGATCAAGTAGGGTGAGGATGGAGGAAATGTTAGAATCAAGGTTACAGAGAAGGTCTTCACGGATGTTCAGGACAGCAGTTTCCATGCTTCCGGCAGCACTAAAACCAGATTGGTTGTCATGGAGAGAGCCACTAGAGTCAAAACGAAGGTTAAGCTGAGAGATGGCCAACTTTTCCAGGAGCTTCCCCAAAAAGGGAGTAATGGAAATTGGGCAATAGTTAGGCAGACAAGAGTGATCAGCTGTGGATTTCTTGAGAAGAGGATGCACAAGGGAGTGCTTCAGTGGGCAGGGGAATGAACCACAGGCAAAGGAACAGTTACAGAAATCAGAAGAGGGCCGTAGTGAGGGTATCAATGTGGTCCTTATTGGTTTTAGAGGAACAGGGAAGTACCTGTTTTGATGAGGCTTTCATAGATCAGTCTTGTCTAGCTGCCTCATCTGGGGAAAAAAGAGGAAAGTAGGAGAAAGAAGGAGTGGGGTGGCTTTGGGAGGGTCAGTAATCCAGGAAGGAGAGGGGAGAGTAGGGGGGGCAGAGGAGAGGGTGTACAAGATGTCCTGGGTTTTGGAATTCAAGTGAGAGGCAAGGGTATTGCAAAGAGCCTGGGAGGCGAGAGGAGGGGTGGAGTCTACAGCAGTGTTGGCCAGCTCCTTGCAGATTTTAAAGAGTTTGGCTGAGTTGTTTGATGCTGCAGAGACGCAGGCTTAAATGTGGCCTCTCTTCTTGGAGCGGACAGCGAGACGGTATTGCCTTTGGTGCAGGTGGCAGGCCAAATTGTCAGAGGATGAGCAGGAAGCCCTCCATTTCCTCTCAGCCACCCTACAATTACGTTTAAGTGTACCTAGGTCAGAGTTATACCAGGAATTACACTTGGCTTTGGACTTCAAGCGGATCCTCATGACAGGGGCAAGAACATCAAGGGTAGCAGAAATAGAGTAGAGCAGGGACAGGGCTGTGTCAGGGTGCGAGTCATCCAGAGGAGGTGGAGAGGGGGAGAAGGTGGCAGCAAAGCCTCGACTGACACATGCTTCATGGGCCGGATGTCCGAGAAGGGGGGTGACAATCTTGGGGTAGTCTTGGTTTGGGGGGAGGAGATGGAAAGATGAGAGGAGGCAATGGTCACTCCAGGAGAGAGGAGTGGTGAGGGGAGTAGGGAAGGGGAGGCATGAGGAGATCAAGACATGAAGTGTGTGACCGGCAGAGTGAGTCGGGCCAGAGGGGAGGATAGAGAGTGAGAGTAAATTGCAGAGGTTGCGAAAGAGCGCAGATGAGGAACAGGGAGAATCAAGATGGATGTTGAGGTCTCCAAGGAGGAGGAGTTGAGTGGTCGAGGCCAGGAGGGAGGATGTGAGGTCTGCCCACTCAGAGAGAAAAGAGGGAATTTGACCAGGGGGCCAGTAGAGAGTAGCAATAGTGAGAGAGTGGCTAGGAGAGAGTGAGAGCCTACAGACACGGCATTCAGAAGAAGAGTACATCTGAGTGGGGATTATGGAGGCAGGAATCCACTCAGGGAAGGTCAGGGCTACCCCCTCTCCAGGCCGTTTGGATCTGGGGTCGGAAAGGATCTTGTAGCTGTCAGGGAGGAGAGTGTCAAAGCTCATGACAGAGCTGGCCGTGAACCAAGTCTCGGTAAGACCGAGGACATCAAGGTCAAATTCTTCAAGGAGGTGGCAGATGTCAGAGGACTGTTTGACAGACGAGCAGGAATTTAGAGTGGCAAGATGAAGAAGGTTACCAGCCTTAAAATCCTTCCAGGGGGAGGGGTAAAAACCAGGGGTATGCCCTGCCGAGGTGTGGAGGGGGCTTGAGATGGGGCAGAAGGAAAGGAGGGCAAGTTAGCAAACGGAGGAGAGTAGGGGGCAGCTGGAGATGAGAGGAAGTTGATGTGTTGAGGGAACCGTCTATCAAAGAAGAGGAGATTAGCCTGAGGGCCTTGCACCATGACAGTGCCGTTCAGGTAGACATTAATGATGACTCTGGAGGAGTCAAAGAAATCCAGAGGACTTCCCAGCGGGTGCCACCATTAATGGGATAGAAGGAGACAGGACAGAGCACAGAGATCTTATGAGGGACCCATAGATCAGGTGAAGGAACAAAAAATAGAATGTCAGTGAGGGTTTGTCTGGCAGAGGTGCTGAAATAGTTATCAGCGATGGGGAGACATGGGTTAGAAGTCAAGATATCCTTTTTTGAATTTCTTCTTACCAGATCAAAAATAACCAAAATTTCAATTACAAAAACACAACCCAAATTTCAATTGCAAAAACACACCCAAATTTGACTTTCAAAAACAATCCAAATTTCAAATTACAAAAACACACCCAAATTTGACTTTCAAAAACACTCCCAAATATGACTTTTAAAAAGAACCCACATTTCAAATTACAAAAACACACCCCAATTTGACTTTTAAAAACAACCCAAATTTCATTGCTAAGGCAACATAGGTGAAAGAAATTAGATATGAGTTAGCGGCAGGTGTTGAGATGAGGGCAATTAAGATCATACTAAGAGACCAGTTGGAGCAAGCAGAGGGAAGAGTGAAGAACAATAAATGGAAAATGAAAGGGTAGGCGGAAGGATGGAAACTAACCCATGGGGAGGGAAGTACAAGAGTCTTGGTAGTCCAGATTAATGGCTGAGTGAACTGGCAGCACCAGGGAGGGTCAGGCTGTGGTAGTAGCTTCATGTAACATCCCGGTAGCAGACAGGGGCGTTAGAAATGGGCTTTTGCAAACAAGGGCTGGCTCCCACCTGCAGGACCAGCCAATGGAAAGATTAATAACAGATTAGCCAATGGTCAGGGGGCAAAGACAGGCAACAGAGAAAGCAAAATGGATAAGGGTGCCATCTTGGAGTGGGTTGATGGCTGTTGCAATATTGTGTCAAAGGAATAAAAAGTCCAGCAGGATCAGGAGCACAGGTAGTTAATGCAGGCTGAAAAACATGTGCTTCTGCACACAAGCTTTTCTCAGGAAAAGCGGCTGTATTACAAGAAAAATGCCCACTCAAAAAGCTTGACTTCCTTTCTATTTCTTACATTTTTTCCGATTGAGAATTTCCCATATTCAAATTGCACACATAGAAAACAAAAAAGGGCCTGTGGAGATGGATTGCCACATGGCTTACCTCAGATGCAGTGTGACCGCTGCAGGATTTGAAGAGAAATGAACTTCTGGGTCAACTGACCAAAGTTACAAAGATACATGCTCTGCGAGCGTGGCGTCAGGAAAGCCTTTCCTGCTCGGCCTTCAGGGACAGCTGAGCACAGTTGAAAAGATGCTCACTTTGTGAGTGTGGTGTCAGGAAATCCTTTCCAGCTGGGCCTTCAGGGTCAGCTCTGCACAGTTGAAAAAGAAACGCGGTCTGTGAGCGTAGCGTAGGCAAATCCATTCAGCACAGCTGATTCATTGAAAGCACCCAGAATCTCAGAAAGCCATTGGGAGATAAGGTTGTTAGCACAGGCCCCGGAGATCCTCAGGAACAACAGCTGAATCAGAAGATGGATGTGCGCTATGAGCGCAAGGCATGAACAGATAGTAGAAAGGAATAACAGCAAATCAGGTTGATATGGTGTGCACAGGGAGCACAAAATCTGCAGGGTGAGGAAGCAGGAGTGAACATATTGTGTGAAAGGTTTGCTTCAGTGTGTATGACAGTGTACTGTGCATGAATAAGTAAGGACATTGCAATGTTTTCACACAACTAGTGGGTATTTCGAGACTGGTGTTCAGGTGCCAATAGAAAGAGTAGACCTGCTGAGGTGCAATGAGTAAGGGTGAAGCAAATGCTGTTGGGTTGGATATCATTTTGTAGGGTACTATTCAACAATGCTGTACTGTCTAAGTAAGAGGAATAACACTACTACGGTATTACACTTTTATTGAATGTGAGGAGTGGTTTTCTCCTGGGTTTTATCTTCAGTACAGACTTTTTTGTCTTTCAGGAGGCTGTTCTTCCCGGCAGTTGCGAAAGAAGGAAGTTAGTGGGTATGTGTGTTAATGGCACAATAATTGCACTAGGAGAACACATTATTGTACATTGTGGGAGGATTTGTTGGGAGGAAGTGTTAGTAACATTCAATGTGATTACGAATACGCTTGTAACACTGTTGTTGGTGCACCCAGGTTGCTACTAGATTCCTAACACTTGCTTGGTAGCAAGCTTCCAAGTGTCACTAGGATATTACACGGCAGGTTTTCCTGGAATGTCAGGTGTTGGAAAATGTTACTCAGTACGCGTGTACAATTGTTCAACACTGCATAGGAATGGGGACTTGAGAGCATCAGCTTTGTTGGTATGGGGTCTAGTGGTGCAGTGATAAGTATGACATATGGGGCTGTACCTTTTCTTGCGGGTGAGTTGTTTTTGTAGTTCTTGCATTGGAAATTGAGTAGTGTAAGTTCTAGTAGGGTGAGAAAAAGATAGATGCCCAGAAAAATGTACAGATTAGAAAGAAGAATGTTAGTGTGTGGAATTTCATAAACTTCCCCACACATACGTGCTAGCTCAGTGAGTGCCATAGCAGTATGTTGCAGAACTCCTTTCCTGTTGCTTTCATTTATTTAGCAAAATGTACAGATAACACTGTTGTGAAAGTACAGATGCATTTCTTTGCTTTCCTTGAAATGGTGCTGAAATGAGCTGTTTTAACAGCAGTGCAATTTGTTAATTGTGTAATCTATGTACTTGCCATGCTTTGGTAACATACATGCAGTTTTCGTTTTCTGTGTGCATTCTAGGCATTTTACAGCAGGTGTGTTAGTGGGAAAAGGGGTTGTACAAGTGGCAGAAGGAAAGAAGAAAATAACAGTGTCCACATTAGAATGTGTACTATGGGCAAGCATGCATGTCATGGTGATATATTGCAGTTTCACATAGCATCTGGCACTTGACCTTGCTGTACAAATGTTCCCAATGTGGTTTTCTTTTTTTTTTATTCGGAAAATGACAGAGTGCTGCAAAAATTGAAATTTGTGGTTTGAAACTGTTATGCAAGTGGGCATTAAAAGAAAACTTTGAAAACACACATCATTGTAAGTAACTGTCACTTGATGTCAGGAGTGGGGACAAAAGAGACTATGATTATTCAGTAGGTTATGCAGGGTTAGTGGCAGGCACCCTGTTCACATGCATTTGGAAAAGAGTTGGAAATTTACTTTACAAAATATATGCATACCTGTACTTTGTGTTGCTAGATGCAGATGTGGAGAGTTTTACAGTACTTTCTGATGCAGGTGCTTGGGAATCACAGGAGACTGCTTCCTTTACTCTTGATGCCCATTAAAACATGCCATTTCACAATTAGAAAACATATCTAGACTGGCCTAACAATGTAGGCCAGTCTTACCTCAAAATAACAAATAGCATGATTGCTTTGCACTTGCTGCCCATTAAAACATGCCCTGTCAATATAAGGAAACATATCCAGATTCTATTGTGCATCCTTGCCTCTTGATGACCATTAAAACATTGCATATATGAGAGGCAAATCACCCCCACACCCCCTGTGCACAATCAGAGGCCCACTAGCCAGCACTTACACACATTTTCATATACATTAATTAATTTCTTATTTCACATACGTATTCATACATCCTTTCAATTCTCTCATTCACTTGCCTACACATACGCCAGGCACGCTCTCATTCACTTGCGTAGACTTATAGATACAAACACGTGCATGTTTGCATACATACATGCATACAGAAATACATACAAGCGTTCATATAGAAAGTAAAACATTCTATCCTTACCTGCAGCCCGGTTCCAACACCGTCTGCTACAATGTCTGACCGTTTCAATTTCAGGAGACACTTGAAGACCTGGCTTTACCCTAGAGTTTGAATTTTTACTGGGTTCCTGCAACTGAGATCTGTTTCCTGTGCCTTGATGCCTCCTCTGAGGTAATTTGTTGTGCTCAACAAGGTTTCTACCTACCTTTCTACCTACCTGCAATGACCCTCTGGCTCCTGTGCATCGTGAAAAGGAACCAGGAAGCAGAGAGTATGCTGGTTTCAGTGGGCTTGCGGGTAGAGCTGGATAGCCTCCTGAACGCAGCCCAGGGAGGCCTAAGTGTGCAGGGAGGCATATCAGAACCCCCTCGGCACATTTAGGCTTGCATTTCCCCAGCCTGCATCCCCAATAGGCCATGTCAGTCATAGGAAGCAAAATGCCTCCAGCCTGGCATGGCCCATTTAGTATGTGCACTGGAGAAATTAGACTGTCACAGAAAAACCACGTAATGGCTAATGGTGCCGGTCGGCTTCCCATCGTCCATTATGGATGAGCCCATCCAGGAGATTAAGTATTTCAGACATTGAATGTGTATTCCTTATTTGTGTGTATTGTGACATTCCAGGTTACCTGAGGCCCTTGTAAACCTGACTGAGTTTGTTTTGTTTTGGTATTTTATATAAGACCTGCTGTGTGACTGGTTCATAGCACTTATTACACATTTTGGCATTCTGCTTAATCGAGGAAAGAAACAGCAAGTATGTCATTTCACCTAAATGCCAGGGGTCGCGAAAGTGACATCGCACAACCCTTAACCACACGAAGTGATTTAATTTGGCGCCGACCCGCATTGACATCATGGGAAGCGATGGAACACGTCCTTTCACCCTTGTTAAGTACGCTATGAAAAATATGGTTACGATATCACTGTAATGTGATATTCATTTCAAACAAGATTGGATCACCATATGTATCAGGCTGTATAGGCCCATAATACCAAATTACTGTGAAGACGTCCAAGACCAAATGATAATGATGTGTTATTATATAACACTAATGCGTATGCGCTTTATATAGAACACATATACATACAATAACACCCAACCTGTGCTGCCACTCATTTATCGACCTCAGAAGGATCAAAGGCTGAGGTGACCGTTTCGGGATTCAAACCTGCAATCTGCAGATCACACACACATCACAGCAGCGTGCACTCAAACCACTGAGCTATCTTACCAGCTACAGCTATCTTACCGGCTATAGAACAATTAGCAATTACATGTCTGAATGTTCTCAAAGTCAGAAAGCAAATTAAACTATGTAGTGGATACCATTAAACTGGTAACTGAGATTTAACAGCAGGCCAGTTCATCTGCAGTTCTGGTGCAAAGCTGGCTACACGTCAAGCCTTCGTGGATCTACATTTCAGGCTTCAGAGGTTGACAATATTAATACCTTTAGATGGGTTCTTAACTGTGCATTAAAGAATTTAGAGTAGCAAAGGGACAATAGCACACTCACACTGCATCCCGTACTCTGGGAGATAGGAAAGATAGACACAGTACAACAAAGCATTAATTGTGGCACACTTAAATCAAAGGCCACTTTATGTGCAATGGTCAAACTTGTGTACACTGTACTCAACCTTTTAGGCACAAGGAATTTGTCAAGTGAACGAGGACACCAATGTCTTGAGATGATAGTAACAGGGACACTGGCAGAAAAAAACATGCTATAACTGCAACTTTTGAAAAGCAAAACACATATTTCGAAATGGATTCTTAGTCTACTATGAATGCATTTTGGAATCGTTTGTCTGGATTGTGAGTTTGAGGTGTTTAAGGACAGACTAAATCAGTGACTCTGCCCTTTGAAGTGTGCCTGAAATAAACCTTTAATGAATCTAGCATTTATTGTATGGAATTCCAGAAAGGCAAATGAAGTGTTATTTGTATTCTTTCTTATTTAGTTTCACTGCTCAAAGTGTTACACTTGTGGAAACATCCTATCTTTTTTTTCCCAAAGAGGCCTGAACAAGAAAGCCAGCCACTCTGGAAACAAACTGCAACAAGGCCTGGTCACAGCCCAGGAGCTTCCATTTAAAAAAAAGAAAATGCTGTAAAAAACACACAAATGTAGGGGTAGCAAGGGAGACCACAGGGGTAGCAAGGGAGATCCAGGTGTTGCGTGTAGCAAGGGAGATACAGGGGTTGCAGATGTGACTGCTAGCGACCCCCAATGGACGTCCCTGAGAAACAGTCTGGACAGTCACATCAAAGAGAAAAGGCATCAATTCATTAGAGAGACTGTGCTGCGACTCTTGTCTGAGCCCCCTTCGAGATATCCCGTGAAAGCCCGCTGTGCTTAACACCATTAAACACAATAACTATGTGTCAAATGTTTTAGTGCAGAAATGGGCACAAGCCTAGGTTGCTCCCTATTTCCTTTATTATTAAATTAAGTCCAACATTCCCTGCTCGCCGTGTCCCAAAGGGATCCCTATGTTAAAGAAAGTCCTAGCATAAGATAAATACATATACTTTTAATATGTGAGAATTGTCTCCTGGTTCTATTAGCAGTGCACAGTCGTCATTATTTACATGTTTGTCAACCATGGCGTTCGGGATTGAATAATATTGAGACACTGAGGGTCATTAATCAACACAAGAAATGATACAAACAATATTCCTAGAGTCCATGCAGTTGTCTATCGATTTTAATTCCACAGAGAGGCGCTAGTTATGAAGTGTTTGCTCTCTATCTCCAGCCCAAGTACCATCCAAGGCTACTGTGTATTTAAGAGGAGAAACGTAATTGCTCGGAAAGGGAAAACAGGTCAGTTTCTAAGCTAATAATTACTTGGACAAGACCTCTTTAAATGATAACCAAGTCTCGGTAAGACCGAGGACATCAAGGTCAAATTCTTCAAGGAGGTGGCAGATGTCAGAGGACTGTTTGACAGACGAGCAGGAATTTAGAGTGGCAAGATGAAGAAGGTTACCAGCCTTAAAATCCTTCCAGGGGGAGGGGTAAAAACCAGGGGTATGCCCTGCCGAGGTGTGGAGGGGGCTTGAGATGGGGCAGAAGGAAAGGAGGGCAAGTTAGCAAACGGAGGAGAGTAGGGGGCAGCTGGAGATGAGAGGAAGTTGATGTGTTGAGGGAACCGTCTATCAAAGAAGAGGAGATTAGCCTGAGGGCCTTGCACCATGACAGTGCCGTTCAGGTAGACATTAATGATGACTCTGGAGGAGTCAAAGAAATCCAGAGGACTTCCCAGCGGGTGCCACCATTAATGGGAGAGAAGGAGACAGGACAGAGCACAGAGATCTTATGAGGGACCCATAGATCAGGAGAAGGAACAAAAAATAGAATGTCAGTGAGGGTTTGTCTGGCAGATGCACTTATTATACATTTTGGCATTCTGCTTAATCGAGGAAAGAAACAGCAAGTATGTCATTTCACCTAAATGCCAGGGGTCGCGAAAGTGACATCGCACAACCCTTAACCATACAAAGTGATTTAATTTGACGCCGACCCGCATTGACATCATGGGAAGCGATGGAACACGTCCTTTCACCCTTGTTAAGTACGCTATGAAAAATATGGTTACGATATCACTGTAATGTGATATTCATTTCAAACAAGATTGGATCACCATATGTATCAGGCTGTATAGGCCCATAATACCAAATTACTGTGAAGAGGTCCAAGACCAAATGATAATGATGTGTTATTATATAACACTAATGCGTATGCGCTTTATATAGAACACATATACATACAATAACACCCAACCTGTGCTGGCACTCATTTATCGACCTCAGAAGGATCAAAGGCTGAGGTGACCGTTTCGGGATTCAAACCTGCAATCTGCAGATCACACACACATCACAGCAGCGTGCACTCAAACCACTGAGCTATCTTACCAGCTACAGCTATCTCACCGGCTATAGAACAATTAGCAATTACATGTCTGAATGTTCTCAAAGTCAGAAAGCAAATTAAACTATGTAGTGGATACCATTAAACTGGTAACTGAGATTTAACAGCAGGCCAGTTCATCTGCAGTTCTGGTGCAAAGCTGGCTACACGTCAAGCCTTTGTGGATCTACATTTCAGGCTTCAGAGGTTGACAAAATTAATACCTTTAGATGGGTTCTTAACTGTGCATCAAAGAATTTAGAGTAGCAAAGGGACAATAGCACACTCACACTGCATCCCGTACTTTGGGAGATAGGAAAGATAGACACAGTACAACAAAGCATTAATTGTGGCACAATTAAATCAAAGGCCACTTTATGTGCAATGGTCAAACATGTGTACACTGTACTCAACCTTTTAGGCACAAGGAATTTGTCAAGTGAACGAGGACACCAATGTCTTGAGATGATAGTAACAGGGACACTGGCAGAAAAAAACATGCTATAACTGCAACTTTTGAAAAGCAAAACACATATTTCGAAATGGATTCTTAGTCTACTATGAATGCATTTTGGAATCGTTTGTCTGGATTGTGAGTTTGAGGTGTTTAAGGACAGACTAAATCAGTGACTCTGCCCTTTGAAGTGTGCCTGAAATAAACCTTTAATGAATCTAGCATTTATTGTATGGAATTCCAGAAAGGCAAATGAAGTGTTATTTGTATTCTTTCTTATTTAGTGCCACTGCTCAAAGTGTTACACTTGTGGAAACATCCTATCTTTTTTTCCCAAAGAGGCCTGAACAAGAAAGCCAGCCACTCTGGAAACAAACTGCAACAAGGCCTGGTCACAGCCCAGGAGCTTCCATTTAAAAAAAAGAAAATGCTGTAAAAAACACACAAATGTAGGGGTAGCAAGGGAGACCACAGGGGTAGCAAGGGAGATCCAGGTGTTGCGTGTAGCAAGGGAGATCCAGGGGTTGCAGATGTGACTGCTAGCGACCCCCAATGGACGTCCCTGAGAAACAGTCTGGACAGTCACATCAAAGAGAAAAGGCATCAATTCATTAGAGAGACTGTGCTGCGACTCTTGTCTGAGCCCCCTTCGAGAGATCCCGTGAAAGCTCGCTGTGCTTAACACCATTAAACACAATAACTATGTGTCAAATGTTTTAGTGCAGAAATGGGCACAAGCCTAGGTTGCTCCCTATTTCCTTTATTATTAAATTAAGTCCAACATTCCGTGCTCGCCGTGTCCCAAAGGGATCCCTATGTTAAAGAAAGTCCTAGCATAAGATAAATACATATACTTTTAATATGTGAGAATTGTCTCCTGGTTCTATTAGCAGTGCACAGTCGTCATTATTTACATGTTTGTCAACCATGGCTTTCGGGATTGAATAATATTGAGACACTGAGGGTCATTAATCAACGCAAGAAATGATACAAACAATATTCCGAGAGTCCATGCAGTTGTCTATCGATTTTAATTCCACTGAGAGGCGCTAGTTATGAAGTGTTTGCTCTCTATCTCCAGCCCAAGTACCATCCAAGGCTACTGTGTATTTAAGAGGAGAAACGTAATTGCTCGGAAAGGGAAAACAGGTCAGTTTCTAAGCTAATAATTACTTGGACAAGACCTCTTTAAATGATAATGAGGACGAAGATAAACATGAAATTACATTATCAATCCATAATTGGCAAAGGAGTCATTCCTTTTTACCGTGACACACATTTCAAAATGTCATATTTACTCCCGTATAACCTTTCCTGGGGTAGCACGGATCGGAGGACTGCGGATGTATTAGTGTTTTGCAAAATGTCCTCACGCATCGCTGGCTCCTCTCATTTTGTAATTCGTTATTTTGCTCGCTCTAATGACTAGGGCAGCGGGGTCTAGACATGCCTGGCGGTACCATCTCACACACAGCCTTTGCTGCAATGAAAACGAGCAAGCGACACCCTTCCAATGGACACTGTTGGAGCACTGATTCAGGAGCAGAGCTCGGGCCTAATTCACAGAAGCGGTTTATAATGGCAAAACACGATTGGAAACACTATGTGGTGTGGCCACTAACTGTGCACCAGTGAAAAGAAAGTTGACATCAATTAGGAAGCATTCCAATAATCATTGTGCAGGTGAAGATGTTCAACCCACACTCATGAAAAATCGGACAGCACAAGGAGAACTTTCTCATCCAGCTTTCCATATTATTTCTGTGACCTTTTAGATTGTTTTGCCAGTCATTAAAGCATAGTGGATAGTTTCACAAGCTGCAAACAGGTGTTGCTGTCTCTAAAATCACTGATTTCTGTTGCTGGTACCACAAAGAGATACTCAGAAACCATTAACATTCCTCTTATGTGATAGGTAGTGAGTATTGAAACACTTGTATATAGGCACGTTATAAATGCCATATCATATGACATAGTCGGTCTCCTCGGTACATGTCCAAATTGAGTTTATTCTGAAAGATTAGATTGGAGAGATCTTCCAACATGGAACTCAATGCGCATTTAATAACTTGTGTGCGCTCTTTTACATATTGCAACTGTGCCTTCCATAATAGGAGGTTTCTGATAGTCCCTGTCCTTATCCTATTGCAACATGTCAAGATATTTCTTAGGAGATCAAAAAAAAAACATTCAAGTTACCATATTTGTCCACGCTTTGTAAATAGCATTGTTTCTATAGAGAATTGTGAATAAGGCGTTGGTCCTGTGTCTAACAATTTTAACCTTAAAAGCAAAGATGAAATGGGAGACTTGCTCACCATTCACTCCAAAATTGCATATTTCCCTCAATTCACGTCAGGTGTTTAAGGCTCTCACATACCGAGGCCAAGGCATAAGGCAATCAGATCCTAAACTCCTGGATCATAATTTCATGGTTATGTTGTGTTATGTTTTCTCACATTTGTATAGTGTTTGCAGAGGTTATGGCATCAACGTGCTGCCTTGCCTGGCAGAGTGGCAAAGGATCAGTATGGTAGAACATGCTGCAGTGAAAGGGAGGAACAAAGTCGGGTAGATAGTTGGGAAGAAGGCAGAGGACAGACAAGATGCACAGGAAGGCTTCAGAACACAGAGGGGCAGGAGCTCTGCATAGAAGTGGACTGAATATTAACTCTCAGGTGTGTTCTTTGGGGCACATTATGTTACCCCAAGGCATAGGGCAAGATCTGAGAGCCTTTTGCATGTCTTGGATAATGTTGCCTGCTTATGTGGGCGGAACAGAATATAACTGAACCGAAGAGGGGTACTTAGACAAAGCTTTATGCTAGTTGTGTAGTATCTGCCTAGCCTGCTTGGGCCATCTGTCGGGATGTAGATGTGTAGTCTATGGTAGTAGGATATATTAACACTGAGCCAGGGTGAGTAGACACATGGGCTTATGAGTAGCGGAGGAAGAGACACATTCACGTTGGACAGTCTTTGTCAGGGAAGTAGAATGTGTTTGCTTCTGAGGAGAATAGGCAGTTTTCCAGAAGGCCACTGTGTTAAACATTCAGTTTCATTGTGATTACATCAGGTCGACTCACTTGAATTCATTTTCAGAATTGTTAGTTGGGTTGGTGTATATTGTGTCCTTTGCATTTTTGCCGTCCATAGATGAAGTTGAGGGAAATAGCACAAAATGTGAAGCCCTTCTGTGAGCCATGCTGAGGGCACCCTAAGCACCTGAACAAAGTGTGGGCCAAGCCACAGACTTCTGCCTGCGTTGGACCGGAGGGCCTTACTTCAACAATGCACTTGATGGTCATGCTACTGCAGGGACACACTGTGCATTGCACTAGTTTAAGGATTTAAGTATGTTTTTAATCAAATGTTAAACGTTCATCTAGTGTAAACATTTGAGGGTAGTCGCTGGCTCCTGGCACCCAAATGTATCAGACACCTATGCATGGCCAGTAATATTATGCACACTTGTGATACTGTAAGAAAACATGTTCATGCTGGCTCTGCCAAAATATGTCAGTATCCCCATGTAACGACTTACTCGTGGACTTTGGTTTAATGTAAGTAAAATGTCATGAAACACGAAGAAAATATGTTATGGTGGCTACAAAAATGTTTCCCTATCCCACCCTGTAAGAACACACTTCATGCCGACTGTGCCCTTATTGTCAGTAAGAAACACAGTGCTACTGTAAGGAAATATCTCCATGCTCCCTGCAAAAATGCCTCTCTCCTCATGTAATAATGCAGATATTTACTTTGCCCTTCATGACAGTAAAGAAAGCAATGCCTTAGTAAGAAAATATCATCTACTTGCTGGATGCACAAATACTCCCTCCCTGACCAGCACTGTGTAAGAGCACTCGTCATGTTGAATTTGCATTTAACACCATCAAAACATGCAATGCTATCACATTAAGGAGACATGTCGTTTCTGGTAGCACACCTCCATCCCGTAAAAACACACACCATGTTGGCCCGTCCCTTAATGTGAGCAAACATTCCATGCCACAGAAGGAAAATGTTCAGTTTGCCAGCCTGCCGCATCATGCTTTGAACCTCCTAACCCACCCAAACCCTCCTCTACGTAATAATGTTAATCAAGTGTGCTTTGCCCAAATAAACACCAGTAAATCATGTCATGCCACTGTGAGAACAAAACATTCATGCACCAATATCCCTTGTGCCCTGCCTCACAAATTCATATCCATTCACCCACATTCGCTCACCCATACAGCTTATCTCACAACCATTAATTCATGCATCTGAAAATCTGAAAATGTACAAAGCATTTTCATTCACATGTGCACTCACACTCACACTTATCTATACTCACCCATCACACTGCACTCTCATTCATACATGAACTTACACTGACACACCCTTGCATGCAAGCACACTTACATACATGAACATCCGACACCCTCACACACAGACAAAAACATATATATACAAAATGTTTTTTTCTTACCTGTTTATCATCAAGCAGCTCCAGACCCAACGCTCCTTTCCAGGCCTCCCACTCCCACGTTTAAGCCAGACAGGAAAAATGAAGCATGGAGAGCTTTGTGGTTTCCGACTTGCATGGTGGAACCATAGCCTCCTTTCTGCTGCTGGAAAGTGTTGGTCTTGCACTGTAAGATATTCATCAGGATGTCATATCACACTGCCTGTAAACTACTGTGCAGTGTCAGCACGTCCTACAATTGCATATCACCTTTGATGTAAATAAAGAGTTTATTTCATCAATGAAGGCGGCACTGTAGGTTTCCTGTTGCCATCAATAATGTTCATATTGCATATATTGACTTGCTACAGGCCGACATCATGTATTTGCTAATTGCCCTTGTTATGGGTGCTCACCTTGATTTCTGGACCTCTAATTTAGACAGAGGTCAATTATCTATGGACAGATAATTTTGGCATTTTCAAAAGTGTTGTATAACAATCAAGGTCATGTGCAGAAATCAATATGAATGTGACTTCTATTCATAATCAGATGCAATAGGATATATAACTAAAAGGTGACATGCTTATATGTGAGTGTATAGGATTTGTTGCTAGGATATTTGTGATTTTTGCCTTATGAGATAACTAGCGGTACCACCTGGTGTTGCCCGGGTCTGTAGCTTACATGCAGGTGGTGTCTGCAGTAGCCTTCTGTGTGTTTTATTGTGTCATAACCTCCTATTATTGAAAAATCGCAAAATCGTCAATCTCCCGAAATTGTCTATATTGATAGCACAGGGCCGGACCCCGCCCAGTGTAGGGCGTATGGGTGGAGTTGGTCAAATTTTACTATTGCCAGTACACCCCAGACTGGTATGCCAAAATTGTGCCATAATTTCAGCCAACCAACTATTGTGGGGCTGGTGCCAACAATCAGAAAATTGGCAATCTCCTGAATTCGCCTGTACTGATAGCACAGGGCCAGACCCAGCCTTGTGCAGCGCAAATAGGTGGGGTTGGTGAAATGTCACTATCACCAGTAAACCCCAGACTGGTATGCCAACCCTGGGCAAAATCTCTCAGCCCACCAACTGTTATGGGGCTGGAGCCAACCAGAACATACAAACATACTTTCACAAATGACAGGGCTTGCAGTAGCGGCCCTGTAGTTATGGTAAGTTTCTCAACTCATTGAAACAGCACTGTTTGGGCGACTTATAACTTTGGTGCAATTGGACGATACCTAACTAAACTTTGCAAAGAAAAGTATATAGCTGCCTTAGAATGATTTTGCAATGTTTGGGCGGTTTTGTCCAGGGGGAAAAGTTATAGGGGGTCCCAATATATGTGAAATCCTCATATACACACAATGGAAACCAATATTTGCCCGCACCTACAGCTGAAACCACTGGACAGATTTTCACTAAATGCATGTTTTTGTAAATATGGTGCAAATCTGTCCAGGAGTTTTTTCTTTAAAATAGCCAAAAAGTAGGTAAAAAGAAATTAGTGATAGCTGGGTCTGGTCCATGGACTAATTTCCCGATTCGGAGTCTGTGAACGCCCCTTGACCAATCGGTAGATATCTAAGTGTCTGCAGGCTCTGACAACACATGCTGATTGGATGTTAAAAAACGTGAGGTGCGTCCAATTTTTTTAAACAGTCACTATGTTCAATCCGCAGACAGTCACTATTGTCTGGGGACGCGCAGTGTTAAAAAAAGTCTGGAGAATGAATTTGGGGCTATTTTATGGCTGAAAGAGGGCCTTGAACGGGTCATGGAGTGGAAAAAGTGGGGAGCTGTTTTTGTTGGTTAAAAAAGTGGTACAGGTGCCATCGAGTTTGCAGACGTTATTGGGAATGGGGGGTTCAGGGAAAGTCTTGTTATTTGAAGGTCTGTTGTATGTACTTATTATACAGTTTGATTCAATTGTGGTACTTGTGGCCAGTGGACATATTCTTGGGGGCATGGCTGTAGGCTGTGCCCTCAATAATCTGGCTACTGGCTACACACATTATCGTAATATGTGTATAGTTATTTAAGGTACTGTAGGGGGAGTATACAGTATTTGTAATATGGTGGAATGATATCATTGAAGTATATACAGTTTGTATGATTGTCGTATAATTGAGGGTAGTGTTTATGTAATATGTATTTGTTTTTTGTGAAGATAAAAAACAGAATGATACTTGTATGGTTACTTAGTTGGATAAACAGTGGGTTTGTGGTGCAATATTTTTAAAGTAAAGGGAAACTGTGGCCTAGTGGCAAATGGAAAATTGTAGTTGGAGCAGTGGTTGGTGTCTTATAGTAGTGGTTGCAAAAGGAGAGCACTTTATATGTATGGTGAAGTGTTGTATATAGATACTTTGGTAGTATACACATATGTGTGGATAGGTGGAGAATGGTGGCACTATAAGGTTTGAGGGTATTGAGAAAGGTTGGAAAGTATGCCATTTACTTGGAATGAACAATGGAAAATGCTCTGTTTAAAAAACATTCTTTGTTCGGAGCAATTTATTAAGCAAAACAATGCACATGTGCCTTTATAGCAGCACTGTGTGTAACTTTTTTTTTTAAAGAAAGGAAAAGCGGATGTACAAGATTTGTAGTAACTAACTGCCAGTTGATGTGAGCAGGTGCAGACTCCTGCAATACATGACATTTGATAGAGTGGTTACAAAAGAGGTCATGCTTATTGAGAAACTTATTATGAGGTAAGTGGCAGAAACCTCTGTGTATATATGTGTTTGTAAAAGTGTTGAAAGAAATACTTTACGAAATATAAGCATACCTGTACTATGTCTTGTTGGATGCAGAAGGTGTTGAATGTGCAAATAAAAATCTTGGAGAGTTTCTCAGTATTATTTGATGCAGGTGACTGTGAGTAACAGGAGAAATGTACTCTGAGAGTACATCTGAAGTGCGAACTGAGGTGACAGGGTTACATGTAGAGTTGTTGGATGTGATTGTGGATGGATGGGTGACTGTTAAAAGCAGCCAATAAGGGAGTGTTACAAACATAAAAGTAAAAAGGATAGAAGTGATGCTTTGTGCTATTTACTTCTGTGGACATCGGGGGATTAGACAATCAGGTTTCCTGGTTTTGGTGTACAGGAAGACAGGGTAACAAGAGTTATTTTTGTTGTGTGCAGTGAAGATGGCTATGGCTATGGCTTTGTGGAAGGAGTGTGTCTGGATGGTGGGCGGTTCTTGGATCCATTGATTTTAGAATTTGAAGTTTGCTGGTGTGGAGTTCGATGAATGAAGTGGTTACTTTGAAGCATCCAGACATCATTATAGTTCAATGTGAAGGCAACATTTTGGGCTATATCACCGTAATGACATTACAGTTTGCCATGAAGGATACATTTGCAAAGTTAATGTAACTTGTCCCACATTCAAAGATTGTTTTTTCTCGGATAGCTCAAAGACAAATGTGGACATCTTCTAATTTATTTTGTCCACAAATTGAGAAAGCAAGGCACACTGTAAACAAGTTCTATGTGTTTTTTTGTTGGAATGACATCTTTTCACAATGAAAATATCAAATTTGATGTTGTCAACATTTTTCGAATAGATGCAGTGCATTTGTCTGATGCTGGCAATCAGATGTTTCTTGAAAATGTGTAAAATACATTGAAACGGTTTCTGTGAACCCATAAAATATGGATGAAGTATGTTTAATAGTTGTAGTAAATAAAAAGGAAAAATAGTAAAAATATTAGAAGCACTTTTTGCGAATTTTAGAAAAAATAATTACGTTCAGTAGAACATTTGTTAGTTCTGTATATAAAACCCCCAAAACATTTTTTAAATGTTCTTTTAAGTGTACCAATGTTTGAATGAAAAACAAGTTAATTGATTTTAATCCCCCACCCTGTGCCTGGATTTTCCAGGTGTACGCAGACTATTATAGTGTCTGCAAACTATGCATGCTGCAAAAGGTCCTCTGATTTTTTTCTCGATTTTTTCACTGTGAAAGGTGGCTCCTGGGGGGCCTTTTTTTGTCTTTTTGTCTTTCATATTTTTTGGGATTTTGTTTTTTGTAGGAGAGGCAAGAAGGTAGGATGGGGAGGGAAGGGAGGGAAGGGGACCCCAACCACAGCAGAAACAGAGGGCCAGGTGGACAGGGGAAGATGATGGGTGGGCCTTATATCTGAAGTAGGGGGCAGAGTTGTATATGCTCCTTGATTACAGCCTGGAAAGCCCTTTGAAATTGCTCCCCCTGCAGATTTGTTTGTCACAGTATATACAGAGTGCTGTTGTTGAGAGGCAGCTGGTGGGATCTTTTGTCCCACATGAGTAGCTGTGTGGGGACAGGAGTGGTTGTGGAAAATAAGGTAGAGAAAGACAGCCTACTACTTCCTGAGAAAGGAACAGCTTTTGGCAGAGCACCTGGGTGGTTTGAGTAGGTGTGGCGGCACATGGAGGTTGTTCCAAAAGAGTACTGACTGTGTTGTCCGTGAATGAGTATGATTCCACATACAATGCATTCAGCACGGGTATCCCATGCCTTTGGTATCCCTCTCAATGTCTTAAAGAACAACCACACCCATGATTCTCTCTGGGTCCTGGAGGTAGGGATTTCCTATGTCTCATCTTCCTGGTCCTCTTGATCCTACTATGCATCATTGTGTCTTTTCCTATGTCCAGGCCCTCCAGCTGGTGGTGTTGGCGGCTCCTTGGGAGACGGCATGGCCATTGATGATGTCATTTTTAAAGTTAAACAGAATGTGTGCCAATACTCTTCAAAGCAGGTGCTCTCTCTTGGATAGCAGATGAGTAAGAATGGGTCTGGGAGCTGTGGAAGGGTAAACTTTCAGTTTGAAACTTCCTAGATCACCTTAAAATGTAATTTGCAGTCCACGAAAAGGTCTGAAGCATGCACCGGTTTGTGGACAAGTCATCACTTTGCATGTGCATGCGCGGTTACTTGATGCTGTCCCTGAAGTCTGAGATGATGTCAGACGTTCTTGAACATCAGAGAACAAAAACGGTGTCAAAAGTTGAAGAAAGTTGATAGAAGTGTTAAGAATGTTGCTAGAAGGTGGGGAATGTCACAGTTTTCACTTGAAACTTCCTAGATTGGCTTGCTCACTATTCTTAGAGATGCACAGCTACACCCTACTGATGAGGTCCAAACAGACCGAAACACGTGTCTGGTATTGGTGTTGGTACTCTTGTTCAGAGGAGAATTGCCTCGCATATCAGTGCTGGACTGCCCCTCGGCAGGACAAAGACTGATATGTTTGGGATATTTCTCCTCTGTGAAAGATAGTGAGCTAAAGAATCTGGATAAGGCTCTCGCAACCAGGACTAATGTCTGGCAGAGAGACTCCCAGGGCCCTCCTTGTTTTTTGCCTAGTTTTCTAGAGCATGGTAAATCCGTTCTGTAGTCTGTCTCTCATTTTGCCATGCTCTCCATATTGCTTTTACACCAGATAATGTTTCCCAAAATAACATTTTAGTTCCACTTTAAAAAGCACCATCGAGTATAGAAGAAAGGCACACATGTTTTGCGTAAGTACCACACAAACATGGAGCATAGTGTCATTTCCGCTTCTGGGCTTGAAAAATTCCAAAGCAGAGCACACATATATGCCAATGACTGCCTTGCCTCCACAAAAAATTCCCCAAACCCCAAGAACGTGCAACCCCCCCAACCAACATGAAAGCAAATAAATAGCCCTAGCCTACCTAAAATAAACGTATAGTTTTTAATTTCTTCACATGTACACCCACATTGATGGGCTCAGTACTCCGCTTTGACTGCAGATACCTCTACTGCCTGCTTTGCCTCCCTGAGTGCAACTGTCCCCGCCATGCTCATTGTGCCACCCTTGACTGCGTCTGCCCTTCTCTGGCCGCAGTACTCCCCCCCACTTTCTCCCTACAACTACTGCTACCCCCATGATCCCTGTATTCATCCTGGCTTGTTGCGACTCCCTCCCTGCTCCCTTTATCCCCTATTACTGCTATTACCCCTTTATGCCCTTGTTTCTTTCCCTGACTGCAGTTTCCACCTTCCATCATTCTACCCCTCTAAGACTGTTATGCTGCCCTTTTAGACCATTCCATCCACCCCAACTGCTGTGCAGCTATCCTTCTTTTTTTCACATGCAGCTCCATGTGACAGTCTCACCCCTTTGCTGCCCTTTTTGATCGGTACTCCCCTATCCTGACTGCCCTAACCAGTCTGCAATTCCCCTCAAACACTGTTGTGAAGTCTTGTTGACCTTTTAAATCCATCCTGACGGTTGTGCAATCATTAGGACAGGTGCTGTCCCTTCCTGACAGCTGATCTCCCTCCCCCTTGTTCATAGACAGTCTACCCTTCCCTGCTCCCACCACCGTGCTCCTGTCATCATACTCCAGAACTCGCTGCCTCCAAACTCTCTTGCTTGCCCTAAGTTGTGTCACGCCCATAATCAGTTGTTCCCCCTTAAATGCAAGTCCATCCGCAAATTCCCTGTTATGGTGGGTAATTCCAGTTCACCACTCTCTGACTGCCCAGAATGCCTTATTCTTTGTATGACACCACTGGTCACCAACCAGGACCAGGTCATTGTCAGGAGGCTCAATGTGTTCTGTTGATACCTTGAAGGACCTGTCGAAGACCACTGAGGTAAGGAGGTGGTGCATCTCACAGGTGCAGAGTGACATATGAACTGACTTAACTAGTGCATCAAGATCTGGAAGGCCATCGTGCATGATTGCAGGAATTACCTCCGCTTGCAGGATGGCCTAGATCCAGAGGAACTGGCAGGACCTACAGTGGCATGTTCACAGGGTGGTTGCAAGATAGATAAAGGAAGGTCCGGGCACAAGAGATGGCTCAGCAATGCCCCCTCGGGAGCTGCGGACAAAGGAGCAGAACGTGATCATCCAAGATATCAGCAGTCAGGACTGGGGATGAAGAGCATGCAGCCATGACAAAAGTCCAAAACGGTTTTTGACAAGTGTGAGAGTTGCCAAGGCCTTGTGTCTCTGGCACACATTCACAGATACTCAGAAGGCACACGCCACACATGCAACAAAAGCGAAGGACTTGTGGCATCATAATTGTATTCTCTCCCATGACATATCCCACCTGCTACCTTGCAGTGTTATGTGGCCACATACTGATACTTTGCCAGTGCACATGAGCAAATTATAACCCCATGCCTGATGACAGGTCAATGGGAAAACTCCACACAGCTTTAATGTATGCACACATTTGTGACATTCAGCAGACACATAATGTGAGTTCAGTTGCCAGAAAGAAGACCATAATTTTAGCCTACATAGACCACAGGCCTAGACCATTGTACAGAGTCCTTAGGGACATGGAATCCCCACCTACCCATGCTTCATTCAGAAGCATGACTGTGGGTATGCCTCTGCCAATATAGTTCAGTCCCAGGATTACCATGTACCAGGAGGCACCAACACGACATAACCAATGGCATGTCATTATGCCCAATGTGTGTACTTACATGCACTGAAGTCTCCTCTGTGCAATTGTCCTTGTTACCATTACAAAGTACAATACATGCAGAGAATCTGGCGGGCATGGGTTCAATTGCAGAATGTACAGTTTGCAGTGGATACTTGTGCAAATCCATCCGGCCATGTTTGCATGGCCTGGAGCAGTTAACATGCATAGGGACCAATGCCTTCAGTCAAGCATGTAAATCAGATGTAGGCACAAATCTCAATTCCTTTGAGGAAGGTGGAGTGGAAGATGGAGACAGCAATGCCAATTTTGTTAAGCGTCCCCAATCCACATGCCAAAAGCTCATATGTCCGCTGAAGCAGCAAAGCTGGCATAGAACTTAATCTGTGTTTGTATATATATATTCTGTACTCTGAGGCTGTAGAAAAGAAGCCCCTTTGTACGTTAGCTAGAGATTTCATACAATATGTTCTAATTCCCGACCCCACACCAAATCACATCGATGTGCAAGATCACAAGGTCCCATGGCAGTATAATGGGAAGTTATCATCATCATATAGCCTTTATTCGAACTTCAGTCAATTGCCAAAAACACATTTTAAAGAAAATCTCAGGGTAAAGGCAATGGGTACACAATAATCAAAACTACATTGTGAAGGTTCTAAAATATAGTCCGCTCATACATGTGCAAATTATTTAAATAGCATAACGTGCAATTGTGTGTCCATTGGCGATACATATCTTTGGAACCAGATTATTCTAAAAATGGCAAAAAATATCCATAAGCTTAAATAAATGCCTAGTGTATAAAATGCCAAGTATAAACAATGAACAATTTAAAATCCTAGAATTATGTGAGCAAATATTGCAATAGTACATACACCAATTAGCAGCATCTGATAAAACAATGGCCGAAACAAGTGCATATAATTAGTGCAATTGATAAGAGTCCAAATGAAAAGTTTCTTCCAAAACTGTTTATCCTTGTAAACACACATGGGGCCTCATTACGAGGTATGCCGGTAGCCATGCCGCTATTGGCGGCATGGCTGCTGGCAAAACCGCATCCGTGTCCGTGTCCTCGGAATGAGGACTTACCAGACCATTCCAAGTTCGGATGGCCCGGTAATTCCTCACTCGAGGACACGGACACGGTTCATCCCCATTCCCATTTCAGCCCCCAGAGGGCTGAATGGGAATGGGAGAGGGAGTAAACAATGGGCCATTACGAGATGGCCCGTTGTTTGCTCCCTCTTCCCCTCGCGGGACCCGTTATGCACGTTTGGTTTTCCCAGGCGTGCTTAACGTGTCCCGCGAGGGGACCTCGTAATGTGGCGGAACGGGTTGAACGGCACTGCAGCCTTTTACGGCGCCATTTAACCCGTTGCGCCAGGGTCGTAATGAGGCCCATTGAATTTAGGAAAAAGTAATTCTGTGATCAGTATTTTTGCTCTAATGCGCCAGACCTGGTGGATGTAGCTTGCAACATGGAATGCTTGTATGTCATTACAACACCCAAACAACAGGATGGCTTCAGTCGTGCAGCATATGCCATAAACATTACATATGGACTCCAGGTATATATTCCTTGCCACCCATTAACCTTGGCAAAAGAACAGAAACTGAGCCATGGACTCCCTTTCCAAACCACAAACCGGGCATACGTCGTTCCCACTCCGATCCCTCATTGAAGTGCGATGTGCCAGGTTTAGTTGTAGCCTACATTTCATGTAGAATGTGCATGCAAGTGGATTGTTTATCAAATCTAGATATTTCTCAAACCCCAAAAAAGGTTTACTAGCCACGTGCATGCATTGACCATTTCAATCTCAGCAGCCTCCGGTGAGATCCGCTTAGTTTTGACGACATCACCCTTGGTAATACTCGAGGGGATATGACATGAGTCATCCATGTTCGGTGCTAATAGAATTGTTTAACATGTTTGAACCAAGGCAATGATCTACCTCCCTCACAATCCAAGATATGTACCAATGCATCGCAAAATATTCTCAATTCTGGGGTTGACCATAATCTAAACCAAAAGGCTACTGGCCTAAAGCTTGCATCACTAGAAAT
This sequence comes from Ambystoma mexicanum, assembly GCF_040938575.1. NCBI lineage: Eukaryota > Metazoa > Chordata > Amphibia > Caudata > Ambystomatidae > Ambystoma > Ambystoma mexicanum. Next base: position 1,249,858,620 of record NC_090930.1, on the reverse strand, counting down.
TGGCATAAGGCCCAATTCTAAAAGGACAGGGTTGCCTGCGAATGGTGTGGGTAGTCAACGCAGCGTTTAAAAAAAGCGTCTTTCCCCCAGGCACAATTTCTGGATGAATGAATGCCCTCAAACCTCGACCCCATATAGGGCTGCTTATTTCACCTGTGCAATATACATATTGAGGGCCGGTGAGATTGCACCCTGTCCACGGATGTCAAAGAACCTCCATATTGCCCCCCCCCCCATATTTTTTCAAAGTGGAGGTAGATTTAAATATTTGGGAGGTCCAGTTACCTTGGTAATTGAATCTTACCCCCCCAAGTAATCATAGGAACATATTTGTATCAAGGGGGTTCCATTGATGCACAATACTCATGTTGAAGGCTTTTGAATTGAGGGTGAAAACCAAGGGTTTTGATTTTCCCCATATTAACATCAAAATGGAGCTCTGTGCATTTCTCCACAAAGGCCTCAAGTGTAGCAGCAAGACCCCTTGCAGATGTGGACAAAAGCAGAGCATCATCTGCATAAAGAAGTATTGGGATTGATTCCTTATTGGGATTGATTTCTGGTCAAAACTGTCCTGTGATTGATGAACACTGAAAATATTTTCATGTTCCTCAGGATCGTGTATTTTTGTTTCATCAAATGCCTGATCCATGGTACTCGTTTTAGGCGTAAAACCCTCCTGGATATGATCAACACATCCTTCCTATATAACTCATGCCTGCAAGTTCTTGTAAATGATTTTTGCAAATACCTTGCCAACTCCATCTAGCAGTGATATGGGTCTGTAATTTCCAGGGTCCTCTCTTCCTCCTTTTTTGTATATGGGGGGTGATCCTATTGAGACCAAGGATAACATTAATCAAGTGCCATAGCTTCCCTATACCTACAACTGGTTCATATTTGACCAGATTGATAGGCATTAGGTTGGGTCCATGTGCTTTTTCCCACCTTTGCAATCTAAAGGCCTTAGCAACTTCCTCCAAGCCAAACTGGATTGGATCTAGGGTTTTCCCTCTCCCGTGATCATACAATGTAGTGTCCTGGTTACGAGATGTGGGTTCCATCCCGTAGATATTCTCAAAGTGTTTCTTCCAAGTGCTTGGACCAATATCAACTGACACTTCATTCCCACAGCCTTCCTTGTTACCACTGACTATTTTCCAAAATAAGATACCATCCCTGGACTCAGATGCCTTATGCAATTGTTTCAAATTGTGCTGAACATAGTCCTCTTTTTTTGAACTTGATCAAGTTTCTATATTGTGCCCTAAGGTGTCTCAATTCAATCCTCTCAGTTCCCAGGCCTCCCTTTAATCATGTCAAAATATCTAATTTAGATATCTGAAGGTCCTCATCAAACCAGATGTTATGTTTGATTGCTCTTTTAGTTACAATCTTGTTGGACTTGGTGACAAATGGTTGTATGGCTGAAATAAAATTGTCATATATAGTATAAATACCTGTGGCTCCTAGTTCCATTAATGATAGGTGTCCTAATATAGGCAGGATTGACACATAGATACTTGTTTTCAGAGAACCTCGGTCAAAGTCAGACCATTTGATTCTCTGTTTGGATTGTCCCTGGACACTGACTGTATCACTAGGGTTCTTCCGGTGACTACTCTCAGATCCACCCCCCTCAATCAGGACCAACAACAAGGGCATGAGATTGCTTCCCTCTCCAACTAAGCCCTCAAAGTCCCTCGCTAAAGACCACAGCCACCATCGATAAGAAATGTAATCTATATGCGAAGAGCCATTGGTCCCCGGGTACGTGGTTCTTGATGGTTGGTTTTTACCAAAGCTGCCATTACAGGCCCTTAAACCCATGCCAAAGAGGATGGCAGCGCAACCAAGGGCCTGAGGATGGACTCTACTTGTGGTGATCGCAACCACAAATGGGATATCGCAGGCCTCGCCTATGTCATCCCACACAAATCAGCCAGGGGTTTAACCCGCAGGTTCAGATATCCAGCAAGTATGATTCTTAGATATGGGCCCTTCCCAACATCCTTCTGCTCCACTAGGTTATTTACCAACTCAATCACATGGTTCATGTGTCCATTGGTAACCCAATGGTACAAATTAAACAATAAGACAGGTTGGACTCCCTCATGAGAAGGCACCAAATACTGCACATTGTAAGATATTTTGTCTTATTGGGGTAAATTTGGGGTTTGGTGGTATTTTCTTACTGTAGAAATGTCGGCAGTCATTTGGTGGTAAATTAGTCTTGTGTTTACATTGGGTATCTAGTGATGAGCATAGCTTTCTTCCTTATATTATAATATCTCCCAATGGTCTATAGAGAGCCTTGGACCTATGCACAGTTATACATCACTAATTCTATTTAGGGCGCCATCTACAGTTTGTGGCAGGTATCATTGGCCTATCTACATCCAGCGATCTATATATTATATCAGATTCCTTCCAAACAACATGCAAGGAAGGCGCACACACACTCAAACCTGCTTTATCACTGAACATTATCAGCTTATTCTGGGTTGTTATTTTACCTGCAGGGGCAAATTGACAAATGCACTACTAAAGATAATGAATCTCCCCTGTATATTTATATATAAATTCACAGATGCAAAAATGACACTAAACCATTTGTTTTTCTATATTCTCATTATATTATATACACATACAATTCACAATCATTAGTTTTTACCATGAATACATGGCATCATCATCTGGCATACAAAAGAAAGAGAAACAGAACAAAGAAGCCTTTAAAACCATGAGTTAATTTTCCCACATTCTGAACATGACGGAATAAAGATGCAGGGATTTCCTATCCTGTCTACACTGTACTACAGCTCAGTCATCCAAGCGACCATACACAGTGACCTCACTTGTACATATCTCCTTACCAAAAGTGTTACTTTGAAGTCCCCCACGCGACCTTGTTTCACTTGCCTCACAAAGACAGGCCCAGTCAACACAAACGGCTCCTGTAATCTTGTTTGGGGAGCACAGCAAGATCATTTCTCAAGCCAGTGTTCAATGAACCCTTGGAACTCTGTCTCTCTTCACAGCCCAGTCACAACTAACTCCCCTCTGCAGTTTTTGCCATTAGCAAAACTCGGATCATTTCCATTTTGACGTTGCATATCTTCAGACACTTTCCTCCAATCAGGTTAAAAGCATGTTTTAAGCACCACCCTTCAGTTTTATAATAATGAGCTCCTTGCACTCTGAGCAACTGTTTCAATTTATTTCCTGCTGTGCATACTTTCTGCTCTCCACAAGCTAACACAGAAAGGAAGAAAAAAAATTCTATTGTGCTTTTAAAATGCATTTCAGCAGTGCCACCTAAATATGTATTTTCACCTCATTTTGCACATGAGACTACTTTATAATGTTAGGGAGTTAGAATTACTGTTTAGTAAATGTTAATTAAATTAGTCAGTTATATGATTAATGTAGTCTTATATATGAGGCTTCACAGAACAAAAAAAAATGGTGCACTTTATTCTCTGCAGTTTCAAGCCCCAGGCTGTGTTATAAATTCTGTACCTTGCATGCCACCAGCAACATATTCACATGTTATACTGGCAACACAAAAATAACTATGTGTGTGCCATAATACTGCAGGCAACCACAACAACAAAAAAATGCCACTGCATTTGCAATAAAAAGTATGTAAAGGCTATATATTTTCTTACAACATCAAGGGAGCCAGCTTTTATGAATGACATGCGCCAATACAGGGCAGTACTTATCAATATTGTCAGTCCCCCGAATGTTCTTCCATTGGCCCCCTTGCTTCCCAGAACCTGGAAGACCTCATACCCCTGAAAGTTTACAGGTTTAATTTCCCAAGTTTCCTGAAGACATATTATGTCATAGCCCAGGACGAAACTACACCAATCCGGGTGAAACTGGTGTTTCCAAGGCCTGCTATCTTCCAAGAGATTAGCTTAACTATTCTCTCCTTGGCCAGTCACTCCAGTCCAGGGGCAGAAATATGTCAATCTACATCCTCCAGGTTGGAATTGTTCTGTCTGCTACATGACGTTTCTCAGTAGGACCCTTTGCTACAAATCCCCCAGTATGAAGTATGGAATTTGTGTTTTGGGAATCAGCAATCTTTTTATTAGTGGTCATTCTAATTGAAATTTGAGAACTAGGAGAAGATGGGAGATAAGCCCTATATTCTATTGACTGTAAGCCTTCCATCAGCCCCTCATTTTTCAGGTTGACCAAAATCATGTCCTCATTGTGGTCCGGCATGCTTTGCCTTTCACATTTTAATATGTCAGTTCTAATAATAGACCTGCACCCTCTTAAGTGCCTAAAATAGTGGACTTATTTGTCAGAGACTCCTGCATTTAGTAAACACCTTTAGTAAGCTTCCCTACATTGCACATTGTACAATGAAATCGATGGATATGTTTGCCATTCCCCGATTGGCGTCAAGTCCCCTTTCTATGCCCATGATACGCGGGCGTTTCATGATTTTGCCTGTGATACAGTGAAGACGCCAGGAAGATATTGAACCTGGTTTTATGCAAAGATGCTGAGTGCACCCAATTAAGTGAATACGTAGAGAGAACTTATAAACACTCCCAGGTGTTTAGGATTGAGAGTACCGAGCCAGAAAGGGCGACGGTCTACACTGACCTACGGAGGACCAGAAATGTTGTGAACCAATTTTTGAGAAATAATATAGTTTGGAATATAACTAACTCTAGAAGAAATTAATGTACAGAGCAACTGTTAGTGTTGAGTACACGCGTGAGAGAAATAGCCAAAAAGATTCTACCCAATCAAGAATCAGCTATATGGAAAAACAGTGATCGCAGTAGTGAATAAACACGCAAATGTTTCCAAGCATACTGTGAGAGAGAGGTCAAACGTATATGCAGTATTGAGTGGGAGAAACCAACCAGTGATCTTTTACAGTTAGAGATAGAACAGAAGGAATCTGCCAAGTCTAGAAGTGGAATCAGGATTTGTCCACTACATCTGTATCTCCCTCATAAATAAAATAAAGAGATGGTGTGCCTCACCCCACTGTATATGAAGCAGAACACATTGTGCTCCCTGTTTCTTGTCCTGATCAATGTTGCGTGAACGCAAAAGTCACAACCAACAAAGTCCTACTTTTGACAACCGAAACACGTGTCAAACAAAAAAAGCTGTTGGAATAGTTGCATACAGATTGAGTCACCTAAAAATTGTGAATAAGGGAACTGAATACTGTGGCAAATAATAACTATGAATAGTGACTGCAGTTTGACTGTCATTTGCGTATGAGTGTAATATATATAGCGTAGAAGGGTAATGGAAGTGAATGAATGTTGGGGAAAGGAATGTGAGCAAATAAATGTATCGTGTGAACATGTTTCTGTGGATTTCATTGTAAATTCATCTCTTTTAAGATTGAATATTTATATATAACAAAACAACATTAAATAAAAATGAGTTTGTAAGAAAGAAATTGGTGTATAAGAAATAATAAGTGCTATTTTGTCATCCTCCATCCACTGGTCCATGCTTTTGCTTTTGTTCTATATGTTGTATAGCCTGAAGGACCAGGGATTAGAAAAAGGCACCCCTTATTTTTTAACACGTTCTAATAATAGACCTGTACCCTCTTACATGCCTAAAATAGTAGACTTATTTGTCAGAGACTCCTGCATTTCGTAAACCCCTTTAGTAAGCTTCCCTACATTGTACATTGTACAATGAAATTGATGGATATCATTGCCATTCCCCTTGAGGGGGTAAGCCTTTGGGGTAATCACTAAGATCCCTGTGGGGGTTACATAATGGCCCTCCAATTCTCCAATTGCCCAATGGAGTTTAATTGGGTGTGCTGATCCATGCATTCATAGGCTTATGTGCAGTGGATTTAGGCTGATAGACATTTCCTGCAGGAGGGAAGAGTCCTTTCGGCCCACTCATCTGTCCTCTGTCCACACAAATTGACTCTCTCATATTCCTGGTTGGTGGACACGGGGAGCTTCTCCGCTTTTTAGGGTAACACCTATCCAACTGGGGCAATACAATTCTCCCTCCATTGGCCTGCGAGCAGAGATATGGTCTACTAGTAGTCAAACTAAAATTAACAGGAACATCTTTGGATGTTATCTCATTTCTTGGGTTCCTCTCATTCCCCTCATGTGGCATACTGCAGTCATTCCCATTTACATGCACCCTTGAAAGTCTTTCCTTAATACTGGCCAAGTCTGTAGAAAAAAGAATGTAGTATTCCTTAATTACAATTTTCAAGTGACCCACACATTGTTTTCAGTGATTGCAAATCATCCCATACTGACTCTGGTGTATGATTACCTTTTTCCAATTGAATAGTGCTAGATCCTTAGAAACCATCAGTTTAGATCCAACAGCGCCTTGATGCCTCTCGGTTTAGTGTGCTTTATAAATAAATAAATAAACTCTCTGCAGATCAGACACTTCTCTAAGCAGAGAGTGGAGGGTAGATCGCTCTCCTCCACTGGAGACTCCTCCTGGAATGCTCTTCCTGCCCGTCTCAGGCTTGTGCCCAATCTCAGGCACCAGGGCGCGACCATCTTGTGATAATCTTATCTGTTGCTGCATCGTCCAAGGTGGACTGCCCTGGTGGCACTAATTCATATGCCCCGCCCCTGAGGGTGACATCACCAAACCTAGTGATATTCTCCACCTATCTCCAGGACATTACTATACAGCGTAGTAAAACGCACCCCATCATCACCTACGTGATAACGTTACTTAACGCAGAACCCGGAATATCAACACGCACCTTCTCACAACACAGTGTGTCCCAATTTTGAATACAAAACCATACTTTTAAAGGAAATAGCAAAACTGTACAATTTGTAAAGTACTTTTTATTTCACAATAAACTCTCTGAGAACATCCAGCGATTGCCATATTCAAGCAAATAGGTAATTTTTTCTTAGTTCTTGATCCACAAATGTTTATCGTGAGTCACGCGGTGTTCCTTTTGGGTATAAGAAGCGCATTGGATGCACTGCGAATCGCAAGGCTTTGGCATCAACCTGGGGCTAGGCCACCGTAAATGATGTCAAGTTGCTCCTTATCGCTGGTACTATGTAAGATAGTACTGAAAACTTCACCACCATCAAGATTTGACATGCGCAATTCATCAAGTCCATTCCTTTAAGAACATGGCTGACAAACCTCTGGGAGGTGGTAACTGCATTTATTTAATGATGAACTGGTAAGGTATAGAAAGAACAAATGTGCTCAAGCATGAAAAGATGAATCATGCCAGAAAAAGTGGTTACATTTTGCCTTTAACTCACACACATGTGTTTTGGAGGTAGACATTAACGTAGGTGTCCTAAGTGACATGTTACTCTTTTTTATGGTCTCTAAATCTTTTTACGCATTGGGAATGAGTCTTCTCAGACCTTGAGAGCAGGGCCTGATTAGGTTTGAGGAAATGTGTTGTATCAGCCTTTGTGAACTCCATAATGGCACTCTACCTACCTTGAGAAAGCCTACTGAGAAGCCAAGCAATCATATAAGTCTAAAAAATGCCATGCTGGTCACAAATACATTTGAATGCAGTTACTCATTCTGTTATATCATTCATTTCATTATACACACCAAGCACATTTTAGGAAATCTAGGATGAAAGGAGGACCCAGAACAATTGCCAGATCCTCTGCAGGACTTTCAACCCCCAGTAAGTATTGCAAGTTCTAGCTGATAAACCCTGTCCTTCTCTTTTTCTATTTTATTTGACTTAATTGTAGCCAATGTATTCTTCAAATGAATTTCCTACATCATAATGTTATTTTTTTAAATATCAAACATAGTCTCGGCATGAGCAGCACTGGCAGTAGTAAAAATAGAGTTAGACGGGTCAGCGTCATCAGAGGTATGACTTGCACCATTATCAACAGGAGAAACATATGTTACCAACCACTACTATGGTCTGCAGCAACATTAGTTTTACTACAGATATGCAAATAAACCTTCCCAGACCCCTGGTACTCCAAGATTATCTGGAGAATCTCAGCCTTAGTACCAGAAGTAGGTAAACAGAACACAACATCTTTACATAATCTGCTTTATTCATAGACACTGCTTCACTAGTGTATGTTTTCATATTAATAGCAGTAATAGCACTTTGCAGGCCTAAGACTTTTAGAGCTAGGTGTATCAATCACAATACTATCACTCCAGTGAGACTTCACTGATTTCAAATCATTGTATGCCACAGCTGAGCACCAATTCTGGCGATGGATTCTCAAAATCTGCCATGTGGCCAGATTCTGAGATGCCACCCTATTCTGGTGAGCAGAGAAAGACACTGATGGCCAGTCAAATTCTATCAAGCTAATGTGACCGAGCAGCACGGCTTACACACAGGAGAACTTGAGAGTGGTGAAGGGTTCAGTTAAGCAGAAACAAACACACACACACACTACTATTAATGATATAGGATAGGCAGAATGTATACAAATACAGTTATTTCTTTTAGGCCTTGGAAGACTCTTATTAATAAAAAGAATTGCATGTAAGTAACTCACTAAACAAACACTACTAATGTATACAAATTCACTTTTGGGTGCTCTCGCTGCAGAGCAGCAAGACTTCACTTTTAAACACAGTAAGATCAGCGATAGCACACTGTAGTGTTTACCAAGTAGGTGAAGAATTGTCAAAGTACAAAATAATTAACCAAATTGATTGAGAAGTAATAGAGCAACAGAAAATAGTTAAAACACAATATACTGCTTTATGGATAGAGGGCACTATATATTAAAAGTCCTTCCCTTATTAAAAGAGATAGGGCCTGCTGCCTTTAAAGTTGAAATGCCACAATAAAACCCTTTGCAGGAGGCTTGGATTCTCTAAAGTAGCCTAAAAATGTGTTGGCAAAGCCATCAGGCAGTTAGTAAGTGGTTACAAATGTAAGCACAATAGAAGAAAGGTTCTTATGCGGTCCTCTCCCAATCCCACCTACTTAGGGGTAGGCAAGGGGAGGGACCTTGACAAGAATTCCACTGTCAGGGAAGGGGAGGCAGAGCAACAACGTTACCCATTATGCCCTATTGTGGTGCAGGAGACAGGAATTGTAACAGCTGTACTCTGATTCACTCATGGACTACTTCAGAGGCTCCTGACTTAGCTGCCAACATGTGGTTCATCTCTTGGTTCTGATGGAGGGGGTTCAGGGGTCTCTGGTGCAGAGGCCACTTTTGGCATCAGGATTTAAGTATGGCTAGTCAGTGGTTCCACGCCCTGATAAGATTGTTTCTGGCATTTGATATCTGGACGACACTGGACGATGAAGAAAGCACCACAATGTTGTCAACATCCTTAGAGGGCCCGCAAGGCATGATTCAATCCACTCTTTGAGCTGGAGAGCTGCAACTGCAGAGGAAGGCCTCTTGTTTCACAGGTCAAGTGTCCGCAAAGCCCCAAGTCAAAACTCATAAGAACGACTGATGCAGCAATGCAGCTCAAAAAGAAGCTGGATAGCCCACATGATGACACTGGGATGATTCTGAAGACTATCTAGAGCAGGATGCTCCATCAGGGGTCAACACTGATTGTTTCCATTGGTCTAGATGTGGATGCACCAATGAAGGATGTAGAGAGACATGACCTAAATCCGTATGATACAAATTATTCAAGAAGGTCAAATGAGTACTGCACTGCTTTGCAAGGGAAAACAGGGTTTATTACATGCAAAGGTCTCAGACGGTCCCAAAGAAGTTATGACTGGTGCACTGTATGACACCTAACAATGTAAATGGACAGGCTTGGAAAGGCAACTTCCTATACTGAAAGCCTTTGTGTGGCTAAAATGGATTTGGATAGCTCAAGTATTGCAAACACTATGTGCTGTACATATTGTCATGAACTGTCGCCTGCGTCCATTCTGGACTTCGTGGTCCCTGACCCATAGAGGACTGAATGCAGTAATCCTCCCAACATGGCCGCCTGATACAGAACACAGCCTGCCAGTCTTTGCACTCCACGCTTTGCACACTACTAAACAGACACGCCCCCGCGGCGCTCCGCGTCTCACCGCTACTGCTTGCTGTAGTTGGACGTGTGTTGCCGGAGTTCGCTCAGGGTTTTTTCCTCACTTCTGTTTCCCAGTTCCTTGAATCCTCCTACTTCCTTCCTTCCCTCTAACTTTCCTCCAAACTTCCCTGATATTTGCCCGTGCTCGAGTCACAGCGTTCCGTGCCTCTGAGCCCGGACACTATTCCTTCCTGGTTCCGTCCTGGACTTCTGAACGTATCCTGGAGTATAAACATCTTTCTCACGCTGGAATCTGAAGACCAGCACACAGGCTTATATAAATCCCAGACCGTGCGAAAGAAGTCACCAAAGAAGGTCACAAGCAAGCAAGAAAAACAGGTGCGAAGGGGAGAGACTTGTGACAGATTGAGATGCCTAAAGAACTATACAGATTCATTCATTTGGTACATTTCACCTTAAAGCCCTACTACTTTTCCACCACTAGAGCAAAAGTGGGGTTTATGATATCACACCTCACTGGTAACGCCTTGACCTGGGCAACCCCCCTAGTCAATTCGGCGACGCCCTCCTGGATGATTACAATGGGTTCGTGGAAGCCCTAAAAGCCATGTTTGACCGTCCTGAACAGGTTTACAGCGCTACCTATGTGACTCGTTTCAAACAACTTATGAAGGAGGCTGATTGGTCCCAAGAGGCCAGCTTCACCCTCTTTTGAACAGGCCTGAATGAGGAAATAAAGGACGAGTTAGCCAGGGTAGCTCGCCCAAATTCCTTCCAGGCCCTTTTGGACCTTCCCCTGCAAATAGACTTTCGAATCCAGGAAAGAAGGGCAGAGAAGAAGAAGTCTAAATCTCCATTCCAAAAAACTGCCATAGACCATCCTTCCAGTCCAGAGCCCGCAGTCTCCCCGACCTTGGATCCAGAACCCATGCAATTGGGGGCCTTCCTTGGACCCACTACCCCACAAGAAAGGATGCACCGTATTCACACTTGTCGCTGCATGCATTGCGCCTCAGATAAACAGCTGGTGAGAGAGTGCCCTATCGCTCCCCCACGGGGTTCGGGAAATGCCAGCTCCCGATCCTAGATGGAGCACAGTTTCGGGAGGGTGGTGTCTGCTCCACATCAATTCCTTCCTTGAACTCTCCTGGACAAAACAGCCTTGTGATTCTACAAGAATACCTATGGCCTTCCAAGAGTGAATCCTACCCCATCATGGCATTAGTGGATTGTGGAGCCATGGGCATATCCATAGATCATGATTGGGTCACTACTCATCACATTCCATATGAAACACAAGAGACTATGCAGCCCGTTGAAGCTATCAATGGGAGACCTCTCTCTTCAGGACCCATAACCCTTCAAACCAAGGAGCTTCTTCTTTCCATTAACCACCACCAAAAGAGGATTACATTTGATATTATAAGATCTGCCCACTATCCTATGGTTTTAGGCATGCCCTGGTTACAGAAGCACAACCCCTGCATCAATTGGGCCGCAGGCTCTTTGTTTCTTGGTTCGGAATATTGCATGTCCCACTGTTTGTCAATAAACACCTTACCTAAGCCCCCTGATGACTTCCAAGAAACTTATCAAGCACCAGTCACCGTCTCTAACGTCATCCAGATTCCCAGGGCCTACCAGGCCTACCAGGCGTATACAGATGTGTTCTCCACAGCCATTGTTCAAGACTTACCACACCACAGACCTGAGGATTGTGCCATCGATACTGAACCTTCGGCAGTTATTTCCTTTCAGAAGAATGTTTCTTTTGTCAGAACCTGAAAAAAGGGCCCTCCGGGAATACCTGGATACCAATTTGGAAAATTGAACTATTCACCCATCCAAATCCCCGGCCGGCGCTTCTCTGTTTTTTGTTCCCAAGAAGGATTCCAAGGAGTTTAGGCCATGTCTGGATTACCGCAGCCTTAACCAATGCACTCTCAAGGACCGTTATCCATTGCCTCTCATCTCGGACATCCTGGAAGCAGTCAGGGATGCAGTCATCTTCACAAAATTAGATCTTAGGGGTGCCTACCATATTATTCGTATAAAGGAGGGTGATGAATGGAAAACAGCCTTTAGAACACCCTTCGGCCATTTTGAACACCTCGTTATGCCCTTTGGACTTGCTAATGCCCCAGCAGTCTTCCAACATTTTATGGATCGGGTATTTTCTGACATGCTGTTCCTCTTCGTCATTGTATATCTAGACGACATACTAATCTACTCCAAGGACCATACAAAACATGAAGAGCACGTAAGGTCAGTCTTACAACGTCTATGTGAACACAAACTCCTGGCTAAACCCAAGAAGTGCCTTTTCCATGCATCTACCGTTCACTACCTCAGATCCGTTCTTAGCCAAAAGGGGATTGGAATGGACTCTTCGAAGGTTGATTCCATTCTTTCTTGGCCTGTTCCCACTACTGTAAAGCAAATTCAATCCTTCCTTGGGCTTACTAACTTCTACAGAAAATTCATTCCAACTTTTTAAGAGATTGTGCATCCTATAGTTACATTACTAAAGACACTCCTTTTCAGTGGACTTCAGCCCAAGATCCGGCGTTTCAACGGTTGAAGTCAGAGTTCACACAAGCTCCCATCCTTGCTCAACCCGACACTGACCGACCCTTCATTGTTGAAACTGATGCCGCCAACTACGCCATTGGGGCAGTCCTGAAACAGGAACTTGCTGACAAGTTAGAACATCCCATCGCCTATCTTTCCCAAACCTTGACTCCCAGTGAAACTCATTATTCCGTCCTGGAGAAGGAATTGTTAGCCATCCATCAGGCCTTCACTGATTGGCGTCATCTCCTCCTAGGAGCCAAACATCCAGTACAAGTCTGCACGGACCATCGGAACCTTCAAGTCCTACAATGCCTAGTATGCAGAAACAGTCGTCAAGCCCGTTGGGCTTTCTTTTGTGCCCAATACCAATTTCAAATCCACCATTTCCCTGGAACACATAACATTATAGCCGATGCCTTGTACAGAGATCCTGATTATAAAACCCTTGAAGACCGGACCTTTCCTAAGCTGTTTCCCAACACTATATTTGTTGCTCAAGCAATTACTCTCCTGGAGGATATCCGAATCCAAACTCACTCCTCGGAACCTTGGAAGGAGTTTAGGAGAAACAACTGATGGAAACTCAAAACCAAAGACGGATATCTGTTCATGGATAACCGATTGGTTATCCCTACCCCTGGATTGAGACAAAAGATCACTAGCTTATGTCATGATACCTTCCTTTCAGGACACTGTGGCATCACCAACACCCTTCATCTAATACAAAGACAGTTTTGGTGGCCAAAGATGAAGGACGATATCAAGATCCACGTCTAGACTTGTGCAGTCTGCAACCAGAACAAACATGACAATAAAAGACCAGCAGGTCTCCTGCTCCAACCAGCAATACCAACAAGACCCTGGGAAATCATCACCACGGATTTCATCGTGGAACTGCTGTCTTCCAGAGGCTACACATCCATAATGGTTACCATTGATTTGTTCACACATATGGCTAATTCTACGCCTTTAAACAGGCTACCATCCTCATCTAAACTTGCTGGAATTTTCCTAGAACACATATTCTGGCTTCATGGACTACCTTCCAAGATCATTTCTGACCAAGGACCCCAGTACATATCCCAGTTCTGGAAACAGTTATGTCGTATACTGGGAATCCAACGTGTCTTGTCTTCGGGTTATCACCCACAGACCAATGGAGTTACTGAACGAGTAAACCACACACTGGAGCAATATCTTCGTTGCTTCGCCACCAAGGTCCAGGATGATTGGTCACTCCTAATACCTGTGGCCGAGTTCGCATACAACAATTCGGATCATTCAGCTATCAAGACTAGTCCTTTCTTCTGTAGTCAAGGATTTCATCCTTCTGTACTGCCGTCCATTCTTCCTCACCCTACCCCAGTTCCCGCAGTTGATTCCTGGATGAGACATTAATCAATGTGCATAAGGAAGCTAAAGAACACCTAGAAAAGGCCCGAAGAGACGTTAAACATTATGACAACAACTCCAAAAGAAGACCAGGACCTTCCTATTCAATAGGCGGTAAGGTCTGGTTATCCTCAAAACTCCTACCACGTCACCTATGACCAAATAAATTGGCTCCCAGTTTTTACGGACCCTTTTCTATAAAATAAATGATCAATCCAGTGGCCTTTCGACTCTGACTACCAGAATCATGGAAGAGAATCCATCCAGTCTTCCACACTTCTCTCTTAAAACCATATGTCAACCAGTAATTGTCAATGACCAACTCAAATACGAGGTCTCCAGAGTTTGTGACTCAAGGTACTGACGCGGTCAACTACAATATTTGATCGAATGGAAAGGGTATCATCCTAGTGAACGCACCTGGGAACCCATGTCAAACATGAATGCCTCCAGGCTGATTCGAAGATACCATCTTATCCATCCAGGCAAACCCGGAGGAGCTGGGCTTCAGAGGGGGCATACTGTCATGAACCGTTGCCTGCGTCCATTCTGGACTTCGTGGTCCCTGACCCATAGAGGACTGAATGCAGGAATCCTCCTCCTCCTACTTCCTTCCCTCTAACTTTCCTCCAAACTTCCTGGATTTTCGCCCGCGCTCGAGTCACAGTGTTCCGTGCCTCCGAGCCTGGACACTATTCCTTCCTGGTTCTGTCCTGGACTTCTGAACGTATCCTGGAGTATAAACATCTTTCTCACGCTAGAATCCGAAGACCAGCACACGGGCTTATATAAATCCCAGACCGTGCGAAAGAAGTCACCAAAGAAGGTCACAAGCAAGCAAGAAAAACAGGTGAGAAGGGGAGAGATTTGTGACACATATACATTTACTGAGCAGCCCTTTGTGATTATGGAGGACTTTTCATGTGTGAAGGAGGCAAAGACCAGTGCTTGTTCACAAGGAATTTGAACCTGCATCACTGAATCTAATATCCCACTGTAATATGTGTGAGAAACCAGAGTGTGCCTCACCCGCTAATTCCCAGGGATCTCTCTCGCAGGTGGTAAGACCATGGCCATCACCTTTGTATCCAGACGCTGGGGGTGGACCAGAATTGCAGGAGGTTCAGCTGGGTGAAGTGTCTTCGGTGAGTGGGGGTGAGGCATCTGATGGTGAGACGCGGTATTCCCCCACTTTTTAGTTCATTTACCCTATCCTATTTTGTAGGATTCTCTGAGGTCTCACACCCCCACTTTTGCACAAACTCAAAACCAAAGACGGATATCTGTTCATGGATAACCGATTGGTTATCCCTACCCCTGGATTGAGACAAAATATCACTAGCTTATGTCATGATACCTTCAATTCAGGACACTGTGGCATCACCAACACCCTTCATCTAATACAAAGACAGTTTTGGTGGCCAAGGATGAAGGACGATATCAAGATCCACGTCTAGACTTGTGCAGTCTGCAACCAGAACAAACATGACAATAAAAGACCAGCAGGTCTCCTGCTCCAACCGGCAATACCAACAAGACCCTGGGAAATCATCACCACGGATTTCATCGTGGAACTGCCGTTTTCCAGAGGCTACACATCCATAATGGTTACCATTGATTTGTTCACACATATGGCTAATTTTACGCCTTTAAACAAGCTACCATCCTTATCTGAACTTGCTGGAATTTTCCTAGAACACATATTCTGGCTTCATGGACTACCTTCCAAGATCATTTCTGACCAAGGACCCCAGTACATATCCCAGTTCTGGATACAGTTATGTTGTATACTGGGAATCCAATGTGCCTTGTCTTCGGGTTATCACCCACAGACCAATAGAGTTACTGAACGAGTAAACCACACACTGGAGCAATATCTTCGTTGCTTCGCCACCAAGGTCCAGGATGATTGGTCACTCCTAATACCTGTGACCGAGTTCGCATACAACAATTCGGATCATTCAGCTATCAAGACTAGTCCTTTCTTCTGTAGTCAAGGATTTCATCATTCTGTACTGCCGTCCATTCTTCCCCACCCTACCCCAGTTCCCGCAGCTGGGCCAAGGAGGAGGGTGACTGAGAGTAACAATACTAACTCTCATACATCGTACTGGACATGTTCCGTTAATCAGGTCAGCGTAGTCAGGCAATTGACTTCAAGTGCATACACCTGATACCAATTTGCTCTCCTCACATGGATAAAAGGCAACACCTACAGACACACTCTGAGCAAGGTGGAACACAAATATGAGTAGGACTTCCGGGGTGAAGGTAAACCTACTGGAGCAGAGTGACGGACCAAGGGATGAGAGCAGCCAGAGTTCACTACTCGAGGTTGCTGCAAAAGGAATGTGGAGAAGGCTAGATTTCTCAAGTGAAGACTGCATCGTACTTTAAGGAACGGCAGAGTTGGGGAGGCAAGGCCAAGCTTGTGGTACCAACCTTGACACGTGAATTGGAAATCATAAAACCAAGAAAGAAACACACACAGCCGGTGAGTTGGCAATTGACCTGAGAAACAGGTGTGTGTTAAAGAAAGTTTGAAGCGGCAACATTATATTGCAAGTGAAGGCTGCACGTATGTGGATGAGATGAAAAGAAAGACAGACCTGGGAATGAACTTTGAAGTAAAAAGACAGCTGTGGAATCAGCGATACCAAGTAACACAGTGGTCCCGCGAAAGATATTAGTCCACTCAAACGTCTCAGTGAAAGGTGCACTGTCTGTAACGATAAAGCAAATTAAGTGCAAAAGCAAGTTAAGCTGAATTACCTCCTAGAGAAGGGGAGAGTGGAAGTAGAATTTTGAACTATAAGTCAAAGTGGTCCTGCAGAGTTCTGTAAAGAAAGCCATGCACATTTGAAAGTGTTCGACACCCAAAAGTGGTCTGAGCCGGAAGTGTAGTAAGCTTGGGGAAGAGAGCCTCTTTGCAAGTTTTGTTCAACTGTGTGCTGAAGAGGTCTTAGCCCGACAGAATTTGACCCACGTGAACTTTGTGTTTGAAGAGGTCTAAGCCCGACCAGAGGGTGCCTACATGAACATTGTGTTGAAACAGTATTTCGGAGTTCTGAACGAGAGACTTTAATGTGGAAGGCCAGGAAGGCCTCAGTCCTAGTTTTGGAACTGCTTATTGTGCTGAGAAGCCTAGCCAGAGTGTATTATCCTGACTAAACATACTGGCATAATCCATGGGGTCTATAACATAGGGAGGAGAGCTGATTTGGATAACTTTATGAATTTGAATTGCTTTGCATACATTTCCGCTTTATACATTTATTGTACAAAAGATAGGGTAGGTATTAGTTTTTTTTAGCATTGACCATTTTGATTTGACAGACTCTACTACAACTGTTTTGTTTATCGTTTGATGGTCGAGACTACTCCCATCTTAGTTATGTGGCAGAGTAGGAGTTTTCCAACACCCGAAACTTCAATACATTTTTTTTTACAAATTGTACGTATTGTGTCCGTGTTATACTTGTGACAGCAGGCCTCCACTACATATGCCAATTGCTTGCATCCCATAGATGGTAACTGGGTCAGCACTGCCATCACGTCATGCCCATTGCAATGTGAAAATAAATAGAATACTTTCTTATAATTGGGCATTGCTAGTACTGGTGCATTGCTAATGGCATTCTTTAGCTCCAGAAAACATGTAATCATGTATCCTGTCCATAAAAGTGTTCCTTTTCTTTTCTGTGCTTCCTTGAGCCCCTGCAGCATATTCTTTTTGTAACTAAAATAGTCCAAAATCCATGCCCTACAACAGTAACACAACCCTAAAAAAACCTGTTGCATTTCTTTAACTGTGGTTGGCTGTGGTGTGTTGAGTACTGCTGCTGCTCTCTCTAGGGTAACTCTCTTTCTGGCAGATGATATAATCTGGCCCGAATTCACCACTTCCTTCTGACAATAGTGCATTTTGTCCTTGTCTCCTTTGTATCCTTTCTCTGCAAGCAGTGTCAATGAATATTCTCTACACTAGCCTTCTGCCGTCCTGAACATTGGGAGGTCATCTACCTTCTGAATATTAGTGTTCTGTACAAGTATGTTACCCTAGTCCATTGGGTACTAAAAATAAGTGTAAAATGGAATGGAGAAGAATGCATTTTTCAAGTCAACCACAGTAAAATATGTGGTCTCAGTAGGTATGTTGCAAAGGATCATGACAGGGTTCAGTACTACTGGAAATTCAGCATCAAAAAAATGATTTGTTGGTCAGAGGTCCTGTATAATCGTTCAACTCAATGCTTTCACTTTTTAGACAGGATATATTGCTGTATTGCATGAGGACTCGGAAGATACTATGATAACCAGTTTCCATAATGCCACAATTGTTTTATGTATTCCCTCATCTGCTTCTATAGATAATGGATAGTGTCATACTCTGGGTAGCACTGCACCCTGCTTCCATTCTCTTCACCAACCCCACTTCATGGGGATTGTCAGTCCATAAAGTGCAGGGTGTCTTTGCAATATCTTCCTGTACATATGCTGAACTAGATTTTGCAATAAGTCTAGGATAGGGTATGTGTCTATGCTGGATCATTACTTGACACAGTATACATATCTCAAAAATAATTTCTCCACAATGTTCATGTCAACATCTTCAAACAACTGCCCAGCTGACACCCCTTTTAGTGGCTGGGCCAATACACAAAACTGTATGCCACTCATCTCAATCCTTGTCAGTCCCTGTTAACACTACCTTGAAGTCAAAAGTCATCACTGCTTCA
The DNA here is from genome assembly GCF_040938575.1 of Ambystoma mexicanum. Classification (NCBI taxonomy): domain Eukaryota; kingdom Metazoa; phylum Chordata; class Amphibia; order Caudata; family Ambystomatidae; genus Ambystoma; species Ambystoma mexicanum. The sequence goes on along the minus strand of NC_090930.1, from coordinate 1,249,839,928 downwards.
AAATCTAGAGTAATAATGGTACCTGGAGCATGAGCTTTGGGAACTGCTGGCATGAACGATAATTCAGATGACACTCTCCATGGTTTGTTTCTGATGCCAGGCACTCAACTCAACAACACTGTTGCTCCATATTTGAACAAATCAGGTATGAATGATATTCCTCTATTATCTCCATCACTATACAATGCTTGTGTTACTGCCAAAACCCTAGCATCACACATTATTGGCGTGGAACACACTACCCCTTCTTCTGTTCCCTTGTGTGTTTATTGAAAATAACAGCTGAGCTGACACTTTTCTAGTACCTACCTTGATAGGTAAATCTTCTGTAAAGGGACTCAGTTGTATTGCCTGAGAAAACCCCTGCGTGTCCATTACCTTCCCTGATAAGGGGAAGCACCCTTCCTTTTTGCAGCTTTAGTTGTACCTGTATCAACCATGAAAACAAATGATTTGTTACATATCTTCACACCTGCCAGGGTTTCCTCTTCCAGGCCAGCAGTGATTGACAGGACAGGGCATGTTAGGCCTTTCAATGGGCTGTCCTAATTTGGATAAGTGTACAACCCTGGAAATAGGAAGGGGTTAGCTCAACCACACTCATCCCTGTATGATCTGCCTATTTGGAAGAGCGTTTCTGTCCCATCTTTAGGATACTGACTGTTGTTTCACTACTGTACAAACGCTGCTGTGGAATTTAGAGCCCAGGGTTGCATTTGTTGTGGTGGTGGCACCTGTCACTGATAGTGTGGCTATTGTCCCTGCTTGGGTGCCTACACAAGACCTGAGCCACACGGGGTGCACAGAGACATCATTCCTGATGGTACGTTATATATAGGTGGAACAGCTGGTCCTCTGGGGTAGTCATGGGGATCAGAATAATACCTTGGTTTACTTCTTCATTCTCACACACAGCCAACACGTCCCAGTCCTCTGAATCTCGGCCCATTCCTCTATTCCATTCCACCATATACTCCTCCTCTACCTCCTCGTCCACCTTGAAACCCCCTCACCCTTGTTTTTAACATCCCTGATTACCTCAGTAGTCTGGAAACCTTGCTACCCTTCTTTCCACTCTGTTACCATCCTCATGTACACCTACCCTACAGGCAAACTCCTAATCACTGCTCCTGCTATACTCAACTTTGCTAATTTCTTCTGCACCAAATTAGCTGCAGCCATTTGTGTGTTATCCTTAACTTTGTTCTCTTGCCTTCAACTACAATGGTGCACCACAATTACCTGAATCTCTGCCCATCTCTTAGCCCCAATTACCACTACTTTGTCCAACTATATTTGTACCTCCTTTGGGAGTCCTTTCTGTAACATGTGGTAAAATATTGCTATGGTTTTGTCCTATTGTTCCCCTGTCTCAGCCCTTCACAACTCCTGAGTGTGGTTTATATATATTGTGCAGAATCTTCGTCTGGTCTCATAGTACACCACCATAACCAAATTTTGATCAGCTGTGTCGGGATATGCTGCCCTTAACGTAGCCCGTATTTTTGCCCAGCAATCATTAAAATGTGCTGCATCATGATCATCATCTTTCATTTGTATCCATGGATATCCTACTTTCTTCCAAATTTCATCTGCATTGTCTCCTAACAATGCAGTGAACAGAGGGGCGTGGCCAACTGCGCGATGCAGTAGACATGTGCCTTCGGAACTCCCGCTGCCGCGGCCTAACATCCTGCTACAGACGACCACCTTGAAATATCTGGTGACCCCCCAAGCAAGACCCCCGGTGCCTGACACCCAGGGGCACATCTGGGGCGAATCCCAGCCCAAAACGCGCAGGGGCTTCGGGACCAGGAGCGAGGGAAAGTTACGCCGTTGCGGCTCGAGGACGAACCAAGATGGCCGCCGGACCATCGGGCGCGCACTGAGTGGGGAGCGGAGCACCGACACATCCAGCGGCGACCGCAATGGAGGCGGAGCTCCGGTGCACTGGCGGGAGCTGTGAGCGAGGCTCCTGGAGGAGTCTGAGAGAGGGGACCGCCGGCCCTACTCCGGCCGGACGAGGAGGGATGGGCGCGAACAACAGAGCGCTGCTACGGAGACCCGTGCGCTGCAGAGGCGGCCCCGCCGGTGAGTGCCCCCCCGAATGACCACTTTAGGGGCTGTTGGACCACTGAAAGTACAACAGTGTTGGAACTGGCGAACACCCCCGGCACATCAAAGCAAAACTCCCAGCGTCTGTGGCTAGGCCTACACACCCACTATCACGGGCTCCCCACCCGGCTCCGTGCCCTTCTTTTTTCCCGGCTGGGGGGGTGCCTAAACCCGCACGGTGTTGGCAACGCTCACCGACTTGTGCGACTCTTTGGTGAGGCTGGGCCGGTGTGTAACAGGACAGTACCCAAGATACAGGGGGCACCCGGGGGGCCCGGCGGCGGCCATGGGGAAAGACAAAACTAGAAGGCCCACCATGCAAAACAGAATCGACCAGTACACGATGCCTCCATCGCAATCTCCTGATACTCAACCGTTGCCGTCGGTACAAGTGGACTCTGCATCTGGGCTCTCCCTAAGAGAAGTCATGGCAGCCATAGCGGATTCCCGCTCGTCGATGGAGCAGAAGATGGACGGAATCAGCCTGGATATGTCCCTCCTCCGACACGATCTGCAGAAACTGTCGGCACGAACGGGTGAGGTGGAACAGCGTATTTCCAACACGGAGGATGGGTTGCACGCAATGCAACAACAACTTCAAGGAGTCTCCGCCAAACTTAAAACTCTGGAAGCCAGAGTCGAGGAGGGGGAGGGGAGGTCCAGGCGCAATAACATTTGAATTTTCGGTATCCCTGAGAAGGCCGAAGGTCCCTGTATGGAACTTTTCCTGGAGCAGTGGCTGATGGACCTCTTCGATCAGCGATCCTTTTCCAAATTCTTCTCGATAGAGAGGGCACACCGAATGCCCACTGGCAGACCAGTGCCTGGTGCTCCGCCGCGCACGGTGATAGCAAGGCTACTAAACTATCGGAACCGAGACACGCTGCTGCACCTTGCACGAACCAAGGGTACGACCACCTTTAATGGCTTCAAGATAGCCTTCTTCCCGGACTATACGCGGGAGGTCCAGAAGGCAAGGCAATCCTTTGAAACACTTAAAAGACAGCTCCACACAATGGGAGTCAAGTATGGCCTGCTCTTCCCGGCCCAGCTGAAAATATATCACAAGGGCACAACGGTCCACTTCAACGACCCGAAGGAGGCCTGGCGATGGGCAGAGCAACACATTGAGGGGGACTGGTCGGTGCCTCGAACCAACAGGGGTAGAAATCCTAGACCACCGCCGGACCATCCTCTGGAGCCGGACAGGCCACCATCACCGAACCAGCCGGCGGAGGCTGGAGATTGAACATGACTGTTTCTTGCGGATGGGTCTGGCCCCACGAGCGGGGGCACGACCAAACTGTTGCCACAGAAGGCGCGGGGGTGCCACCAAGCTATTTTAAGTCGTCTATGTCATTAATAACATGGCTTGAGGGGGCATATCTCCTTCGCACCTGGTAAAGGCAACAGGGCCCCCCCCCTCCAATTTCCAATTTTTAATCTCTTTAGCTTTAATGTGAATAAGGGTTTGTAAGGCTGACACCTTACACTTGTTGAGGGTCAAGATGTTGGGGCTACAGGTACTTCGTGTTGGGGTGGAGTATGGGGAGGGGGAGGGAAGGGAAAGTTCTAATAAGTTCTTTGCTACCCTAGGAGCAACGCATCCCCGCGGGCTCCGAAATATGTTGAGGTTCAGGGTAGGACGAGGCTACAGATGGTCCAGGCAACACAATACTCAGCACTCCAGACACACACCGCAATACATCACCATTGGCAGAGACACCTTCCTCGTAAAACACCTGTCCAACTATTTACTCCAATCTCTGGATGGCACCCTCACAACCCCAGTCGATCCCGACTGAACGTCCCAAGTCTCTCAAGGTGCTCACCTGGAATGTAAACGGGATGGGCTCTGCGATCAAGAGGCGCTTAATTAAACAAATACTCAGTAGACACTCCCCCGATGTGGCCCTGCTATCCGAAACACACCTAGCGGGCTCGAACTGTTCTTACTTCCAATGCACTAACTACAGGGCTGCTTTCCACACGGGATACATGATGAGATCTAGGGGTACTCTCATTCTCATACACAAACGTGTTCCTTTCACCCTCCAATGCTCAGAACAAGACCCACGAGGCCGTTACATACTGATCCTTGGTACGTTGTGGAATGAGACGGTCGCCTTCGTCTCGGTGTACTCCCCGCCTGGACTGGGACAGGAGCTACTGGACGAGTTGACTGCCCTCATAGGTAAACACCAACCTGACAAGCTGTTTCTGGGGGTAGACTTTAATGATGTCATGTGCAATTCCACTGACCGTACACATCTCAGACAACGCAACCCGGACACCCACACGAAACTATCTAACTTTGCATCTGCCTTGGGTTTGGGTGATGTATGGCGGGAGTTGCACCCGGACGCCAGGGGGTACTCCTTCCACTCTGGTGCCCACGGTTCCCTTTCCAGGATCGACTATGTTTTTGTCCCACACACGGACCTCTACAGGGCACTTGCGGCGGATTTCCTTCCCCGGGGCATCTCAGACCATTCGCCTCTACTCGTGGAGATTCGCGCACAAGGCGCTTCCCCACCTAGGACATGGAGACTAAACACTTACTATCTGGGTTTCCCTGAGCTTGTTGACCACCTCACTGAAGTCTCTACCGAGTACTTCGAAATTAACGATAACGGAGAACAAGATCTGGTGGTGATCTGGGAGGCCTATAAGACCGTTTTGCGGGGCGCCTTAATCTCTTGGGTGGCAAATAGAAGGCGGGAGAGACTCCAAGATATAACGAAGGCGGAAGACGAACTGGCCCAATGTGAGAACGAGCACATCCTTGACCCATCCGCGCAGACCCAACTCTCCCTTAAACGTGCCACTGAGCGGCTCCGAAACCTCTTATTAGACAATGCCAAACAAGCCCACTGAGACTCCAGAGCCAGGATTTATGAGCATGGGGACAAGGCTGGTTGATTGCTAGCTTGGTTGGAGAGGAGGGATGAGGGTCAACAATGTGTTCGCAAGATTGTCACCCCACGGGGTGAGAGGTTCCATTCGGACGCAGAGATAGCTGAAGCCTTTGCCCAATTTTATGAAGCACTTTACCGGGCCCCGACCTCGCGGCTGGACCCAACCCTCCTAAACGACATAATATTTCCAACTCTCTCAGTGCAACAAAAAGCGCGCTTGGACTCTGACCTCTCGGAGACAGAGGTGGCTGAAGCACTAGCCCAACTACAGACCGGGAAAACACCAGGCCCGAACAGGTTCCCAGTCAAAACATGGCAGAAGGTGGGGGTTCAACATAGCATCTTCCGTCCATAAAATGTTACTGACGGCCCGGGAACAAGGCGCTCTCCCGCAAGACCTGTGTAAGGCTACCATTGTAGTCATCCCTAAACCTGACAAACCCCAGGAGCAGTGTGCCTTCTATAGGCCAATCTCGCTAATCAATGGAGAGGCTAAAGTCCTCGCCAAGGTCCTGGCCAACAGGTTACAACCGGTGGCTGATACCCTAATACACCCGGACCAATGTGGCTTTATGCCACACAAATCGACCCGGATGAACTTGCGCCGACTTCACTTAGCATTAGAGAGGGCCCCTACCGTTGACAATCCGCTTGCCCTTCTAGCAATCGACTTCGAGAAGGCTTTCGACTCGGTCCGATGGGATGGCCTCCTGGAGATCATGGCACGGATGGGCTTTGGGGAGGGGTTCCTGGGATGGGTGAAGTTGCTATACACAAACATCTGGGCGGAAGTCAAGGTGAACGGGTGGACATCTCGCTCCTTCCGACTGGGCAGGGGCACATGGCAGGGATGCCCCCTCTCCCCCCTTCTCTTCGCTCTGGCGATAGAGCCATTGGCATATGGCTTCGCCAGTGCACATCCTGGGTGGGATCCCTATACGCTGACGACCTCCTGATATACCTGGGAGAGCCTACCCAAACCTGCCCCATAGTGACCCAGATTCTGGTCCAGTACGGGGAATTTAGCGGTCTAAGGATCAACTGGAAGAAATCTGTTTTCTTCACGGTGAAGGGAAGGGGACAGCCCGATCCAAGGGAATGCCCATACCAAATAGAACAACTTGGCTTCCGATATCTCGGGATCTGGATAACAACGGATCTAACTAGTTATAGCAAGCACAATCTCAAACCAATCCTGGACTGATTCTCTAACGACGTACAACACTGGAAGCTTCTCCCCCTGACCCTCATGGGCAGAGCCGCTCTCTTCAAAATGTTGGCCCTCCCGCGATTCCTCTACGTCCTTCAAAACGCCCTTTTGCAGATCTCGGGGGCTGAATTTGGCCGGGTGGAAACCCTCCTTAGGCAGCTCCTGTGGGGTGGAGGACAGGCGCGCATAGCACTGGCCACACTTCAAAGGTCGGTATGGGAGGGTGGGATCGGAGTGCCCCGCCTTCAGACCTACTATTGGGCCTCACAACTTGTGGTGATCAATGACCTACTACACGGGGACCGGGAACTACCCCATATCAAAGCCGATGTGGCTGCCATGCACGACACCGATCCAATACAGTTATTGTACCAAGCCCCACCTAGACCATCCCCACCAACAACAAGGGCACAGATTACCACCACTTGGAAGAACGTACACAAGTTTGCGGGATGGGGGAACAAGATATCAGCGGCACAGCCCCTATGGCGAAACGCCAACCTGAGAGAAATTGCGAGGTTTGAACCTTGGCCATCCTGGGTAAGAGCTGGGATTCAGAAAGTGGGGGATGTCCTGAAAGACGGGAATCTTGCCCCGTTTGCGGACCTACAACACAGATTTCGGCTCCCGGACACCGAGAGATACCATTATATGCAAATGTCCCACACCCTAAGAGTCCACATAGCGACAGAAGACAACATCCTGGAGTACTCACCTATAGAACGTAACATTTTCCCTGAATATATCCCCTCAAAATGAACATCAATCCTATATTATGCCATCACATCCTTCACGACCCCTGAATTGACCAGTTTAAAAGCCAAGTGGGAAACAGATGTAGGGGATATCGACCCTGAGGACTGGATACGGGTATTAATGCACCCACGGGAAACTGCCATCTCCTCGAGACTCAGACTAGTGCAACTTAAAATACTGCACAAAGTGTACTACCCTAGAACTGCACTGTTTGGGTGGAAGAAAGCAACGAACCCGAACTGTCTCAGGTGTGGGGACGAGGAGGGGACCTTCTTCCATATTCTGTGGTCCTGCCCCCGCATCCGAACTTTCTGGGAGGCCTGCTGTCGGGAACTGGCCCGGATACTCTCCAAAACAATAGAACTTGACCCGAAGGTCCTACTCCTGGGAGTACCAGGGGAGTACGAACTGAATAAATGGGAAGAACTGTTACTGCACACGGCGGTCGCCCTAATGAAGCAAAACATTGCACAGAAATGGGGAGTCCCGAAGTCTCCGACAATGGAGCAGTGAGCGCTGGACATGGACACATGTGCTATGTTCGAAAGACGGATCTATAATGCAAGAGGCTGTCCTAACAAGGCCTCTAAAATAGGGGCGGCATGGGAGGAGGGAGGGCCCTGAAGGATATGGGCTTGGGGGACGCTAGTTTGAACATTTACACTGTGAATTGTAGTTGTGTCCCATAAGAATGGTGATCTAAGACTTACTATTACTAATGCTTAACAGGCTGTGTCAGCCTCATTTGATGTAGCTGCCTCTTATTTCTTTTGTTCCTCTCTCTTGGTTTTGGTTGTTTTGTCTATGTTATGATTAATTGATGAATAAAAAATGTCTTATCAAAAAAAAAAAAACAATGCAGTGAACAAACTTTTCATATCTCCTACCGCTGGTGTAATGCCTGCCATCTCTTTTTAAAAGGCATATATCTACTTGCCCGCTCCTGCTGTGAGCAATGGAAGTGCCTTCATCAAATGTTTTCTATCGATGCGTGGCCAGGGCACATATTGGGGCCTTTGTGTAACAATGGAAGTTGTGTTCCTGTTTGTTTGGCTGATAACTTTCTTCCCCTTCGCTTCCTTTTTGACACTGTTATGCGGCCTGGTCACACTCTTAGTTTTGGACCCCATAAACTCTCTACTCTGGTTGTCACCCTGGATGGCATCTCCTCTCCCGCTCCTCCTCTGTTGTCCATTCTGACTCCTCTGATACTCCAGTATCTGCATCCGTACAAATTGATTCATAATCTAAACTGTCAGTATGCTGTAGCCTCATTCGATGCCTATCATTGTATTCGGATATCCTTCATTTTGACATGTAGATCCCTTATCATTGTACTGTGAATTCAAAATAAAATGACATCTGCTCTCCATTCATATGTACCTCTTGGTTCTCTTTGACCTGCTCCCTGTTCCAGTGTTACTTGCACAAACTCTGCCTATGTCCTTGGAAGTGCTGTTTTTAACTCTCTCTGCACCTTGTTCTCTGTTTCCATGACTAATGGGCAGTGCATTGCATTCGCTGCTCAGGGTGGTGGGACACTCTTCATAGGTGGCAGGGGCTCGCTGCCATGGGGCATCAGGGGGCACACACTTGGGAATCAGTGTAGCCTGTGGCTGCTTGCATGGGATAATATCCCTCCGGCAGTGGTGGGGCTGTGGTGATTGTAGGGTCAACAGAGAATGCAGAGGTTCCACAAGGCATGGGAGTAACACAGGGTGCTCGGGTTATAACCTCTCACCCTTGTAGTCTTCGGGTACATCTTCTAAATCCTCAACAATCCTCCAAAGCTGGAGGATACCCTGTCTATTCTTCAATGTCCTCCCTTTTTTCTTTGCAGCTAAATATGTGTACATATGACCCAACACATCCGTATTAATCTTTCTGCATTGAGGCAAGGTTTATACATCTCTCCACTCATATCAGCGACCCACTTACAATGGCACTGAATTATCTTTTCCCTGTACCACAAAAGCGCGATACACATTTATATTCAAGTGGGTTAATGGTACTCATACTTCCCTCCGATAATCCACTTATTACAACTTTTCATTCCCCTGGACACCGATCCAGCAGCACCTTTCAACCCAACCCTCCCAACACGTCACACACTCCCCATTCCCCCTTCAATTTTCTTCTCACCTCACACACCACTCATGTTTCACACCACACCTCTCTTCATACAACTCAACAATCACCACTCCACACTACAACAATTCTATAAACATACTAAATCACAAGTCAATAAATCACAACTATATACACACAATGGTTCAGACACTTCCTCAGCTTCCTCTTCGACAAGAAATGTACCTCCTTACACCTCTTTATGCCAGGTAAAAGGATCACAGGTCTGCCATATAATCAACCTGTACAAAAAAAAACACTTATTTACACAATGGTTTAGACCCTTCCTCTGTCCCCTTGCCTTAGGAAGGGGGAATATATCTCCTTATGCCCCCTTATGCCGGGCAAAGGGATATTAGGTCCACCATATAATGAACCTCTATTCTACACAATCGCTGCTTTTTCTCAAACTATACTACTGTGACATCATCTTTCCTCTCAATGCAGGAGATCCGTCTGACAACCTCTCTCTATATAAAAAATACAAAATATATTGCCACGTGGTCTTTTACAATCCACACGTTCACTATTAACACACTCCACATACACTCTCCCCTCACTGTTTTCTTCCACAGAATGCACTTACATCTATGTGTTTTCCCGGGTGCCTCCATAAAGGGGTCCCCATTTATTTTCCCGCACAATTGGGTGCAGCGCCCCACTGCAAGGAGCAGGCACTCCTTCTGGCAACACAGCACCTGCAAACCTCTTTAAGTTGTGCATGGAGGGCTGGTCACTGCAGACTGGCATCGCACCCAGGATGCGTATCTGGGACACCCCTGACTTCATGATGAGTCTGGCATCCTGTCGGGGTCAACAATGTTGTAGGGAGATGTGACCATAACCCATACAATACAAATATTCCAAGAAGGCCAAATAAACACGGAACCGCTTTGCAAGGGAAAACAATGTTTATTACATGCAAAGGTCGCAGGTGTTCCTTGTAGAACTAAACTGACACAGAGCTCATCATGCCACAAGAAGTTTCAGGTTATATAGCGGAAATCCGCACATTACCATATATAGTTTACAAAGTCATCCCACCACTTTCATTGGCTACCAGCTATATGACATGCTAATATTCCCCTATAGTTCCTTGACTGATTGGCCACACCATATCTAAGCCCATTCCCCTATGCACGTGGCTCACTAAATCATCACTATTGAATCCTAGTACATGATTGGCTAATAGGTATATTAATACACTAATAAATCTCAACCGTCACGTGATGTACACCCCTCTTACCAAGACATGTTCAAAGTAAGATTGGCGAGGCCAACTCAGCTTTGATAAAAAAAAATAATAATTGGCCTTCTCATTATACCAGACACCACAACACACACACAAGCTGCCCCTCTGACATTGGACTAAATTTACTGGCATCACCTCTGCTCCTCCTATTCCAAATCATGGCACATTCCACCATGGCCCCCCTTTATTTCCTTCAGACTCCAGGTGGCCAATAATGACGTGACCAGGGCACGACTCTTGGGCTTCAATTTCAGGGATTTATTTGCTGTCGGTATGTGTCTACTTGTAGTTAAAATGGGATGACCACTTCTTGGATGAAGGCAGTAGCGTGACAAATCTTCGCCAGGCTGTTGGCATCAGAGAACAACATGCCCTAGCCTCATGAATTTGTCCATCAAAGGGTACATTCCTACCTGCCATCCTTGAATCTAACATTGCAATCCAACTGCCTGCGAGATCTGCAGCTGGATACAATTAGCGTTTATCTGGGCAGTGCGGGTTCCTCTGACCTCGGCTTCTCTCTTGGGGGATCGCAAGGGGATTTGTCCTCAGACTGAGCTAAACAGAGCCACAGCTCTGCATCAGGGCCTTCATTCTGCTCATCGTGTATTAGGCCTTAAATTCCAATATGGCAGCACTCTTGTCATGTCGACCCGCTGACCTTGCTTTTACCACAATCCCTTTCTGACTCCATGTTACTTCAGCTGCCTTCTTGCGCCTCACTCAAAACATAACTTTGTGTACTACTTCTAAATACAGGGCCTATAACACACTGCCCTTTCTATCCCCTCTGCACCCACAGCAATAATGTGTTGCTGTGTTGCTATATGATGTATCTATTATGTGACAAAACTAACTGCAAGTGATACATGCACCTTCTACCGCACATAACTCAAACTGCTCCCACTGTGGCACCTACTAATAGGTTTTCCTCAGCCTGAACCTTTTTTTGCCTGACTGGGACATGTATGCGCATTCCAACAAGGCCTTCTGGAGATCAGCAAAGGAGGAAGACTTCAGTGGAAAAGTTGAAGAAGGCAATGTTGGATGACTGCAATGATGAGTTACGTGTCTTCAGTGAGATGCAACTCTTCGAAGGGATCTTGGCTCCAATTACGATATGAAGAATGGCTGTAGGAGTTCTACTTTCACTAAGAATTCAAGCTGGTTTCTGTGAGGAATTCACTTCTGGCAAGGGTGCAAAGACATGGCTGTTTTTGATGTTTATTACTACATAAAATAATGTGGGTGATTGTTTCTTCAAAGCGGTAATCTGCTAACCAGACCCCCTTTTATCACAACTCCATGACGAAAGCATGGTGTACTTGTGCCCTGCTGCATCAGTAGCCTGATTCACAGCACCTGCTCTGCTCATGGTGCAGATCATGTTCCAAGGTCACAAGGTGCCCACTCGACAGCCACAGTGACAGCAAAGTCACTGCTGTACAGTGATGGCATTTAAGATATGCCCTGTACTAATATTAGGATGATCATGTGTACCCATGCGGGTGGCAGGGTAATCTCTGAGAATAAGCTATGTCTGTGTTTAGGCATAGTGCATGGTGCAGCTTATGATCCTGGTTGCCACATCCCAATTGACATTGCACATCAGGTAGCTCCTTTGAGTCAGCTGTTCTGTGTAAAGGAATGTATATTCAGGTCAGACAGGCCGACACTGCCAAACAGCAGGAAAGATGCCCAAATGACACATCCTCTCTTTGATCTTCTTTGAGAAGGCCAGTAACACCCTCCACCTTAGGCAGCTGCACAACAGGCAGCTGTACTGGGCCCAGGAATCAAAGGAGTACACCCATTCAGGAGGAGTAGTCTCATACCAGGGCGCTGCAATCTAAAGTTCTTTGTTGTCGGTGGGAGGGCAGGGGGTGGGAGTAGGATAGGAAGGAGTACTCTGGACACTGGAAGAAGCCTTCCACCATCTTATTTCGCACTGTCTGTCTTTCCCTTTCCTATCTCCTCCACTTCCTCTGGAGCAAAGCACTTTGGGTTTGGCATCACCAGGGCCAGGTCCACCCTAGCCAGGAGCAGGTATTGGTCCACTAAGGCAGGCTAGATTTAGACCCGTCACTTGGGGACTTGTGCCCTTAAAAGAAGGGGATCACACCCAGGGACGTCATTTCACCAAAATGCCAGGGGTAGCGGAAGTGACATCACACGACCCTTGACCCCCTGATGACATCACTGGAACCCCACCCCGAAGTGATATCGCGGGATGCGATGGAACACAACCTTTCACCCATTGACAAAACAGGAAGTGGCATCACACAGCATTCATTGTACACTACGAAAAATATGGTTATGATATCACTATAATGTGATGTACATTTCATACAAGAATGGATCGCCATATGTATCGTTAAGATCAGTGTGTATAGGCCCATATTACCAAATTACTGTGAATGCAAGCAGAGGTCCATGATCAAATTATAATGATGTGTTATTATATAGCACTTACGTTTAAGCGCTTTATATAGAATAAATATACACCCAATATCACCCAACCTGTGTTGGTACTCATTTATCGATCTCAGAAGGATGAAAGGCTGAGTTGAGACATTTAAGAACAGACTAAATCAGTGACTCACCCCCTGAAGTGTGCCTGAAATAAACCTTTAATGAGTCCAGAAAGACACATTATTTGGTATTCCTATTCTTTCTTATTTAGGGTCAGTGCTGAATGTGTTAGACTTGTGGCTCTCCTCTTCTTATTTTTCTTCTTTTTTTACGGGGCCTGAATAAGAAAGCCAGCCACTCCAGAAGAAAAGAGCCACATGGTGCTGGCCACAGCCCAGGAGCATGCATTGAAAAAAAAATGAAAAGAAAAAAAAAACACTTTTTTTTCTTCTTTTTTTTAACAGAGGTCGCAAAGGAGACCACAGAGGTCGCCAGGGAGACCTCAGAGGTCGCAGTTGCGACCTCTGGCGACCCCCAAATTACGTCCCTGATCACACCACTTCAGCAGAGTCTGCTCAGTTCTTCAATGATTCCTTATTGTAAAGATTTGTTTTTGAACATTCTCACATGTACTCTCTCTGGGATAGTTGTACCTAGGTGAAGGAGCTGTTCAAGACATAATGAAGATCTGTCTGCTAGCCACTCCCAGGGAGCATAGGGAGTGACGAGTACTGAGGATCAGGACCAACCACTCTGCAACAGATCTACTGTGACAGAAGAGCAGACCCTGAATTGAAGCATCCTGTGCTTGAGTCTTTTGTGAATGCCTCACAACAACCATGGGGCCAGACCAGTCAAAGCTCCCTTTTCTATCAAACAAACTGGTTATCCATTTTCCTTGCATGCTGAACAATTGGGAAGGTTCTGGTGCTGATGTCTGTGTTCCTCCAACCAGCTGAAATATTGCAATGCATCTAAACCAGCTCGAGACTGAATTGCGTCCGAGTGAAGCACTGTCCTATACTACATCTACCCTGGATAGATCTAGTTAGGGTCCCAAAACACTTTCCTTGGCTGCACGAGAGATAGTGTTGGGGGGAGAGGTGGTCTTTTCTGCCCGCCCTTACCATTCCCGCACGGAATCTCACACATGCTAAAGGGGGGATACGTCCCCCCTCGCTCATCCGCGTAATCTGTACTAACCACCCTCTAATTACTAACACATGGTAATCACGTAACCAAGCTTTGTTGTGATCCAGAGACTCCATTTGTGAAAAACCAGACACCATCTTTTGCTAGGCCCTGAAATGATCTTTAAAAAACCTGTATCTTCCTCTGCCAGTGCCTCGCACAGACAGCCCAGGCCACCCCACCTCCTGCCAGCTCCACACCAGCCCCGTTCTTACAGCAGTCCAGCCATTCATTGTTGCAACAATTAGTATCATCTCCGACCAAGTGATCTCATTGTGCTGTGTGGGACCAGAGCAGGTCCCCGCCCTCGGATACATCCATCTCCACTAACCTACCTGTGCTCCCTCAACCCCCACCCCACCTGGCCATAACCCACCAGGCCCAAACCCCTCTACTCTTGGTTACAGATACGCATATGACCCCTTATAGGGACCAGACAAGGACACACGCCATAACCCTAATCCCATGAGCCAATATATCCTTTATAGAAACAACACATGTCCATTCGTATTGTGAGGGATCGGGTAGATCAAAACCCCCAAGACGATCACCTGGTTCTGGGGCACAGTGTTTTATGGGTGCCTGGGCACAGAGGGGGAATGTCCATATACTTGTCAGTGAATCCTGAAATTACCCCCATTCATGCCAAACATGTATGCGTTTTATTTGTCTCATGTCCTCAAATCCTGTTATTACAGTTTAGACAGACAGGGAATGTATCACTTTGCCTGCCTGATCTTCACCCCATGGAGATGAGCCCAGCGGACCCATGTGCTGCGGGAATGAGACCCAAGCAACAGCCAATCCAACATGGTCATCGACTAAAGATGTATAACGTACTAGTGTCTCTCACCAATTGTAATGCAAAATTGTGTACTTATAGCGTGACTTCACTAGTAATGTGATTTTGTTTTATTATGTGCTGCCCATGTAAAGTTTGGCAGAGCTTTCTCAGGGCAGCAGAGTTCTCTGCGTGCACAACTTACTTTATATAAACTTTGTTCTACTTGCAATCCATCCCCTGGTCTGATTCCCTAGCAGGGTGTGTCCATTATTTATTTTTTGGACATCGTGTTGGGGAGTGGGGATGGAAGACTTGGGGATCCTGGTTGTATGGAGAGGCCAGCACCCAGCAGACAGGGGTTATACATATTACTCATTGGTCCATGATATGAGGTATATGTAGATAGTGAGTAGGCACTAACATGGCAGCATGTGCTGTGTGTGATGTTGTATATTAGTACTAATATGGGGTATTAAGAGTGAAACTGAAGGAGCTAAGTTACAGGCTGTAGGCTGTAGGCCTGAATAACAATAGTAATGTTGTAGCAAGCTAACATTTCAGAACATGCGTGTAGCCTAACAAACTAACAAGTGGGGTATTTGGGGCACCAGCAGCTTATGTAGTGATGGTTTGTGTTGGCTAGATATGTGCGCCACATATTCTGATAGTATTAACACTGTGGTAGGCGTACAAATAAAAGGCATTGCTGTGAAGTAGTTTCAGAAAATAAAGCAGAAATTTGAAAGATGAACAGCCTTTCTGCAAAGCGAAATGCTGTGGATGATGTAACAAGATGATGAGGCCTTGGAAAATGAACATTGTTTATGCATCAGCACAGAAAGAGGAAGAAATGTGTGGCATTTCCCTCTGAGCAATGAACAAGCAAGAATGCACAATGTAAAAAACCAAGAGGCATGAGTTGAACCAAAAGGGAGTGAAATGGGTGCTAGAAAGTACTGGAAGATTCTTGAACGACACGTGATAAAGTTGAAAGTGACTTGTTATTGTTATTGTTATTTGGCATTTTTATGGCACTCTTTATATCATTAGTATGATCTCAAAGCGATTGTGGGTTGAATACCCTTAGGGACCGTAGTACAGGTCAGTCTAGATAGTAGGGTAGCATAGGGTTCTTGGGTGCACTCAATAAGTGAGCAGCTGATGTGATTGCCTGATAGTAGTTGCATCCTCACATTAGGTGCGGTGGTATTGAGAGATCAGTTGAATGTGTGCTGTCTGGTGGTTGGTCTCTGAGACTGCCTTCTGCCGGCATTTGGCCTGTGTAGAATGCTTATATGTGCAGCTAGGTTGATTATTTTGTGGGGTATAGCTGCATTCTAGCAGGATGTTGAGGTGTTCAGGGAGTATTGTTCGTATGTGAGCAGCTAAGCCAAAATGATTGAGGGGTATAGCTGGCTCTATTGTGTGTTGGTGTAAAGTAGAGAGTGAGCATAGTGATAGGAGAGGTGAGTGTCTGGAGTGGATGTTTTATTCTTATGAGCCCACTGTTCCATGAATGCATTCTCGTGTTTCACAGTAGATGTAGATTCACAGCTAGGAGCAGAGTAAGATTTGTTTGCTCGGTCAGAGAGTCATTATTTTTAGGCTCAACACTATGCATCTCAGGGGCCTGGTTTTCAGGTCACTAGTTGTGGTTTATGGTGGGTTGCTGGATAGGATTAAGCAGGATAATTGGTTATAGGGCAGGAGCTATCTCGCACCAATGTAGTCACATCAAGCTCATTTTCCTGGTCTCTGGTTGTCGTTAATGGTGGGTTGCAGGGTAGGTCTAGGCTGGATAATTGGTTACAGTACAGGAGTAATTTTGCACCAACGTGGTAACATCGAGGCAGTGATGCTCAAGGATAGGCTGGATGGAGGCAGTGTAAAGTCTGGGTATTCTAGCTCCAAAAACGGATTGTATTTTAGGTATGCAGTTGGGACAAAGTATGGAACGAAAGAGTATTTTCAGCTTGATGGTGTGAGAAGCTGCTATGCCTGTGGATAGTCAGCAATTACATATCTTAGTGCCTGCAGGACACTAAGGTTGCCATCTATCCATTTCATAATTCTGTCTTGGTGACTTATTAGTCACTTTCTGTGGTCTCATTGCTTGGTATCTCCTCGAACATTTGTCTGCAGGCTGTAATTACTTTCCAATTTAATGTAATTGAAGTCGTGGTCCATGATGTTGCTGGGTTTCAGCGGCCCTAGATGGTCCTAATCAGGTTTACGGAAAGACCCAGGTTTTTAGAGCTTTGCGGCAGCCCATGTAGTCTTGGACTTCCGCAATAATATAAAATAAATGATAAGCATAACAAGGGAGTTGCCATGGGAGCTAAGTACGCTCTCTCACTAGCCAATCTTTTGATGGGGGAGTTCGAGACCACCCATTCTTTAGCATCAAGCTTGAAAGGCAGAGAAAAACATGTTGTGATTTGGAAAAAGATTTATTGACAATGTTTTTGTTATTTGGACAGTCAATTCCAAATAGAATTAACATGTACACACAGTGAGAACACCATTACATTTCAAGATCTAGAGTTCAGCATCAGCAACAACAGAATCGTTACCAGAACAAATCTTGAAAAGACAGAGGTCAACTATAATTTACATGCCAGGAATGGACACAAAATGAGCATGGTCAAAATATCCCAAAGGGAGTAATGCTAAGGGCTAAACAAAACTGTAGCGACACAGATGATTTTAAAGAAGAGGTCTTGAAGATTTCTGAAAGGTTTTAGAACAGAGACTGTAGAACAAATATATTTGGATAGCTGCTTATAAAGCTAGAGAAATAGGTAGGATAATGCTCTTGACACCTAAAATCAAGCCGCAGAGAGAACATACGGGGTAGGATGGCAACAGCTGGCATCACCAAATAGAATGGAAAAGATGTTCAGAATCCATATGTGATATAACAGGAAGGGCTGGAATGTGGAAAAGGGATATAAGTGAATACGAGAGGTAGAAGGAGGTTCTTTTTTGGTTTTCCTGGCTGGGTTTTTGATGCAATTTGTGGCTGGTATTTGGCTTGCTGAAACTTTAAATCTGGGCAGAGCTTTAACAAACTCCTGGGGTTTTTGGTTGCTGAATATTGAAAGAGATCTGGGGCTTATCAGAAAGAGAGCTCTGAGGACTTTGGAGGGGATTGGCAATGAACTTTTGCCATCTCTGTTTGCATCGAGTGAGAAAACTGGGCCTGCTCCCAGCACAATCAAGAGACTGAGGCCTTGAAAGATGTGAGCTGAAAATATCTGTGTGCAGCTGGCAGCGTGACAGATTTCAGTGTCCTGGGATCCTGTCAAATGGAAGGTGGGGCTGCTGCAGAGTGGAGCCCATATTGCAGGCAGACCAGAGTGGCTGTGTTCGCCAGAGCCACAAGTGAAGTACAGTGAATATTAATAGAGGCAGAATTAGCTGGGATTATCTTGCAGGGTAATCTGGTAAGGTGTCAAACTGACCCAAAAGTCATAACTCCCTTTATTTCTAAGGTTTACCCAGGGATAAAAGTAGTTGCCATGTCTAAATTAATGTTGGGGGTTGTTAGGAGAGTCCATAATATTTGATCCCATACTAACCTGATATTAGACAAGGATGGGCGCATTTCACCAATGACCTGGGTTCAGTTTGGGCTGCACTCATTATAATGAATGTCAGGTAGTGTTGTCCCAGACTCACCCATAAATACGGGGTGGAGGGTAGAACTGGCCCCCAAATTACAGCATTATTGAGAACTGTCAACGACCCAAGCTGATATTGAGGCACTTAGGGACATCGAAGGGAATATAGTGTCAGATCTGGATTTGATTTTGGGGACCTTTCTAAGATATTATGAGAACCTATTTGCGGCTAGTTAATCACTCAACCCCAGTGTATTGCATACATATGTGGGGATATCTCTTTGCCAAGACTGGACTGACAGGCTTGTGAGTTCATAGATGCTTCAATCACAACAGACGTTATATTGGTGGCCATTAAGTAATTGCCGTCCGCCAAAACATTGGGCACCGATGGGATTACCATTGAGTTTTTCAAAGATTTTGTACCTCATGTGAAGGCTAATTTGCTGCAGGTTCGGCAGGATTCTTTTCAGGCAGGCGGGATACCCCCACAATGTGTGAAGATATATCTTCACAGATTTTGAAGCCCAGAAAGGACACGCTGGACTGTGCCTCTTATAGACCAATTTCACTGTTGAACCTAGATACTAAAATCTTTTCCAAAATCTTGGCAGACCGTCTTTATATGCATCTTACTTTAATTATTCACCTTGACTAAGCAGGAGTTTTGCCCAGTTGGTCCATCTCTTTAAACTTAAGGTGGTTATTTGCAATCCTTGCCCAAATTGACCCTGGGGTGCATGCAGCAGAGGCCTTATTAGATGCAGACAAAGCCTTTGATTGGATAGCCTGGGGCTACCCATGTATGGTTATTAAGAGGGTGGGTCTTTCTAGATACTATTTGAGCTGTGTGAAGCTGATTTACACCAAAGTAATGCTTGTATTACTCTGCTTGGTAAATGGTCGGCCCCTTTTTAGTCAGGCCAGGGTTACTGTTTGTGATTGCAATCGAGCTGCTCGTAATTTGGCTGCGATAATTGCACTGTGAACAGGGCTTGGCTTTATCTAAAGTGAGTGAGCTGGTTTCATTGTATGCTGGTGATGTCATACTGTATATTAAGGATCTAGAGAATAACCTCACACCCCTCATGCGGGAGGTTGAAGGTTTTGGTGAGGTGTCGGGATTGCGGATTCATTGAGCCACGCTTATTTTATTTCCTCTCAAGGAGGGCATGTTACAACCTAGTGATTATGGCTTTTACAGATGTTAAAGGTCATAAGTCCAGTACCTTGGGGTTATGGTGAGCAGGAGCCATGTCTCTGGATTGTGGGCCAACCATTTTGCATATTTGGCCTATCTTCAAAAAAAGATTGAATGATGGAGTACTCTTCCTCTCTCTACATGTGTCCGCTTAGCAATAGCTAAAATGGTAGTGGTTCCTAAACTGCCCTATTTTTTTCAGAACATTCCGGTTTGGCCCAGGTCTACATTTTTGGCGGAACTCCCCTCCTTGCTGGTTAAGTTGGCATGACACCCCAAGTCACCCTGAGTTAATTGGGAGACCACATGACCAGAGCAGATTGTGCGTTCCCTATTTGAAACTGTACTTCTTGGTGGCCAAAGTACACATTGTGTCTTCCTGGATGCCGGGGTCGCTGCCTTTTCCCCAGGTTGGGATAGAGAGGTGGCCCATTCACCCCTCCTCTTTGCAGGGTGCTCTTGTGTCCATGAAGGTTTGTGACAGCTGTAGATTTGACCCGGTGTCTTGTACGGTCAATGCTTGGAGGCATTTGATCAGGCAGTTGCCGATTAAATTCCTGTATTTGCTGGAATTGCAGTTGTGGGAGAATGAGGGGCTGCGCCTGGCTTGTGATGAGGCCATTATGAGGGATTGGATGAAACTGGGTGTGAATTATATAACGGGAAGTTTGTTTTCACGGGAGCAGTTTGTAGCAAAACTGGGGTTAGACTTCAGAGTGACCTATCAGTACTTTCGTTGAGGGTGCTCTTCCGTGACTGGGCTTTGGGTTTTCCTCTGGAGCCTTCAATGACTCCAATTCTGCAATATATTGTCAATTCGGCCTATTTCAAAAGGAATAGTCTCTACTTTTTAGCACATGGTTCAGAAGGAGAGAAACTTGGAGATAGATTCTTGGGACATTTGAGTCAGCAAAGGGTTTCTTTTTTATTTATTTTTTCTTCAAGAGGGGTAAGATAGTTGCAGATTTGAAGGAGGTAGGAAAGAGTCCAGCGGTGAGAGGTTAAAGAGCTCCGTGAGATAAGGGTTAGTGTTTGAGACAAATTCTTTGACCATTTGTGTAGCAATATGGTTGAAAAATGTGCAGTTCGGCTGGCACTGCGAAGGATCTTGATATGACAAAGTGTTTTGTTACTTTGTGCCTTTAGTCATTTTGATTGTTAATTAGGCAATCTGGACTTGTTTGCACTTACTCCTTATTCTCCAGTATATTCTGTCTACATAGTATTTGAATAGGGCCTATATTTTGGTATTTTTTTGTGGTTATGTTGCATTTTCTGGATGGTGCATTTTAATGTATAAAGCATATAAATATGTAATCATAGGAAGAGTGAGCGCTGTTGAATGTAGTTGCATGGAGAGGAAAGAGGATAGATGGTGAAAAGCGGGATTAATGCATACAACTCTACTTGTGTGTGGTGTTTGTATGTGGAAAAGGTCATCAAAGGGGTAAGATATGCCTTATTTTCACAACTATTAGTTATGATGCCACACCATACTACTCATACACTAGGAAGCATTAGAGTGGCATCTCCTCCATAATGGTTGATGGGGCGCTGTACTAGTACCATTTCAGGATGAGGCAAGCTAGCTGGGATGGCTTTAACTGTCAAAGTGAAATGCAGTTTCCCTTTGACAGTTTCTGTTACCCGGAACGCATACCCAATGTACCATGCAAGAACAAGGGGATTTTGCTTACTGAGTCTTGCATGTCCCATTAGGGGTGCAGGCTGGGGAACTATATGTCTGAATGTGATTAGGGGTCCTCTGGTTCCTCAGTGCATATGCAAGAACCAGGAAGTTATCCTTGCTTCCTACGTCATGTTACTTGCTTCATGGAAGAAGTACATCACTGTGGCAGGTGCTGCGAAAACTGAAGACAACATTCTGGACCAGGCTGAATGTAGGAAACAAATAATGGATGTATGTGTGTATGTGTGTAATCATGGGTGTATGGCTCTAAGTGTGCATGTAAATGATAGAGCATATGGTACATGGGCTCGTGTGTGTGTAAGTCAGTGAGTGAATGCTGTATATGTGAGTGAGTGAATGTTGTGTATTAATGTGAGTGTGTGTTGCTTTTTGTACTTTGACTGGGGGCTGCTGAGTTAGGGCGGAGGTAGGGAGGCTCATTTGGCAGGCAGTCTGGCTCTTTTTTTTAAAGTGTCATATCATTTGTACTGTGCATTAATGGTAAAGCAAACATAAAGTTATTAAGGGACCGAACAGGCCTACTTAGGTATGGCTCTTTTGTGTGTTTTTCTTTCTGTAACATATTTTATACTGGGCATCAATAGTGAATCAACCATGTTATGTTATGTTATGTTATGTTATGTTATGTTATGTTATGTTATGTTATAAAAATGTGTTCAGTGCGCATACGCCCGAAGGCAGTTTGGTGCTGAAATGGGAGAGGGATTTCCGTGTTTAGGTAGTGACTAAAATAAAAGCGTTTTCCGCAGCCGGCGAAAGGTAAAATGATCCTCGGACCCACAAAGGTAGAGAGGCAGGTCATTCCAAGCTTTGGCTGCTGCTA
The DNA here is from genome assembly GCF_040938575.1 of Ambystoma mexicanum. NCBI lineage: Eukaryota > Metazoa > Chordata > Amphibia > Caudata > Ambystomatidae > Ambystoma > Ambystoma mexicanum. The sequence continues at coordinate 1,249,817,805 of NC_090930.1, read as the reverse complement.
TTAAGAACGCGTGCCCACCTGTCCGTGAGAGTCTAGACCAGGAAACCGCCTCCAAGAGGGCAGATCGAGAGCACAGCACGTGTGTAGGAGCATAGGGCACACATTTCTCCTGCAAGTATTCCACCCCCAGGCCATAAAAAGCCAGATGTACCATACACATGTACTTAATAAGAATGCGGCTTTGGACAGGAAGCCAATGGAGGTACTTTAACAGAGGAGACATGTGAGCGCCAAAAGGGAAGCGAAGAATAGATCTGGCGGCCGCATTTTGGAGTAACTGCAGCCAATTTAACAAGTTGCGAGGTTGTGGCAGATAGAGTGAATTGCAATAATCAAGCCCGCTCAAAACCATTGCAGCCACCACAGGGCTTGGCACTCTGCTAGGATAAAAGGAAGAACCTTCCGAAAGATCTGAAGCTTAAAGTGTACAGTTTTGCAAACTGCCACCACCATCTATGGCACGAGATGCAGAGATTTTGACCCCCAAGTTCTTGACCTGCGAAGTAGGCACAGGGTGAGGGCCAAGAAAAGAAGGCCAACACTCGGTGGTTCAGAACCGAAGAGGGGGAGGTAGTCCCAATGACCAGAAACTCAGTTTTACTGCCATTTAGCTTTAACCAATTGGTTCCCATCCAAGCTCCCAAATCCTCAAGCCACTTTGTCAGCCGGGCTGCTGTATCAGCTTGAATAAGGTCCGGGCATCGTCTGCGTACAAATAGTAACGGAACTCATGAGACAGAATGAGAAGCATAGAGCCCTGATGTAAATGTTAAACAAAATGGGGGACAGCACAGATCCCTGAGGCACACCACAGAAAAGTGTAACCAGACTAGAACAAAAAGGGGTGAGAGAAACTGATTAGGAACGCTCGGCTGGGAAGGACACAAACCAGTTGAGTACTTGGCCATATAAACCGGCGTCAGAAAGGTGGGAGATCAGGGTAGTATGGTCAACTGTTTCGAAAGCGGCAGAGAGATCCAACAGCAAGACCGCTCCAACACCCCCCTGATCCACCAAACACGCAGAGTCGTCTAGAACTGATGCCTCTCCCTGGCCAGAATCCAGACTGAAATAAATCAAAATAATGAGATGAGTCCAAAAAAGAAGACAATAGGGGGAAACCAGTGATTCTAAAACCTACATCAGGAAAGGCAGATGTGAGACTGGGTGGTAGTTTGCCAACACTTCAGGATCTAAGGAGAGCTTCTTTGGCAGGGGGACAACTAAGGCATGCTTAGGTATCAGTGGAATCTCCCCACTAGTAAATTAAGTACTGGCAGCTGCAGTGATATGGGCAATCAGATCACCTGAGGCCTCCTTCAGCAGAGCCACAGGTATGGCATTCACAGGGGAAGAAGATTTAAGGCGCTGGATTGCCTCAAGTAAATCTGTATCTGTGAAGGTAGGGAACGTGGACCATCGTCCCTGAGCATGATAAGTGTTATTACATGGCTGAACTGTCCGACTTTGTTGCAGTCAGTCTGACAATATTTTATTACTGGGACATGGCTTTCTCACTGGACATAAATGGTGAAACAAAGATGATATGTTTTATTACATGGCTGGTCTGGCCTATTTTGTGCCGCAAGTCTGGCTATATTTTATGACAATGGCATTGTATTTTTACTGGGTATCAACATTAAAAAGCAAACATGTTAAATGTTTTTACATTGATCCTCTGCCATACTTTGGTGCAGCCAGTCTGGCTGTATTTTACAATTATGACATTGATTTTTTGCTGAGCTTCAAAGGTAAAGCAAACATGATGTTTTTACGTGACTGGACTGGCATTTTTTAGTGTCACTATATTTTTTGACTGTGGCATGACACTTTTTAGTGGGAATCAATGGTAAATAAAGCATGACAAATGATACTACATTCCTGGACTGGCCTTCCTTGGTACATCCAGTTTCGTTATAATTCATTAGTGCGGCATTGCATTGTATCACTGGGAATCAATGTTAAAGGAAACATGCTAAATTATGTTATGTAGCTAGACTGGCCTGTATTTTCTTAATATTCCATGACTTTTGTTACTTGGCATCTATGGAAAATCCAACATGATAAGTATTTTAAAGTGATTAAACTGGCCTATTCCGGTGCAGAAAGTTGGTCAATATATTCGTACTGTGGCATGGCACTTTTTACCTGACACAAAGTGTAAAGCCAATGTGGTAAGTGTTCTGACATGGTTAGATTGGCCTGCATTGGTGCATCCAGTCTGGACATGTTTCCTTACTGTTGCATGCATTTTTTACTGGGCTTGAAATGTAAAGTCAACTTCATTGTTTTTCTTACATGGCCATAATCTCCCAACTTTGGTGCACCCAGTCTAGACATGTTTTCTTAGTGTGGCTTGGCATTTTTACTGGTAAAGCCATCAGGAGTTTGTTCTTGCATGAGATACTAGAGTATATTGACAGAGTCAGTAAGGACATGTTTTCTTATAATATCATTACTGGCAGTATGCACAAAGAAAAAATGAGCGTCTTCTAATATGGCAAAGCTTTCATATATTGGTGCAGCCAGCATGGAAATGTATGGGCACAGCCAGCATGAGCACTTTTTTAATGCTGCCATATATTTGCGGAACATCATAGTGAAAACGTGTTTGAAATTGCTACTGTGCACTGTTTGTGGCTTTTATCCATTGAATTCTTTCAGCAGGCAAAACACACCTTTGCCATCACAAAAGCGATGTGATGACCTTGCAGACCACTTCAAAAGTCATTACAACCATGTCTAAAAACACCAGCAACCCTCCTAACCAGCCAATGCCTGAACCATCTACAAGACTGAAGAACTACCTATCAATTTAGACAGAAAAATCCAACAGCCTAGTGAGCAAAAGCAACAGGGTCGCGCTCCAGCAGACTCCTGCCCACCAGAAATATACAACACTATCTTCACCCAAAATACACTTTGATAATATTACCTGAACCTCTTCAACCATTCACTAGCAACAAGAACTGTGTCACAAGCCTTCAGATCAGCATACACCTAGCCTCTCCTTAAAGACGCATCAGGAAAGACAGAAGAATCTCAAACGTCCCATACCCAGCAAAACTTCTAGAAAGCTATTAGTATGACCAAGTCCTGAAACATGTAGAAAACAATTGCATACTAGACCCGGCACAAGTTGGCTTCAAACACATGAGAGGAATGGAAACTGCATTGTTATCGATATGGGGTGACCCAAAAACCAACACAGAATCGAACGTCAAATCGGCACTTATACTACTTGATCTATTAGCAGCCCTTGACACAGTCCACTATGAAAAAACTCATCAAAAGACCCAGAGATATAGCAATTGGCAACACAGCATTACTTTGGATTAATTCCTTCATGGCAGAAAGAACAGAAACAACCTGGATGACCACCTTCAACTCAACACCTGCACAACAACTTGTGGAGTCTCACAAGGCTCATCCCTCTCCCCACTGCTATTTAACATCTATATGACTTCCTCTCATCAACCTTATCAAAAGATACAGTATCACCTGCTACAATTACGCAGATGTCACACAAATCATCTATAAAATCAACGCTAATGAAGAACCAAACCCAACCCTTACCAATTGCCTCACAGAAAAAAGCCACTGGATGAGTACCAACAGCCTTAAACTCAACCCAGACAAAACAAAAATCATGATTGTGCCCAATGACCTGTTGAACCAACAGCACTTTCTATGGCCTACTGAAATGGGGAAGTGACCAGAACCATCCAAAGTGGTCAGAAATCTCATATTAGTAATGGAAAACAACTTACTTGTACTGCAATTCAACACAGTAGTAAAGAAATGCTTCTTCTACCTACACCCAATCAAGCGGATACTCCACCTTTTACTTTTCCACATGAAACACTCACTATCATTTCACTTGTTTTGTTAAGAACAGACTACGCCAACAGCTTCTGTCTCTGAATCCCAGGTGACCTAATCAAATAACTAGAATGAATACAGAAAATAGCGGCAAGAGTACTCCTCAAACTAAGAGAGTACACATCAAACCGGCAGTGATAACCTTAAATTGGCTCCTGGCCCAGAAACTGTTTTCCTTCAAAATGCTCAGCATAGCACACAGAGCAATACACTGTCAATGAGCAGAATTCATGAAGAAATAGATTTCCATCTACAAAACAAACTGAACACTAACGTCCAGAAACAACATTCACCTCAAACCTAAACTATATGCAAAGCTGAAATTTGGGGGAACAGCGTTCTCCTGCTTTGTGGCAAAACTTTGGAACTTGCTCCAAAAGGAAATATAAACAACAGAACATACCTTAAGTTCAGAAAACTGCTAAAAACATGGCTCTTTATCTCACCATGCCAAACAGGAAAAATCAACTAACTAACTAAAAAATAAAACTTTATATAACACACGCATGCCTGAAGGCCTCAGGGCGTTCACATGACAAATGGACATAGAACAGAGAAGGTGCTGTGGATGCATCTACAAGCTGGAACCGGGGGTCCATCCGGGATAGTATTTTAACATGTCAGTTCAAATTTTTATCAAAAAGAAAAGTCTTTAGGTGTTTCCTGAATTGCTGAGTGGAGACATAACCCTTAATGTCCAGCGGAAGCAAGTTCCAGAGTGACGGGCCCAAGCATTAAAGCTTGCTCCAGCAATCTTTTTCAGGACAACACGTGGTTGTTCCAGCAGCATCTTATTATTCAAACGTAATGTCCGGTGTGGGGTAGATATTTTCACTCTGGAAGAGAGGTAGTCTGGCGCTTCACCCATCAGGCATTTAAATATCATGACAGTGCCTTTTAAATGTATACGCTGTTCAACCGAAAGCCAGGCAGCTTCCTGCGATATTCTGAGACATGGGTTTGGCAGTCAAGACCGCAAACAGATTGTACTGCACCATTTTGTAGTACTTGGAGTTTCCTAATGTTACCTTTTGATGTCCCAAGAAGAAGGCTGTTACAGTAATCCAATTTTGTGTTTACTATAGCTGTCGCAATCAGTGCCCTAATCTATGGGGTGTTCCGAGGATGAGTAGTTCTGTTTTTTTGTCATTTAATGCCAGGGAGTTTAGGGTCATCCATTTCTGGATTGCCCCAAAAACCCTGTTGACGTTTGCTACATCCTTCTCGTAGACCCCAGATAGCTTGAAAACCATCTGGGTGTCATCTGTATAGTTGGCGAATTGTACACCCAAGGACTGCAAAAGATCACATAGGCATTTAACATAAGTATTGAAGAGCAAGGGGGACATCCACAAAGGAAAACTGCAAAGACATCACAATGGATATACCAAAACAACTGAAAACTGATGAACCAAAACAAAACCACCCAACAAAATAAAGCAGTCCTCCACAAATTGTAATATTATAATTAGTTGTAATTGTTAATTTGTAATGCAAGTAGTTTCTAAGCATGTGATCATGAGTCAAACCTGTGTTGCAGTGTGTTGTCTTGCTTCCAAGACAAACGCGCTGCCCCTGAGCTATCCTTCTGTCCTGAATCATGATAGACTAGAATTAACTCGACAGATAAACATAACCATGTCACAAGAGGACACAGCCACATTTCCACTAACCCTAGCTCAAGATTTTTAACTTGGGTTGGGGTGAATTATATGGTGACAGAATCTGATCAGGGTGGGTGTGCTAGCCTAAACTACTTTTGAGTGTTAATACGAAATGAAGCAGTTAACTCCATATCAGAAAGTGAGATCTGCTAATTAGAACAAAGTATCATAATTCTCCATGGTGAGAAGTACAGTGGAAACATGTATTTATGCTGGACCTATCTATTGACGACCCCAGCAGCTGCCCTGTGCCCTATAGTTTGTGTTGGGAAGGGGGCAGCTCGTCCCACCCCCATATGCACTTTAGAGTGAGGTGAGATACATTTGAAGCACTATGATGGCTCAGGGGGAAGGGTGGACAGTGAAAAGACCCCGCCAATATAAAGGACCCCACCTCAAAATAATTAAATATAATCAACCCACATAGTGTAGAGCAGACTGCGAGCAGCATTGATATTTTTGCATACACGTTAGTGATTGCAGTTAAGAGACAAGGTCTGTGCAACAAATACGGAATTGCATGCACTAGGCCTAAATTGCGAGAGAAGGGACATCTCTAGCCATGCCCGAGTTCCCATGAGGACAGCCCACACTCCTAACTGCCACAACTACTATTCATTGTTCTAACAGTGTTGCAAAGATGTGTTTCTTACTTAAGAGGAATGTGCCCTCCAAGGCCATGATAAGAGACCGGCGCCGGGTGTGCATGTTATCTCACACTGGCCAAAGCATGACCCGGCCCATCTCCAGGTGACCACAAGATATAGTCCATATAACTGACTGGGCCCTAAAACCCCAGAATTCCATGACACCAGGTGCCCTCTGACAACCAACCCTAACAGCAACAAGTCCTGAATTTTCATAGAGTATGGACATTGCATGTCTTTGAATTACAATCATGTGATTTGTATTGCGAGGTGCTGGGAGGGATAAATTACAGTTCAAAATGAGGCTGGAAACCTTGCAGCCGATGGCTTGGTAGGGTGTGAATGAAATGTGTGTGTGGAGGTCAGAGTGGCCCAGAACCTCCTTTGAGCCAGCCCTAAAATCTGTCAGATTCACAGTATAATGACAAAGCAGAATTGTGTAGGATTGTAGTTGATTTATTCTTTGCCCTTCGACGTGAAAAAAAGATGATCACTGCAGTACAAAGTGATGGAAGACGTACAGACTGGGCTGGAACCAATGACCTGGCATCTCTTATGGAGCAGGTGCATGTATAGACGCACACCAACCACCCACGTGGGTTTCTACTATATAAATTGCATCATCAGTGACAAAGTTTTTCTTTATAAGATTCTGCTTGTACTACTTTTCGGCTGAACATTCTTGGCAGCAGGGTCCTTTGCTGTTGCACTCATCTGTGTATGAGATTAAAATGTATTATCCTTACAAGTTTGACTTGGGCCTTTCTTACATAGCTAGTTGTATTCTCTATGGTGTGAGCGTTCCAAGACTTGCCTTCAATTGGTAACCCCAACGTTATCCCAGTGCCTCCGTACCTGCAGAGGCTTCGAGGCAGCATCTCCAGAAGGAGCCGCGCCCACCTACAGCAACCGGCCCGATTGGTTTAGCAGGAGCCATTTTAAGAGAAGTCCTCTCTGCTCTTTGAAGCGGGGGGGGCTTTGAGGAGAGTGCAGGCCGGAGTTGGAACCGTGTGACGGAGGAGTTCAGGTGAGTATACACATGTCAGTTGACACTTGTAAGCGCTAACAAGTAGGGGACAGATGCATGAGGAAGTGTGAGAGGTGTGAGCATGTGCACAGTGGGGTTGTTATCGTGACATGGGTGTGGTTTCTGTTATTTCTTGTTGGTGTTTGTACTGTGAAGAGATTATTTCAGTAAGGCATTATAAGGTAAGGCAGAGATAAGGCAGGGAGCCCCTCCTCGGAAGCGGAGGGAAGGTGGTACCATGAGAAAATATATTATTTAAAGGAGGAATACAGAAGTAAAAGTAGTGGTTTCATATAAGTAATAGGCCTGGAACAAGTAGCAGTTGTTATTTTAGCTTGTTATTTTAGTGTATTGTATTTGTGTTTCATTATATGAAGAACAGGCCATAGGGGGGGCATTAATTGTGTGTGTTGCGGCATGGTGTGTCATTCAATGGTTGTGTGAAGTAGTGTGTGGGTGTGGGACAGGGGAACAAAGACAGAGAGATGGAAAGTACAGGAATGGGAGAAGGAGAGGGCAGGGTGCCAGAGGTGCACAGAGGATTATGTCCCATCACAGCGTGTCCCGCGGGGTACACAAATCTAATATATGTACACGCTGTCATAGGGACCCCCTGAGCTGTGATAGGGACCCCTTCAACACCAGTAACACCTCAGGATACCACTCCCCCACACCCATATGCAAACCTGCCTGAAAGTTCAGCATCCACAGGTGTTAGGTCAACAAAGTTTTAAGACATGTTGTCAGAGTTATTAGCAGAATTGAACAGGATAAAAACATCCTCAAGAGAGGTGGGGGATGTAGGGGCACTGTAAAACAGATCAGGACAAAGGAGATCAGGATTTGTTTTGCTCAGAATGGATAAGGGAAGATTAAGAAATGTATGGGTTGTAAGGGAAGGAGGTGGGTGTAAGTGGACACTCTTTGGACAAGAGGATACAGTGTTGGGAAATGTTGGGTGGAAGGACAATAGTGACTTGTTTGCTGGGGAACATGGTGAAGAAGAAGGAAGGGGTGAAAAGGATGCAGAGAATACCCCCTAAGCAGCAAGCACTGGGGGGGGGGGCAGGTTGAAGAGTAGGGCCGGCCGGATGGAATTTGCAAGAAAAAGAGGAATTGTGAAGAAGGGTGTGGGAAGTAGGGCAAAGATGCAGACGCCCCTGATACGTAAGAGGCGGGGAGAACACAGTATGTGTCCTGGCCCCAGATGGATATGAATCATTTTATCAAGGCTCTCCCACAGCTCACAGCATGGGCAAGCAGGTGGATATACGAGTTTGAGCATCAAACACTGGGGGTGCCCCGGGCACTGGGTGATATTAAGAGCTTGATGGTTGCAATAATTGGGTACCCGGCTGGGAATGTGTGGGTCAAAGCTGGGTATATGGGTATAACCCTGGGGGACAATTAACATGATGGAGTATCATTTAACAGAATTAGAGCACAGGTGTGGGATGCATTACGGAGGGCGTTCCCAGATACCCCCAATTTACAGTCCTTGATGCAGTGTACAATGGGTACCCCATACCACCCCACAGTGGCAGCAGGGAGGACCGCAATGAGGGAGAGGGGGCTTCCGAGGAGCAAGAGGAGGAGGAATTAGACCCAGAGGAGGTGGTTTTGGACAATCACAATGTTGGAATTGTTTAAGGTGGGGACATTAGGCAAGTGAGTGCAGGAGTAGGCTTGCCATAGGGTACAATTACGGATCACAGCAGCAGGGCCCGTGACCCCAATGGCCCAAAGGGCTGGGGTGTCCCCAATAGGGTCATGGGTATCAGAACTAAGGGTATCCACGGGGTCAACACCAAACATATAATCAACAGCCTCAAATATCTGATAAACAGGTGCGGCACCAACCACAGCAGAAGCAGCAGGGTGGTGTTACCCCGACCAATAGGGTACGGAGTCGAACCACCGCTCCCTTCGGGGGAGCAGCAGTAAGGGGGGCAACCCCTTCTCATTCCCTGCAACAAACATATACCCTGATTAGGACAGACCACAGAGAGCCCTCGCACGTCCCGTCTTGTCAACGACCATCCACCCTGATGAGGGCCTCTTGGTGGAGGCAAAGATAGGAAACAAGCAGTTTATATGTATGGTGTACTCAGGTGCAATGAAGTCATGCATCGTGGAGGGGAATTTTCCATTATCAGGCAAATATCTTGACACGGAGGGATTCTCTGAGGCTATTTCCAAGGTTCTATACACTGAGGAGCTGGACGTTTAAGTGGGAGGGAAGGTGGTGCATGGCTCTCTTGCTATATTCTGAAAATTCCCCAGTCTATTTGCTGGACAGGGACCTGCGCAGCAAATTAAACATGACAATATCGTTCATAGTTTGCTTCACACCTGGGATGTGCGCAATATGGGCAATGCTGATAATACACAGAATGACAAGGGAGGTGGTGGTTCGTGGGATTCCCATCAACCCAGACTTGTTTGTTTATGGTTTTACAGTGCTTGTGGAGGCGGTGCCTCACATTGCCAAGCAGTGTTGGCGAGTGCCCACAGATTTCATTTTTCATTTGTGTCCTCCAAGGTGGTGGCGGGAACAATATTGTTCCTGGACATACTGGGATTGTTGGTCTCTGACTGCTAGGAATTGACAGGACTGGGTGTGAGTGTCACACAGTGCTCTGTATACATATGACAGCACAATTAAAGGAATTTACGGATGACGAGCTGTTTTAAAATGGTGAAATAATATTAGAGATGTGTATTTGCTTTGACATAATGGTACAATTCCGAAGGGTGCAGTGCTCTCTGATGGCAGTACTAACCCCACTTCTGTTTCTTGATGAAGACTTATAACATGTGCCTCTGCATATTCTACAAATCCACACAATGTTGGACTATTGAAAGACATGACCCCTGTGCATATAACATAGAAGCCAGGTGCAGTGCTACCATGGGTAAAACAATATCCATTATCAAGGGAGGCAGAAGAGGGTATCAGAAAGACAATGCAGGCCCTACTCACCAGGGGATCATTGTACTAGCAAAATCTCCATGTAACAAGGCGATATACTCTGTTAAAATATCAACAGGGGGCAATTGAAGAATGATCCACTTGTGCCCCATAAGCGACCTGATGCAAATAGAATTTCCGGTCATTCCTAATCCTGCGATAATTTTATTCAGTATCCGTAAAGAAGCTAAATATTTCACTGTAGTGGACTTGAAAAATGCTTTCTTCTCCATTCCACTCTATCCTGAATCAAGGTAACCCACATAATTTACACAGGGCCAGATGCTGTTCGAACATACTAGGTCACCTCAGGGGCACGCTGACTTAGGGAATATTCAGGTGCCCAGTATGATTATCCATTGTGTGGACGAAATGTTAGTATGTAGTGACAGTGAGCAACACTGCCAAAAGGATTCCATTACGCTCCTACATTTGCTGGCCTGTAATTGTTGTTAAGGCTACATTGCAATACTGCCAACAGGAGGTGTTCTATCTAGGGCAGTTCATATCAGTGAATGGTAAAAGGAAACTACCAGATAGGGCGGTGTCATGCGTCACCCCCAGAACTGACTCAGTTAAAGAAATGCAGAGGTTTTTGGGGCTGTACAATTACTGTAGGGCACAGATCTTAGATAACGTGGCATAGACAAGACCACTTTTGCAAGCCCTTAGGAAAGCACAAAAAACAAAGCATCATAAGTTACAGTGGACTGCGGACATGATCAAACAGTTTGACGATTTGCAAGAAGTCATTAGTTCGGCACCTGTAATGGCCACCCGAGAGTACAAGCAGGAATGTTACTTATTCTCACATTCGATGGCCAGCTCATGACAGCAGTATTGACACAGAAGAGCACTATGTGCCATAAGCCATTGGCCTAATTTAGTGGCACTCTGAATTCAGTGATGCAAGGGCAGTTCACCTGCGAACCAGCTTTAGAAGCTGCTGCTTTTGCAATAGAGAAAAGTGCTACCATTGTAATGGGGTGCTCAGTTACTTTGTATGTGGAACACTCTTTGTTTGCCATTCTGGAGAGGTCAAAATCTCCCCTGACTACACAAAGTTCTTCTGCGTATGAGATTATCATTATGTATGTATGTTTATCTGTTTGTCCGATTTCTACAAGTCCACACCGTTGACCCCAGGTTTACCAAATTTTGCATGGATTATTCTTTTGTCTGGGGCAAGATCGTAGTCTATGTGTGGACTAAAAAATGCTATATGCAAATAAAGTGGATTTGTGTATGTGCGTTAGTTCGGCTATACAAATTGACACCGTTGAACCCACTACTACCACTATTTGCATGGATTCCTCATTTGTCTGGGGCAAGATTGTAGTCTTTGTTTGGATGCAAACAATTCACTCCATAGACACCCTAATTTAATGATGCTCATCCAGATTTATTACAGTAGGTACTAGAAGGAGGCAACATTTTGAAAAGTGTCTGAATCAAAATGTTTGATGTGTTGGTTATTCCTTTGAAATATTTTACTACTGTATACAGTTTGAAAGTATTTATTAAAACATTTTTAAAGGGAATTAAAAAAATGTTTTATCACGCCACTCCAAATATGGGAAATGGCAAGGTTACAGTTTGCTTAAGTTCATTCACAAGAAGAGAGCCCAATCAATCAATCTTTCATGGACATATTCTCAAATGTGCTGAAGCCATTGAGTGACTGAAACAGGCTGCACACAAAACAAACATCACTTGATAAAGCTCCATCTGATGCAAAGCAAAAATCAATATCAAGAGCTTCTGAAACACAACAACGAACAGCAGCACAGCTTGCTGACCAGAGGACAAGAACAACTTTCTCCAGGTCAAATGAGATGCCAGAGCAAACTGAAGTAAGACTTGCTGACAAGAGAACAAGAGAAACATCATCCAATGTACATGAGACACCACTGCATCAGGACACCAGCAAAGCTGGGTAACCCGGCTTGTCATTTCTAAATCCCATACTAATGTGGTTAGATGCAAAACAGTGAATCCTGCCACCTTCTTAACAGACATGCCTACTAAAGAGAATTTAATGGTGCATGCATGTGCCACATACGAGGGTGAGGAGGATGACATCTCCAAAGTGAAAGACTGCACATTGTCAGAGTGTGAGATACTCTTTGTTGATGGGTCATCCACAATTGACCAGGAGAGTGGACAAAGACATACAGGGCCAGTGGTGGAATGGCTTGAGGAAGGGGAGTATGAGAAGATGGTCTTGAAAAGATTTCCCATGCATTATTCTGCACAGGTGGCGGAACTCATAGCGCTCAATGAAGCTTTGAGGGTGTCCCAAGGGTGCCATGTCACAATGTATTAAGATTCTCTGTACATCACAACAACGGTGCATGCTGGTCTATCCTGCTGGAAAAGTAGGGGTTTTCAGTGGGCAGATGGATCCCCGTTGCAGCATGCAGCACTGCTAGAAATACTGATGGAAGCATTATCCCAGGTATCTGCTGTGGCGGTCGGCAAGCGTGCCGCCCACACTCACGAGACAGATGAAATATCAATAGGGAACGTAGCCATTGATGTGGCAGCCAAAATGGCGGCGTATCTGCCAAACAAAATGTCTGATGAGTACATTGCGACCACCCCACCATTAAGCGAACATTTAATACCTTACACAGCATTGCCCATCTTCCAGATCATTGAGTTACAAGGAAGGGCACCAGGAAGGGAGAAAGAATTATGGCTATGAAGGGGTTGCAAGCAATCCCCCCAAAAGGTCTGTTATGGAGATGAGAGAGCTCTGGTAAGACAGTAATGCCCCAGGAGCTGCTAGCGGTGGCATTTGAACAGTTACACAAACCATCTCACAGTTTGAAGCAGCACAGAGCAGCAGATGTAAAGGAGGACTGGTTTACACCAAATATCCTGTAGAGCATCACCAAAATGGTCATACATTGCACCACATGTTAAAGTTTCAGTACAGGGATGACACTATGGATACTGGGCACATTGCCCTGCCCTACTTGGCCGTTCTGTGAATTACACATAGACTATGCTGATATGGGTGAGCTTTGCAATGGCTCCCGGTATCTCATAGCAGTGGTTTGCCCTTTCTCAAGGTGGGTGGAAGCAGGGCCATGTGCACATCCAGATGCCAAATGTGCGTGTAGATTTTTGGTACGTGTGGTTTTCACTCAACGGGGTGTGTGCGATGTTTTAAGGTCAGATAACGGCACACATTTTTTCAATCCACTGTTTCAGCACGTCACAGCAATACCTGGCATTAAGCACCAGATGTGTTCAATTTACCAACCATAGGACAACCGTATTGTGGAAAGGATCAATGGGCTCCTCAAAAGTAAACTGTCCAAACTATGTACCATGTTAAAAAGAACTGGGTGCACTGTTTGCCCCTGGCCCTCTTCAGCCTATGTGCATGGCCCAGCAAAGACCAGCATTTGTCACCTCACGAGGTGGTCACTGGTCGGCGTATGCACACTCCAATATCCCCTGTAAGAAGAGCTTCAGACTCACATAGGGCAGCAGCAGTGTTAGGTGATGAGTTTAAAGATTATTTGACCACACTAACAAGTACAATTAAATGTTTCTCCTGACAGATTGCACCTCCCAGGATTGAGATGACAGAGACACTGGACGTAGCAACCACGATGGTGACAGATCACGAGTGCATGACCACACAGCCGCTGCTGCCTGGTGACTTTGTGCACATTTGCAGTTATGTGTGCAGGTGGAACAAACCCCAGTTCCACGGCCCCTACGAGATCGTGTTTTGTACTCCCCTTGCGGTGAAGGTAAAGGGCTTGCGATATTGGGTCCACCTCTTCACTCTCCGATGTCTGCAGGGCACCTCCAGATAGCCCGTTGGCACATCAGTTATCTTAAAAGGAGGGGCAGAAATACCTGTAACCCATCTAATTTACCAGCCTGTCCAGGCACGATATGTGTGCAGTGTCACACTCCATTGATGTCCCAAAGCCCAGATGCTATCTCCATATCCTTCTTTTTTCAGGCGCTCTTTCTTTCTCTCTTCCTCTCTCTATCGTTTCTCTCTCTCGCGTTTTCTCTCTTTCTCTCTCTCTCTGTCTTCTTTCTTTCTCTTGTTCTCTGTATAAAAGGTGTCTAGTGTACATCTCTCCTTTTTGTTGTTTTGTGTGTCTGTGCTTTCTTTCATTTGAGGAGAGAAGAAGATGGACGTGACTAATGTAAATGATTGCTTGTTAAGTAGGGACCCGAGGTGTAGATGCACACATGAGAAAATATGGACCTATGCTTACTATTGTGGTTGACCATTATTGCAGGTCTCTGCGTGATGTTGATGCTACTATTGGTACTGTATTAGAGGGAGGCCTTTATAGGGGGGGTTCTATAAAGGGGGGAATGGGATTGTATATTATCAAGTCAAGGATTGTCTAATAATTTGAAACAATATGATGCCATTATCGATAGCACTGTTAAAACTGGAACCCCTGAGAGCGTCTACAGAATAATGAAAAGAGAAGAATGAAAAAAGTTTGATACATATCAAGGGCTGGGTTTGGATGCTATTGAGGATATACGCTATTCCGAGTTTACCAACTCATGGTATACTGACATGAGTGGTGTGGGAAGAAATGTTGTGAATGGAAGCTGTTATGTGTGTTCACTCATTCCGCACATGTCAGGGGCTCCCAAGGTGTTAATATCACAAGTAGTTCCAATTATAGAGGCATCTAGTGCATCTTGTGCTATGCAGAATAAAAGGAACATTTCAGGCACATAATGTGCAACTGCAAATGGGTGTGGGGGGGTCCAGATCCTGTGAAGTGCAACGACATCCAAAAAACATCAAATTTGTGGAGCTACCCTATCTGATGGTAAAAGGGCACAAACATGCCATAACAACTGGTAGGATTCCACATTACCTTGCTTGGCAGAAGGACTGATATCATATAGCAAGGAAAGGATATCAAGGGTGGACAGTTTATGTCCCCAAATCTGGACAGAACATATCACAAAGCTGATGTGGACTGCAACAATGGAAAAGCTGGTGCGAGTGCACAATATAGACTCTGTTTCTGCAGCAAGGGTTCAGTCTTGAAAGAACATTGCAATAAGACTCTCCTGATCACAGGCATGAAGAAGGTAATGGAAGTGGTGATGGATTACTGCTGGGTCTGTGGTCAACAAACTTACTTGCACCGCCAACCATCATGGAAGAGATGTTGTTCGCTGGCCACATTGCTCTCAGTGCTACTTGTAATCCCATATGAACACCTGAATGGGGGATCACTGCATGTCAAGGTGCCAACTAGTCTCCCTGCATTTGAAAACAATGAAAAGGGCTAGTTGCACACACACAAGCTCTGCACTAACCAGGCAAATGACAGTTCCAACAACTAAAGAGGGAGAAAAGATTGAATTACATATCCAAAGATTTGTCTGCGTTGCTTGCTGAAATACCCGAAGAATACAGGCTCCTCAACTCAGCAGAATCCTTTTTCGCATCTTTACTTTTGCCGGGAGTGCAGGCCACAACAAATACCAAATGGATGCAGATCCTGAGATGGGAGCTGGTCCAGCTCACGAATGGTACAGAGAACGGGTCCAATGTGATCAAGGTTGAGTTGTGTCCATTAAGACGTATGACGATGCAAAACCAATACGTGTTGGACATGTTAACATCAATAGAAGGAGAGGTTTGCAAAATATTTGGCGATTGCTGCTGCACATTTGTGCCTTCAGAGGATGCAGAGAATTCTTTGTTATCTCACATCATTTCAGCTGTCCATGGCCTGGGTGTTCGCATGAAGAAGGAGGCAGGAGTACAGTATAGTAATTGGTTTACCTTGGCATTCGATGGGCCCTGTCTTGGCTTGGAGCAATCTTGAAGATATCCATTATCGTGTTCACCCTAGTCACCTTCTGCGTCTGTCAACTAGGCCTTTGATGTCGGGCTAGTGCAGCACCCCATAGTGCAAGAATGTTGGTATCAATTGGGGATCCAAAAGCACCTTGCAAGACAAAAGATAGCGAAGCGAAGACTGACATCCCACAGAGTGGCTCGAAGTTTGAAATGTTCTCCCTCTCAAAGTTGACCTCTATATCTAGAGAACTAGATCATATCATATGACACGATCCACTGAAGAGTATGGGCTTAGAGGGGAGAGTCTGCGGTCAGTATGAAATGGCCTGGCTGCCAATAAAGGGAACACAGCCATATATAGAAGCAGAGAGGAGGGAACAGGAGCTCAGAGGTATTATGGAGTTAGTTACTGTAGAGGTAACGAAAGGTGGGAATGTTGGGAAGGGGGATGCCCTGTCCCACCCTCCTTAGTGCTTTAGAGTGAAACGAGATCCATTTGAAGCACTATCATGGGTCAGGTTGGAGGGGGGGCTGGTGAAAGGACCACCCCCAATATAAAGGACCCCACCTCAAATATAAGAAAATGTAATCAACCCACATAGTGTACTGCAGGGCACAAGCAACTTTGCTATTTGTGCGTAGATGTTAGTGATTATAGGTAAGAGACAAGGCCTTCACGATGAATACAGCAAAGCAAGCACTAGGCCCAAATTGTGAGATGAGGGAAATCTCCAGCCATGTACAAGCTCCCATGAGGACAGCCCACACCCCCAAACACCACAATGCATATTCATTGTTCTCACAGTGTTGCAAACATTCGTTTTTTACTCAAGAGTAATGTGCCCTACAAAGCCGCGATCAGACGCCAGAGGCTGGTGTCCATGTTATCTCACACTGGTCAAAGCATGACCCGACACATCCCCAGGTGACCACGAGTAATAGCCCATAAAACTGACTGAGCAGTAAGAACCCAGAATGCCATGGCACCAGGTGTCCTCTGATCACCAACCCTAAAAGCAACAAGTCTCAATGTTCAATGAGTATGGACATTGCATGTCTTTGAATTACAATCATGCTATTAGTGTTGCAATGTGCTGTGAGGGGTAAATTATAGTTCAAAAGGAGGTGGAGTCCTTGGAGCCGGATGGCGTGGAAGGCAATGAGTGAAATGTGTGTGTGGAGGTCACAGTCCCCCAGAACCTCCTTTGCGCCAGACCTAAAATCTGTCAGGTGCACAGTATAATGAAAAAGTATCATTGTGGTAGGAGTGTAATTAATTTGTTGTTTGACCTTTGATTCTTGATGTTTTTCACCACTTAGCAAGTCCCGCCCACCTGGTGCCTTCCTGATTGCCGCTCTTTTCCCTACTTAAGGAGCCCTCCAGCTTCTTTTCCTTTGCAGCTGGGGAGCAGGTGTAAGTGGATCTAGGTCACCTGGCCTAAGCACCACCCACCTTCTTAGCCCTGCCTCTTTCTTCCTGCTCTTAACTCTTAGATCAAGGGCGTCTCGCGCCTGGGCATCCAAAGCGAAGGGCAGTCAAAGAAAAGGGCAATTCCTGTTTGGACATGTTCGGATCAGGAGGATCCAGGACGCGACCCCTGCTAAGACAACATGTAAGCATGCACCAACATGTGTTTACACCCTCTGTCCGCACAGGCCATCCTCACCCTCTCTGGTCCACTTGTCTTGTTCCCTTGTGCCCCCCCCTTCCCGCACACAGGAGTCTGTCCTGATAGATTCTAGTTTCACCATCACCATCTTGTGGCCAATGCTGGATTTTACTTTTATGGACTTCATTGATTCACGGTGTGTTACCCTTTCTCAACTCTCATACTGGACTTCCTTTGCATCTTGTACTCATGGTGACCCTGAATCATGCTGTTCCCATCTTCATTCTGTATCCTGGCTTGCAACATTATGTGTTACTACTGACTTCTGCAGTTTTCCTCTTGCTTTTCCACTCTTTTTGACTGCTTACACTCTGTTCTCTCCTTTCCTCTCCCTTTTCCTATCTCCTCCACTCCTCCCCTTACTTTCTCCTACGCACTTACTCTATCAGAATCGTCCCTGGACCTAGTATGATAGCAACCTCGTCTGTCGCTCCCTCTTGCCCTTACAGCACTATCTGAAACGTTGTCAGGCCTAGTACGATAGTCGTTTGTTTTGTTCCTCCCCTCCCTTTCTGCACCCCTCTCCCTCACCTTTTCTTTTTCTCCGGCTCTACCAGAAATGTTGTCAGGCCTAGTACGGTAGTCACCCCGTCTGTTTCCATTTCCTTCCTACCCTCCCCTCCCTTCCTTATCTATGTCTTAGCTCTTGCACTATCTGAAATGTCATCAGGCCAAGTACCATAGTTAATTTCACATCCTGACTGTTCATGGCCTGTAAGAATATCATTGTATTTTCCCTTGTTCCCTCCCTTGCCTTGAAGCATTTTGAAACACATTGGGCCTCATTACAAGAATGGAGGTAGCCATGCCGCTATTTGCGTCATGGCGACCCTCACTCGCGGGACCCGCTAAGGATGCCTGGAAAAAGCAGGCGTCCTTAGCGGGTCCCGCGAGGAGGCCTCATAATGGGGCGGTAGGTGTTTAACAGGGCCTTCAGCTCTACCGGCCCCATTAAACCCCTACCACATTCCTCGTAATGAGGCCCATTGTGTATTGGTGCTATATAAATAAACTATCATATCATGCGAAAAAGATGATCACTGCAACACCCACGTGATGTTTGACAGACAGACTTGGCTGGAACGAATGACCTGGCATTTTATATGGAGCAGGCGGATCATTTATAGGCACACACCAACCAGCTGCGCGGGTTTCTACTGTATATATTGTGTCATCAGTGACAATGTTTTTCCTCATAAGATTCTGTTTGTACTACTTTTTGGAAGAACATTCTTGGAAGTATAGTCCTTTTCTGTTGTACTCAGCTGTGAATGAAATTAAAACTTTTTATCCTTACAAGATCTACTTGGGCCTTTCTTCCCTAGCGGGTTGTATTCTTTCTGGTGTGATCATTCAGGGACTTGCCTTCACTTGTCAGCATGGCAGAAACAGATTAAGAATTGCATTCCTGAAACGAGGGTGTTGAAACAGAAATGTCCAAAAACCAGAGGCTGCTAATGGCGGTTGGCACCTTAATAAATTATAAACCATATCTGTTTGATACGCTGATTTATTGGAATTATACCCGCTAAAACCCCTATGATGTCATTGTAAAGCCAACCTAATTTCTAGTGACCCATTCAGCTGTCAGTGTTTGGTGTAACCTGTCTGGGTCTAGGTTTCATCCAAAATAAACCATGTGGACCTCACTCTAGCCAGTCCCTGTTTTTCCATCTGGCCTGCCGCTTACTCCAAAGGCAGTATTGTCTCTCCATTTACTCTAAGAAGAGGGCTCATGCGCAAGCCTGCATTTAGCTCAACTCTTAAAAATCTGCAAGGAACTTGTCAATCTTACTGCAGTCTCCTCCTCTTCTCCCCCTCCCAGGCTCTCTGCTCTGCACTGGCTGCCCACTTTTCCTCCAAAGCTCTTGACATCCTGTCCTCACTGTCATCTTCTCCCCCCCAACCTCCCTTGTCTCTCGTCACTCTTGCCCCCCACACTCTTCTCTTTCTCTCCCATTGAACCAGATGACATCTCTAGAGCGGTCCGCTCTATAAAAGTCTTTTCTAAACAGGTGCTCCCATGCTCCTCCAGAACCATCAGGATAACATTGTCTTTCTTGCCCTATCCTTGGCTGACCTCTGTAACCATTAATGTGCCACTGGCTCCTTCCCTCAAACCTTTAAGCACTCCCTTGTGCACCCACTCCTAAAAAGTCATCTACTGAACCTTCTTGTCAGGCTAACTATCGCCCTATCTCTATTACCCCTTTTTTGGGCAGGCCCATGTAGAAGCTGGTCATCCTCCAACTGAGCCTCCACAGCGAAGTTACTGGCTGTCTCCATGACCAACAGTCCGGTTCTGGGACAGCCAGAGGCACATAAACTGTTCTCCTGAACACCAGTGCATACCTTCTCTATAACCTGGACTCTAACACTCCCTCTGTTCTGATCCTCCTTGATTTTTCGTCTGCCTTTGGCACAGTCAATCACTCCATCCTCATAAACCGCCTTCATGATACCCTGGGCACCACCGGCAGGGATGGCTTACCTCCTTCCTCTCAAATAGACCCTTCCAAAATGGAAATGGGACCTTTTCTCTCCTTCACCTCACTCTCTGCCTGTGGCGTCCCTCCGAGTTCTGTCCTAACGCTGTTGCGCTTCAATATCTACCTGGCCCCTCTGTCCCACCTGATCTCCACTTTCTTCTCTCATTTCCAGTGTTATGCAGATGACACACAGCACTCTTTCAAGCTGCCATCCTCTGCCTGCTCCCCCTCCTTTATCATACCTGACTGCCTGAATGCTATGCTGGCATGGTGCTCTGTAAATGATATTGGACCTAATGCCAGTAAGACAGAGATCCTTCACATTGGGATGCCTGCTCCTTGTTTCCCCCCACTCTATGACCTGACTCCCTGGGTCCACTCCCCTCACCCACTTGTGAGGTAAAAAAAAACATTGGGATCATATTTGACTCTTCTCTCTCTTTCTCTCCACACATCACGGACCTTGCCAAGAAGTCCAACTTTTAGTTGCATCTCCTCAGGGGCATTCTACCTTTCCTCACCTTCCACCATTAGATCAACCTCTTCAGAGCCCTGGTTCTCTCTAGGAAAGACTACTGCAACAGGCTCTTCCTCAATCTGCCTCTTTCTTCCCTTTGCCCCTTGAACTAATCTAGAACTGGACTGCAATACTTATCCTTGGCCTCAAGCCCAGGGACTACATCTCTCCAGCCCTAAAATCTCTCCACTAGCTCCCAGTGACCGCAAGGATCAAATTCAAGAACCTTTGTAGCATTCATAAGACTGTCTGGGGCCTGGTACCTCTTTACATCCAGCTTTCCCTCCCTAAATATCCCCGCCCAGAGTCCTTCGGTCCTCTGGCTCCAACTCTGTGCAGGTCAAACCTTTCTCCAAGCAGAGAGTGGGAGGCAGATCCCTTTCCTCAGCTGGCTGCTCCCTCTGGAATGCCCCCCCCCCCCTCAGACTTCAGCCAGATCTTCTTAAGGCATGGAAAACTTCTCAAAGACTCATTTTCTCCTCTTCCTTCCCTCACCCCTTCCTGTGCTAATTAGTCCCTCTGCCACTGCGACTGGGGACTGGTCCCTCCAGAGCCATACCAGGGGCCAAGCCACCCCTACAATTCACCCCAGCATCATTTGCCAGTACTTGTCTTCGGGCCCCCTTCCCGGATTAGTCCAACTTGTTCCTCGATGTCCACCGCACTCATTCTCCTTTCGCCGCCTCTTCCCCTGGCACTTGCCGCCATTGGCCCACCTAGCACTTGTCCACCCCACCCTCGGGGGCACCCCACTCCTGCACTTTCACCGCCTTTCCCTCTTTCACTTACAACCGTGTCATGCACTTGCACGGTAGGATTGTCACAAGGCCAATATAACAGTTTTTGTTGTTCTACTTTTGTGATTCCCATACCCACCACATCTTGTTGTGTGGCACCTGTGGAAACACTATTTTATAGGTGCCATACAAATGACCAATAAATAAATAAATAAAGCTTGTCAAATCCCCAACCTTGAAACCAGTGCTTTAAAGGCACCCCTTTCCAGGGCACTGGAGAGGTCACACTGAGGTCACTGGGAATTCTTTGATGTAGGCAGATAAGGGAGATTGAAGAGTGATAGTAACCCAGAAGTGCAGTTGTAGCCATTCCACCACCTTAGTATGTATTTGGCCACTGAAATTTCCTATTCCACCACCCCCCTTTCTGCAGTCATAGCACTTTGAGATTGACATAATTAGGCAAATCATCTTGCTGCCATAGAACATTTTATTTCGAAAACAAATGAATATATGGTATAATTGTTTGTATTTCGGCTGTACTAAAATTGCGTCCAGCCGAAAATGTCAAACAATTGAACCATACTATCCTATTAAAGCGAACAGGGTGAGCAGAGGTTGTGGAGGTGTCCCCTGTCCACTTGTTCACTATAATGGAAGTGGGGGTTGCGATGATGTCCCCCACTTTCAAGCAGGCAGGGAGAAAAATAAAAAGATAGCAAAATGAAAATTTAGGAAAGTACCTTTCAGTGCCAGTTTCTGTCAACGTAAGGGAAGGGACCGGCATCGCAGGGAGACAGGGGAGTTGGCGGCACATGATGAAGTGCGCAGCCAAAAGGTAAGTAGGGCGCGGCTGGTACGGGGATATGGGGAAACTAATGCGTGACGTGTGGGACGCTTTACGAATTCAACATGTTCTAATTTGTAATTTTGCGCTACGCTGTAATCATGTACATCTAGATCATCTTGTGTCAGGAGCCAAGACCGGACACTTGAGAAGGCTTAAAATTAACCAATCCTTTGTGGCAAATTAAGGTGTAATTCAAACTGAGAGAGCAGGGTGAGCGTTGGGCACCACATAAATTCACATACGTAGTGCATTAATGTTTCTTAGTGGTTAAGTTTAGTAGGAGCTATGAGGATTTAGTCGATCCTCTGACACTAGGATCCACAAAATTCCAAGAAGCAAAAAGTTGGGTGTTACAACCCAGCAATGCCGAATGCTCTCATGCAGCTCAAAGTCAAGCTTCACTTTCATTATCGTTCCGGTACTTCCATTTCTCATCTGTAGGTAAATGTGTTCACACATTAGTGTGATGTTTCTCTAAAAAAATGGTGAGTCATTCATTTATCTTTTTAGACTAGGTTGAAAACCAATTTAATTCAACATCAATCTATGTTCAAATCGGTTTCTATGTAGCAAAACAGTTCTTAGGTCAGAGAATGGCTAGAAAGCTGATGCATTTCGGAGACTCGCTCCATCTTCAGGGCTTAAATAAGGCCATAAATTACAGTGATGTACAAATATTGCTATATTCGAAAAGTACATACCAAGGTCGGCCATGGTTAGTTTCTACATGCAAAAACAGAAACAGAAAGGAAATATATGTGTGAACCTCAAAAATATACATTCTTTCACATACTTGTACTTCTTAAGCAAAAACGAATTACTTCATGCCTTACTGTGTGAGCCTTGTCGCTGTTAATTAAAGAAAAAGTCAAATCAACACAAACTCCAGTGCACTGTACTGTATATTAACCTGTGTGTTTATTTCAAAAAGGAGGTGCTTTACCTTAGGAACTCTGAAAAAAATCTTCAAAGCAATGATGTAGTCTGTGAAAGTACATTTAATTTGAATCTATGTTAGCTGGACGTTTGCGTGTATGTGCGCTTTCATTCTCATTAAAAACGCTAGTATCGCCTTACCTGGCTCCATAGGTGTGACTTTACAAAAAATGCAGTTCCCTGCGAGTGCACGCTTTGTTTCTTGGTTTATAAATGGTTGCTATCGGCACCATGCGAGGCGTCGTGGCGTGTCAGTGTGTGTGCGGACGCGTCGCCGCCTCGCCTCCCGTGCACCCATGGATACAGGAGAACGGGAAAAGGTCTCGTAGCAGTATCTGAGTACCCCCAGGTTGTGTATCATGTATAACATTGTACAGATCCCTGTATGTTGGGAACATGGATTTATACTGCACTTGTCTGAACAAGTAAATAGCCCAGTGTCAACTAAACAAGACCACGATATTACTTACCCTGATTTGATACTGCTGTTCCTTTCTGTACATATCCGCAGTTGCTGCATTGTAAACATGGGAACATCCCTTGCCGTAAAAGGAAGAAGAAGGAAGGGAGAATGTGCTGATGCTGCACTCTGGGTACTTAGCAGGGAGTACAAAAACGCAAGAATTACAAGAAGTTCCAAAAGGATATGTATGTCAGGATAAATGTGCAAAAGTGACTTACCAAGTCTCTAGGGCCCCAAATGGTGGACCTGGTGGACCTGGTAACTTTAAAGTACCTGATTCCAATGTTTGGTGGGTCGATGATGTTGAACCAGACTTTGATGTGCTGATGATGCGTTTTGACCATGTTTGGGTGCAATAAGTCGTATTGTAGAGGTGATGAACTGCAGTCGATTCAGTTTGAAGCAGGTGTTAGATGCTGTTTGAAGGTGACGATCAAGCATGGCAGTTTGGTTGGCTCGCCACGATTGGTCTGAAGGTCAAGTCAGGTGGAGACATTGGTATCGGCTAGCTTGGGTTGACGTGATGCGATAATCCAGCAGTTCAAGTTGAGGTCCAGTGGTTCAAAGCTGTGATGCTGATGGTCTGATGTGATGTTTGAACGGTGGTGGTTCAAAGTCATCTGCAGCGTCAGCTGTTTGTTTGATCTGATCAGGTGACATGTCCTACCTGCTAAAATGCGATGTGAAGATGCAGCAGTGTCGATTTGGGGGTCGAGGCTGTGCCAAAAGCAGCACCTTTGGGACCCAATTATTCAAAGGGTGTTGAAGGTGGTTCGAGGATGGCTCAAAGGGGTTCAATGGCAAACACCAGGGAAGATCCTTAATGTTATGGGTCTCAGTATGCTGTGACACCCACTGTAGTGGCTCCAGGACAAGCTCATTCCTACAGGGTTCAGCTCCCCCAATTTAGGGAGGTTGCAAGCAGGGTGGCAGACCTTGGTCCTTCAGCCAGCGTCATCACCAATATGTTCTCGGAGTGGGTAGGGAGCAGTGCTTGTCTCTGCCTTGGAGCATGGCTTCACCTGAATGGCTGAGGGAGTTTAGTTCAACAATGAATTCTTTCGTGAATCCTGGATCATCATAAAGTGAACCAAAGATGGTCTGGGAAACCCATTCTTTTATGGGCAAAAGGCCTTATAGGATTGTTGGAAAGCAAACCTGCTTCAAAGGCTCCAATCCCTGTCATTGTGAAAAGTGGTATTTTCTTAGTTGTACCATACCTAAAGTGCTTTGTGCTAAAGATAGGGTAGGAGACAGGAATGTAGATGAAATACCGAGAAAAGCAAGATGGTGCAATTCTTCCCCAACTGTGCTGCGCTCCCTCTGGCTGCAGTCAGCCTTTTTATTTCTCTGGCCCAGAGCATCAAAAGTCCTTTGGTATGTAACACCCTACTTTGAGGATAGTCATTTCGTTTATGGTTTTCCCATGAATCCTGTTGTCCAGGACAGCTCTTGCTGATGGCTGTCCTGCAGGAGAGAGGTGTTACCCCCACTTCGCAAACGATCAAAATCGAGATAGCTCCCACTGTTTATTGTCCTGCTAGGTGGAGCAGAGACAGCTAGTGTAAGGAGAACACATACAGGGCCTCATTACGACTACGGCGCTAAACCATGGTGTTATTAGCACCATGGTCCATGCCGGGGTCTGCCATGGTGAATGGCGGAATTACCGCCCCATTCCAAGGTTGGCGGGGCGGTAATTCCCCATTCACCATGGGCCCTTCCCCATTCCCATTCTTGCCCCATAGGGCTCAATGGGAATGGGGAAGGCGCTAAGTATGGTGCCGCAAATTGCCGCACCGTACTTAGCACCAAGGTCCCTTTGCGGGACCCGTACTTAGCACCAAGGTCCCTTTGCGGCACCCTACTTTAGGGTCCCGCAAAGGGAACTCGTAATCAGGCGTTAACGGTTTAACAGCGCCGACACCTTTTACGGCGCCGTTAAACCCTTAACGCCAGGGTCGTAACGAGGCCCACAGCTTGTCCTTGGCTGGCCTGGGCTCACAGTGTGAACAGATGTGTCACATAGATCAGGTGTGGGTTTTATAGCCATCTGAATTATCATCCACCATACCCCAACTCATGTATGCTTTATGTTTAAAGATTAAACTACCCCAAAGTTGGAGGTTCATCATAATGATGTGTTTTTGGAACATGCATGCAGATTCTAAATGCATTGCCTGTGCTGAAGTGACTGCTGTCACCCCAGCTGTCAGACAGAGGCAACTGTGTCCTCTGCATCTGCTCTGTGTCACTGGAGAGTAGGCACTGCAGATCAGGTTACTAATGCAACAGGGCACAGGTGCGCATTAGTAGTTTGATGAAAAGGGGGGTCTGGTTAGCAGACCGCCCTTTCTGAGACAGAATTACCAACGTCATTTTATTATAAGTAAAAATAAAAGAAAGTAGGGCTTCTACAGCCCTTGCCAGATGGAAATCCTTCACAACAAGCATGTCCTAGCAGGAAGTGTGAGAGATGTGAACACACAGCGGGGTGCGCCCAATGACCCTACCCTGTGTGGGGATGTAGCTGCCGTTTACAGACTCACCCAGTTAGTGGATGTCTCTCTTGTAGGTGTGCTCTCTTCTTCATTGCCAGGGCAAGGGCAATTATCGATGCAAGCAAGTGAGGAACAGATTGCCAGCTCTTGTACACCTTGGCGTCAAAATATCCCCGGTATGACGAAAAGGCCCCAGAGCTCGGTGTCCTTTTCGGCAAACTCAGTGATGAATGAGGAGGAGATTGCGCTATACTGTGCATTTCTTTAATTAGGGGAGCTTGCTTCTACTCATGCGCACCTGATACTGACATATTCGAGAGTGCCTTTTAATAACGCCATTTCCTGTTCAACCTTTCATACAAAAAGTAAAGTGCAGTGTAGAGTCTGGTCTGTAAAGGTGTATTTCATTGACAGCAATACACAATGGGTCGCCTATCTCAGATGGACCACGCGATTGCCATGCAACTAGTTGTACGCATTCCAACACTTTTTTTTCTCCATGAAGCACATTGGCACTTTATTATAAAATCTTGTGTGGGTTCAATCCCTAACGTTTTAGCAGACGTGCCTTTACGTTACCATTGAAAGCACGAGGAGCCTCTTTACAGATTGGTAGCATTAGCAGTGCCAATTCTGCCATCGTTACTTAATGTAATTCATCGTAATCAATGTAGCTCCTCCAACTGCGAGAATTCCTGCATTTTTCAGGGTTAACCCAGTCCAGGTATGTTGGGGGCGTTTCTCCAATTTAATTCCAAACTCGCAGAAAGGCAGAGCAGTAAAAAGGTGGAAACATTCGGGACCTAGTTTGTAACACTACTGCCATGCTCGTGATAGGACGGTAGATGTTCACTTAATTTGTGTTTTTTGCGGTTCAGTGTATCATTTTAATGAAATTAATTTCTTTGTACGAGTTAAAAATATTAAAAAATCGCACCAAATACAGCCCCTCACATCGAACAGTTGATGAGAATTGTAATTGCTAAGTTGTTGTAAAGTTTGTAAACGCATTGTATCATCATCGCAAATGCGTTGTTGTCACAATTTAGAGCAATAGTCACAAGATGGCGCTGTTGACATATGTTTGAAATTTGCCCGACACGAAAAGCAATTTATATCCAATTTCACCTTTGATGAGTTGTAAATTATTGAGCATACCTTTGCAATAGGAGATGTTAATGCAGGCTTGCTCCCGAGGCTTTCACATTTACAAATAATTTGCATAACATTTCCACAAGAGAGATTAGAAAATATACCACTTGACTAGAAATCTCAAAATAATGTAACCTGATCTGTTAAATAAATCCCTGTCATCTTCTGCCCTGGGAATAGCCATGTGAAGTAACAAGACGTGCATTAAAAACGTATACTTAACTGTGCAAGACTTTTCTTATACATGTACCCCACCTGTGATGTTGTTTACGTGACACTACGCCATTTTACCTACTAACATATACTTTCGAGCCTGCATTTCCTTCAACTTAATGTTACAGCAGTAACCATTGTTACATTTGAACTCAAAATGACGGTTACTTGTAGGTGTTTTTTTTGTTTTTTGTTATCAACGAGTGATGGTAATGATCCCTCTCATTACAAACGTCGAGAGGAAAAAGAAATAAAAGGAAACGTGGTCGCGCGACTCTGATGGTTAACCAAAGTGGTGCTACCGCAGAGCACCGCACAAGGGGAGAGTCTCATTTGGAGAGAAAAAAAAAAAGACCAGTCTTAGGAACGACTGCAGAATTAGCGCTAAGGGCTTATGGTCAGCGACCACCGTAAAAGGGAGTCTAAAAACATAAAGTTGGAAATGGTGGGAAATCCTCACCACGGCCAATGCCTCCCACTGAATCTGTGAATATCGCATCTCATTTGGAGTTAAATCTTCGCTGTATGAGTCGTCATACTCCATCCGAGTCAATCTGGCTCAATACCTCTCAAGCCTCAAAAGACTGGTACCCTAGGACTTTTGACTTCACATCAGGGGTGTTTCTAGGTCTGGAAATGATCCGGGGTTACACTAATGTTGGGGCTGTCAGGACTCGGGGCTAGCTAGCCTTTTGGTTGTAGCCCCCGCGATTCTATACGGGGCTAGAACCAAAAGACCCAGGGCTATAGCCCCTAAGCCCCCCCCAGCAACACCTCTGCTTCACATTGAGGTCCACGAACGCCATTGTGATATCCTTAGGCAGAGCAGTGTTTGCACTTTCAAAAGTCTTGTGATTCCCTGCATTGCAGTCACACTCGCCATGATATGCTAGGTTATTTATAACATGCTATAGGTTAATACAAAGAGGTTTCTAAGTGCGGACCCGGGGATTGAACCTGTGTTGCTCCGTGTCCTCTTGCTTCCTTGGGGAGCACGTTGCCCCTGAGCAATCCTCCCGAGACTAATCCTCCCTAGCGTCATACTTCTGCTGGAGAAGTAGGAAGCATGAACATCTTTAATGCTGCCATCTGAGGATCCGCTGATATGCCTGTGTCTTGAAAAAACTGTGCTTTTTCATTTGAGGAACTGGCATTTGTCCTCATGAAGGGTGAAACCCTTTTGGGGCAATCACTGAAATACTGTTTTTACGTGTTTCAAATGTTCTTTTTCCATTGATGAGTATATCAGTACATCTTCACTCACATGTATCCCGCCTTCCGGGCCTGCAATCACTCCTCTTACTGTATGCTGAAAAATCCCGGCCTCTGATGACATCAAAGTTCAAGCCTCTTGTATCTGATTAAGCCAATGTGCAATGAGAACATTATGATAGCCCTCAAATCCCTACGTGATGGTGTCTGATGGTAAACAGGCCATAAGTAGATGGTGGAGAATTTATTTATTTATTTAATTTATTTGTTTAGTTTTAAGAGAAAAACTTTACACATTTTTTGTTATAAAAATTTCATAAAATTACAATTATAATGCTTACAAACAAATTAATTACTAAAATTACAATAATTAAACAATATTACAAATTATACACTTTATCTCGTACGTTATATTAAAATACATTCTAAAATCCTTGTCACTAGACTCACTTTTCGTTCTTACATAGTGTTAATAAAACATCATCACAGGTTGTATCAATTGCAGTGCACTGATTGTTATAGTTCTATCATCTTAATGTAAGTAATCATTTTATTTAATGTTCTGTCATCGTCAAGTTGCTGTCCAACTTCACATTCACAAACTTTCTTTTGATGCATATCTACAGATGGTATAATCTTATACGGACTGTCTCCAAATCAGTATTCAGGCAATATATCCAGAAGGCATCACTTTTAACGTAGTCATAATTATGCACCAAATCTCCTAAATATATCAGATACTCTTTACTTAGTTCAGGGCACTCTAGCAGAACATGTTGGGGTGTTTCCAAGTTGTTAGTCTTTTTACATATTCTGCAAATTATTTCCTCCCATGGCATTTTTTGTTGTGCCCCCATTATTGTTAACAGGGGGAGTTGATTAGTTCTCAACTTTAATCGGAATTGTCTAACTGCAGAGTTTGGACATCTTTTCAGATATCTTCCTGCTTGTAGGTATTGATGCACAATCCCAGATATGAGATTATAGTTCTTTAATTGTTCTATGTGTTTGTAGTTTTTAGTCCAAACCCATGATTTAATCGTGTTTATGTATATCAGTTTCAAAGTTGCATATGCCGTCTTTTTGTAATATAATGGATGCCATTGGATTAAATTAAAGATGTTGTCACAGATACTTTCAAATGTATCATTCCTTCTATTTCTGTCATCTAATAAATCCAATAGTTTACATTGTGGAGAAGAATGTATTTTTAGATGCAGTTCTCCAGTCTTTATCCATATCGTGCTTTTTAAGGATGTTAAACCTAATTCAAGACGCATATATTGTGAAGATGTACTTGGACTCAATTTGAGAAGTCTTCGCCAAAATTGTCCTTCTAATACGTCTAGCCAGTCAAGTTTTTCCATTGCCAATGCTTCAAGCCCATATAAAATCATTGGGCTGAAGCATTGCTTATACCGGATTATAACTCCTTCTAGCGAGAACCCAGCCCTTTCTTTTGCCAGTTTTGCTATTAATTCTATATGTTTTTTCGCTTTTGTTTGTTTGTTTTCAATTATATTTTTGTAGTCTTTGTCGTTACTCATATCTAGTCCCAGATACGGATATTAATTCACATATTCTATTACTCCTAATTCAGTAAGCACATCTGGGTATGAAGCCTTTTTTGTAGAGAATGCCATTATTTTGTTTTTTCCCATATTTATCTTTAATTTATTTATTTTTGCATATTTTATCAATGATAAAAAACATTTCTTTAATCCCTAGAAATGTGTAATTCATTAAGACCAGGTCATCAGCATAAATTAGGCATGGAATAACTTTTCCTCCTCGCTTCGGGCAACACCCATGCACAGGGGCTAACCAACCTGGTAGACCTGCCATGTACAAATTATATAGTAGCGTAGCCATCGGACATCCTTGTCCTAACTCCGCAAGTAATGTCAATCGGAGCCGTGGTGCTGCCATCTATATGTAATCGTTCTCGCGCTTGTGTACCTTTATGTAATTGTTCTACTATTGTGGTTAACCAGTTGGGGCATCCCCATTTCCATATTTTATTCCATAGTCTTTTCCGATCAACGCTGTCAAACGCTGCCGCAAAGTGTACAAAAATAACATATAATGTAGTGCCTCTCTGTTGCCTTGTTTCATCGATACATGAGTCTAGGACCCTTAAATTATGTGCAGTGCCAGCTCCTGGTCTAAAACCTGTTTGTGTGAAATGTAGGATCTCATTATTATTAGCCCACTCTTGCAGTTTTTGGGAGAGAAAAGTGGAAAATAATTTGCCAGAAGCATCAAGCATTGATAATAAATGATAATTTTCAGGTAATCCCCGAGCCCCTTTCTTATGTATCGGAATAATTATTGCCTGTGTCAATGATTTTGGTATTTGTTGGGTCTTACAAACTTTATTATATAATTCACTTAATATCACTGCCCATTCATGTTTGTTCTGTTTAAAGATAACATTGGCAAGTCCGTTGGGGCCGGGGGCCTTTGAATCTTTTAATTTAGTGATCGCAGATTTCAGCATTGGAGAATACTTTGGCTCCTTGTAGATTGGCCACAATGTCATCAAGAGTAGGGGTCGGGGGACGATCTCTCTTAATTGCAGGATTTGGGATCCGCATGTCCATGCAGATCTGTACCACTTCTGAATGTTTGGGTTTGTCTGCACGTACTGTTGGGGATACCCATAGTACTGGGCCGTCAACTCTCTCAATAATATATATGCCTTCTCCAATCTTATGTATTCTTCTTCCACTTTCTTTCACAAATGAAAGGGAACGCAGCAATGTTGTTCCGCTGTGTCATTACTGTGCAGCCTCACTTCCTGCCCTCTCAAGCACCCCATGCCTTTGAGAAGGTCTCAGAATTCCAACTTTAGACTCTTAATGTCAGTAGCCTATACATTAAATGCAACGTGTATTATTCCCAGATCCTCAGAAGTATTACAGCTCAGGAGGGTATTAGTGTGTGTAGAATGCACCTTCCAAGGTTAGGAGCCATTTTCCTTCATATGTGAAGATGATTATTCAAGAAGTTGCCAGCGCTGGTAATGGTTTGTGAAATTGATCCATGGGCATCATCAATGCTCCAGTCTCAATGAGCACCAGGACATTGGTTGACAGTATCTGCACTGCATAGCAGGGCTGTCCAGGCTTTTTCTGTGCTTTGTCCAATATGGAGGACATGAAACACACATCTATTGCATCAAACATGTCATCTACATGTCTTTGCTTTCCGGAAGCTCTTGCAACACAACATCAGCTCTGTCCATGCTTCCTCTTCGTTGAATTGAAGTATTTGACACGGTGGGAGAGGCCACACCGCTCTGTACATGCTCACAAAGTGAAGTATTTTGGTGCACTACCCACATTTGTCGTCGTTCGATGGGAAACCCTGAGGATGCCGAATTGTGCCACCCCATTTTTCACAGGAGGTTTTTTCCATCTCCAGCTTTTGTTCAGGTGGAGGTTTTGACCTCATCTTGCCTCATCCTCTTGAGTTTCACGGGGCAGTGTTTTTCAGTGAGTGCGCCACCTCCAGCTTCAGGCCTTTCATGGCAACATCCATGTGTGCCACTCTTGTACTTGCCAATTCCAGAGCTCTGCCAAATGAATTCAAGTATCCTCACAAGGGGAAGTCCTGATTTCTTCACTATCTGTTCTCCCAATTGGGAAGAGAAGCATTTCTGAATGATCTGTCCCCTAATTTCAGCCTCTGTGAATGCAAAAGTGGAGGCCAGTAGTCTCAGATTAGTGCAAAATTCGTCTGGCGGTGCCACCAGACTCGGCTGTGCTTGGCACAGCTGGAATCGCTTGTAGTCAATATTGATCACAGGAGCCATCACTTTCAGGAAGGGGTTTGAAAAGTCTATTCACTTCACTGCCAGCTTTAGACAGCATTATCAATTACGTTGTGTCATCATCCCTTACTGCAGCGGCCGCGAAAAACATGTCCAGTCGTTCGCACCACTGAGCCCAGCAGACCTGGAAGAACAATATCATTTAGGGGTAGGGCTGAGCAAGGGTCAAGTCTAGGGGTCTGGCCTGGCTCTCAGGGTCAAACATGAGCAGAGCTGGGGGAAAGGCCATCCATATAAAACAGAAGATGGGCCTGTGTCAGGGTCTGGGGTAGGAAAAGCGACTGGGGACAAAAACTGGGGCCAAAAGGGTCTTAGGACAACACAAGGGTCTAAATGGAGATAGAAAAGGGGATAAACGGGACTGGGGTGGAAAAAAGGGGTAAAGGGGGTAGAAAAAACAATGGCTCTACAAGGGGCAAGAAAAGGGGATAAAAGTTTGGAAAAAAAGGGCTAAAGTGGGCAATAAATTGGGCTAAATGGGAGTGGGGGCAAGAAAAGCAGCTAAACTGGACTGGGGAGAAAAGGGCCTAAAGGATGCTGGGGCAGGAAAAGGAGCTGGGGCAGGATTGTAGGGACAACACAGGTGTTTTGCGGAGAGTGTGGGAGGTGGAGCAGGGAAAATAGTATGGTGGCCTTTAGGGGGATGAGGAAGTGCTTGAGCAGGGGAGCCAGCACCAGAGGAGCACAAAGAGTTGGTAGGCTCCAGGCACCAGCAGCTGCATGGTCGCACCGGGACACAATCTTCGCTGCATGGTACACCGGGACGCTATCTTGTCCTGTCCCAGTCAATCAGTGCTCGAGCGGGACAGGAAGTCAGGAGGCAGAAACCAGAAATCGGGCGCGATAGGGTTTATGCTTTATTTTTTTTGTAATATTGTTTTCCTGGGTGGGGGCAACCTGTGGGGATCATGACCAGACCCTGCTTTAGGCAGGCACTGAGCCGAGAGGAGGGACAGGCCAGAGCCCAACTTGTGACCCGGACCAGCTTGATCCGTCAGGCTCGTCCAGCTCTTGGTGCAAGTGATGCTGGTGTCCCAGACATGTACAATTTTGGCAGAGCCGGCCTTAGTGGCAGCAGCACCCTGGGCATTTTGGCGCACTGTGGGCACATTTAATAACAAAAGGGCACCTGACGTGCCTTCTCCCACTACGCCAGCTCGGGGGAGCCCTTGAAAGACTCCCCCGAGCTGGCGTAGTGGGGGACTAATGGTGCCCTGGGGGGACATGGCACCCCGGGCGGTCGTACGTCCCGCCCTCCCCTAAGGCTGGCCCTGAATTCTGGTACTGGACAGTTATGGAAAGGCAGCATTGCTACTGATTCTCCTGTGATGACCATGCTTCCCTGCTCCCACGTATCAGTAGAAGCATATACTTCTTTTCAATGGTGCTACCACCAGCATCAGCCCCTTTTTGTCTCAACATATTTCCCTAGGTGCGGGTAGCACGTGCCGCTTGAACACTTCTTAAGGGTGGAGCCGCTATCACAATGCCCCAGATCATTTCACTTTGACGTGGATCCCTTCTGCACAGTTCCATCCAGCCCAGCATAGTCATGGGTACTGAGTGATGCTTCTGGAGGCAGAGTTGTCTGGGTGCGCCGGTTTATTAAATGACCCTTTGTCACTTCTAGTCCTGCCATCATCTGTCACGCTGAGCCCACAATTTGCAGCTTCATGAAAGGCACAGAGGCGTCGCATACACGTAAACGCTATTGTGAGTGGCGGACCACCTCAATGCCAATGTTGGAGGCTAGTGGTTAGAGGGAGGCCGTACACATTAGCTGGAAATGGGACAATGAACAAGCACTCTCTTTTATGTTAATGTAATCACTGGCCCCACCTCGGAAGTGTCAGGCTTCTTTATTCATCTATTGATGTCATATCCGCCATGTGTTGCAGCAAATGACAGCATCCACTATTACAACATTCAAATACACATTGCCCCGAATCCCCCTGATTGGAGAAGGGCTCTGGACCCAATCCTTTACCAAAGTGGGCGCTGGATGATCATTGGCAGTAATGAGTCTTTAAAGACACATTTGCACCTCTATTTCACCGGCCGAAATGTAAACATCTGTGCAACCGCTTATGCCAAGCAGAATTTGTTGGGCACTAAACGGCCCACAAAATAAGGACGCACACCATCTGGATCTCGTGACGTCTTTCTTTATTCTCTTACAATATGAAACTGCCTTACTCCTCCCTATCCCCCTCCCCCCTCTGTCCTCATCAGGTCCCGTGACTTGCCCAAGGCCTTTTCCTTAAAGGCATAGTCCCATAACAACACCCCAGGACAAATGACCTTTTGTCAGGCTAAATAACAAGTGTTCAACATGTGGTACTTCAGCATTCTTCAACGCGCCTTGGTGGCTTAGAAGTCGTTCTATTTGGGGCAGAATATAAGCCGTGGGATGCACTGCAGATTCCCCTGGGCCTGGATTCTACCACTGGTGATCAGGCACAGGGGAAGCCGCAGCACCCCTCGGATGTATTGTTGTATGCTACGGGTGCTCTCATGGCTTGTCTCTTAATGATTTCCTTTTGCAGACACGCCCATTTTTTAAAGGAACCGCACAGGCAGTTTTCTCTTTTGTGAATGGGCACATCCACAACCATGTGGGCCAGATTCATAAATATATTTTCTCACTTGCAAATGTCAAGTGGGCATGAAAGTGAGGTGAAAGCACACCTCTGACACACAGACTGTTCTCCGCACTCGCACAATGTGCTGTTAGTGGACATTCCCTGTGAGCGTCATCTTCATTCTGGGAGGGGCCTTCATTCTAGAGGCAGGGCTTGGGAGACAGCATTCCTTGTGCTTGTTTCCAGTGCACCTGTTCTCCCCAGCCAGGGGCCAGGTGCAGGAAAATGTGCAATGCCTTCAATCTTCTTTTTGGACAGTTGCGTGTGAATTTCTGCTACAATTAGAAACATTCTGGTTTAGCACGAACCTTTCTAATCTTTTTCACATTTCCATCCCTGAAACGGAGGTGACCATACACACATGAGTTCATTATGACAGGTCTTTTGAGGCCTGTCTTTGTTAATGACCACCAATGGGGATTCTAGCGGCCAATGCATGTTGAGGTGACAGGTATATGTGCCTGAAACCGAGCTGTGCATAGAGCGCCTGGCTGCAGGCCACTCGAGACTGCAGCCAGTCCCCAACTCCCATGTACAAGTATCCTCTGTGATTTAGGGGACTGGGACAGTGTGGCTGCAGAGTGAAAGGTCCATGTTGCGTCCAACAATTTGTAAAAACTGTTTTGTGAATTGGGTCAAGTTCGTGTTTTTGTCTCCACTTTCATGCAATCGTGACGCACACAAGAGAGAAATACTTTTGTGAATCTGGACCTCTGTGGATCGCACTTTCTGGTGCTTTATTCTAATCACTGGTATAAAGGACACCCAGTGATAATCTTGCTAAGAAAAAATATTGTTAGCAACATTTTGCTTCTGTTTATTTTCTATATTTTCCTTGCACAAGCTGTGAGAGTTTAGCAGCAGAAATGACAAATTCTCAGTGGCATCAGTGTGTCTGAAAACAGACGGTCAAGGCAATAACTTGTTTGTTTGGTATGTTTAAGGGCCCTTTTGCTGTCTGCCAGAGCACATTTTAGAGATATATAAGAGGGGCCTTCTTGCCAATCAGCTGTTCTGTGATGCGACATGTCTATCATGTTATTGTGTTGTGGCAGTAACCACTTCCGTGTTAAAACCTATGTAGTGCAAGAAAGGGCACGCGGTGAAGAAATGTATGTTTACTCTGCTCTAATGTTCTTTTAAAAACACTTTCATGCAAGAGATGCTGCTAAATTACCTTTTACGTGACCTAACATTAATCTAATGTAAGGACAAGAAAAAAAAAAAAGAGCAAATGCCATTTTAAATAATGTACACCCCTGGGCATTGCTCCACGTTTATCTCGACCCAAGTCAGTGTAGACCTTTTTGTCATCATTGTTGGAATTATACTAAGTGTAAAGGTTTCAACAAAGATGTATATTGATTTGTGTTATTACATCAAGATGCACAATTGTTAAACTTGATGATACTAAACCAAGCATCCAACTACATGTACTCACGTTTTTGCAAATAACAGCAAAGTCCTGTTTCTCAGTGATACAATACCAAGCATTGCAACCGGCCAGCATTTCTTTGGTGAATACTGGAGCATTTTCAAGGACTACGTGCAGTTTCTAAATAGCTTCCTTACATCAAACTATTTAAGACAGAGACATAGTGCACTCTATTCATACTAAGAACAACATTGCTTGGCTCTTATATGAACAATGCTTAACTAGACAAAAACAAGGTTTGAATGCTCAATGTTTATAAAAGTTTGAGTTTGATAGCTCTCATTTGCTAAAAGACTGGAGCTCAGGAAGTATACATATTTAATGCTGGGGCCCTGTCTGCTCAGTCCCTCTAATCTCGCCTGTGCATCTGCTATTTGGGGGATATTTGATATTGTATTTGTCAGGGACAGTTACTGGAGTCCACCAGGCAGCAGAAGGGAGATAACCAAATTAGGTATGCTGCGCTGTACGTAAGAAACTACTAACTGAAAGAGGACTTCACTGGAAACGTTTATAAGGGCTTCTGCCAGTGGTGGACATCCTAGAATGATGAGCTGTCTAGCTCCTCTACCATTAGAAGATTAACAATATGCACATTCCTCATTAGCGTGATGCTGGAGAGTATATTAAGAGGTAGCAATACATTTTCAATGCATTTAATTTGCACAACATGATTTGGAGGGGTTGGTGTGTTCTTGTGTTGTAGCAGATGCTTTTGCTCTGTACTCCTTCTGGCCATGAGGAACTTGGCAAATTATTCCAAAGACAGTTAAGTTGAACTACTACCTTCGGAAATGCATTCTGCCATTATGATTACAGTCTATACATCTACCATATTGCTTCACTTCAGACCACTAAACAAAATTCTATAAGTCCTCAAGTTTTTCTTCCTGAAATCTTCATTTAACACAGTCTTAGTGAAGCCATAATATCAGACGCGGGCATAGGCCAGGCAAAAAGGCAAGGTTCTGACCAGCCTTTGCATGGTCCTTCACATCAAGTTAGCAGGGAGGCTGAACCAGTTCTTTGAACACAATGGGCCTCATAACGAGTCTGGCGGTAACCCTTAAATGCAGCGGTAGTGCTATTACCGCCGCATTTAAGGGTCCGCCAGATCATGGCCTTGGCAGATTTCCCCCCAGCTCTGCCGGCGGTAATAGTGTGAATTTTCCCCATTGGGCCCAATGCGGAATGACGAATTCCCCAATGGGCCCAACGGTGAATGGGCACTAACCGTTGCATCACACCCGTGATCCGGCGTTAATAGCACCGGGGGGTTTGGCGGTAGGGATAATAGCGTCGGCAGTAATAGCGCCGGCGTTACCGCCCAACTTGTGTAGAGGCCCAATGTATGTTGCTCTACCTCCACCACCCAAGACAACTGGGTGTCCTTACTACCTACTGCTGAATTATTGTTCCAATTCTCCTACTGGACAAAACTCATTTTATAACTCTCATGGGTTTCATCCAAGGATATATCTTGTGGTTGGACTGCTTTTATACACTATCCCTTCTCATGAGGAAATGCTACATTCCATTCATTCTAGTCTGAACAGCACTGTTGAACATGTTGAGAATATTCTTCCTACAAAAACCAGAAGAGGACCCTGGCCTGGTGTAAAAACCTGGTAATCAAGTGTTGTTGTCATTGCATTATCTGCCTATGCAACATTCCCCTACTAAACTCTCACCTAATTATTTTGGACTATCAAAGATTATACATGCATTGACATATCAACCACATCTCCCTCCAACTTGGACACGGATTCACACTTATTTTACACTTCTCTGCAAAAACGGGGCCTTGAAGTATGGCTTCCTCTGAGACATGGTCAACGTCCATTTCTGTATGCAAAAAGAAGGGATAGGGACAATACATCTAAACGCTTTTAGTGACTATCTCATATTCCTTCCTACTGCCCAGTCCAGAAAAAAATGGGCTTAGTAGTCAAAACAGAAAATCTCATCATCAATGTTATTACATGTTCATATCCAAATGCAACGTAGTACAAACCTAAAACATTTCTATAAAAAACATTAATCTAAGAACACCCACAACCCTATTATCAAATACAAAGATCACAACATATGATACATACACACATTACTCACAATAAACTGCTAAGAAAACATCAAACAAAGACACATTAGGACAAACAAATTCATTGCACTTGATCAAATTTGTGTGTCCACATTCATAAACCCGAGATGTTTCTGTCCCTAACGCCAAATAGGTAGGATATTCATCAGGGGTTATCCTCTTTAAATCTTTAGTCGAGTTTCTGATTCTTGTATCATGGGTGTTGTCATTCACATTAAGAATGCTTTCTGACATTGCGATCCCAACATGCAAACATTCAAGGGAATACAAAGAAGAGAAAGAAGAAAAGTAACCAAAAATGTATTGAAGATATGAATTAATCTACAACCACCAAACAATCAAACAACTTATGTTTCATCTGGTGTAAGTTTGTAAAACCACAAACATAACGTAAAAGGGTACATGCTACTTATGCATGGTATCGCCCAAGTATTGAAGAGTTAATTCAACCATCCTGTTTAATAGGAAACAATCTTCATCATGGCCTCCAGATAGCCTCTGTAAAACACTGCAAAATACATAAAACACAAAAAGAAACTGATCAACACTATAAAATTAAACCAAACATTGTACAAATTATATTGGGACACAAGCCCTCCTGCAAGGTCTATGACCATACCAAAATCTATATTATCATCAGCCACATATGTTTTTTTGCTCACATATATTCTGTTGACTACAGACAGCAGAGATATGTCTCAGCTGAAGGGTGATCTTTTGGGGTTCTTATAACCTGTATTATATTGCCGTCTCTATTTCTACAGGTTTGGTGCACCAGAATATGAAGTGAATCAGATAAGTGATTCATGTTATCGATGTGGAATACTGCAATATTTTATCAACTGGAAAAGATATGCCTATTGTGATAGAACCTGCAACCAGTGTCCAACAAATTGTCTCTGCATTTTACTTCAATGTTTCTATCTTCTTTGTTTCAAACCTGAACCTGCAGACAATTGGACGGTGCATTCTGTTACATCCCCTATTCACCAGAATTCCTGGCGTTTGTGGAGAATCATAGCTGGACGGGCATACGGAAGAGGCCACACATATCAAACCACGTCTGATAATATGCAGTTTAGTTGTTACTTAAGATGGTGATAAGCCTCCTTCGACCGGTTCCGGGCTATTTCACAGCAGTAGCAAACCACGGACCATCACTCTCTAGACATGCACCAAGTGCAAGTGATGCACTGCTTCCAAATTGCTATTTTTAATGTTTCTCCTTGTTTTACTCAGCTTATTTCTTTGCATGAATTCCTTCTCGCCCACTCTTCTTTGGTCTCTTAAACTCCTCCTCCTGTTCTTGCTAATTTTCCCTCAGCTTCTCACTATTTCTCTCTGTAATTCCTCCAAGTCTGACCTTCCCAGTACTCGCCCATAATTTTCTCAATTTCAGCTCTTTCTGGCCAGAAGACTCCTGAATCTAGAAGCCTTGATCCCACTCCTGGCATAACCATCATTCTAAGAGGTTTTTAATTCCAGTTGGAGCTTCCTCTGTCTTGTGGCTTGCATTCCAGTCACTCCTTTATTGACAGGTTAAAGGGTGGTTCCTGAGGAGGTAGCACATTCTTCGCTGATTCCGTGAAACATTGCCACAATCAGGTAAGGCCTGCTGCAGCCAGAGTAAACTTCATGGAGCGCTGAATTTGCTCCCATAAAGATCACTGAAAAGTACCAGGAGTAGGGCACTTTTAGAGTCTTGTAAGAGTGAATGAGATCTGAACCAATATCAGTCCAATATCATTCATTTAGCCCTCCACTGGGCAACAATGTTAATATGGCAGCTAGCTGAAATGGCATAGAGACACATAACTGGGGTTTGCTTGTTGCTTTTTCTCATCGTATTGGCTATTATTATACATAGGGGGTCATTAGGAGTTTGCCCGTATCCTGTCGGTATATATATGGCAGGATACCGGCAAGCAGTATTAGTGTTCCCGTCACCTGATATGCTGGTAATTCTGGCATATTACAGGTGTCAGGAATACCGACAATCCCATTGCATGGAGTCCCATAGGACTCCATGGAGAGATTTTTGGTATTAGAAGCGCCCTCTTTAGTCTGGAGGTAAATCAGGCTACACCACCGGCACACTCGGAGTGTGTTGGTCTGGAAACATGCCGGTAAACAGAATTACTGGCATGTTAATTTCCAGAATGCCATATTCCTAATGACCCCCATAGTCTATGTTGTTGCCATAAATCCCATTGGGTTGTGACATATAAGTGTGGCTTATATTGCCAGCTCCATTTGCTACAAATCCAGACATATTCACAAATAAAGGATCAGGTTGGGGTTTGCACAACCATGCCTGTTTCCCTGTTTGCATATCACATAACATTGTCATTACATACTAGGACCTATGCATGCTCTTTTGCAGGGACAGATCTGAAGCTATCTGTTTCTTTGTAATGTCTAGGCAGGCACCCCAGAGCTTGTTTACATTGTAACCATGCTTTCACCTTAAGCTTAGATATCAATATGCTCCATTATATTTGACAGTTGATCAAACAATCTTGTTTTTGGTCATGGCATTATGGAGATTTGATGATTTATTATTATTACTATTATTATTATTATTATTATTATTATTATTATTATTATTATTATTATTATTATTATTATTATTATTATTATGGCATTTATTGGGTGCAGACCTAGATTCGAGAAGCAACAGAGTGCTGCACATAGGAATACAAGAGTACAGATGCATAACCGAGCACTTCTCAGAGGTAACAAAATAACAGATAGACAGTGGGGGGAAGGATACAGAGGGGCACTGAAGAGGGGTACAGCTGTACATGGTGCTGGGGAGGAGAGGGGTGGACCACATCTAGTGAGTCAGGTGGCTCTGGGTCAAGTTGATGGCATAGGTGTTGAGGAGAAAGGAATCCTTGAAGGGGAGGGTCTTGAGTTCTTTTCTGAATTGTGGGTGAATGGGGGCGAATCTGATGCTAATGGGGAGGAGGTTCCATAGTCTTGGCGCGTAGACAAAGACACATTGTTTTCTGGTCCTTCCCTTTTTGCAACAGCGAATTTCAAGTCTGTTCATGTCCTGGCTTCTGGCATGCACTGTCTGCCGGAGATGCTGAGTTTCTCTACAAAGTAGCTGGGTGACTTGATGGAAGCCCTCAGAGTTCATGGTTGATAGCCAGGCCTGTATATCTGGGTGTTTGATGGTGTTGGTGAGGAGTGGGAATTCGCTCTTGGAGGGTTTGAGCTTCAAGTATGCATCAGACATCCCAGACGGGATCAGCAAGAGTCAGGTTTTGAGCATGTTGATGTCCTTGATGGAGTCGATCTTGAGGTATAGCTGTGTGTCATCAGTGTATTGGTGCATTCTCCGGCTCCATGTATAGATTGAAGATCACCAGGGAGAGGATGGAACACTGCAGGACTCCAGAGGTGATGGATAGCATTGGTGATATGAGGAGTCCATCTGAACAAACTACTGGTGGTTGGCAAGGTAGGACTTGAACCAGTGTAGGATAAGGTCAATGATCCCCATGCACCAATGTAGGGTGTCCACGAGTGCCTGGTACTCTACTGTGATGAAAGCGGCCAAGAGGTTGAGTAGAACCAGGAGGCAGGGCTAGCCATCATCAAGGATGTTGAGGGCATTGTTGACCACCTGTATGGTTGCTGTCTCTGTGCTGCATCTGGATCTGAACCCGGATTGCTAAGTTTGTAGGAGATTGTTGGTATCAATGTGTTGCTGCAGTTGTGTTGATGTCGCTTTCTCAATGATCTTACCTAGGAAGTGAAGATTGCTAATGGGTCAATAGTTACCTAGGTTTTTGGGATCCACTATTGGTTTC
Organism: Ambystoma mexicanum; assembly: GCF_040938575.1. Taxonomy (NCBI): domain Eukaryota; kingdom Metazoa; phylum Chordata; class Amphibia; order Caudata; family Ambystomatidae; genus Ambystoma; species Ambystoma mexicanum. Next base: position 1,249,775,219 of record NC_090930.1, on the reverse strand, counting down.
TTTAGTAGAGGGAGGATTTGACCTGCTAGGCTCGATGGGTAGATGCCTTGAGTTATTGAGGTGGTAATGATCTCCAGGTAGGGAAGGAGAGCTTGTCCAAGGAAGGTCTTGAAGATGGGTCCTGAGAGGATGTTGTCTGTATACGATGTGACTTTGAGGGCAGCCAGGGTTTCTACCATGTCCTCTTAAGAGAATGTCTTGAATGTTGTCCAGGGTATGGAGATTTTACAAGGATGGAGGTGAGGTGTGTCTGTGGATGCATAGTTGGTGCCTATGTGCTGACAAATCTTGTAGATTTTGTCAATGAAGAAGGTTGTTAGTGGTGAACATCCTCCCTGACTCTCTCACACTTGAGCAGAACCACCTCTGGTTCCAGAAGCAACTCAAGACTTTCCTTTTTGCTTCCTCTTTCTCTCGTCCTCTCCCCTGCTGATACCTGACTGCTCCATGCACTGTTCACCTTTTCACCCTCTGAAACTGGGCCCAGGCTCCTGCACGTCCAGCTGCCCTCACACTGTCTCCGGGCTCCCAAGCACTTAATGGTCTGTATCTGCAACCCTACAGTCCCTTTTCTCTGTACCTATGAGCCACCCGCTGGCTGCACTTGTGAGTTAACAGCACTCCCCTTCCCCTTGGCACCTTCCCTCTTCCAGGCGCCTGCACAATCTGAATGACACAAGGCCTAGTCATTTCGTTAGTTTGTCCTCCCATTGTTTCCCTCTCCTTGTCTTTTCACGCCTAGAAACACTTGTGTACAGGTGCATTATAAATGCCACATCATATCATATCATCTCAGAAATCTCAGCTCCCAAAGGTGTCAGTGAAGTTAGATCATGCTTAGCAATGGACAGTTACTCTGGCCTGTATCTCCGAAATTTTGCTACCACCAGCGCTCCCCTCAGAGAACTCACCAAGCAAGGAAGAATATTTTCAATGGTCGCAATAATGTGAAGAAGCATTCACGCAGATAAATTCAAACATTGCCTCAGCAAAACGCATAGCGTATGTTGGCCCAAACAAGGTAACGGTGGATGCCAGCCCCTTTGGCCTAGGGGCAATTCTAGTGCAGCATCAACCAGGATGAGAATCTCCCAGGATCGTGAAAGCATATGCAAGCAAGAGCCTGTCCAAGTTGGAGTCAAGATATTCGCAGCCTGAAAAGGAAGGGCTCGTCATCGTATGGGCCTGCACACACGTTCATATGGTCCTTCTAGGGAAACCATTTACAATTGTAACAGACAATCAGGCCCTGGTGACCATTTATGGGAGTTACCGCTGCAAGATGCCCCCTCAAACAGAGCGATGGGGCCTGCGCCTACAGGACTTCAACTTAACCATTGTTCACAAGCCCGTAAAGGAGTACAACCCGCAGACTTCATGTTTCGACACCCCTCACCAGACCCATCCTCCAATGAATCCATAGCGGAGGAGTATGTCAATTCTCTCACCCATCAGGGCCCCCCAAAGGCAATCACGCCAGAGATCCTCTTGGAGCACACCCGGCGTGACAACATGAAAAAAAGAGTCAATAACTTATCAAATATGGAAGATGGAGAGACACTGATTTTACAAGCATCCGAGGGGAAGGCTGCCACACAGCTGAGCTGCGACCATTTAAGGACATACAAGAGGAAATGGCAGTATCAGCAGAAGGACTCATCATGTGAGGACACCTAATAGTAATCCCCACAGACCTGTGACAATAAGGTGTGGATCTAGCCCACAAAGGTCATCACGTGGTAGTATCCACAAAGAGACAAGTAAGGGACACAATGTGGCTCTCATAAATAGACCAGATGGTAGAGCGCACAGTCAACGCATGCCACCTGTGCCAGAGCACCTCGAGACCGCACAATCCAGAACCCTTACTAATGTCTCAAATGCCAGAGAACCCATGGACTCATCTCGCAATCAACTTCCTTGGTCCTTTCAGAGACAACAAATACTGGCTCGTTATCATGGACAAACTTTTTCGTTTGCCATTGGTGCACATGCTCTCATCCACCACAGCCAGCACTGTGATACCACTGCTGGACAGTATAGTCTCAGCATGGGGAATACCAGAGGTCCTAAAGTCGGACAACGGTTCACCCTTCAGCAGTCTGGAGTTTGCAAGGTTCATGCAATACATGGGCATCCACCACATAAAAGTTACTCCACTATGGCCCCAGGCCAACGGCATGGCAGAGAAGTTTATGAGCAGCCTCAAGAGGTTTCTCCAACAAAATGAGCTGCAGCCAATGTCTCTCAACCTGGCAGTGTTCAATATGCTGAGGGGCTACAGAAACACTCTGCACGGCACGACTGGACAATGTCCCTCGGAACTACTCTTTGGCTGATAGATAAGGACCAGACTCCCTCACCTAGTAAGTGTCTAGAGTGAAGATTTAGAAAAGATTAGAGACTCTGATGCCCGCAGGAAGCAAGGCATGAAGGTTTACACCGATAACAGGAGGCAAGCCAAGAATTCTGACTTGCAAGTGGGGGGATAAGGTACTCGTGTGCAGAAGACAAGACAAGAAAGCAGAATCAAAGTTTGATCCTGAGCACTTGACAATCTCCCATGTGAATAGGACAACGGTGACTGCTCGCTCTCCAAGAAGAGTGGTCACGTGAAATGTCTCTCACTTTATGCTGTACAGAGAAGATGACCAGGAAAAAAGCAAATAGAATTATGCTGCCGTGACGACTGGTGAGCCCCCAAAAGAAGAGATGGAGATGGAGAAAGAGCAGGAGGAGCGAGTGTCCCGGCTGAATCGATGCATCAGGAGACCAGTACGCCCGATTGAGGAGATGTAAAAGGACAGAACTGTGAGTGACTTTGTCCTTTGGTCCGAAGGGAGAGATGTAGTGTTCCAGAGAGGACAAGGTTAATGGAGCCAGGAAGCTCTGACAACCAATGCGATGCACTGGAAAGCCCACGAGGAAGGCACTTTGCCGTGGCAGGGAATAAAGAGGTTTATCTCCCCATAACGGCTCCTGTGTTTCTAGCCACTGTGTGGCACGCATATAAATAAGCTGTCTGCCCTGTATCCACCAGTGTTCCCTGAATAATCTGACAGGCACCAGGAGAAAATGTCCAATATTACATACTTGTACATATGCAGCTCTGGCCAAGGTACTATGGATAGTACAGGGATGCAGGCACAGTTAGACACCAGCACACTGTTGTACTACCGACAAGAAAGAAACTGTTGTCTGAATATTGTCGTTTCATTACAAGTGTGACCACCATAAATCACCCCTTCTGAGTGCTGCATCCACCACTTCACTTGTCTCTTTTCTTAAATAGTTTTAAAATGCTGGCTTTGAGAAACCCCAAGAGAAGTGAAGGACATTGATGGGGTAAAGTGGAAGATCAGTGGCAGGAAGTGGGACGGGTGATTTGAAAACACAGGCCAAAATGTAACAGATGTTTGGACCACAGGAAAGGATGAGTGCACATGGATAGGGCATTGTTATGTTATGTTAATTAGCTTCTATACTGTGCACCTCACCACTGTAGTGGTCTTAGAGCGCTGATACATTGTCATTGTGGGTGAACTGTGATCCCACCTCGGGTGCAAAGTAGACCGTGGTCTGTGGGATGAAAAAGAAAATGAGGAAAGAGGTAAGCAGGAATTGGGAACAGCAGGGAGAAGTCGGAGATAGACCAGAAGAGAAACGTGACAAACGGCATGGGGATAACATCAGGAATGGGTGGTAGTGTTAGCTGGAATGCATGTACTGTAGTATACGTTCAGACCAGAATGTTTGTGAATAGAGGAACAAGCTGTCCATATGGGCAAATCCATTATCTTGTCAGTATGAAGTGCAATGTGCAATGTCTTGAGATGTGCTTAAGCGTTCCTGGATGTCATGAAGGATTAGACACCAGATAATGGTATTGTGTCCCTTATGGGGAGTCGTCGTGAGACATGGTGCTACTGGGCCCGCTGGCAGAGGTGTCAAAACCAAGAGTTGGCTGTTTGCTGCAAGAAAAGTTGGAGGACACAAAAGGGCAAAATGACAAATGAGTCTCCCTTATCTGGAGTCATACATACTCTGCTGGCATCTGGTAGCGGGGGAGTATGAGATTGCACGCATGTGTAACAGGGAGGACCAGAAATTAGCCTATGCTGTAGGGAACCATAGGGAATATAATGAAAAGTGTTTTACTGTAACGTGTGCTGGCAGGTGCAGTAGACAAATACAAGGGATAGCCTGTGCTCATTCTGGCTATGGGAGCGTTCTCATTGGTGAGCCATAATGCAATATCCATAATAGTAAACTTTGCATGGGCCATGACATAAACATCCGTAGACGCGTAGAATGGACCATTAGCGTTCCACAGCTATACCAGGCAGAAGGTAAGGCTAGCGTAAACTTAAGAAGGGACCTGGAAGGCTTGCAGCAGGAAAGATCAGGAAACCACATAGGGTTGATGCTGGGGTAAAGGATCAGCACAGACAACTGTTGCAGGGACCACGTTAGGGGAGGGGAAGCCATACTATACAGAGAGCAAAGGCAGCAAGGTGAAAGGAAAATGAAATTAAATTGCTTATGAGGTCTGCTGCAGAATGGGATGGGCAGCACAGCAGTAGGTGTGGTGTGTGATGGGCGGGGTACAGTAAGGTGGCATTCAGGAGTTGGGAAAAGGTAAACAGCATGATAAGTAGTGGAATGAGTTGTGGGATTACAGAGGACAGAGGTGGCGAACGTGATGATGGAACTGCGAGGAACCTGAATAGATGTGAATGGACAGGTAGAGGCTTTAGAAGAGTGAGGAACTGGACAATATTCTGTGGACTCTGACATGGCATCTTAGGGATATTTCACTGGGGATCGGTGACATAATGACATAAGAGCTTCATAGGAGTAGAGCTGGCAGCTTGTATTATAATTATAATTGTTCTTTTATAACGCGATTAATACCTGATATTGGTTTCTAAGCGCGGGATAGGGATTCAAACCTGTGTTGCGCTGCGTTGTCTTGCTTCCTTTTATGTTTATTGGTGGGAGGTCGAGCCTTGTAGCACAATTTGCATAGGTCATTTCATAGGAATCAACATCATGCAGAATGAAGCTGTGACATCACAGAAAGTTACATCGCAAGCATGTAAAGTGGCAATGAACTGGCTAGAACACTTTTCATTAATAGCTCTGGCTTTACAAAATAATCAAAATGTGATTATCTGATGGCACTGAAAAGATCATAACCACTGGAATTGGTATGGTTTGATAGGCATGCCTCCATTTTAACCTTTCTATGACATTACAGATGTGGATCAGCTATAATGTCTACATTTCTCGTAGTCTTTTTACAAAGTTTCACTGCAAGGCCACTTCCCGTCAGCACCCACACGCTAGCAACCACCTTTTTGCGTCACATCAGGTAAGGGCATCTTAACACACAGAGCAAGGGGTCCACGGCTGAGCAACTTTCTCTAACATATTGAGACAAAACCAAATCTGATGGAATGGAATCCATCATAGCCACTGGCAGTGGTTTGGACAGTGTTTCATTGCATTGTGGGCAAACGAGTCCTGATTCTGCCAGCCATTGGAGCAGTTCTACCTGAACGGCTAGACCAGGTGGCATGAAAGTTATCTGGAGCTGTTTGTTATGCTATTCTGAGGAGATGCGCCCTAGTGGCAAGATAATTACAGCAGTATGTGCCAGGGCGCTTTTCTGCCCAAATGCGAATGGATGCCTGATTAAGACTCAATGCCTACACCCGCTACGGCTTTCTTGATAGGGACATAACGATTGTTGCTAGTGTACTCCTCATCCTATCAAGCTACATGCCCTAGGCAAGACGACTCGCCCACCTAATGTTGTGGCATATAAATTGTTTATTTAGGAGAGAAAAGGGCCTCACAAGTAATGGTGTCACTATCAAGATAAAAACCAAATGAGGCTGTAGTGTGCACTAATGAAATGATTTACATTATTATGATAATGTTTTTTATTTATTTTAATTATCTTTTTTTAGGTTTCAAATTTCCGAACAGTAACACCACATACAAATAATACCCATGATTCGACGAATTAACGAGCATTGCAGATGAAAAGAGAACATTCTAGATTACATTGTTCATATTATAGCGCTGACTGACAGAGAAGTAGTAACAGAAGTCCTCATGTCTATTTTGTCCTCCCTCGACGCCTGCAAAGCCCTTCCATAAATGTTCATGTTACAATTGGTAATGGATGAGGTCCTGTAGTACCCCAGTTTGCTTATGGTGTAGTTAGTCCAATCATAGTACACTGTTTGCAGTTTCATAATATACAATGGGCCTCATTAGGAGTTTGGAGGTAGCCATGCCATTTTTAGCGGCATGGCTACCCCCAAACTGGGTACCGAGTGGGGGTCCCAAAAATAGGGAATTACTAGGCCATGCCGACTTTAGCGGGCCCAGTAATTCCCATTCTCGGGACCAGGACCCGGTACATCCCCATTCCCATTTCAGCCCCCATAGGGCTCAATGGGAATAGGGAGGATGTTAACAACAGGCCCGTTGTTAGAAATCTGGACTGCTAGTGGGTCCCGCTCTGCACATCTGGTCTGGCCAGGCATCCAGAGCGGGACCCGCTGCATACGTCGTAATGTGGCAGCCCGGAATGAATGGTGCCGGTCAATACCCGGCACCGTTCATTCCGCAGCTGCCCTCGTTGGAATGAGGCCCATTGTTAACAATTTGAGAGAAGGGGCACTACACAAAAGATGCTGGTAATAAGTGTAAAGACTGGAGGGTGGTGTCTGTACTTCTGCTCTCTATATGGTAGAGGAGAGGCACAGAGGACCCCAGCCAAGATTCTCTATTCGCTAGCAATGGACGAGCAATCAAGGCCTAGCTTCTCAGGAGGTGATGCGGGCTGGTTCTTAAGTACAGTGTAGGTCCCGAAACCCCACAAAGGAATGTCCACACACTGTATTACTGAAAACACAGTCTTTATATAATTAATATTCAAAGGTGTGTACACGATCACAATAACGCACTTTGTACTCGGAAATCAACAATGATAAATATATACAATTCTAAAGTGGTACCACCAATGTTATCAAATCTCATTAAAGTGCATCAACTGTAGGGTTAAAATGTCACACAGATCAATAATGAGGAAACCAGCAATAGAGATAGGAAGGAAAGCAAGATGGTTGAAACAATAGGCAGAGTACTGGCCTCTACCCTTCAGCACAGTTCTGTGTGGAGATACCCCCTCCTGGGCAACCTGTAAAATAAAGATATATAGCACCAGCCCAGTCCATATATTGTTCAATAGCCTTATTTCCTCTTATTAAGGTTTTACCCCCCCAATGTACCTGGTGGAGTAGAGTTCTTTGAAGACGCGTCGAAGGATCCTTCTTGAGTGACTCCCTTTAAAGCAGGAGCTACGGATTGTTGAGAGGCGTCGAAGATGGTGAACTTGTCGTCGACGGTGGCGATGAGAAGTTCAAGGGTGCCGAGACCACGACGTCGATCCAGGCGGTGCTCGTCAGCGACGTCCTGGGAGGATGAGGTGTGCGGGGCACCTCGGCGATGGATTGTTCAGGACCGCAAAGAGTTTCAGAAGAACTGTGGCCCAACAAGGGTGTCAAGTCGTCGAAGTCTTTGTGGCCTTCAGGTGTCGGGAAACCCACTGGTGGATTCTCCTCGGCGCTTTGGTCGTCCTCGACTTTCTCTGGCGGGACAAAGCGGTCGACTTTGCGGACAAGGGAGTCCTTGGATTCAAATGTTCTTAGACAAAGGAGCGGGCGGCTCCGGTTGTCAGCGGCACAGCATCAAGTGCTCCCCACAGCTGGGCAACACAACTTCGACGGGCCTCCAGCGGTTACACAAACCTGCGAACCCTGGTCGGCGGCAATAGACTTCGACAGCGGCGAAGTCCGGGTGCTTTGCTTCGTTCTCCTCAGCGGTCCCATCTCGGGTCGGCAGCCTTTCGAGGGTCTGACTTCCAGGGAGCTTCGGCAAAGGTTAGCGGTGCTCAATGGTCCCTCTTAGCATGGGAAGAGGGCGCTTTACCAGGTCCTCTCTCGGATCAGTCTTCGATGAATTCGGCAGCTTTCAGATCAGGTCACAGCAAATGCAACAGCAAGTCTTCTTCTTCCAGCTGGGCGTCGAGGATCAGCAGTTCCAGTTACTCTTCAAGTGTAGGCACAGCTTCTGAACAATTTCCAGTGGTGAGAGGTCCCCAGATATACTATCTTGTCTTTCATCCATACTGCTGGGTCACTCTCAGCAGCCAATCATACAGAAGGGCATTCATGCAGTCAGTCAGCCAATCAGGCACACAGTGCATTCAGGCCATCCTCCTCCCTCTCAGACACTCACAACAAGAAATGTGGATTGGGACAAGTACCCAGCCATTCAACACTACACACTTCATTCAGGACAGTTTCAGGCAGGGCTGTCTCAGTCTTTGTCTCTCATACCAGAAACCAGACAGCCACAACAAGAAGTGCATATTGGTCACACACTCCATTCACCCAGGTCCCACCCACAGGGCGTACCCACAACATACAGTCACTGGGAAGGCTCCAGTCAGTCTGGACTGGACTTCACAACAACAACAACACCATATATGGAACTTCCACCCAACAGCCAGTCAGGGGGAAGGCACAGAGTCAGGGCTACCCAGGAGTTTGTGAAAACAAGGTAACAATTAATAGAAAGGCCACAGGGTCCATCTTGTTTTCCATCAGGAATCAACTGATTCCAATGGTAGGGCCTGGGTATCCCAAAATGGAGGATACTCAGCGCACCTGTCAAATTCAGCATGGAGCTGCCACCAGCCCATACACTAGGGGCACAGGGTTGTACCCCCACCCATGGGTGCCGTAAGGGTATCCCATGGGTCTGTTCACCAAACCAAAAAAGAGAGAGCTGCACCGCCAGGAGTCCCACAAGAACTTGTGCGTGGAAAACACAACAGAACACACAATAAAAAGGCAGTAAAGGACAAGGATAAGGAAGCCCTGTCCCTCCGATGCATTTCCAGCATCACAATAAGGTAAAATAAAGAAGGAAAGAAACACGAAAAACCGAAAAAAGAGCAACGTACAAAGGTGCCAATAGTCCAACCGATGCACTGGAAATCTAGCATAACAAGATAGATCGGATGAATCGCCTTATCCTTTAGCATTCATTGTTAAGTTGTACCTGTTAAGGCGAATGAGCACCTTGTCTCATTCTTTACCCCAGGGAAGCCTTTGTGAGCATGGTCCTCAGCTACGTGGTTACTCAGGAGTTATGAGAGTACCTCGTTAGAGTGACTCATCGCCCATTCTCCATTATCTATGAGGAACTCTCCCCAGAATTCCTGATCACTTGTCTGATATATGATTACCTTGTGTGCCATTATCTTTAACATATCTTTATCCGGATTGCATGGTGGGGACATCTGTTCTCTTGCACATGTGGAAAATATTAATGTTGACAGTCATCAGTGCTGCAATAATCCATTGGGAATTATGGGGGCTGAAATGCTGTGTAATGAGGCTACACTTGCATGTTTCAGTATTCATCCACTAACTCCTTTCGCTATCCTTCACCAAACTATTGACAGAAGTATAGGACAGCTCCACGAGAATATGCACCATATATCCGGGGCTTGGTTGCATCGCCAGCATTTAGCGGTTTCTGCGATCTTCTATGTATATAGTCTGGTTGGTGTCCAGTATTAGCCTTTTAATATTTTGCATTGGTTGAGCTTTTGCCTGGCCTCTCTTATCTCTTAATTGTGTGAGTTTAAAGCCAGTTTCCATTGGGTATCCATGAGTCTATATTGACTGGACACCTCCCATTTGGTGCGCAGGTCTATATGTAACTTGCCGGGAATGTATCCTGGTAACAAAATTGAATACAAGTGTGATGTTCTACACGGTTGGCGTGCGTGTTGTCCAGGTGTGATGCAAGTGGGGATGGTGTGAGGGTTCCCTTCAGGGTTTTCATACATATTTCTTTCAATCTTTTCAACTGCAAGTGTTTCCAGTACTGACCTGGAGGTATGTTGAAGTGCAAGGATAGATCCTCAAAGGAAATTATTCTTAGATCAGTACTAGTAAGATTCTTTAGTTGTGTTATACCTGTTTCTTCCCATGTCAGCCACCAGCTAGATTCATTATCTTCACAAAATCATAATGCCAGATTGGTTTCCTGGTGTATGAGAGGGTGAACTTCAATCAGCCTTTGGGCCCTCTCCCAGACAAGGACATTTGTTAGAAGAATGGGGTATGCAATTTTAGCAGAATTCATAATGTAGATACTTTGGCATTTTTGTCTCTGAGCTATCAACTCTCTTTCACAGCTGACCCACGTGGGAGTGGGGGGGATGGCCCTCTCCATACAGGGTTGAAATCTGACTGAGGTGTGGCGTGTAAGTACAGTGCCTCCTTCTCTTTGACTGCATGTAGCTTCAGGCTACCAATTCTAGGGTTGGAGTCTCCCCGGATAAATCTATTAATCTCTGATTCCATATATATATATATTAATCTCTGATTTTATAGTGGGCCACCAGGTCTTATTAGGGGTTATAGGAATCATAGTAAATGTGCATAGCAACCTATGTATGACCATAATTGTGATGCACTGAATGCATCCCCATAGCAAAATATCGGGGGCTGACCATTTGCGAAGGTTGATTAGGATTTTTCCCCAAGTCTCTTTAAGAATATCTTCCGAGATCTCCTGCAAGCCCCTGCTTATTTTGATGCCAAGATATTTGTGATTAAGTATATAAGGTGCTTGACAAACACTTCAGTGTGGTTAACTAGTAATAAAATGTCTTCATAAAGTAGGGCCTTCAGCTTCCCTTTCGGGGAGGGAATCCCAGAGATGCCACTGTTGTGCCTGATTGCTATTGCCAAGGGCCAAAGTGCTATTAATAATAGTAAAGGCGACAGTGGGCAACGGTTCGTGATACCCTGTTTTATCGGGAATGGGTCTAAATGGAAGCCATTACTGGTTACTTGTGCTGTCGGATCTGCATATAGTAGTTATAACTTTTGAATTTCTGCCTTGCCCTAACCAGAACTTTTCAATGGCTGCCCACAGGTATTTTCTGCATCCAGGAATAGAAGGAATTCTAGTTCACAATTATCCTTCTCCTGCTATATAGCGTGTTGTAGAGTTCTCAGGTTATCCTCTGCCTTTCTTCCTGGTACAAATCCTGTCTTTGCTTCTTGGATCAGTTGCGGGATCACCTCCCCTAATCTACGGTCCAGTCTCTCAGCTAAGATCTTTATGCCTGTGTTGAAGAGGGGCACTGGCCTATAGTTTGAACAACTATGATAGTCTCTAACAGGTTTACAGAATACTGTTATAAGGATTCTGTTACATTTCTGCGGAAGGTGCTGCTTTCTCAACACCTCTTTAAATAGCTCAGTTAGAGTGGGGGGAAACAGTAGGGATAACCATTTTAGAGAATCATGTTGGTAACCCATTATTTCCGAGGACTGGCCTGTAAGCAAAAGTCTGGCTGCCCTAGTGAATCTGTTTTGTTGTGATGTCCCGCCCCAACCATGTTCTGATTTCTTGTGTTAGTTTGGAAGGTGGTCTAGGGATTCCTTTTGTTTCTTTATAGCATGTGTATGTTTTACGGATGTCTATAAATCTCTATAACATTTCTGGATTTTTTTATTTATCAGTCTAGGTTCCGTTATTGGTTGTTTTCTCTCGTCTTTGAGCAAAGGTATTTTCATGCAGTTTTCCTTTTGCTTTAGGTGCACTGCAAAGAGCCTACCGGTTTTCTTTACTCTTTCATATGGTTTTTGTCTTTGCCTGAACAATGCATACTCAGCAGATCTGGTATGGAATTAATTGAGGGCAAATTTGGCCTGAGTTAGGTAATTAGCTGTGTCCATGGATGGCCCTTTTCCACTTCTTCCTGGATGCACTCTGTATTAGACTTCACTTGATGCATGCTTTCCCTGTTACCATAGTGTAACAGTGTAGTTTACTGAAGCCGAGTTCCAACTGCAGAAACTCTTTCATGCAGACCCTAAGAAGATTCTTTTTGCTGAGGTTTCGGAAGAGGCTAAAGTTCTTCCTCCATTTATTTTTTCTCATTCTAAGGAGGTCTATCTCTAGGTGGATTTCTACCAGCGAATAATCTGACATGTCCATTGCTAGTATATCGCTCTTAATGACTTGATATATAAGGGAGTTAGATTCTTTAAAATAAACCAGCCTGGATAACGAGCGATGTGGCCAGAATAATAGGTGATGTCCCGGTCTGTGGGGTGAAAGAGTCTCCAAGGGTCCATTAGACCGTTATCATCCAAGATGTCCTTAAGTATCTCTTTCTCTCTCTGTGTGGTGCGCCATGTATTGTTTGTCCATCTAATCTAAAGCAGGAGCTCATCTGCCTTGATGCACACTGCAGGAGCAGTACTCGTCGCCCCTACGATGCCGAGATGCAGAGGTAAGCTCCAGGCATATTATCAGCTGCCTTAGAGCCCCTCTTTCACATTGTGGTTCATTTATGCCCAAGCCATCTAAATTTGATTTTATGGCCAAGCACCCTGCCTGCTTCACTCTGCCAAGCTGCCCACCTTATTTGCTTACAGTATCCACGAGTACACTGTCTGTGTACTAATTAAAATGACTGAAAGCCGGCTGCTCCGGACCTTCTAAGATAGCTGCCGTGCTTTGTACCTCCCGCGACTGACCTTGTCTTCATTGTATGCCTGACTGCATACCAGCTGTTGCTGCTATCTGATTGGCCCTATTTTTCACCTTATCCTGCCACCAATCACTGGCAGGCGAGAGCCGACCAACGAGGTAAGGCCTAGAGAGAAGGCCATCCTATGACCGAGCGTGACCAGGCGTGTCGGCGTGTTACGCTGGAAGCTGCCAATTCCTCGCTTGCACTTTGATCCGCCAACCTATCTCAAGGTAACATTAGCCCACGCACCTAATCTAAGTTTCCTGTGCTGTATTGACTTGACCCTTCTATGATCAGATCTGTGATCACATAAATACATGTTGCCATAACCCCCCGACCTATACTTGCCGCCTATGCTTTGTTGCACACTAGCACACAAGCCCATGCGACTGTGAAGGCCCGCTGGCACCCATGTTTGCCAATAGACTGTAGTATCCTGCAAGCTATACTGTAACCAACCTAGCCCTAAGTGAACACTGCTTATGATTGCTGGCCTCCCAATGTGTTACCTAGTATGCTAGCCACATGCAAGTTTGTTTACTCTATATGCGCACTTCTCCTATCGTATAGCCCTAGGCTCCTATGCACATGCTCTATGCCTAAGTGTTAGATTTACTCTGCCATGCCGGATTGTCAGATTTACTTTGCCATGCGTGATTGTTAGATTAATTCTGCCGTTCCAGATTGCTAGATTCACTCTGCCATTCCAGATTGTTAGATTTACTCTGCCATGCCGGATTGTCAGATTTACTTTGCCATGCCTGATTATTAGATTCACTCTGCCATTCCAGATTGCTAGATTTACTCTGCCATGCCTGATTGTTAGATTCACTTTGCCATGCCTGATTGTTAGATTAATTCTGCCGTTCCAGATTGCTAGATTCACTCTGCCATTCCAGATTGCTAGATTTACTCTGCCATTCCAGATTGTTAGATTCACTTTGCCATGCCTGATTGTTAGATTCACTCTGCCATGCCTGATTGTTAGATTCACTCTGCCATTCTTGATTGTTAGATTCACTATGCCATTCCAGATTGCTAGATTTACTCTGCCATGCATGATTGTTAGATTCACTCTGCCATTCCAGATTTCTAGATTTAATCTGTCATGCCTGATTGTTAGATTCACTTTGCCATGCCTGATTGTCAGATTTACTCTGCCTGCATGCAAATAGTCAGCAACCTTATACAATATTATTCTAATATGTGTGCCACATGTTCAGCTGCCAAATTATAGACCTGTGGTCCTATCTATGAAGTTAGCCTTGATAGCAGCCTACATTCTATCTCTACCTACGGTCCACCCCACAACTAGCTCCACGTACACGATATGTACTTCCCACCGCTGTACACGGTCCTACTAAGGACACTCCTCTATATAATCACCCTACAAGATCTCACTATGTTACATCCCCCTAAGCAGGGTGACATGATCTCCAGACCTTGCACCTTAGCACAAAGGAACCTCAAATTACAGGCGAGACTCCCAAGACTGTACAACCCTTTAACCAAAAAAGCACCAAGTAATGCTATCACCGGTCCTTGCAAAACCAGCCACCCACAGCACCCTCTCCAACTGAATAGCAGACTCTTCTGAGAGCCCACTTCTGCCCCAAAATGCAATGTCAAGGTACAGCCATCACTGCCCCAACCAGCACAGTCTGGGATAAAGGGTGCACTTGTAAACGCCCGCTCTATGGTTGCCCACGCAACAGATATTGCAGACCTTCTACAAAACGAACATATAGATTTCCTAGCGATTACTGAATCCTAGCTCCACCCTGCAGCTGGTCCAGCAATTATGTTAGCCATCCCAGATGATTACACCCTTCCAAGACTAGATCGTACCACCTCTCGAGGTGGAGGTCTTGCCATAATAGCAAAAGCCAACCTTACACTTAGACTCTCTTCACCTCACAACACAAACTCATGCAAATCCTTAACTGCCAAGTTAACCATGTCCAACACACAGTCTGTATCTATCCACCTTTTATACCGACCACCAGGCCCTCTAGGATCCTTTGAAGAAGACTTAACAAACATCCTGTCCTACAACCTTAAGAACTCCTCTCAGAGCATCATACTAGGAGATTTTAACCTAGGCTTCAGCGACCCTTTAGACTCCAATTCCCCTCAAATCCACAATGTGTTAGAGGAACTAGGTTTCACCCAAAATATCTCAGGTCCTACCCAAGTTAAAGGTAGAACCCTTGACTGGATTGTCGAGCATAACTGCCCAATCACGGTCACGTCCATAATGCCTCAGCTTTGGTCTGACCACCATCTGATTATGTTCCCACTAGAGGGCCCACCCCCTATGCATACCGACAGTATAGCCCCAGCTGTCCCTACCAGGAACAAAAGAAACATTACTCCCAAAAACCTTATTCCCTTGATATTACCCACCCTCAAATCTATCCCAGACCATACAGATCCCTTCACAATGGTAGATATGTACAACAAAGTGATGCTATCATCTCTCGACATCATAGCAAAACTGAAAATGAGAAAGAGCAAATCTCACAAACATGTGAATACATGGTTCTCTCCTCACCTAAAAGTAATTAGACAAGAGAAACGCTGATATGAAAAAATATGGAGACTAGATCCTTCAGAGACCAACAAGAATAACTTGAGTAAACAAGCATCCCTCTACAAAAAAGAAATTATCCTTGCCAAAAATCCTCCGACAATCTCTGAATTTCCCAAGCTAAGTCCAATACCAAAGAGCTTTTCGCTATTCTGAAAGA
This sequence comes from Ambystoma mexicanum, assembly GCF_040938575.1. Classification (NCBI taxonomy): domain Eukaryota; kingdom Metazoa; phylum Chordata; class Amphibia; order Caudata; family Ambystomatidae; genus Ambystoma; species Ambystoma mexicanum. The sequence goes on along the minus strand of NC_090930.1, from coordinate 1,249,759,820 downwards.
GGTAAAATCCCCTAGCCAAACTCCAGACTCCTGCCTCGAGAACGAAAATTGGTGCTCTGTCATACAAAATGCCCTAGCCAATAAAATTACAACCCTGCAAACAAAGATTAATAACAAAAAAAACACACTTTTTACCACCTCTAAACCTAGCAATTCCAATACGACAGTGCCGCAATCGAGCTTACCTCTACCTCATGCAGCCATTCCCCACTTTAACTTTCGCAAAGTATCCACTAAAGAGGTTGAGAAAGTCATCCTTACTCACAAACCTTCAAACTGCCATGGTGACTTATGCCCAGCACAACTCATAAAAGACGCAGCTCGTGAACTTTCCCCTTTTATAACCAAACTTATAAATGCATCTTTCACTTCAGGCACAATACCTAATAACTTAAAACAATCCTGGGTCCTCCCACTCCTCAAAAAACAAAATGTAGACCCATCCATCTCCACTAACTACCGCCCAGTCACTACAGTTCCATTCCTACTTAAAATCCTTGATAAAATAGCATACTTACAAATCCAACACTACATTGAATATAACCACCTCCTAAGAGTTCGACAGTCAGGCTTCAGACCCCAACATGGTACTGAGACCTCTCTCGTAGACCTTAAGGCACAAATAGATGAGCTGAGAGACAAGGGTAAAACGCCACTACTGCTGTTCCTTGATCTTTCAGCTGCATTTGATTTGGTTGACCATGAGATCCTCTGAAATCACTTAGAGTCGGCAGCCCATTTCTCCCAAGAGGCACTTGACTGGATTCAGTCCTTTCTCAATAACAGAACAATGCAATTTTTCTCCCCGTTAGCAACTGCCGACCCTATGCCCATTACCTGAGGTGTGCCACAGGGCTCTTGCGTTTCTCCCACTTTGTACAATATCTTCACAAAGCCCCTTTTCGATGATCTTGAAGGTCTGGGGATCACCTACACGAATTACGCCAATGATACTCAGATCCTCATCCCGCTGATGGGGGATTATGACAAGGATTTGGCCTTTGTAAACAGAGTGTACCTTATCATCCAGGCATGGATGGATTCACACAGTCTTTGCCTGAATGATGACAAAACGGAACTCCTCGTCCTAGGCACCACAGCTAATCTGAACAAACTTGGCCAGAACTACTCCTCATTTGAAATCGACAATGACATTATTGCCATGGCTAAGGACATCAAAACCCTTGGCTTTTACCTAGATTCCACACTAACATTCAAAAAACAGTTAAACGCTATGGCTTCCGCTATCTCCTATACATGCAAACTTATCAGAGCAGCCAAACTTTTCTTTTCCTCTTACAACTGCATCACCTTAGCCAGAGGTTTGATCCTGTCCAAGCTGGACTATTGCAACACTCTCTACAAAGGTAGCAATAAATACATCACAAACAAGATTCAAATCTTACAAAATAATGCCTTAAGAGCAGCCCTAAGTCTCCCGAAGAAAGCCCACATTTCCGATACTAGAAGATCTGTCAACTGGCTCTCCACGAAAGACAAGATTCTCCTTAAATCTTTCTCTCTGACTCACAAATCTCTGCCCCTCAATACCTCATAACGAGATTCACCAGACAAGCATCTTGCCGCCCCTCCAGAAAGGCTAACTCCAACCTCCTACTGGTGCCAAGATACAAACGCACTATGACTGGGGGGAATAGTTTCACTGTCAAAGCAGCACAAAAGTGGAACTCTCTACCGCCATTCCTAGGGGAAGACCTTCCGTACTTACAATTTAGATCTAATCGTATTCACTGTATCAAAGAACACGATAACTAATGTACTGGCACCTCACTGACCCTTTTGTTATGAATTTGTAAATTGTGTATATTATATTCTTTATGTAAATATGACTTAGTGTATCTGTTCTTAATGTTGTTGATGTGTCCAGCACTGTAACCATAGCTGGACTCCATCCACAGTACCACATGTAACTTAAGCTATACAATCCTCTTGTTGCTCTTGCACCCTGCTACCTCTGGGTTAGGTGTGCATTACAAATAATAAAACAAATAATGAAACAAACAAACAAACAATTAAAGAAGGAGTCCATAATTATGTTCCATCCTCCTCCCATAAGTACTGGGATATTGTGTATTGCAGCTACAATCCAGGGGAGATAGGAGACAAACGCAGATGTGTCACCTTTAGGGGTATAAACAGATCCTAAGACTACCTCGCTACCTTTAAGCTTTAGTATGATTAGAGTTATCCCGCCTTCTGCATCTCTCCATGCTTTCCCTACTCTCTGGTGGAGACGTTTATTGATGAACATCACAAGCCCACTTTTTCTATATTTCCCCACAGAGCAGTGATAGACCTCTTCCACCCAATCTTTCTTGAGATTTTAGACTTGTTCTGGGGCCAGATGTGTCACCTGAAGCAGTGATATGTCTGGGTTTTGTGAACACAAGTATCTTAAAATTTTCTTTCGCTTGATGAGACTTTTAAAACCATTTACATTGAAGACCACAGCTTTTAAGCAATCCATCCAGCTGATATTGGGTGTTATTCCTCATACTAATGAGAACATTATCTGTACTGATTACAGTCAGTATGTTACTCAGTTTATTGAGCCGACTCATAACTCCACATTCTTTGTAATAGTTCAGTGAATTTATTAGCACTATACATTGGCAAAACATACTTTAAGGTGCATTTAAAGTTCAACACTTCTTAAGTGATACTGTTAGTAAGTGATGTTTCAACACTGACAACAAGTGAGGTCTTCTGTTTCCTTTGATCAGTAGCAATGAAAACTGGCAAATACATGACCATGAGTTTCACCCACGTGGGCTTTTTCAAGGCAAGAACCATAGTTACAATATTATTTACTATTTTTAGAGTCCTAATATTGTCAAGTTGAGTGTAATCAACGTTGCCATGTAAAAGGGCCAAATCTTCAAATGGGAGTTCCCATATTAACTTAGTCAAGGTTATTAAAATAGGTTTAATCACAGAACGTGCACGCATATAGTTGTGCACAGCACAGCAGGGGAAATCCTGTCCTCCTAACTCATATGATGGAACTATTTAACTCAGCGAATACGGAACGTTGACATTCAGTAGCTGAGGAATCCAGAGAACCATGAACTTGATTGCATCACTGCCTTCCACTTTTTCCGGTATTCCAAAGAAGCAGACGTTTCCAATTCCTGCACTATGAGCTGGAGATCCTCCAGACCGTCCAGTCCTTCCTCAAGTGTAGTAATTTCATCTTCATTGTCTGAGATTCTTCCCTTTATGGATTTTAATTCAGTATGGATTCCCCTCGTTTCATCTTGTATGTCCAGTGTTCTCTTGTCTACTGCCTCTGTGGGCGATTTTATGTCTGCTAGGTCTGTTGCATATTGGAGATATTGGTTCTTAGAACCTCAATCAGGGACTGAAGATCTAGCTTGTCCGGCGATATGGCACCTCTTCCTGCTGCGTCTGCCACCTCTGCTGTTCTTTCTATGGATTATGCATGTCTGTATGCATTGTAGGGTGTCTTGCTGTTATCAAAGCCACTTTTTAATGTAAGTTAGGGCACTGCTGTACCCTTTGTAATATGCTTGAGGTAGGTAGCCAAGTGATTGATCAGCAGGGTGTTAGTTCTAGGGTATACCCAATATGGCTGCCAATGTAGCCCAGCTGCTTTTGCCTATGTTGCCACACTAGTTTTTTATCGTTCTACACAATTTGTATATAGGAGTTTTCCTTTATTTTCTTTTTGCGCTGATATAACTTTTTCACGAGATCCAGTATGAGGTTGGGCCAAAAAAAAACGCATTGATTCTTGAAATGCAACACTGTAACAGCTTGGAGCCATTTCTTTCTGAGTCTGTTTAGAGATCTGTGCCACTGAAGGATCCAGGTTCCCATCTTAATAAGCTATCTTAGTGGAGCAATGTATCTATAATAGAGTACCATGTTATGCTATGTAGTTATTTCATCAATCAGTCTTTGTTCCAAAATATTGCATTTCCATCAGAGTACATGTACATAACAATGGATACAAAAAAGAATGCATACAATGTGGAAGAATAATCTTAAATACATCACAAAAATCATACAATAAAAATCCTTCCAACTGATCAATAATCAATTTCCTATACCTATACCATAAAACATAAAACCAGATACTGGGCCTCATTACGAGTCTGGCATTAACCGTGCAGGTAAAACCAGCAGGTTGCCTCTGACCCCATAATGAATTACTGATGCCTGACTTCCCGGTGCCAGCGGGCTATTCCGAGTCCTTCCGCAGGGAAGTCAGGCACCAGCAATTTTGAAATTCCCATTGATTCCCATAGGACTCAATGGGAATGACACAATGGAAATTGGGAACACAAAAGCACCAGCACTGTTAATAACGGTGCCAGTGCTTCCGTGACACTCCGCAGGCAGGTGCCGTTCCGCCCGCCAGGTCTGAACCTGGCGGAAGGGTGGCACCCGCCGGCAGAGTCGTAGTGTGCCAGTCTGGAAACAACAGTGCCGGTAGTCTTACCGGCAATGTTGTTTCCGGACGGGCACAATCATAATTAGGCCGACTATCTTAAGAGTTTGCAACCTTTAAAATCATGTCTGGAGTACTTACAGTTTTCAAAAAATGTGTAGCCACTAATTTCTGCCTGATTTCTTCATTTTTGAGAAACAGTCAAATCCATTTAAAATGTATATCTTCAAAACAGAAGACGTAGCAAAACAAGCAAAACGTAGCAAAACACAGTTCATTTTTACAAAAAGGACAAAAAGGACAGTACCCTGGTCCGGATGCTACTTTGAAAAGAATACCCTCTTACAGGTGTGTGTGCAATTATCATAAAATATAACCCTCGCCCAAAACTGTTTTTGCAGGTCAAATATTCAACTGCCTTTACACATTATAAAAATCACATAAAAAATGCCTCTTAATACAATTTTCCATAGGCATACCCCACTATCCTTACTTCATTACTTGTTGTTGATACTCCTACATCCAAGAGATGGGCAATAACAATATTAATTAAAACCGCTTTAACATGGGTTAGCTATCTTGATTCAACACCCTCGTCCTGCACATCAGATCTCACAGGATCTCCTTACAATACGGTTGGATTATTGGTGTCATTTATTCACAACCAAAGCATGACCGGTCACTATGTTCTTGCATCACGATAATCCCATTCACAGCCTTCTTATTTAGCACAATTATTCAAGCCCTAACCTTATTTGTTGACATTTTTCAAAAATGTGTCATTAAAACCAAATGTCCAATGCTCGTGTCCCTGTTTCACATCAAAATGTGTGTTGAGGTTAAAACTTTTATCTCTCAATTATGAATTTCTTCTCTTGCAAAGTGTCTCTGAACTTTCCACATTCTTTTTCTCATGTGAATTCCATGTATGTATGTTCTCGTTTTGTCTAGGCTATTCATTGGAATTTTTTTCTACAGGATTTGATGCAACCACTAGGCATGATGGTGCCTTCAATTGTTTGAACCAGTAAATAATTATACGTTTGTCTCAAACTAATCCTTATTCTGGGCAAGTTGCATGCAATATTCAATACAGGTATGGTGGACACTTTGTAACTTTGACAGTGTTGAGTTAAGTGTCAGAAATTAGCTTCAATAGTATGTAAATATATGTGGTTTCTTGAACAAAAGACATATCAATTTGAATCTAGTGTATTCTGTTCATATCATTTGAACCACTGAGAGGATTGGAAGATCTGTGGGAAGAGCAGGATTTTGCCTGGGGAATCCCAACATTGTAACAGAATGCTTATTTGGACACATAGGCAGGTCCTGAAAACTGCCTGGATTTTATATGGGCTAGATCTCAGAGCAGCTAATGACTGTGTTGATATGGATAATCCCTCTTAAATATTTTTTTCTGGGCCACATGGTGCATCTCAGATAGATTATATATTGGTTTTAGTGGACGACTGGGAAATGTTCAGATGTTTTGAGGTACTGGAGCACCCAGAGAGTGATCATAAACCACTGATATGCGAACAAAGCCTATGCAGTAGTAGCAGCACAGGGGTACCTTTAACTAGATAATTGTCATCAACTGAAGCTAGTGTTCATGCTCCCTCTTCAGTGAAATGGGTGAATGATTCTAAAATAGAAATGTATGATGCTGTAATATCCAACATTGAGCACATTTGTAACAGCGAGAGTTTGGACCAGAGAGTGATAGATGAATATGGTACCCTGGCTGTCAGTTTATTCCAGTTACTAACTTGGCCAGTGGTTAAAAGCAGGAAAATAGTCAGGAAAAAAAGAGTGGTTTGAAGATGATTGTAGGTCCGGGAAAGATGATATTGGGTGATGCCGGGCAGACAATGTGCTAGTCGATAAGGTGCACCTACCTAGTTAAAGATCTCAAAATGAATTAGCAGTTGAAAAGAAGAAAAAGGCTTACCTTGTCCTAATGTAGGACAAATTACAAGAAGAAGTTCAAACAGACATACGGTACAATTTTGGAAGAAAATTAAAGGCCTGCAAACTTGCTGAGAAAAGAGATATTAGGTATTAGTACCCCGGCGAGAGACAATCAGAATGCAACAAGCATTGTGATTGGCTCTCGCCAGGTCCCTACCCGGCCGGGAATCCCTCTTTCGGGATTCCACAGCCTTTGTCCCTGGCGGGGGACGTGGCAGCCCCTCAGCCAATGAGGAGGCTCGAAGCGGGGCCATCCCCGCTCCGAGCCTCCCCGCGGCTGAGAGGCTGCCTTCGCCCCCCGCCGGGGACTTGGGTAAATCTTTTTTTTTTCTTCCTTCCCTTCTCTCCCCTCCCTCCCACTCGCCCCCCAACTTACCTTCTTGATCCTGCGTCCCCGGCGGGGGACGAGGGAAGCCTCCAGCCGTGTGGAGACTCGGAGCGGGGCCATGTCCGCTCTGTGCCTCCACATGCCTGGGGGCTTCCCTCGTCCCCTGCCGGGGACGCAGGTACTTTTTTTTTTCTTCTTTTTCCCCCACCCCACTCCCGCCCTCCCAACCCCACTTACCTTTTTTTTATCCTTTTTCGGGAGCGGACGCGCTAGGAACACTTGTGTTCCCAGCGGGTCCGCTCCCGATCGCCGCCATGGAAAGGGAAAATGGACTCCGTTTTCCCTTTCCATGGTGGCGGCCATTTTCTTGGTCTTTTTTTTTCTGTCCCAAAACGCTGCAGCGTTGAAACGCTTCGCTCGGGTCCTTACCTATGGGCCCCGGGGCATTCCTGAGTCGGTAATGCCCCCGCCGCCCAGGTTCTATTGCTTAAATATTGTACCTGACATACGGAGGAAGCATTTTTCCAAATTATAGCAAGACCTTTCACCAGTCGATTGAGATGAGGGATCCAAGGAGACTCTTTTAGACAATTTAATAGTAGATGAATGGGGGAACTTAACTTTCACAGTAAAGGGAGTTAGAGAAGCAATAGACTCCCTAAAATATCATAAAGCCACTGTCCCCAATAAAATACCAATCGATTTGTATAAAGATGAAATAGCTATCTGGTTACCATTATTATTCCACCTGTATAATGCAATCATTAAAACCAAGTTAGTACCTGATTGCTGGTGATTGGTGGAAATCTTACTGATTTTCAAAAAGGGGTATAAGAGGCAACTGGAAAACTATCGCCCCATCTCTCTTCTTGACGCATCAGGGAAAGTCTTTGAAAAAGTGATCTTCACACACCTAAATGATTGGGTACATTTGTGTAACATCATTAGTGATTTGCAAGCTGGTTCCCAGGCAAGGAAAAGTACTATTGACCAGAGTTTCCATTTATACTTAATCCTACAAAAATTATTTGTCCCTACGGCAGTGTAACATCTGTGCAGTCTTTGAGGATTTAAAGACTGTGTTTGACAGTGTGTCCTTGGGCTCCCTTTCCTCAATTAGCCCAACTTGGTCCTCCCTGTCCATTGCACTTATACTCCCTTTCTCCCTTTACCCTGGCAATTACCACCTTGACCCGCCCAGCTCTTCCCCGCCCCACAACCTGAATGCACCCCATTGCACTTGTACCTCCTCCCCCTTGCACTTACCACCTTTTTAAGCACAGGGAAGGTACGAGCTTGTAGGAAAAGTCAGATTCCTGCGCTGATCTGCTTAGTGAATTATGTGTTTATGGTATTTCCTGCAGCCCTTCCAGTATTCCTGCGGGACAGAACTCCTGAAGTCCCTAGGATTGTGAAAAAATATTCCCTTCCATTTTCCATTTCTTTCCTGTCATCCTAGGTGCAACTTCCTTTCTGGTCAAGCATACTGCCTTACTATACTAAGGGCCTCATTACACATTGTGCGGTAAAAACCGCAAATTAGCGGCATGGCGCTATTAACGTGTCCGCCCTCGCAAGAGGGTGCTAATAGCGCACGATCACGAGAACGCGGACACAAGCATAGCGCCATGCCGTTAATGACCCTACTGCCATGCCGGTAAAGTCCCCTAAAAGTCCCTTACCGGCTTCCATGAAAGTGAAGATAGCACCTCCGCCCTCGCGCTACATGCAAATAGCGGTCACCGCTATTAGCAGTGACTGTTAAATTGCGGAACCGGAAATAGCGTCATCGCACAGGAACGGGAAAGAGCATGGCGGTGTAGGGTATTTTGTGGAGATTTGGGGCCTGACGGTATTTTATTACCGCCGAGAAATAACTTAGCAATAATCACTCTTTGTATTCAGATTTGGCCATGTGCAACAATAATACAATGGACATGCATTATTTCAGCACCCAGACCTGCATATTTGGTATACGTGGTTGGTGGTATTTTGGTGAGCATAATTCCCTTGTTTTATTTGTGGCCCCAATGTCCAGAATCCCTTATCTTCGCTTAGATTTTTCGTGTGATCACTAGAGAGACCTCAGACCTGCATTCTAGGGAAACCACAATTTCCAGGGATAGTGTTGGTGCGCCACCATGGGCAAACTCACTGACTTATTTACGACAGAGAGCTATATGTGGTAGTCTTGTGGTAATTTCCACTACCTTATATACGGTAGGGAGCTATGTTCAGAGAGTCTCTCTTCCCGTTGGCTCATGTACCTCCAACAAGTTATACTACAGTCATTCACAATTATTCATACTGATTCTGACATACACACATCTGTCTTAAAATGACCATTGCACTGTTTAAAAATCTCCCCACATCATTGGCATTGTAATGGTAAATAGAAAATAAACCACCCGTCTGTTTTCAAATATTTTCTGTATTATAAAATTTACATTTAGGCATGATCTCATTTTTTACAGCAATAAAAGGGAACAATCAAAGCATTTTCAATGACACACTGCAATTATAGTGGCGGAGAACAGAACTTAAATTGCAACATTAGCACTTGATAAAGACACGCACGGGACTTTCATTTTTCTAAACTGACTGCATACTTTCGTGCACACACACAGCTCCCCCAGTTAGGTAATTACCTTATCTGTTCAGATTCTTCTCTCTGTGAATGTGGCTCTCTTGGCGTAACTCCAATAAAAAGGAACGCTTGCCTTCTCAAGCCGGGGTCATTGCCTGGAATTCTCAGCTTTTTCAGATAGGACTGCCTCTGCCAGTGGAAAGGTAATTCTTTCAGCTTTCCCCAGTCTCGACTGCAGCAGGACACCCCCACAGCCAGGTCTTCTCCCCAGTAGTGCAGAAAGATGTCTGCCTGTCTTTTTCCCTGCTACTGCCCACTAAAACTTTCCTCTCAGCCCTCTTTATGACGTGTTCCAATGAAATCCATCATCTCTCATCCTCCTACTTTTCAACAATAGCTTCGCTTATACATTTGCAATTGTTGCAAATCTGACTTCCTCCTTCCTGCCGTTACTGTGCACAACAACACGGATAATCAGGCAGAGAAGAGAAAAATCTGCACACTCATTTAAATGGTTTTCAAAGTATGCCTAATTCTGCAGTAGAGAACACATTTTATTAGTGGGTTATATTAAAATAAGGTTTTATTAGTCAGGTTAATTGTTAATATGTTAGCTGTTAATTTTCAAATGTGTCTCTAGCAATATAGGCATTTCAGGTGAAAAATAGTGTGCATTTTTAAATGAACACGTGTGCTTTTAACTGTAAAAATAGCTTTGCATCTTATATATTAAAATCGTTTTTTTTGACTGAATAGCCTGTCTTTCCTTGTTAATCTGCTAACCCATATAGCAATGCACCGCACCCTTGTGGTGGTGCTGCAAAAAAAAAAATGCTACTTGTGCAGTAGTACTGTACTCTGTGCTGTAACATGCCAAATATCCTTACATATACCCTCCTTTTGTTTTTTAGAACTTGGCTATAATCCAAGCCAATCTCTAAAAACAACTTGTTCTTTCTTTTTCTCTTAAAATGCATGTGTATTGGGATATCTTTCTCTTCCTGACGTAGTCAGTAAAATCAGTAACATTTTCATTTTTACTGATAGCACAATCAACCATCCACCCATGATTAGCACCAAGATAGCCAAACCCACTATTGAGCGTTCCCCCCAGGTTCCCCAATTAAATCTTTCCACTTCTATTATGCCCAGATTACTAATTGTAATATTGTTTTTTCGCAAATTCATTTTCATAACATGTCTTTCTTTGTGATTCAATAAATATTCCACATCTGGATCTATTGGAAAAGTATCCCTTTGAAAAAAATCGATATTTTCCACTTGGCTTTCCCAAACATCATTTGTTACATGGAACAATGTTAATCCCCCAATTGACACAATTGCATCCTTTGGAACCTGTAAATAAAAAACATTATATTTTACCTGTTTAACCACGTATGTTCCATGGTTTAAATGTACTACCGTCATGTTCTTTAAACAGGTACTGACCAACCATTTACCTCTGACCATCTTAGCCTGTGCCATTTCTTCACTCCCCATATTACTAATAATCACTTCACATCCCTCTGATATACTTGGGTCAGATTTCAATCCACAAATAGCATCTGTGGCATCAGGAACAAACGGTTTACCTGGACACATATAATTTTGTTCTTTAAATGTTACACATGTTTCCAGGTTTGGTATTAAATAAACTTCAGGTTCCCATGACTGAAATGCCACCACTTCTGGAGTCTTAATCTTAATGAATTTGTCCTCTTGCCAAAATCCCACGTTGTGTACCCACTTCGTTTGATAAATAAGTTCAGGGGCTACAAATGGGATGCATAGCAAAAATCCGATCTCTAGTCTTTCCAAGTCCACATATAACGGCATTGCATTCCCCATTTCGAATGCAATTCTTATCTGTATAAGGTCAATTTCCCTCCTGGTCAATCTTTCTATCATTTGCCGAATGATATCCTGCGAAACAAAATACAAGGGAATATGTCCTTGAATCAATTGTGAAACTGCAGTTTGAACTTCTCTCATATAATTCGTTAATAGTCTATCAACAGGACTCATTATGTTCAATATTTCATTTAAAGTTCTGTCATGCTTAAGTATTATTTTAGTCGCCCGTTGCATCACATCCGCTTGTTCATTTAGAATGATTGCAGTTTCATTTATGAATCTTACTTGTTCATCCAGTCCCCCTCTAATTCCATCTAATGTCTTTTGTATTATTTCTAGGTCAATACTCAGTTGTTGTGCTTTAGTACTCAGTGTTCCTACCGAAATAGAATTGGCTGTTGATATTGTAGTACCTATTATTGCCCCAATTATAGACATTACCATTGATATCGCGAGCATCACCGCACCTCTCTTTCCTCTCTTCTTCTTAATGTCTGCTGAATTCACGAATGTTTTTTCCAATTGCATTAATATATCTCTTATTGACTGCTTAGCGTCCTCTTTTCTTATTTCCAGCCACTCTTTAGTCTGTTCAATCTTAATTCCGGTATTGTTCAAATGTTTTTCAATCAAAATCTCAGGATCCAATGGTATGTAGATATTTTGGAAAATCATCCTTCTATCACTCATGATGAATCCTGGTGCTTCTTCTACCGCGATACCAGATGCTGGTCCAGGTTCAATGACAACCTGTGCTTCTGAATTCTTGAAGATCCCTCCAAATATCACTATTGTTAAACATGTCATCGGTATCATCTTCAATGCTGATCGCTTTGTAGCCTTGGTCTTCACCCCTCTTTGGGGCTTTCCCGGAATCCGTCCTCGCGGTCTCCAGTACTCCATCGTCTCCCGTGGCCTCTGATCCCGGAACCTCCGACCAAATAATGTTAATTGTCTAAATCAAAATAGAAAATAAACAGATTAAGTACATAGCACAATACTAATTTCCACCTTTTTGCCAAAAATAAAACATGCTTGGTAAAAATACTTCTTTTTTTTTTTTTTTTTTTTCTGAAATTAAACACACGTTAAAAGAAAACAAACACATATAAAACAGCATTCAATATTTAATACACTTTCTCTCTGTACACCAACCACGAGCTTCCGTTATATGTGCATTTATTTATTTATTTATTTATATTATATATTTATTTATTTATTTATTTATATTATATATTTTCACATATATTACAGTGTTTATGTGCCATCATAACAATCAACTTTTTTTTTTTTTTAACTTCTTTGTCACTGCCTCCTGATTACACCCATTTATTTTCTCAAGGGACTCTATCCGTTTCCACATGCTCAAGCTGCCTGATCTCATGTCTGGGATGGCATGGTTTGATTTGATTTACATGGACAAACTGCTCTATTGCTGTTTCACCTTCATTTTTCAAAATTTTATACACTACAGGAGAGACTTTATCTATAATTCGGAATGGCCCCTGCCAGGCTGCCAGAAATTTAGAATTTTTTTGTTTACTTTTCCCAAAATGAAACTTGTACACCTGATCCCCTACATTGTATTCCTTTACTGATGTCTTTTTGTCATAATATGACTTAGCACTGTCAGCAGCTCTTTCCAGATTTCTCTGCACAAAAGCAAATGCATGTTGCAAATGCCTCCTCATTTCATCAATATATTCATGAACTGTGGATGCACTCACTAGAGTTTGCTCATGTGTTCTGTATAGTAGGTGTTGTGGTAACACCATTTTCCTACCTGTTAAGACCTCATGGGGGCTAACACCTGTTGCTTTGGCAGGAGTCGACCTGATTGCCATCAAAACCAATGGTAAACGCAAATCCCAGCTGGAACCTGCTTCTGCCACAAATTTCTTTAAAATGTCCACAACAGACCTATTGCTTCTTTCAACTGTACCTGAAGACGCCGCCCGATATGCGATATGTAGTTTCCTTTTCACACCTAGTATTTGCCATACCTTACTCATTAGAGTACTTGTGAAATGACTTCCTCTGTCTGACTCAATTCTTTGTGGCAACCCAAACCTTGAGAACACATGGTTCACCAGCAATGTGGCTGCTGTTTGCGCACTACAATCTGGTGCGGGAATGCACTCAATCCATTTTGACATCAAACATACCACACTCAAAATATAGCGGTGTCCCCTGCTCGACCTTTTTAAAGGACCTACATAGTCTATTTGCAAATCTGACCATGGGAGAGTTAGGCCTCTTTTCATCAATGGTGCTCTATGCATTGGTGAAGCAGGTTTAAATTGGGCGCATACTAGACATCCTCTAGTATATAATTCCACATCTTGGGACATATGTGGCCAGTAAGCATAATCTTTTAGTATTTCTAATGTCTTTTGTGAACCTCTATGGCCTGCAGTTATGGCATCATGTGCATGGTGTAGCATTAGTCCTCTGAATGAAAGGGGTACTACCCACTGTATTTGCCCTGTTATGGACTCTCTAATCATGAGTCCATCCTGTAATCTAATTCGTGTTTTGTTCTTTAATAACACCCTCAACTCTTCTTTTCCCATACAATCATTTTCTGTTAAAGGATTTTGTTCAGGATCCATCAAATGATTATAATAGATTCCCAAAATTTGATCATTCTTTTGTGCCTCAATCAAATCTTGGTCTGGCGTGTCATGACTCCACTGCACCACCGGTTGATCTACCTCCTTTGGTGCTTTAGACCGTGTGACTGCATCAATTTGTATTTCACCCATTAAATAATCAATAGGTAGCAATTCTCCCATCACAGCCCCAATCTTAGCCAGATGGTCTGCCTTATCATTTCCCTCCTTATCCTCTCCTGGTGTTTTTAAATGCCCACGAATTTTTCTCCAGTATATTGTTAAATTATTTTCTGACACCAATTTGTCTATGGCTTGTATCATTTTTCCATGTTTAAGTGGCTTTTTGTTGTATGTAACCATGCCTCTTGCTTTCCAACCAGGCAAATACTCCACAAAGCTATTCCGTGCATAGTCAGAATCAGTCACCAGGACAATTTCACTGAACTTTTTATCAACTGCAGTAGCAATTGCTTTATAGATGGCTGCCAATTCCGCCACCTGACTGCTCCTATCTCCAATCCTCATCCCTATACTAGGAACGCCTTCACATTTCAACCAGACATTTCCTATTCCTGCCACTAATTGTTTATTACTGTCATTTTCAATGTGAAAAGCACAACCATCCACGTATACAGTTGGCAAATCCTTGCATGTTTTTTCATCAAAAGCTTTGTGTGGTGATTGTTCAAATTCCTGTAAACTAGCTTCCACATCCATTTCATTTGTTATTTGTTCAGCTGCACAGTCATGTAAGTCAGCTAACCCTTGAGCAATTGGGCTCTTTTTATTTTGTCCATATCTTACTTCTACGGGAAAACCTTGTAATGCCAGCGTCCATGAAGTGATTCTGGATTGCGCTAGATTGCCTGATCTAATTCTTTTACTTTCTAAAAATTGCAAAGGTTGATGATTTGTTTCAATAATCACCTTTTCTCCCTGAACAATGGGGCGAAAATGTTGTAGCGCCCACACAGTGGTTAATAGGGCCTTCTCACATTCATTAAATTTCATTTCAACTTGGGAAAATGCCTTACTTGCATATGCAATGGTTTTGTGATTCAAATCGTGTTTTTGTGATAACACTGCTGACATACAATGTTCAGAAAAGCCTATTTCTATAAAGAAATCCCTATCCTTTATGGGGTATGCTAAACATGGTGCCTTTACAAGACATTCCTTCAATCTAGCCACTGCATCAGATTGCTCTCTTTCCCATCTCCAGGGAGTATTTAGTTTAAGCAGTTTAGTCAATGGTTGAGTGATTTCTGCATAATTCTCAATGAACTTTCTGTTATAGCCTGTCATCCCTAATAAACTTTTTACTCCTTTCACATTTTTAGGATCTTTTAATCTTTGTATGGCCTCTATTTTCTTCCTTTGTGGATTTAGCCCATGTTCAGTCACTTCATGCCCTAGAAAGTTCACTTTTTTCTTGCACCATTGTGCTTTTTGCAAAGATACTTTGGCGCCTGCTTTCTGCAATTGGCCAAGCACATGTCTTATTTCATCAAAATGGCTTTTAAGGTTTTCATTTTTTATCAAGACATCATCCACATAAACTATTGTCCCTCTTTCCGCTGCATCCGGCATGGCCTTTCTCAAAAATATGCCAAATTCACTCCCACTATTGATGTACCCGAACGGAGCTCTAAGCCAGGCATATTGAGTCCTGTCAAATGTAAAGGAAAATAGGTGTTGTATCTCCTCTGCCAATGGCACACACCAATATCCAGATGTGAGATCTAACGTGGTAAATACATTTGAACCATGTATCTGAGCTAGGCCCTGATCAATGAATGGTAGTGGCCATCTAGATACTGGTACTCTTTTATTTAACTCTCTTAAGTCTGCACACAGCCGCCATTGACCATTTGGCTTTAACACACCTAAAATAGGCGTATTGGATGTGCTATGAATGGGCCTAATTATTCCCCGTGATTCCAAATTTTTAATAATCTCTGCCAATGATTCTAAACATGCCAGCGGTAGTCTATACTGGCGTACAAACACTGGATTTCTGCTACAACCTTCTGGTAGTGTGGCCACATGTAAATCAGTTAAACCACAATCATAAGCATCTTTTGCAAATACATCCTTGAACTCCATAAATATTTCCCTCAGAGTGCGTCGATCCTCATCGCTGTTACATGCATCCGCTAAGGAGATCTGCTCTTCTACCATTCTGGAAAATTCTGGAAACTCTTCTGGTAAAGGAATCTCAGCGCTTTCCTCTAACTGTGTGGCTGTGTCTTTTTGTAGAGCTGCCACTTTCAAATATTTTGGCATATCAGCTTCCACTTCAATGGGCTGATTTCCTGTTTCATTTTCATTTAAATTAAATATTATGCAATCCTCTTGATGGCAGCACACTGTCTCATTTGAATCATAAGGATACACAGAATGAATTTTAAACATTCCTTTGGGCTGAGAGTCCAGGTGTTCTGGCAACTCGCCCTTGGCATCTACATATTTTTCAGGAATATTCCCAATCACCATGTTATTTAAATCTGCCGTATAATGTGATTTTTGTATGGCCATTCCTAATGGGGAGTTTTCCTCTAAATGAATATCCTGACAACCTTTATTATTCACCATGATTTTTACAGATCCCTCACCAATGTCTACCAATGGAATGTATTCATAATCCAGGCCTTGCTGTTTTATGGATTCATTCAGGCATACAAATGCATCAGAGCCTTTCATCTGCTGTCCATTTTTGCATTTCAGTGTTATTGCAAACTGTTTTGTAAATGCAGGAATAATAGTATTTTTCCTCATCTGTAATTCGACTGCATAAGGAACTAGTTGTGCACAATGATAAGCCCTTCTTTTGTCTTCAAATTCAGGCGCCGGCCCACCTAGGCGCGACCATATTTTTTGATTAAGGAAATCTAACACCATACACATTCTGTGCATGATGTCATTGCCCATGTAAAATTCATTTTGTGCTCCACTCACTATCCATACATTATGGTAAATTGCTTTCTGCCCAATGCTAATTTTAAGCATGCATCTGCCTGTAATTCGGTTTTCAAAGTTTGGACTGTCCAACCCAGAAACATATTGGTTTTTAATCCTAAATTTCGGGATTTCTTCCCTCTCCATAATTTTTTGCAACAATTTCTCATTAATGAAACTCCTTTCATGTTCAAGCGCTAAAGTGGCTTTTATTGTTTTAAGATAATCATTTATACCAGCGTGAACCCATGGTTGCTCATCTTCCATGTGTATCTCTGCCAGAGTGGTAATGTGTTTTTCTGAATCTGTTTTAGGAACAATATTCTGTTTGCATGTATTCTCTTTTAAATAGAAACGTAATGTGTGTTCGTCTATGGCAGTCTGCCAATCTTTCCTTGGGTCCAAGTATATTTGTACAGGTAGTTTTTCATTGTCGCTCTGATCTTTGTCTTGACACCTTAATATAACAGTGACACTAGGTATGCAGCTATTCTGTAGATATACCTCCACAGCATCCTTTGTTTTGGCAACGGTGTGACATTCTTTTATATTGCTGTTTTGTGATTTTAGTTTCTTAGGCCTCAATGGTTTTTTGGTTAAGGACCACAGCACTCCATTCACCCCATCTATGAGAGGAGACAATCTTTTCAGGCAATCTGTCCCCATCAGAAATGGAATTTCACAAATAGATGTGATCAATACCTCTTGTTTCATTCTGTGCTTTCCTATTTTTATGTCAACCTCAGTTACACCTATGATGGGCACCTCCTCCCCATTAAAGTTATGCACTGGGCCTTGATTTGCCTTCACTGTGATCTGACTCTGTGGAGGCCTCCCTTCATTGATACTCTTTACCAGCTCCTTGGACATAATTGTGGCCTGTGCGCCAGTGTCAATCATAGCAAAGGTGTGGCATTTTTCTTCTACAGTGATGGGTGCATAATATCTGTCCTCAACTTCCTCTAATACACATAAGAAATGTGAATTCTTACTGATTTCAGGGCTCACCTTTCTCAGGCCTTTTTCACTTTTGGCTAAGCACATTGGTAAATGAAAAGACATTTTTCCCTCCTTTTTACCCATTTCTGTGCGAGATATTTTATTCATTTCTCCATGTTCAGAGGTTTTTTGGAGTGTGGCCACCGTTCGCCCATCCATCTGGGTAACATCAGAGACCACATTACAACCTTCCAACTGAACATGTGTCACAACATCATTCAGCAATTTGTCATTTTTTAATTCTGTGCATTTGTGATCATTTAGTGTAATACCAGCCCTTTCAGCCTCTTCAAAAATATGTGGCTCAAAGAATTTTTCAGGTGATTGACTTGTACCCTCCTTGTGAGTATTTCCTTTTTCTGTCTGTGTTTGGTAATTGTTTTGCTTGCCCAGGGAAGGAGCTATGGCATCCCCATTTACTCCCTGTTCACTGGTATTCCCCATGCATGAGTCATTTTTCTTAAATCTGTCCCTTTGTTCTTTCGGAATTCCTAATGTTTCTTTTTCATTTGTGCAAATCTTTACTGTTTTATTTAGCTCTAAGTTAAACCGTACCTCTTTTTTAGAAGTATTTGCACTTTCTGTCACAATTTCATTTACTGGTACTTTCATTTTTAATCCATTAGTCATCTCAGAGTCGTTATGCAAAGTTATATCAGAGCAATCTGTCATTTTGGCACTGCAGTTATCATGAGTACTTAGTCACTTTTCGGAAGCCCCCCGGTCATTGCTATGGCCATCAGCCCCCTCTTTGGAAGGTTGTTTTTGCGCTGTATAGAGCTTTCCTATTTGCTCAGCTAACATTTTCACTTGGGCCTCAAGGCATTGGAACCTTTCCACCTCTCTAGGATCCTCTTTCTGTGGCCTAGGTCGATATTGGTTGTTTTCCCCCTGATTGGATCTATTCTGATACCTCTCAGGTGATTGATACCGGTTGGGATGGTTTCTGAATTCTTGATTCATTTGTGGAGGGGAGCGGTTTGCACCCATCCTTTGATTATAGTCCCCTGGTGGGGAATCATTGTACTGGCGTGGACTGTAGTTCACGTTTTGCCTCATGTCCTGTCTCTCAGATTGTGGGTACTGGCCCCTATATTGATTTCCATTATCAGTAAATCGATCCACATATCGGGGCCTATCCTGATTACCATATATCATGGTGCTGGGATCAAATCTGCTCTGTGTCCCCAATGACTGGTAGGGACCATCATTTCTTTGATCTTGATTTTGTCTCTGGTTATTGTTCATACCTGCCATATCAGACCGGTATCTTACCCGGGGTCTATCTCCTAAATATCTAGGGCTGATGTAGCTCTCTCTATTACTAGGATCATGTGATTGGAACATTGGTACAGGCAATGGCGATCTTTGTTGATTACCCCTTTGTTCAGGTGTCACATTATTTTTACCTTGGCTTTGAGCAGACTCAAGGGACATTTTGGCTGACCTGATTTCCATTACTGTGGCTGAGGGTTCTTTAGATTTAGGCCTAGTATCTTTCATTTTATCACTTTCTCTACCCTGACAATAGAGTACCTCATATAGCTTGGTGCTTTGATGTACAATCCATTCAAGGGACTTGTCACGGTCAAATTCACGGACCAATTGGGATATGATGTCTTTCTGTAGCCCATAGAAGTATGCGGTTTTAAACTCATTGGAATTTGAGTCAAAAGATACATCAAAGCGAGAGAATGCTCTTTTTAAGTCTTGTAAAAATTGGCGAGGTGATGTATTAGGTCCAGCAGTAATAGTGTACGCAACTTTCTTTGCCTCTTGCAATGACTGAAAAGGAGAAAAATGACGCCTAATTTCTTTTTCAAACTCCAGCCATGTCATATTCTGCTGTTCATTTAATCCCCTTATGATGCTGGCCGTCGGGGCATCTAAAGTTAAATGAAAATATTGTCTGTACTGTTCCTTAGGTATCTGGAGCGCTTTAAAAATGTCATGCACCGCTTCTAAGTGATCCTCAATGCAGCATTCACCTCCCTTTTTAAATGGTTTGATCAGGGCTTTAATGGATTTCATTATTTTTATGGGGCTACTTGTTGCAATGCATGGAATTGCACTATTTTGTGATTCAATCCTGTTTTCAGGTGTATGAGATTGGTGGCTGCCCCCAATGGGAGTATCAAATCCCCCAAGGGCGCTGCAACCAAGTTCAGTCACCGTCCCAGTCACTGGGGCACTAGCTCTTTGGGCAGAGCTAGAATTCACCTCCACTCCATTGAATGTGGTACCCTGCCGCCTCTCCTGTGACCTGGGAATGCACATTTGCTGTTCTAAGTCCTTACACTTTTTAAGGAGTCTGTTGGCTTCATCATGCAAATAATTATTTTCATCACTCATTTTATTAATTGCCTCCTGCATGTCACACATTTGAATTTGGCATTCATTGAACTCTTTATTTCTTTTGTCTCTTTCTTGAATCATTTTAATCATTTCTTGTTCTACACTCTGGAGATCACCTTCTTTTTCACAATGTTCTTTTTGTAAAATCTGCATTTCTGAAACAACCTCATCTTTATCCTGCCTAATGTGATCCACTAAGGCTTTTAAGTGTGTCAATTCTTGCTCACTATCTTCAAATTGTTTCTTGCTTTTGGATAACTGAGTATCAAAGTCTCTGCATTTTAATTGCATGTCTTTTTGGCATACATCCAATTCTGCTCTCAACATTTCCTGATTTTTACTTGCCCCATCTATTTCAGTCTTTAACCTGTTAATTAGCTGAGTATCATTCTCTTGCATTCGCAGTGACTTGTTTAAAATAAACCATATTTTGCCGCATAGACGTATTAAACAGTCTTTCTCTGCACTTTTATCGGCTGCATTCAATAATCTCGTAAGGCAGACCTGAATTATGCTGCCTTCTGCAAAAATATTGTCTAGTTTTTCTTTCTGCACCTCACCCTGAATGCGGTTACTCCATTCTAAGGTACTGTTCGAAGACCAATTCCCATGTGCAAATAACTTTGCCTCTAAATATTGCACTAGATCTGAGAATGTGGTTTCCCTTTGTGACATTCTGAAATTCGTTTTTAGTGGCACACTGCTATTATAAAATGGGTTCCCTTTAATGTGCAAATGGCAGTGTGAGACACGCTTGCCACGCCCAGTAGGTACTCTATGATCACTTTCCCGGCCTGCAACGCACCATAATTATGTAGGGTATTTTGTGGAGATTTGGGGCCTGACGGTATTTTATTACCGCCGAGAAATAACTTAGCAATAATCACTCTTTGTATTCAGATTTGGCCATGTGCAACAATAATACAATGGACATGCATTATTTCAGCACCCAGACCTGCATATTTGGTATACGTGGTTGGTGGTATTTTGGTGAGCATAATTCCCTTGTTTTATTTGTGGCCCCAATGTCCAGAATCCCTTATCTTCGCTTAGATTTTTCGTGTGATCACTAGAGAGACCTCAGACCTGCATTCTAGGGAAACCACAATTTCCAGGGATAGTGTTGGTGCGCCACCATGGGCAAACTCACTGACTTATTTACGACAGAGAGCTATATGTGGTAGTCTTGTGGTAATTTCCACTACCTTATATACGGTAGGGAGCTATGTTCAGAGAGTCTCTCTTCCCGTTGGCTCATGTACCTCCAACAAGTTATACTACAGTCATTCACAATTATTCATACTGATTCTGACATACACACATCTGTCTTAAAATGACCATTGCACTGTTTAAAAATCTCCCCACATCATTGGCATTGTAATGGTAAATAGAAAATAAACCACCCGTCTGTTTTCAAATATTTTCTGTATTATAAAATTTACATTTAGGCATGATCTCATTTTTTACAGCAATAAAAGGGAACAATCAAAGCATTTTCAATGACACACTGCAATTATAGTGGCGGAGAACAGAACTTAAATTGCAACATTAGCACTTGATAAAGACACGCACGGGACTTTCATTTTTCTAAACTGACTGCATACTTTCGTGCACACACACAGCTCCCCCAGTTAGGTAATTACCTTATCTGTTCAGATTCTTCTCTCTGTGAATGTGGCTCTCTTGGCGTAACTCCAATAAAAAGGAACGCTTGCCTTCTCAAGCCGGGGTCATTGCCTGGAATTCTCAGCTTTTTCAGATAGGACTGCCTCTGCCAGTGGAAAGGTAATTCTTTCAGCTTTCCCCAGTCTCGACTGCAGCAGGACACCCCCACAGCCAGGTCTTCTCCCCAGTAGTGCAGAAAGATGTCTGCCTGTCTTTTTCCCTGCTACTGCCCACTAAAACTTTCCTCTCAGCCCTCTTTATGACGTGTTCCAATGAAATCCATCATCTCTCATCCTCCTACTTTTCAACAATAGCTTCGCTTATACATTTGCAATTGTTGCAAATCTGACTTCCTCCTTCCTGCCGTTACTGTGCACAACAACACGGATAATCAGGCAGAGAAGAGAAAAATCTGCACACTCATTTAAATGGTTTTCAAAGTATGCCTAATTCTGCAGTAGAGAACACATTTTATTAGTGGGTTATATTAAAATAAGGTTTTATTAGTCAGGTTAATTGTTAATATGTTAGCTGTTAATTTTCAAATGTGTCTCTAGCAATATAGGCATTTCAGGTGAAAAATAGTGTGCATTTTTAAATGAACACGTGTGCTTTTAACTGTAAAAATAGCTTTGCATCTTATATATTAAAATCGTTTTTTTTGACTGAATAGCCTGTCTTTCCTTGTTAATCTGCTAACCCATATAGCAATGCACCGCACCCTTGTGGTGGTGCTGCAAAAAAAAAAATGCTACTTGTGCAGTAGTACTGTACTCTGTGCTGTAACATGCCAAATATCCTTACAGCGGCCATCTTTAAAAACACAATCCATTGCCATCCTCTGCCCCCAGGACCTGTTTCGAGTTGTGAGCAGTGCAAAATCATCTGGGACACCTGCATCATGCCCAAGACACTAAAAAAAACCTCTGACAGGCAGCGCAAGGAGAAATATACGCCAGAGGAATTGAACATGCTAACACAGGCCCTGGCTGAGAATGCCGAGGTAGTGTTTGCTAATGACATGCGCCGGCCAACCTTATTGAAAAAAAAAGCCATCTGGGAGGAGGTAGCTGTCAAAGTCAGTGCTGTGTGCACCAGCACACGCACTGTGCGCAAATGCAGGAAGAGGTGGGACGACCTCAGACTGCGGGTGAGGGGCATCCTGGCTGAAAAACATTGCATTGCCAGCGCCGGTGGAGATGGTTCACCAATCCGAATGAAGGAATGGGAGGAGACATGTTCAAACCTGATTGCCGTTGAATCCATTGAAGGAGTGGGCAGCATGGAGTTCAGCGTGGGTAACACTTCAGATGGAGGTGAGTGTACACATGACAGGATGCGATGTGAATGTACTGTCCCCCCCATATGTGAGCACAGACTCCTCTCATGCATGGACACACATCCACACATGCATCCATCCCTCACCATGTCAGTGTCAGACCCAAACACACACCCATGCTCACATCACCAGAGACAAGTTCCAAACACAACCATGCATGGATGAGGCACTGAACTTGCACATCACCTGCATCCACAACTACTAAGTCCCAATGGCCACAACTGCATCATTTATGTAATCTGCATTAAGTATATTGAAACGCAACCAATGCCATCCCCCTTCTCGTCCCTGACAGGCTCACATACAGATGGTGAGGATGCCACTGATACATCCCAGGCACCAGCTATGTGCAAGAGGCCAAGGTCACAGGAGCTGGAGGACACCCCAACAACATCCAGGGGCAAGGGGCGAAGGCCACACCTGACGAGCAGAAAACATCGGCACAGTGCAACTGCCTGGGCAGTAGTAGCTGCAGCAGAAACTGCAGCCCCACCACCGGTGGAGAACCCACTTGCACCAATGCCAGCCACCGAGGGCCCACCACCAGCTGCGGCAAGCTCCGCTGGTGAGGCAGCCGACACTGCCCCCTTATCCGATCTGGAGGACACCCTAGTGGAGCCTATGGTGATGCACACCCCAAGCCGCCATAGAACCGTAGAGCCAGCCCCAACCCAGACCCCTAGGTCTGATGTGACTGTTGAGGACAACTACCCAGCAATTATGTCCCCCATGTTACCTTCACCTGCTGCAGTGGGTGCATCAGAGGGCACAGCATCCAGTACACGGTCACCCAGCACTGCCCCCCAACTGACCACCATCCTGGAGCGACAACATGAGCTGACTGTGCTGGTTGGCCAGCATGTCGAGGAGGCTGCCCGACTCAGGGAGAACATTGTGGAGACGGTGAGGCACTCCACTGAGAGAATGGATGCAAACACCGACAGGCTATGCAACGAGATAGCGATGCTCAGGGAGGTCCTTGTTCGCATGGCCGACACCATGGACCGCCACTTTTCACAGCTAGCCCAGTCTGCCCCATCATCATCTTCGGGGTCGAGACAGACAAGCCCCCTCCGGCGCTCTACACACACCACCAGGCGCACGACTGACCGTCCCCAAGATGCTGCCAAAGACAATGGCAAATAGGGTGTCAATGGAGATTTCTCTGTGTGTATTGGCCAGGGCAAACATGCCAGACACATGAGGGACTGTTGGTGGGGGGTGGGCGGTAGGGTGTTATGGGTCTGTTGTGGGGGGTGGGGGTAGGGTGTTATGGGTCTGTTGTGGAGGGTGGGGGGTAGGGTGTTATGGGTGTGTTGTGAGGGGTGGGGGGTAGGGTGTTATGGGTCTGTTGTGGGGGGCGGGGGGTAGGGTGGTGGGATGTTTTGTTACTTGCACTTCTACACCTTTCTGTTTCTCAATACACTGGTTTATGATCAAAACACAGGCTTGGGCATCTTCATTGTGTATGTGTACTTTATTGGCGACAGGGTCCATTGCGTGCTCCCAAACATACACCAGTGCATTCATACCCATATCCATGTGACAGTACGTAAACATGTTCCTCAGAATATTTGGTTGATCAGATGCTGTCTCACAGCACGTCCCTCCTGCCCATCCCCTCTTTCAAGACCTGCATCCCCTTCACCTCCGTCCTCATCAGGTGCTTCCATTTCAACCTCAGGGGGCAGTGGCACATTCCGTCTGATACACATATTGTGCAGCATGACACATACCGTGGTGATCTTGCCCACCTTCTCATGTCCATACAGGAGAGCACCGCCAGACCTGCTAATGCACCTAAACCGTGACTTCAAAAGGCCAAAAGTCTGCTCGATCACGATGCGGGTACAGGTATGTGCACAATTGTATTCCTCCTCGTGCCTGTTCTGTGGGTTCCGTACAGGTTTGAGGAGCCAGGTCTTCAGGGGATAGCCTGCATCACCTGTGTGAGGGAAGGAACGGGATCCTGTTACTGTTCACCTCAAGAGCGGCCTGTTCATATCACACAAATTGATATTGCATTGTGATTCAAGTACACAATTGACAGCATACATGCAGATGGTCTGGGTGACAGCAACGTGCAAGGGGGAGGTTGACCCTGCAAGTAGACATGCCACATTGATGCCTCAAACAGTAATTGACATGTCCTGGGTGATGCGAGGTCTTCGGTGTCCCTGGGCCCAGGCAGATATGTTTCCACACTGCTGGTGTACTGCCATTCCAACATTGATGTTGCCATGAGGAGAGGCATCTCTTCAGTGGTGGAATAGGTGCGTGGGGAAATGCTATGGCTAGTGGTGATCCCTGTGCATGCATTATAGGGCACATTGCATTATTGATGCTGTGCTGGACTAATTCAGGATGTAATCTTGGTGGCATGTGTGGAATTTTTGTACTTTGTGGCGTGGAATGTTGTGCAATTTGTATGTGGATGGATGTTTAATGTTACTAGACCTGGAATGTCATCTGTGTTGTGTAGCTTATACTTGCATGTCGGTTCATCTCAAGTACGTTGCCGCCTTCCCCGATGGACATTGCCGTACATCTGTATGTGCATTTTGCCCACATACGACAGGCTACACCCAGTTGGAGTACGTATCTCTCCCCCCCTTCACACCCAGTTGGAGTACGTATTTCTCCCCCCCTTCACACCCAGTTGGAGTACGTATCTCTCCCCCCTTCACACCCAGTTGGAGTACGTATCTCTCCACCCCCCCAGTCACATTGCCATGTGCTTGCCCTGCTACTCACCAAGTAGCCACAAACGTTGTCCGGTGTGTTGCTCCATGTAGCGTGGGATAGTTGAGTTCCGCAGGGCCGTGGAATCATGGGTTGATCCGGGAAATCGTGCACAGCAATGTGTGATTATCTTGTTGGCATCACATACCATTTGGACATTGATAGAGTGGAATTGCTTCCTGTTTCGGTAGACTACTTCATTGTGATGTGGGACCACCAATTCCACATGGGTACAGTTGATGGCCCTGATGCAACTTGGGATGCCTGCCAGTGAATAGAAGCCAACTTTTGTGTTTGCAATCTCCTGGGCAGTCCGTGGCATGGATATGAGTTCAGGTGCATGCTTCAGGAGGGCATCGAGTACCTGGTTCAGCGTGCGGGAGAATACTGGTTGTGAGATGCCATGCATCTGTCCCACTGTATGCTGGTAGGTGCCTGTGGCCAGGAAGTGCAGCACACTCACCACCTTTAGTAGCGGGGGGATGGCAGTTCTGATGTCTATGAGGCTCACAATGTCATCGTGGATCATGTCCACGATGCTGGTGATGGTAGCCCTGTCCAGACGGTACAGGGTGTGTATCTGCTCAGGGGTTAGGTTAAATGGACTGGTTCTGATCCTCAGGATTGGTGGGTGCCTCTGTGGTATGATTGGGTGCTGTGGTGGTGCTTGCTGTGCCTGTCTTGCCCTCCACCTCCTCCTCCTCCTGAGTCTCCTTTGTGCTGCCTGTTGTTGTTGCAGCTGCACTGCAACGAGGTCCTCCAGGCCATGTAATGCTGCCAATATTGGAACCATCTTGGTGTGGGAAGGGGTGTGGGAAGAGTGTGGTGTGCTCCTTTTGAGCTGCCACAGTCTCCATTGCCTCCACCTGTGCTGATTGTGTCCACCTGTGGCAGGTGGGAACACTGCTCAGTTCTCTTAACGGGTGGTTCGCGATGGCGGTATTAGCACCATGGTGGTAAGGGGTTTTGGGTGCTTTACCATGCCGCTATTAGCATGGCCGCTTGACTCGTGATAGTGTGCTATTGGCGGCATGGCACTATTTACGGGATGGTGGGTCGCGCGCACGCAGACTGGCCGCTATTAGTGGCAGCCTACTTAGCGGTGCCGCTAATAGCGGTGAGACGGGTCGTGATACGCATGGGGATTTAACGTTACCGGTATTCCATTACCGGTAACGTTAAATCCCTACCGCCTACCGTGTAATGAGGCCCTAAATGTGTAAAACTGGATATGTGTAATTGTGTCACCTCAAAACCACCACACACCACCGTACTGACAACCTTTTGTGTATTTATGCAATGTGAAATGTATACAACATAATGCCTATCATATGTCTAAACCAACAACTGGCAACTCACAGCAATTCACCTCACCACCACCATGCACTATTGCGCTTACACCTTATCACAGCCTTGATAAAGACCCCTGGTTGAAACATGTGTTGGCTTTTTTTCATCATGCAAATGTACAAATACTTGGTTGCAAAACCCAGGCAACCAATTACCAGTTAAAACCCAATAAAAACCAACAACATGAAAACCTAATTGTTTCCAGCAGTGATTCCATGATCATACACTCAGGCATCACTATAACAAGTGACAACAGTCAAATCCAGTACCATTACCACCAGGGATCCAATGATACCTTCTTAAGCACTTGCATGGTAGGATAGTCACAAGGCCAATATAACCATTTTTGTTGTTCTACTTTGATGATTTCCATGCCCCCCTCTCCATCTTGTCTTGTGGCACCTGGAAACACTTGAGTATAGGTGCCATACAAATGTCCAATAAACAAAATAAATTAAATAAACTTAAAACCTTCCTTTTCAAAAGATAATCCATTTATTCTCATTTCTGATATGCAGATAAGCTCCAAGAGTCTGTGTATTTTGCAATGTGCATTATAACCAATTATCTCCAACACTAACTAAGCTATCCCTTCATCTATACAACCACACAGACTCCTCCATTCATCCACCCAGTTACCATGCACACAAGTAGGCACAAACTCGTTTACCCATCCACCTGCTCAGCCAAACCCACAAACACATATACAAACTCATCCATCATCAAAGAAACACACCCTTTCATCTATGAAGGAGTCAGACCTGTTGGCTTTGCCAGGTTGTTCTTGTAGTAGTGGGAACATTTTACTGATAAGAGTAGTCTGTGGTTGTGGGACGAGATTAGAATGATGCCTGTTGGTTACCATGTGACCCTGCATCATGATAAAATTGTAAACCATATCAGGAATTCATGGCTTAATGTTGTCATGCATTGCCTGGACTGGAAATGTATAATCATTTTAGGAAGATGAACATTTGTAAATCTATCCTATAATAAGACTGAATTCTAAAATTGCAAGACTAGTCGAATATAAAAAGACAATGACTTTCATGAGAAGGAAAACTGCTGTCTCAATTACCCCTTTTTATCTGCTCTTGGACATAATGTTCAAAGTAGCATTCCATAGCAGATCCCTTAAAGATATTAACCATACGTCTATCTACCTCAAAATTCACTGAAATGTTGATCTTGCAAGACAAGATTACAGACTTCTGTTCAAAGCATCCACATGATGTGCTAGTTCTTTACTCTTTCCAAGCCCTGCCCCCTCGAGGGCCTGCATGGAATTATGGGGTATGTGCCCATATGTGCAGCTCGCACTGTGAAGGCAAGTGAAGAATCAATGAGATGGGGATTATTCGTAGTAATCACGCATTAACCCTATCATCTCTCCCTCTTCACAATAAGCACACGTTGAGGACATATTCATTTACATTGGTTGCTAAACTGGCAATCCATCCAACAAACACTCCTACAGCAGATGTTGTTCAATCTATCTGCAGTCTTTGATCTTCTTGACCATGGAAAGCTTCTCAGTACATTATAGGCTATGGTTCTGGCTTGGAGGGGGCCTCCGGCTGGATCAAGTCTTTTCTTACTAACAGGAAATCAAGAGTATGCTGGGGCCAGGTAACTTCCACTCAAACAGTAAGTTTGTCTGGAGTACCCCAGGATGCATGCTTATCTCCAGCTCTCTTCATTGTCTATATGCACCTCTTGTCTGATAATCTTGATAGAATAAGGGCTAGATTCACAAATTATGCTGATCACACTAAGCTATTGATTGAGCTGAGCGGTGATTATACTGAAGATACTAAAAAGATTCAAGGCATTTACAAAATACTTAAGGATTGGATGACAGCCAATTGGCTGTGTCTTAACAGACTGAACTCTTGATTTTTGGGTCTCACAAGCAAGGGAAAAACTCGACTCATGCTTTTAAAATTTTTAAATTCTCAATCATTGGTACAAGATAAAGACAAGACACTGGGTGTATGCATTGACTCCTCTTTTGGTGCGGATATTGAAGTAGATAGCATAGTAAAAAAGTCCCAGTACTATCTCAGACTGTTGAGGCTGATAAAACACTGTAACAACAAAGAACTGTGAAATGTTGGGGAGGGCATCCATCATGCCTAGATTAGATTACTGCAATGTGCTCTTAGGTGGTGCCAATGAGAGTTGTGTTAGTAAACTACAAATACTACAAAACGATGCTGTCTGCATCATTAAGAACATACCTAGGAGAGAACACATTATCACCTCCAGGAAAGAGCGCCACTGGCTGCCGGTGGCATGCAGGATCCTCTTCAAAATGACTACTTTGACTCACAAGTGTTTGTTTGGATTTGCACCTTTCTATTTTAAGGAATGCCTTGTCCAACAATCATCTGTTAGATCTACTAGATACAGAGATTCACTTCGGCATATATATCCAAAAGCCGGGAGAGCAAGGGGGAATGGGCGTTCCTTTCCTGTGCAAGCAGCGATTGTATGGAACAGTCTACCTGCTGACTTAGGGAAGGAGAGGAACCTCCTCACCTTTCGCAAATGCTTCAATTTAACCCTGTTTTAGTGAATTAACCTAACTCCTTGATTCTGTCCTGTCTATTTTTGTTATCATGGTGTTGGTGGGTGCTCTGATGCCTCTAGCGCATATTACATAAATAAATACATAGGGCCTCATCACGACTTCGGCGGTAACCCTTAAATCCGGCGGTAGCACTATTACCGCCAGATTTAAGGGTCCGCCGAATCAGGGCTTCGGCGGATTTCGCCCCAGCTCTGAGCTGGGGGGAAATCTGCCGAAAATTTGTGCTATTACCGCCGGCGGGAAATCCGCCGGCGGTATTAGCGTGAAAATTCCCCATTGAGCCCAATGTGGAATGGGGCATTCCCGAATGGGCTCAGTGGGGAATGGGGACTTACATTACTGCCAAACTCGTGATCCGGCGCTATTAGCGCCGGGGAGTTCGGCGGTAGGGCTAATAGCATTACCGTTACCCCCAAGTTGTGATGAGGCCCATATAGTCTTATTCATGCACCTGACTTCCATCCTGTTTTTGTTTCCCACATTTCTCCCCAAATCTTGAAAATGAAAACACACACCAGGAAAAGTCAACTTCTTTTATAGTGAACTTTCTTTCTCAATTACTAGCAATTGCCATTATATGCCAAACACTTCCACTACATGTGAGGAATGTACATCAAATGCCCATGCGTATGAGTCATATACCCACGCGTGGCACTCATATTCCATTGTACCCTGTTAATCACATCATCTGACAGATATGCCTGTGAAATGTTAAGAAACGTTAATCATTGTCATTTATTTGCATTATCTGCCAGCTCTTGCTTTCAAATATAAAACTCTAGAAACATTTCTAACTAAATTCATGTTAGTCACTGTATTAACCTTTAGGGATTGAGCCCTATGTTTATCCTCCAGGAATTCGAAGCTGTGACTTTATCTTGCACATGGATGAATATCAGTGTGAAGTACTGAATCCAGGGAGTGACAGGAATCATTGGGCTGTTTTCAAATGTTTTTCAACTTAGACTAAAATGCTCTGAATCGAAATATCTGCTGTGACAAGGCAGGGTGGCATAGGAAGAGAGACACCTCCATTGTTGAAGCTCTACATAAAAGGTTATATGGTTATATAGACTACATACAATGCATTCACCTTGAAAGGATGAAGGAATGAGTTGGCCCTGGTGGGATTCACATCTTTGGCTGCCTACCGGCTGGAAATGATGCCAGAGCCAAGTGCTTTATTAGCTTCACATGAGACATGCAAGGACTTTTGTGTCTTGTGCTGTACCTGTTATGCAGCAATTCTGTGACTTCTGTTCCTTTTGGGTTTGTTCACAAAAACCTTGACGAGGAGTAGGTCAGTTCATTTATTGATTGGCAAGCATGTGAGAGATGGGGTCAGATAACCTTTGCTGTCTAAATAGAGTGACCCCGAAGCCCAAGTCACAAAAGGCAGCGCAGAAAAGGGTGGTGTGCTGTATGTCGAGTTTCCAGGTCCACTCTTTTCAGGTCACGAACGGTTGCAGCTGGAGACTGCAGCAGGTACGTTGTGGGGGTAGGCTGGGGCAGAAGCAGTTTAGGGGTGGACTACCACCCCCAAAGGAAAGGGAGAGGGCTGGTAACAAAAGGCCACCCATGCAGCCCTTTTGTTCTTGAATCCGCAAGGTCAGCCTTTTGTTTCTGGCCTATGGCGTCAGATCAGGGAAGATATCTTCCATTACATATATATTTTTTGTGTTTAAAGATTTTTATTTAAATCATACCATACAAGGAATAAAAGGAATTATGTTACATCTTGCATCAGTTCTGACCATAGAGAAATAACAATATGAAACTTAAATATTCAAAAAGTGTTCATGTCTGCTTGTAACATCTTGAACAATGGAGCTACCAGGAAAGAGAACTTGATGACAAAAGTCCACTGAAATGTTGAAAATACTTTTGATGGTTTTCCAAATAAGAAGCCAAAAGGACGAGACAAATCCACATTCAAGAACCATATTTTTAAAGGATCCGGGAGATTGATGAAAGCTCCAGCAATTGTCATTTTGTGTAAGGCCACATCTGAAAAGAAGTGAAGGAGTAATAAATATTCTGTGATGAAAAAAGTACATAGTTTGTAGTATATTTGCCAAAGCTGTGACCTTGGATGTATGATTCCAAACTTTAGGCCATTCCAGTTGATTGTCTCTTAGTATACCATCATGTTGCCGGCTTAGAAATTTTTGTGCAAACTGTGTACAGAGCAGTTTTGTTGAAGAATTTTATAATATGAAGAGGCAGATGTAGACGGTTTATAGAGAGATTGCAACTCATCAGCATTTGGAGCAATGGTTTTGTTAATGAGAGAGTTATAATTTTCAACAATTGCATCAATAATGGAAAGGAATTGCTGCAGAAATGAGAGTGGACCATTGACTCCATCAACAGATACATCAAAATTAACTGGGACCCCTTGAACAAATAGCTGATCAAGATATTTGATACCCAGAGAGAGCCATGACCTCAAAGAAATTGATTTTTCATTGATTCTAATTAAAGGATTAAACCAAATATACAATGAGATGAAATGATGGAACTTGGGAGTTGGGGAGAATAAGTACATTCTGAAGTAGCGGGCAAATGCAATTATACTTGTACATTTAATAAATCTGGTTTTAGCTTTAATATGAAAGCAATGGGGAATACCATTGCTCTCTCTAAGCATAGCCATTGGGGTACATCGTCAGAACGTTCAGGGGTGCACCATAACTGATCTTGTTTTAACACAAAGGCCATAAGATAGTGCCTAAAATCAGGAAATCCAACCTCTCGAGCTATCCATGGTAGTTTAAGTTTGCTGAGAGCTAATCTATGTTTCTTTTTCCCACAAATAAATGTAGCCAAACAGGTATCAATGGATTTAAAGAAAGAGGAGGGAAGAGGAATAGGCAACATGAATAGAAGATACACAATAATGGGTGAAATCATCATCTTAATGGATTCTAATCTACCCCACCATGAAAGGAAAAGAGGAGGCACGGAATGTGTGTATTCTTCTATGCTAGAGAGAAGGGAAGGATTGATGAGTTTAATGATGTCTTTGATAGAGGAGGAAATATGTACACCAGGGTATTTGAAGCCATTTGGACACCATTTCATGCCTGAAGCTACTTTTTGGTGTTTGGTACAATGCACATTAAGAGGAACAATGTCCAATTTATCTGTGTTCAGTTTGTATACAGAGACAACAGAGAATTGTGAGATGATTTCTAAAATATGTGGTAAGGAAGTATCAGGATCTTTAAGTAGTAATAAGACATCATCCTCATATGCTGCCAATTTAATTTGTAGATCACCACATCTCATACATTCTATATTGATATTTATATTGGACAAAGGCAACCTTGGTGTGTGGCTCTAAATAAAGGGAAAGGAGGTGATGTATGTCCATTGATGAGCATTTCGGTCTTCAGCTTAGAATAAAGAACTTTGACTATTCCTAAAAATGGGTATTCAAGCCCATGCCATTTGAGAGCTTCAAACATATAGTTCCATTCGGCCTGGTCGAACACTTTCTCAGCATCCAGTGCGACCGCTGCATATGGAAATTTAAAGCATTGAATGGAGTCTAAACAATCTAGAACCAGTCTTATGTTAGAAGAGGATAATCTTCTCTTGATATAACCTATTTGATCTTGGTTAATTTTTTTTCGGCAGTACCAATATGAGTCCATTGGGTAAGATTGTTGCAAAGATTTTACAATCAATGTTAATGAGGGAGACAGACCAGTAGCTTTGGGGAACTTCAGGATCTTTACCAGGTTTGGTAAAAACTATGAGCATGGCTTCCAAAAATGATCCCCGAACCCTACCATCTTGAATAAATTGGGAAAAGAGTTCATTAAGCTTGGGTACTAAAATGTAATTGAAATGTGCATAGAAATCACGTGGACAACCATCCGGACCATGAGCTTTGCCTTCGTTGAGGTCTTTGATGTCCTTATGAATTCCACAAATGGATAGGGGAGCATGAAGCGATTGGAGATTGGTTAATTGATATGAAGAGTGAGGTATATCATAAAGAAACTTCTGAATGTGGTCATTATTAGGAGATGGTTCAGAAGTATATAGATTCTTATAGAAATTAGAGAAGACTTTAATGATTTCTTTATCTGAAAACTTTGTATAACCCAAGCAAGTTTTACTGCAATTGTTGATTTCCCTTTTTTATTGGTCGATTTTAGCCTTGTTTTTTAAGAAGTTATCACAGGAATATTGGGTTACGATTTTATTGTATTGAATTCTAAGTTTGATGATGGAATTTAGGATTCTTCAGAATTGGTGCGTGAGTATTGAGACAAGGGTTTTAAGTTCTTTCAAAATGTTCTGCGACACCTGTTTGAGCACTTTCTTTTTATGGGCCACAAAGCAAATAATGTGTCCTCGAAGGACCGCTTTGTACCAGTCCCAGTTGTTAGAGGCTGAGGTGTCTTGGTTTACATTTTCTAAGAAATCGTAATCATTTTGTTGTGTTATGAAGGGAAAACATTCTTCATCTTTGAGGAGAGCTGAGTTGTATCTCAGCTGTTAGAGGTTTTCTAAACTTTTGTGGAGTGGATATTTGTATATGGACAGGTGCATGATCAGATAATGCTATTGAGTCAATTTTGGCATCTAAAACGCAGCGCACAAGGGATTTAGATATAAATATATAATGTAATCTAGATAGTGTTTTTTGAGGGCTAGAGAAGAATGAGAATACAGAGTCGGAAGGATGTGTAATCCGCCAAGAGTTGATAAGGCCTAATTCTGAAATAAATTTAGTAAATTGCATATGGGATTTTGTAAGTTTATAACAAACATTGGATTTCCTATCTAAGAAGGGGCCTATGATCTTGTTGCAGTCCCCACAAACAATCAGATTATTAGGATTAGAGAGGAAGACATGGTTTTTAGATTGCACCCAGAAGGAAGGATCTGGTGATATTCTTGTTTGTTTATTTAATTATATGGTGCGCCAAGCCCTGAGGTTTTAGGTGCATTTGCAATAGGTTACATATGCAAAAGGAACAGTGGTACAGAATAAAGTACAGTAAGAATTAACACATTACATGATTGAGAAAGAGCATTGTACAGAATATTTACAGGTTACATAACAGTAATTTGCAAGCATGAGAAGAGCCATATTTTGGTACTTTTTCTGAATCTAAAATAGGAAGTTTCTGATCTTAAGGCTATAGACAAGACATTCCACAATTTGGCTGCCAGTATAGGAAAACTACTTCCACCTGCTTTCTTTAGCCTATAACTTGGATCCCTAAGGCAGTGTGAGTAAGCTGCTCTAGTGGGACATTCCAAAGTGTTTTTGTATAAGATGTCTTCTAGGTATTTAGGGGCAGTGCTATGATTTAATTTTGTGTAAGGTTTAACGATTTGAAATTGGTTCTATCCTTGACTGAAAGCCAATTAGATTTCCATCTGGAGGCTGAGATATGCTGTGTTCTAGGGATGTTTAGTGCTGTTCTTGGTGCATTGATTTCCAGAATTTGCAGTTTGTTCACATTATGTTTACTAGACCCTAAATATAGGGTGTTGCAGTAGTTTAATTAAGACAGAATGGATGCTCTGGCCAAGGTGGTGCAACTGGATGTTGAAAGAAAGAGTTTGCACGCATTAATTAATTTGCATGTGTATGCCGTGGAGGAGGCTGTGGCGCTGACTTGTCTGTTCCAGTTTGGCGTTGAGTCAAGATAAAAAAACAGGGTTTTTACCTTCTTTGATACTGTAATGTTGTTCCTGTCGATATTGAATGATTTCAACTGGTTGCTCAGATTATTTATTTTTGCAGTAGAGCTGATGAGAAGAAGCTCTGTCCTATCGTTGTTAAGACAGAGTCTGTGAGTAGCCATCCAGGCTTGGATAATGAGGTAGATGATGTTAAGTAGAGTTGAGTCAGTGTCACGATTACCAGTGATCAGAATGATAATCTGGGTGTCATCTGCATAATTTGTGTAGGTGACACCCAGATTATGAAGGTCATCAAAGAGAGGTTTGGTGAAGATGTTGTACATCGTAGGGGAGACACACAACCCCTGCCAAACTCCACAAATGATAGGTGCCGGATCAGCTGAGGCCGTTGGTGAGAAAACCATTATGGTACGATTGTCCAGGAAGGACTGTTTCCAAGCGGTAGCCTCTTCAGGGAAGTGGGCAGCTGACATCAAGTGTTTACAAAGGACTTCATGGTCAACTAAGTCAAATGCAGCTGAGAGGTCTAGAAGTAGAAGGAGGGCAAGCTTTCCTTTGTCCTTTAAACTGTCCATTTGGCTTTAAAGGTCTATTAATGCTGATTCTGTCCCGAGTTTGGGCCTAAAAACTCAATGCCTCAGGCCAAGGAGATTGTTAAATTCTAGGTATGGCTGTATCTGTAGGTAGGCCGCCCTATCTAGGTTTTTCAAGAGAAAAGGAACAGTTGTTATAGTTGAACAGTTGATATAGGTCCATAGATGTTAAGGATAGTACATTTGGTGGAGTCAACTAATCGTTTTACAATTACCCATCTGCCTATATCATCAGATTTGTTCGATAGTACTTGACACTTAAGTTTCTTATTAATTAGTGCTATAATACAATTTTTCTTTCAATTAGCGATCTTTGAGAAGACTTGACTAACCCAATGACGCTTGAGTTTAGCCGCTTCTGCGTTAGATAGGTGAGATTCCTGAATACAGGTAATGGAGCCTTTGGTTATATACAGGTGAGAAAAAATGTTCTGTCTTTTGATAGAATTATGCAACCCTTTAACATTCCATATTGTTACATTAAATGTATGCAATTACAGCACAATAATAAGCATGAAATAGAATTTAGGAACGCAACAGTTATACCTGTATAAGAAATGCTATAGAAGTTATAGCGAACCAAGAACTAAATATTGTTTCCATGATGGTGGTAAATGTCATAATCACACTTGACAGGGACACACAACGGAGGATACATGAAGGGAGTGGGGAAACCAACAAAATCAGCATGGATAATA
The DNA here is from genome assembly GCF_040938575.1 of Ambystoma mexicanum. Classification (NCBI taxonomy): domain Eukaryota; kingdom Metazoa; phylum Chordata; class Amphibia; order Caudata; family Ambystomatidae; genus Ambystoma; species Ambystoma mexicanum. The sequence continues at coordinate 1,249,723,062 of NC_090930.1, read as the reverse complement.
TACAACCGGAGAAAAAAATCATCAAATACAGTTGTGGCTAACAGGAAGCGACCGCTCCAATCCATGCTAAATAGAAAAAAGAGAATGGGGTGGGAGAGCCTCTGAGAAGACACCTATCCTCACACTCCGCTCCAAAAGAGAAACATTATGGCTAGAGAAAGTAGTGAATAAGGAAACATAAGTTGAAGCGATCAAGTAGGTGGTATTGACGTATCCATGTCATATCTTCTTTGACTTTGTATGAATCGTCTTAGAGCAATGGGGTCTTGAAAAGTATAAGTGCGGTCATTAAGAATCACTTTGAGAATGGCAAGATGGATGATGCCATATCGCGCATAAAGCTGCTTCAGAGCAGGACTAAGAGCAAGTCGTTATTTCCTTCTAGCATCTGTAGTGTTATCAACATCTTGAGTAATGAGGATTATTCTACCATTCCATGCAAGTTGTCTTATAGATGTGGCTTTCTCCAGGAACAGAAGCACATGAGTGTAGTCTAGTAGAGAAAAAATAATGGTTCTGGATGAATTGTTGCTAGTATTACTGCAAGGGCTGTATTGAGTTCATTGGACCAATCTGGGGGGGCCCACTGGATGTTAAATTGAACTGACAATGGGAGTTCTAGGAGCTCTTTTAGGAGAGAATTGAGGAACAGAATTGGATTATCTCCTTCAAGGCCTTCTGGCAGTCCAACAATTCTTAAATTGTTCTTTCTGTTGCAATTCTCCAAATTTTCAGTATACCTTTGCAGATATTTAACAGTATTCTCAAGTACTTGAACTCTGCCCATGACGTCCACTGTCTTGCTAACTCTCTGTTCAACTTCAGTGATCCTTGCTTCAAAAGCAGACCACTTTTTATCAATTTGTTGTGATTTAACATCGGTTGCTCCATAAAGGGTTTGAGAGCTTTTAATTCATGAAGAATGGCTTGCATGGTAGAATCAGGAGTGTCTTCCTTAGGTGTCAGTGATTCACTTTCTGTCTCTTGTTTGATGGAGAGATGGTTATTTCTTTAACCTGATTTTTCTTTGATGCCATGTTGAGAAAGTAATTTCACGGCACATCAACACTGTATTGTACACTTATTCTTCACTTGTCTTTTTATATGATGTTTTTTCGAGCAGAAATCCCCTTCACAAATAGGTCGCCCAAAGATAATAATATGTCACGGCAAATGCTCAATGAATGGAGAATGGCATCAGGTTTGAGCAATTAAACACTTCTTGTTCAATCCCAAATGTATCTTCTATGAATATAACAGGTTGCAAGAGAGGTAGCCTGCTAATGCCCAGCAATTAGTTAATCAAAGCATTTGACAGCAATATAATAAAGTAGTGGCTGAGTTTTAATGTGGAAAATACTATATTCCATTAATTGTGCATTAAATAATGAAGGTTATCCTCATATCAGGTGATAATTCAACTTTCAAGACAGCTCCAACGACTGCGCAGAATCATAGGAAAAAGTAACTAGTTACTGTCCATTCATAGGTTCCTGAAGGTATTTTCCCATCATGCTTAGAAAATGGCAAGCATGCTTCGATATGAGCTTATTATAAATCATCAATTGCACATTTAGAGTAATATGGTGTTTTTATGGTAGGCACATCTTTTAAATCTTAATAATGCCTTGGTTCCTGCACAGTTATTTAAACAAGGTAGTCAGCAGAGGCTGCGCCACGTGTGTTGAAAATATTAAACTGCTGTGAGTTAAAATGGTGCATAAACTTTCCCATGAGGTAATAAAGTTTTGCTAATTGCACTTCAAATGATTGTATGTACCTTTAAATCCATGTGGTGAAGTTGTATTAAAGAGACCAGGCCCGTGTAGTGAAGAAACGAGCATGTGAATTAAACAGACATCTCGCACTGCGCTTAGCCACGCCCCCTTCTATTATATTTTAACAAAGTTTAAAGCAACAGGGGGATACATGGAATGATTAAGCTTACCAAATGTTTTACTTTAATATATGTGTGTGTTCAGAGCATGACAAAGGAGTACATGTAGGACTGTCCCTTTTGAAATAAGATTGAATTATGGAATGTTAATCATTCATCAAATTAATGGTAGTACATCTGGTGACATTAGATGGATGAATATACATTATTGGTCAAATCAATGATAATCTATGTATTTAACTTTGAAGGATGTATACTCATTCTTTCTCAATTGTAAATTATCAATTAATTAACCTCTGAAGAATAAAGTGCTACTTCGGCCTTCCCAGGACTCGAATCTGGGATTGCAGGTTGCATGCAAACATGGAGCTGAGAAATTAACTTGCTTACCTAACTCACGCGAGAGTCCAAGCCTCCTATCTTTGTATTTTATTAAGAATTATACTCCAATCGGCAGTGGGTCATTTTCAACATTAGCCTCACATCATGTACACATACAAATGAATACCTATGATTAAAATAATGCATTGCCATCAAGTAATTCATCTCTTAAGAATGAAGGCTCTGTCTATCCTCCTGGGATTGGAAGCTGTGATTGTAGGCTGCACACAGACATCGCAGTGACTGCTTACCTCACTGAGCTATTTCAGAAGAAAGCCAGGGCACACTTGTAATCCAAATCAAACATCAAATCTTTACCTTTAATAACCTGTTTTCTTCTAGACTGACTACAAGAAGCTACTCTGTTTTCTCAACAGTGTGACCGCATTACTGCCCAATAAAAAGGCCATTATACAAAACATATGAATCACACCTTGACCGTGACATGATGTGGGTCACTAATCATCCGTTTTCTGATGAAGGGCTGGTGCCCAAAATGCATGTTTCTCTTCAATTGTTACTCCAGGCAATAGAATGGCTTGTTGAAGAATTAGGGTGTCACTTGTCCTTTGAAATGATTTATTCACTAAAGACATAACAATTGCCCAACTAAATATTGATTTATTTATTTATTGTTTGCTTGTTAGGCACATATACCATAAGAATATACTGTTTCAAAGTGCCCACATGGCATGGAGGGAGGGAGTGTGGGACAATACATTACAACATTACAACTCAATATTTAAGAGTAGAGAGGGAAAAAGGAGGTGGATGAACCTAATATGCCTTGTGAGTATTCAGAACATGCAAGTGCAGAAAGGAGGAGGGAAGAGGAGGTAAGTGCTGGGGAGTCCAACCCCGTGGGTGAGCCAAAGATGAAGTGCTAGAAAGTTGAGTTCTACACGGCTTGGGCCGCAAGAGGTATAAGTGCGAGTGTCCAGAGCGGAGGGTGTGCAAATGCAAAGTGCTGTGTAAAGAGAGGAGCTGGAAAGAATTGGTGTGGGAGATCAAAGACACTGAAGATGCATAAGGGCCAAGGACACCAATTCAGCAACTGTGAGATTAGCAGAGGAGAGAAGGAGGGAAGGAGGAGAAAAGAGGAATATCTTAAGGAGCTCTGGACTTTGAGAAGATCCTGCTCAAGGCGCAGGGGGAGGGGAAGGCTGTTCTACAGGAGGGAGCCTACAGAGGAAAGTGAATAACCCGTTACCCTCTGTTTAGCAACACACTTTAAACACAAAGGTTTGGTACCAGAGGAACAAAGTGGTCTAGAGGGAGAATATTTAGTGAGATAAAGTTGAAGATAGTGTGGTCTCCCGGTCCAGACAGCCTTGTGGATGATGCAGAAGGATATATCCATGAACATTTCCCCATGTATGTTGTCACTTTGGTAGATTCTACAATGCCCATATTAAGCATGTTGCACTTTGTAGTGTGATTTTTTTTTTTGTTGTTGGTCTTTACTTCTTATCAAGTCAACTAGAATCTAGAATTATTAAAATCAGTGATGGTGGTAAGCCTCATTAGCACATGTAAATCGCTATTGATCTTTTAACAGCCAATCAGAATGTTCAGAGTGCAGTCAAAATCTACTGATATTGATGTCATTCTGTACATCCTCCCCTCAAAATAAAACAGGGAAACCCCAATGGCTTTTCCATGCATGATTTATTTCAACAAGACACTTTCTCCCCGGAAAATGCTTATTTTTAGCTGGAAACACTTAAGGAGCTCTGGACTTTGAGAAGATCCTGCTCAAGGCGCAGGGGGAGGGGAAGGCTGTTCTACAGGAGGGAGCCTACAGAGGAAAGTGAATAACCCCCTACCGTCTGTTTAGCAACACGCTTTAAACACAAAGGTTTGGTACCAGAGGAACAAAGTGGTCTAGAGGGAGAATATTTAGTGAGATAAAGTTGAAGATAGTGTGGTCCCCCGGTCCAGACAGCCTTGTGGATGATGCAGAAGGACATATCAATGAACATTTCCCCCATGTATGTTGTCACTTTGGTAGATTCTACAATGCCCATATTAAGCATGTTGCACTTTGTAAAGTGTGATTTTTTTTTTTGGTCTTTACTTCTTATGCAGTCAACTAGAATCTAGAATCATTAAAATCAGTGATGGTGGTAAGCCTCATTAGCACATGTAAATCGCTATTGACCTTTTAACAGCCAATCAGAATGTTCAGAGTGCAGTCAAAATCTACTGATATTGATTTCATTCTGTACATCCTCCCCTCAAAATAAAACAGGGAAACCACGATGGCTTTTCCATGCATGATTTATTTCAACAAGACACTTTCTCCCGGGAAAATGCTTATTTTTAGCTGGCAACTCCTCTTTACCAAATCAACAAATCAACAAATCAAAGACAACCCTAAAACACTGAAAATGCTTTCACTTTCTTATAGAGAAATCGTCAATTTTGCATGACTCCCAGGGGCGCCACGAAAGGGTCTCTTAGGGGGGCCACGACCACCTTTATAAAAACGCTGGCCCCGACTGCCCCATTCAGTTATGTGTATTTGTTTTGGTGTGTCACCCCAAGATTTCCATTGGCGCTAGCCCTATGCAAAAATGTCTGGGGGCGCCACTCATGACTGCTAAAGCATGCTCATGTTAAACCTGTCCTATTCGCATGTACAGAGGTGAGGGTGGGTTTTACCCTGGCAAGTTATCTGGCCAAGGCATGTAAACGAAGGAAGCTGCTCAAGGCTGCTGATGCATTCTGCACTTTTAATCATCTCAGATGAGATATTTTATTTTGAAAGTCTTTTGTATAATGATAAACACTATGTGCCTGATTCATGGAACTTTTAGCACGGTGCAAAGTGACTTTGCACTGCCAACAAACACCCTGATTCACAGAGTGTTGCAAAGTGTATTTTTGCAGCAAAGGTAGTCACTTTGCTCTGCAAAAATACACTTTGCACCGCTCTGTGAATCAGGGTGTTTGTTGGCAGTGCAATGTCATGGGTCCTCTATTACTATTCGTTCAAAAGAAAGGTCATTTGTATTTACAATTGGTCCACCTTCTGACTGGCACCTGATAGATGTTGGTGCCTCTCGTGGCTGGGATGGCAATTATAGTATTTGCACCCTAACTCTTTTGAAGATTTTCAAGTGATCTTTCCAACTAAATGTATTTTAATAGGTGAGTGAAATGAAGTGTCACACATATCAAAGTCGGACGCTGGCAGGCATAGTTCTCACGTTTACTGATCAAAAGAGAACTGTGTACAGATGAATACGTTTAGCTGAGATCAATACATGAAGACATCCACGAGCCCCTCTGGTGAGCTGGCTCCCAACTGACTACCTTTCAAATTACTCTGATTCCGTGTTCCACTCAACATTCCATTTCTATGACATCACCCAGTCAGCACAATCACATACCAGCTTAGGCAAATCACTACATATCTCCCCCCTTCCAAAATGCACCGAATGCATACAACCAATTCCAACAATTCCAACACCCTAATAAATACTAGAAATAATTAAGAACACCGTCAATCATGCAACTTAAAGAACACAATCCAACTCCACCAACACACCTGTGCCCAACAAATGCACCACCCAAACCTGACCCACAAACTGACTGTAGGCCAAACCGTCAGACGCAACCACAGGGATACCAGCACCTGACCATCACCCATAAAACAAATACCTGCAACTCGCCAACCTCCATCACCCCCGATTCATACAAAAAAACACTGCCCAACCCAAGAGCAGTTCACGCCAAACTATGAACTCCTAAAACAACCACCGCTTGACCACAAACCCAAAGAAAAACTGGCCACTAGAACACCAGCCCAAACAAATACCACACAGCGCCATGCTGTGTACCCAGCCTTAAAATGAATCTTCCAAAACTGGCCACTAGAACACCAGCCTAAAAAATACCGCACAGCACCATGCTGTGTACTCAGCCTTAAGCTGAATGTTCCAAAACTGGCCACCAGAACACCAACCTAAACAAATGCCGCACAGCACCCTGCTGTGTACCCAGCCTTAAACTGAATCTACCAAAACTGGTCTTAAAACACCATCCTAAACAAATACCGCAGAGCGTCATGCTGTGTACCCAGCCTTAAACTGAATCTTCCAAAACTCACAGACCACACATCCCCTATCAACACCACACCTAAACCTTAACTATGTGGTTATACGCACTTAACATCAAAATGCTGGTCTCATAAACAAAACTGAAACACAAACACAGCGCCATGACAAATCCAGGTCGCCCATTCTCAGTTGATGCATCAACCCTGTTCATCACTTAACCCTACGAGTGCAACATAAAAAGCACACATATCTCAATCACCATCATTGAGTCCCATTTACTCACACTGCTTTTATCAACCCTCCGCCTTCGAAATACCCATGAATTTTCGTGAGCATTTAACAAAAATGACATGTATAAACAAGATCTGATAATCTCCCATGTGCTCACATTAAACCCCTAATGACGTTGGTGAGCACTTAACACAAATAGCATTACGAGCATAGTTCTACCTAAACAGAGGCCACGACAACTCCTGTCTCACACCCACTCACTTCTGACAGGCCTCACATCTGACATCTGACTTCTTAGAATTCACCATTGTAACACTGCAGCTGTCTGAAAAATGATAAAAGCTACAGATCAAGTTCCTTCAGGATTTCGGTACTCCTCTCGACTAAGCTGTCCATTGGATCCAAATTCTCCTGTACCTGCTCCTCTTGCAGTGACTCTCCCTCAACATGGGCGCTGCTCTCCTTCATTTGCACTTCAGCCTCCACCTCGGAAAGACGAATTCTTTCTTCAGAAAATGCAACATTTCCCAACATTTCCCAACGAAACCTCTGGCACCACGGTACACGCACAATCCACCTTTTCAGAAATGTTTAACTTTTTGCCATAATGTCCGTCCCCTTCATGCGGTCCCATATCCTCGACCTCAAACCTTCCTCCAGTCCGCTTCCCAAGCTTTGCGTTTGCCCATTGTTCCGAGAAAAGATCCTCTTGCTGGTCATGTCATGTGATGCACTCGCGCCTCCCTCTGCGGCCGTTAGATTTGGCTCCCCCGTCATCATTCCTTTTAAACTGCTGACACCTAGCAGATGCGACAAGTTACCCTGTCTGGCTCCACACCGAGGCAACACCCCACTGTACCAAACACCATCAGCTACACGAAAGTGTTGCATCCTGTCGGAGCGCAACGGCGCTTGGAGACAGGACGCTGTAGGCCTCAAGGTAGGCCGCAAGATCGTAGCTCCTGGGGGAGCATAATGAGACACGACACACCCGTTGCTTAGCTTGCCCGAAACTGCCTCCCATTAGCGGGGGCGGGGCTTTTATTAGAGCGCCCTGCGTCACCGCGTTGCGGGACGCAGGGCGGATGTAACAGAAAGTTCCCCGTGACTCGTGCTGCAGTCAGACGACAGGCGGACACAATGCCCAATCTTCAAACAGCTAGGAATGCCCAGCGCTGCACAAAATGTAAAATAATAACAACTGCTCCGGAAACAAGTCCCCTTTACAAAGGACCTCTCCTCATGCCATGCCCCATAACACGCCACCGGATTGTGGCTTAATTGTGAGCTCCCTTTCATGCCCCAGCTGTACTTCAGAAAACATCTGCTCACCTGAGGCGTTAGGGCTGGATGGCTCACTTTATGAACCCTGGGGCTATGGGCCCGGGGCTACAAACCCAGCGCTACGAGCCTGGGGCTGGTGGATGTCTACGCTGTCTTCACCCTCTGACCGATGCTCAGCACACAAACTGCAGCATCACGTAGCTTCTTCTTGGGGATTTCTCCGTTACAACTGCTGCCTGTGACCAGGGTAGAGGGCGCTCCACAGTTCAAAGAGCTCTTCTTTTTTCTCAGTTTAGTTCTGTTCCGTTTCTTTGCCTTCACTTCTGCAGCTAGGCCGACGTTGCTTTGCATATGTGGAAACTCAAGATCCTCGTTGCCAATTAAATTAAGTGTGACACATATCATAGTCGGACACTGGCATGTAAGTTCTCAATTTTACTGATCAAACGAGAACTGTGTACAGATTAATAAGTTTAGCTGAGATCAACACATGAAGACATCCACCAGCCCCTCTGGCGAGCTGGCTCCCAACTGCCTACCTTTCAAAAGACTCTGCTTCCAGTTACACTCAACATTCAATTTCTATGACATCACCCAGTCAGCACAATCATATACCAGCTTAGGCAAATCACGACACTGGGCAATTTTTTAATATAGATGATGGCCACCTGTTTACATATGTCGTACTCCATAATCTGTAAAAATATGTGGGCCACTTCTTGACCAGTGTCTTGGGACTTATTTTAATTAATTGAGCCGATTGTTTACATACTTTTTGTAAATGGATTTGTTTCGGTTTTTATGTACTTTTATGTCAAATTCTGAGGAAATAAAGTAAATCAAAGAATTCAATGTACTGCCCTCCCCACATTTACCAGAACTATAACACCCTACTTCTGGGATCAAAATTAACATCAGCTAAGCAGGAATTAAACGCAGCTCCCGGGTATCCATCATTAACCAGTGACCAGGAGCTAACAATGGAGAATGAGGAGCTAGTACATAGACGTCCGCAAATCTAACTTGAGCATAAGATGCAAACTTATCATTGTTTACATTATGTATGATCCCTTATGCTTTAAATGCAGTCTAGATGTGTCCTAATGTTTATTTAGTGAGTTTCACAAATTCACAGATTTACAAATACATAGGTGTATTTGTTTGGCAGTAGCCCCAGGTTGGTGTCAAACTAACCAGGCTCTTCTTGGCCTCAAGTAGGAGCAAAATAGCTCCCAGCTCAAATCAATTTCGAACCCCGCTACTTAATATTCCAGTTAACATTTTCTTCCTGAGTTTTTGATTACAGCTTTATTTTCGTGAAACAAGTTAATTGTCATATATTACTCATTATAGCTCTTCCTCTATGATATAGGCTTCACAGTTTGCCTCAGTACAGTTTTCCAGACCTGCAAAGCATATCTAGAACTCTCATTGACATTAGACGTATAAGACATAGGAGGCTTATACCCAATGTACGCTTGTTTCCATCTATTACTGAAACTTAATTTTCAGTATTAGAAATATTAGAAATGATGGACTGCTGCTGAACAGCACAGGAAATGGTGGCTTGACTGCAAGCCCCAACCTCGGCATCCTAAACATCATAAGAACCTGTTGCGTGCCTGCTTTCTGGACTTCCTATGTGAATAAAGATGGCAATCGACACTTAGCGCACCTGGAGATCGAGTGTGGCAGTGCCCCGTGATCAGGAGCTGGTGGACCGGATCACTGTTGATACTTGCAGTGCCCTTTGGGAGCTGGATCCAACGTACACCTACTGAGAAGATGGTAGTGGCATTAACTGTGCCTGGCACTGCGGCAGCCCGAGAGGGGGAGGGGCTGCTTGATCCGCCAGCCTGAGCAGGCCGGTGTCTCCCTGGTGCAGTATCACAGAGGCAGCGGATGAAATACATCATTGGCGGAGCACCGCATCTGAGGGGGTAGACTGCTGCTTTGCATTGCTCCGGTGGCCCAATATGTGTGGCTGGCTGCCTGAGACGGCTTGCTGTAGCAGGAAGAGCGAGATGGTGTTGAAGAAGCCCGTCTAACACCTGTGTGGGTGGCCCTAAGACCACACATAATCATTTGATTGGTCTCTAGACACTCTACTGTGACCGGCAGCCCTTTTCTTTTCGGCAACCTGCACCACACAAACTCATAGGAGCGGAGAAAGTACGATCGATTTGCCAGATTATGCAAGGCAATATCCTGTTGGCTGTGCAGGGTTGGCATGGAGATTTGGTCCGGCAGACGAGAATGTACAGGCTGGAGGTTGGTGACCCTGTGCGGAGGGGGTGAAGCTTTGTGCAGCAACCATACGACATATCGTCCAGTTAGGGAGGGAACACAGAGGAGCTGGCGAATCATCCTCCAGCAGGGAGGCCTAGTAAGCGGTAACTGTCGGCAAAGGAGATGTGCATGAGACTGTGTGGAGCCCTTCGGGAGCTGGCGGCTCGCCCAGATTTTGTTGATATATTGCGGAGGGTGAACCCACAGGAGTCTGATAGCCAGACAGCAATGAGCAAGGAGACAGGGGAACCGAGATCCTGGAGGCACTGAGGGTCGGTTGGATCCCAACGTCGGCACTAAGGGTACAGAGTGTGGCATGACCGTGCTCTAGGTCCGTGAGGTGATGTGCAGTGTGCAGGGCCGAAGGAGGACTGTAATTAAAGATCCTGACAAATGCCGCCCCTACCCCCCTTGTAGGGGGCCCTGTTTGCTGATTTGCACTTTTGGCAGGCACGTGGACCGCCCTCTGGATCCACCTGCTGGACTTGGTGTATGTGGGTGCAGCTGGTAAGACGAAGCAGGGCCGCATGAGACACTGGTAAGAGTGGGTGGCATTTTTGCTGGTAGGTCCCTGGGTGTTTCATCCTATTCGGGCCCGGGAGTGTTGCATGGCTGAACATTATTACAAACAACTGTGGAAGGTTGCACTGCTTCAAAGACTCCTTTGTGCATACAGGGGCGCACCCTTGGACTGAGCATTGCAGAGACTCTGTGTGCTGGCTGTGATGGACATCTACCATTGGTGCGAGGTATCCGTCTGCAGGTTTTGGGGGGCCGGAGAGAACCATATAATGCTTACAGCTGGTTGAGCAACATGACGAAGGGCGCCGGAAAGAAGCGCAGCCCAATGGATTCTTTTACCAACACCCAGGTGACGACCCCTGGGCCTGTAGTCCAGGACATGGAGGTGGCCCAAGCATCCTGCCTGGAGATGTCCATGAGGACCAGCTGCTAGTGGCCATGCAGAGCATCTTCATGTCTGTTAACTTTAAACTGGACGATATTGTGGCAAACATTGCCTCGTTGAAATCTAAACTCGAAAAAGAAAGTGGTTGCATCAACAAAGCTGAGACCAGGATCGGGGAGGTGGAAGACAAGGTAAACCAGCATGACCACGATATGGCAGAACCAAGGGCAGAACTGACTAAAGTCTGAGGTAAATGAAAATAACTTGAGTTGTGCTCGCGGCAAAACAACATGCGCATTGTTCGAATGCCCGAAGCGGCATGCAAGTAGCTCAGGAAAAGTTCATTGAAGATTTAATAAAAACCGTGTTTGGAGCAGCTAAGTTGTCTACACATTTTCTGGTAGAGCACGCGCATAGTGATCTTGCCCCAGTACCTGGACCAGCCCCCCCCCTACCGGTGCACTTTCATTGCAAAAATGCTCAATTATAGAGAGAGAGACCTCATCCTGAAGTTATACAGGGAAAAGAGGACGCTACGCAATGAAGCCAAAAATAACCATATTTACCCGTATTTCACGGCTGGGCTCTAGGTTCTGAGTAGATCAAATGACCCAGTGAAGAGACTGCTGAGGGCCCGACATATTCCATATGCCCTTGTGTTTCCCGCTAAGCTGCATATTCAACATGGGGGGTGGGCACATTTTTTCGAGAATCCAGCCGACACAATCGCTTATGTAGAGGCATCAATTCTGCTTCCGACACAAGAGTGCAGGAATTATCAAAATCCTGACCCTGGAGACAAGGTTGGGTGGAACAATGTGGGCGATTGCACTGCAAGTCCCTATATTGATTTATTTACAATGAGTAATGTTCAGGCACGTGGAACTGTTAAATTGAATCCAGGACATATGGCCATCTGGCTGGCTGAAGGAAGCCACTACTGCACGAAACATACCCCAGGAAGTTTCCACAGCTGCACAAGGGTTACATCATCGAGTTGGGGTAGATGGTGAGGATGGGGGACAACATGGGGTGTGCATAAGAATATGTTTGGGGACCGGGGTATTGGCCCTGAGTGGGCTGTTTGGGCAGGTGGGTTGGGGTGGGTGGAAAAGGGGTGTTTAGATTTATAGGTTGGCAGGCAGGTTGTCAGACAAGTGCTGCATGGCATGACGACCTTCTCGGTTCAGTGACACATGCACTTACAATGCATTTGTTGACAATGGCAAATGGGTGAACCGATAGTATTGATATCATGGAATGTTCAGGGCCTCAAGACCACTGTCAAGGGCAGACAGATCCTGGCATAGCTTGACCGCCATTACCCCCAATTGTCAAAATATAGGAAACGCACACTTTGGGGCCACTGCATGGTGGGTTTGCCCCTAAATGGAGTCAGCAAAGATACTAAAGATAGTGCATATCCTGGTGCACCAGTCACTAGCTTTTCAAGCTGGGGAGGTTCAAGTGGACCCTGAAGGGAGATATGTAGTTGTTAGAGAGGAAATGGTAGGCGAGAAGGCTATAATGGTAAATACGTATGGACCAAATCTGGATGACCCAAGCTTTTTCAGCCACATATTGGAGATTTTAGTGAGGTCAGCGGACACTCACATTATATGGGGAGGCGTCTTCAATACAATCCTTGACATGCTCAGGGACCGGTCGAAAGCTGCACAGTACGGGCTATCTACTGTGACTCAAATGATTAGACAGATAATGGATCAGCTGGCATTGACTGACGTGTGGAGGGATGAAAACCCGAGGGTGGCCGAGTACACTTACTATTCGATGGTCCATGACACAATGCCCCCGATCGACCTTTGGCTAAACTCTGCAGCATGGGGGCCGAAATTACAGGGCTGTAAGATCTTATCACGCACCCTGTCAGACCACTCACCAGTGGTAATATCCTTGTTATTGTGTGATTCGTTGAGACCCTGTCCCTTGTGCAGGATGGCACACATGTTTCTTCTGGATGCCGCACCTGTGACGTCCTTACAAGAGAAAACAGATTTTTTTTAGATCAATCAAGGCACAGTTTCCTGATATGCTACAGTATGGCAAACGTTTATAGTATGGCTATGTGGAGCATTGAACACAGTGACGACTGGGGTACTGAAGGATACCAGGTGGGAGCCATGGGAGGTAGAGAGGGAACTGCATAGGCTTTCAAATGAATATGGTATATCAAATGATAAGGCACTTTTGGGGGTTACTAAAGGGAACTTGTTAAAGTTACATGGGCTGGCGGACCAAGATGTGCATTATATGGCTAAGCCTACCAAAGTGTGCATATATGGGGTGGGGGCGGACGGACGGGGACGGACGGGCCACTTTCTGGCTGGCATAGTAAGGAGTGAGAGAGGGACACAACTCATAATTGGTATCGAAGGGCCTATGGGACAGGCATTGATGGCGGCTGAGATAATTAATGCGGAATTCCTGAATTACTGCATGAAGGAGGGTATGGATCATTACCTGGGAGAATCGCTCTCCCGAGTCTCCCATCAATAGCCTGTGAGGCACTCGATAGGCCTGTGACGACAGATGACATAGCAGAGGCAATTGCCTCGCTAGCTTCTAGCAAGGTTCTGGGCTCTCATGGCCTAGGGATAGAGCTTTATAAGGGACCCTGGCCTAGCGATTGCTTAAGGTCTGCCAGGAATAATTTGAGGCTGGACAGCTTGCACCCTTGCTCTCGGATGACGTTAGTACGGTGCTTCTGAAAGCCAGAAGACTGCTGTGCGAGATGACCTCCAATCGTCCGTTATCATTGATCAACGCTGATGCCAAGGTTTTTGCAAGGTGTTAGCAAATCGTCTCCTCCCGCATATGTCACAATTAGTGCACCCGGATCATTCAGGCATTATCCCTACTCAATCCATGGCTTTAAATTTACAACGCCTCTTTTGTATCATTTCACAAATTAATCATCAGTCCAAGGTAGCAGCAGCCTCTTTGGATGCTGAAAAAGCCTTTGATTCTGTTTCATGGACATTTTTATTTGGGGGACTTAAACATTTTGGGTTCGGAGAGCCTTTTATCGGGTGCATGAGGTTATTATACACTAATCCGGTCACCACGGTCAGAACCAATGGAGTGATATCCTGGGCTTTCGCACTAGCGCGTGGAACACGACAGGACTGGCCCTTTCTCCCCTATTATTTGCACTTACGATAGAACTGCTCACATGTTTGATGATGAAATATCTTGGACACAGGGGAACCAATATCGCGTGGGACCCCAACCCCCAGATCATTAACTCATACGCAGATGACACTATAGTGTACTTACGGAACCCTGAGGTAAACATTGGGCCATTGATAGAAGAGTTCCCTAGGTTCATGAGGCATTCAGATAACAAAAAGAATAATGCAAAGTCTGAGCTGTTCCCACTCACCGAGAGGACTATTTATTTATTTATTTATTTGTTGTTCGCTTGTTAGGCGCACACAGCAAGTTGATTCTGTTTCAAAGCACCCACAGGGCAATAGGGAGGTGACATGCGGATCAGAAACGTTAAAATGCATACCAAATTTCAAATACAGTGGGGCGGGGGCGAGCCTACTATGGCTTGTGAGTGTTCAGAGCGTGCAAGTGCAGAAGGGAGTGCTAATGGGGTTAGGTGCTGGGGTGTTCATGGGTGAGCAAAAGCTAAAATGCAATGTCTGATAAGTGTGATCCTCCAGGATGGAGTCTGTCCCCTTGCTGCTCCAGACTTCAAGTTGTATTACCTGGTGGTACAGGAACAATATGCAGGACACTGTTATTCGTCAGTCCCAGCCCAATGCATCAAGAAATGGTGCGATAAGGGGCATCTCCAATGGATATCAAAGCAGTAATTCTGGAAGATCGCTATATAGATTCCGTACATTTGACCCTGTGCGCACAACTGTAAACGCATGGGCTCGATTATTTAAATGCCTGTGAATGACAAATCTTCGTTGTAGTAAGATCCCTTTGTAGAATTGCCCTAGGCTTCCTCCAACCTACGATCCAGATATACAAACGTCCTGGGACCCGGAGAGGGAAATGGTACTACAAAAACAGATGACCTTATGGGATTTGGATGGGTTCCAACCAGCGTTAAATACCTGGGTGCAATGGTGTCCCGGGCACAGAAGATATTGTATGAAGAAAACCATGAAACATATCTCAACACACTGTCTGTTAAATTAAAGTTATCAGCCAGATTCCCCATGTCCCTATATGGCATGCTACCCCTGTTGAAAATGGTAGTGGTTCCCAAATTGCTATATTACTTCACTAGTATCCCGATTTGGCCAGGGCGTCCATTCTTTGTGAAACTCCGGACTATGGCAGGGCTGATTGTGGGTGGGAGGGGTGGAGTGTCCTGTATGATTTGGAAAGGGCTGACAGAACCTTATGACCGAGGGCATCTAGCTGCTCCAGACTTTGAGTTGTATTACCTGCTGGTACAAGCGCAATATGCAGGACACTTGTATTCGTCAATTCAGGGCCCAATGCATCAAGACATGGGGTGATATGGGCAACTCCAATGGATCTCAAAGCAGTCATTCTGGAAGATAGATTGATTCCTGTACATTTGACCCAGTGCACACGACTGTAAAGGCATGGGCTCGGGTATTCAAACACCTGGGAATGACAACTACTTATAATAGTAAGATCCCTTTGTGGAATAGCCCTGGGCTTCCTCCAAAGTACATTCCAGATATACAAACGCCCTGGGACCGGAGAGGGAAATGGTAATGGGAGATGTATACCTAGGAGGGTGGTTTGTACTACAAGAAGAACTTATGTCAAAGTTGGGGGCCATCTTTGTTTGACTATTGCAATATTTCCGGGTGAGGGTAAATGTGTGCCGGAGATGGCAGTTGTTCCCTCAGGAACCGGAATCCTGTGAATGCCTAGATGCGATATTGTCAGGCGATGAACCAAGAAGGCACATTTCAAGGCTATACAAGATGGTACAGGATGACCAGTTGCAATGGAACATGGCTAGGGCAAAATGAGAGAGCGACCTAGCTGTGAGCAATGACAAGATTAAGTGGCACAGGTACTGCCTTTTAACAAAGAAAGTCTCACTCAATGCATCCCTCCTACTCATGCAATTCAAAGTATTGAATTGACTGCATTATACGCTGGCGCAAGTGTCACGATTTTCGCTGATCCAATCGATAAATGTATGAAATGCAGTGGGGTGGGGGCTGACTTGATGCACATGTTTTGGAATTGCCCAAAGGTAGTGCAATTCTGGTGGGAGGTGGCTGAGGTGATTCATGTTATATTCGGAATTCCCCCCACACTCCTCCCTCTTAACTATCTCTACTAGTTGTTATAGGCAAAGTCTCAGCAAAAAGTACATAGGCTGATTAAAATTGACTGTATTAGTGCAATAATAAAATGTATTTTGATTAAATGGAAATCCAGAATGGTTCTATAATGTCAGAAATGGCTCAGAGAATTGACTTATGTTAATGAAAGGATGAGTAATATGTGGTGACCGTCAGGGCAGTCAGTAGGCCAAAATACATCTGGGGGCCATATTATGAACACCTCAACAATAACCAATAGGGAAATAAACAACCTTGAAGCAGAATGTATATGTGTAATGTGTACCAAACTATGTACATTGTCCTCAATAGATGGATGTAATGCATGACTTCATATACAACCTGTCAATTAAATAATGTTTTATAAAAAAAAAAGAAATATCAGAAATGGGGCTGACTGAACTGTACCTCCTCTCTTCCTTTATAAGAATCAAAACACACTGCAGTTGAATGTGGGGATGGCATAAGTGATCTAAGGCTCTTCTTTTTCTAACACAGATGCAAGTGTCTCAATGATCACAGTGAGTGAACATGGACTGCTTTCGAATCTCTTTTCCAGCTCTCCTTCCATCCTTATCCTTCTTGACCTTTCCTTTGCCTTTGATATGGTCAATCATGCCACCCTGATAAATCGGGCATCACAAATCTGGCTCTGGACTGGTCAACCTCCTTCCTCTCTGACCGAACTTCCCTCGATCAACTGGACCCTTTTCTTTCCACCATCTCACTCTTCACCTGCAGTGTACCTCGGGTCTCTATCCTCTCGCCTTGGCTTTTCAAAATCTACCTGGCCCCTCTAGCCCATTTGATATCCACCTTCTCTCCTAACTTTCAGTGTTGTGCAGATGACACACAGCTCTCCTTCAACCTCCAATCTCTGCCTCCTCCTCTTCCTCTCTCATGCCTGACTGCCAGTCAGCTATTCAAGGATGGTGCACTGTTAAAAATCTCTGCATTAATGCCACTAAAACAGAGATTTTTCTTACTGCGACCCCTGATCCCTCTTTCCCTCCCGCAATCTGTCCACCCTCAATGGGCTCCCTCCTCTCACCCTCTTGTGAGGCAGAAAACCTTGGTGTCATCTTCAACTCCTCTCTCCTTCACTCTTCGCATCACGGACCTTGCCAAGACGGCCTACTTTCAGCTGCACCTCCTAAGAGGCATTCTCCCTTTCCTCAACTTCTCCCAAAAACTCAATCAGCCTCATTACAAGGTTGGAGGTAGCCTTGCTGGTAAAACCGGAAAGGCTACCTCAAAACTTTCAAGAAAGTCTGGCACCGGTGAATGTGCAATTACCTGAATATTCTGGCCCCGCCAACCCGGTAATTGCCCTTTCGCGGGTGCTGGAATCGGGGGATCCCCATTCCCATTTGAGCCACATAGGGCTCAATGGGAATGGGGATGCCTGTACCACCGGCACTGTTCATAACAGTGCCTGTGCTACAGGAATGCTGTGCTCAGGGGCGCCTTTCATTCCACCAGATCAGACCTGGTGGTAATGAAAGGAACCCACAAGCACAACTCTGAGTTTGCATGTCCAGATACAACAGTACCGGCAAGCCTACAGGTACTGTTGTATCCGGACCAGCAAGCTCACAATGTCTCCAGAGCTCCAGTGATCTCCAGACTGGACTACTGCAATAGCAAGACTTATCCTTGGCCTCAAGCCCAGGGACCGCATCTCTCAAGCTCTAAAATCTCTCCATTGGCTCCCGGTTTGCTGCAAACATCAAGTTCAAGACCCACTGCATCATCCACAAGGCTTTCAGCGGCCTGGGACCCCATTACATCCAATTCTCCCTCCCTAATTATCTCCCTCCTAGAGCCTTTCGGTCGTATAGATTTACCTCTCTGCAGATCAGATGCTTCTCCAAGTACAGAGTGGGGGTAGATCTCTCTCCTCCACTGGTGTCTCCTTCTGGAAAGGCCTCCCTGCCCCTCTCAGACTTGAGCCAGATCTACTTAGGATCTGGTAGCTTCTCAAGACCTTCCTTTTCTCATCTTCCTTCCCTCTCCCCCTGCTCTGCTAATATTCCTGTCTGCCTATTGACTGGCTGGATGGTTCCCTCAGAGTCTTACAGTGCTTCAGGCCCCCCTATTCCAGTCTACCCCCGCACTTGACTCCCCTGACCCCCTACCCCTCAACCTGAGTTTACCCTTCTAGGCCCCTCCCCCTGCACTTTTCGTCCTGGGCCTGCACCCTTGTAGCCCTTCCAGACCCTTTCCTCGCACTTAGATTGTGGACCTTCCTTCCCCTGCACTCTCTGCTTTCCCCTGGCTCTGACCACTTGGTCTCCCCGGGCACTCACTTTTCTCACGAGCCCTTCTGCTCGGACCCTCCCTCTACCCTGCACTTATCTTTACTTCACTTGCATGATCAGAATGTCACAAGGTCGAGTAGGATTGTTTTCTTGTTTTTCCCCCACCCTCTTGTCTTGCTGCACCTCGAAACACATTGTGTGTAGGCACATTATAAATACCCAATACATAAATAAAAATAAAAACTACATGGGGAATGAGAGTTAGAGGCACAGTTTTTGAATAGGAAGAGGGAAATTAAGCGGCACTTCAGGAGGGGTTAGTTCCTCAGCTACTACTCATTATTTCAGCAGATTAGCATCTCACACTGACTGAAGTGGCCAATTTATACCATCCACAAAATGTTTACATCCACATATTAGCATTGCATTAGTTCAGAATGAAACAGTGTGAAGCTAGCATGCCATATTATTTTTTCAAGCATAGCCTTAGTATAAATTACTAATCTCTTCTATGGCCAGTGCCTTATCTATCCTTCAGTTTTCAGTCTTTGATCCCAAACACGGAGGCACGGTTATCTGCTTAGCCATGACCCAGTGTTCATTATACCTGTTAGGCAAGAAGGTGCACCCTTATTCATTTTTTATTTCACATAGGCTTTAAATATTCATCTGCATTATTCTCATCTTTGCAAAGGTTATACATGCAGAATAAATGTAATCAATTTGCCCCAATGCCTTGATAACCCACTTAGAATTAATTAAGACATATCACGCTAGTTTTTTTTAGATGCCCCACCAAACCTCTCAAAACCATCTGTATGGCTGCTACTTCTGACCAGAGCAGCAGGGATGAAATTGGTCCTTCCAGCGACCATGCCCTCTGCTGCTAGTTGCTGTTGTTCGTTGGTCTGTTCCCCTTTGGACCTTCCTAAATAAACTATGTTGTTCTCCACGAGGAATTGACTCTCACAAAGAAATGCACCGCAAACTCAATACTTACTGGATTTATTGGTAACGTAGTTCCATTCCTGTGGAACAGCCCATATAATGACATATGCTTTGGTACGTCCTTTGGCATTTTTAAACCTGGGCACTATTCATTTTCAGAAAAAAACATACAGAGCTTGAAATCAAATACACATACATTGGTATATACATTTGAAACATGACAGAGGTGAAAGAGTGGTTGAGGGGAGGATTATTAGGATCAGAGAAAAAAGAAAGAAGAAAAAAAGGAGAAAATAGATGACAGAACACAAACAATAAAGAACAAACCCATGAGTAAATAAATAAGTCATAGACATATCAATTATCACATACATGATTCCACATATCTTATTTAAAGTATTCCATTCAAATTAAACTCTATTTTCTTTTCCCAGTTATCTTTCTTTGGCACACACCTTCATCATAATTATATCAAATCCATATAAGCTGTGTTCCCATTACTGTTCACACTGTTAAATTCTTATACTTCTATTGACATATTGGTTGGACTAAACTATGTTGACAAAAACATGTTAAAGCTTGACTTATATCAGTCATGGATACAAATATATTTCTTTCATCTTACCATGTATGCATACATTTCTATTCCAGCATTAGCTCGAAAGATTTTCCAGGTTTAATCCCACATGCAAACATGTTTAACCTCCTTATTAAAATCTCGCTAGTCAGTTCCAGGCATTATCTAGCACCAATCGCTCACATGCCTCACTTTACTACCGTTTCTGCATTGCTTTTCGTTTCAGACTCCTGTCACCATTCGTTAATAGATGGTTTCACTCCCTCAATTATCCATTACCCAGTGTCCTGAGGGTGCGTGCCAAAATAACTTATATGGCTATATGCTAGGGCATCCCCCATCATTCATTTTTCCTCTATTAAATGAGTCCTAATATTCAAATATCATCACTGTATCTCAGTCAGTGCCATTGCTTATATACGGGTCAAAAGCAACTGTTTGCACCAAAGACACAACATACCATGAAACAAACCAGCGTTTGTTTCAAGAATGCATTCGTAGTCGTGTTGGCTTGCGCATTCACAGTCAAATATGTTTGCTATATCTCTGTTTCTACAATTACATTCTCCCATTCAAAGACAGCAAGTCATGAGAGGAGATGAGATGCCTACTGCCCAACAAGACGTCTGTTGCAAAAAAGCATCCACACTCATGTTGGTACTCTCATTCACAGCCCGTAAAATATCTATTTAAATAATACTGGACTAGATCCCACCGTCCGTGTGCATCTTTTCTCCGGTGCCTCTGACCTAGAAACTTGATTCTCAGTCCCTGCGCGTCGGCTCTCTGAGTAATCGCGAGACGCCGACTCGCAAAGTAAATGTGCACCAACGTTCACCATGGTGACCGTTTGAGGCCATCATTGGTTTCCATTTTCTACGGTGTGTTCACCATATTTTGGGACTACCATAACGCCCCTTTGGTTATTTCGTATACTTTTGTTCCCAAACTGTGTCTGTATAACTTATTAGGAATACATGTTACATTATTACAGTCTTCATTCTAATACAACATTCTATCAATTTCATAAAATCACAGCTCACTAACTTGGAACATTTCACTTCCTAAAGAATGGTATTCTTGGTAATGCAGTACATTATGCAATCCGCTGAATAATTACCCGATACTGTTTGCATTCATTAACATGTTTAAATGAAGTAAGTATGCTTCCTTGTTTAATGACCTATAATATATAGGCACGTACTGTGAACCTATGCCATTACCAATAACCTTTGGCCTAGTTTTGGCCCATAACACCATGGTTCATTGTAATGTGTTACATCTGATATGATTAGGTCACATGAGTATGTAAAGCAGAATGTAATAAGCAATAATAAAACAGTAAACCATTCTGCTAGGCCCATACAGCTATCATGCATATATATATGGACGTGATCAAGCGCTCAGTATAGCGCGAAACGCGTTGTTTGCAGGCTGCCCTGCCTAGGCGTCCTGCTGTTTTGTCCTGTATTTATGTGCTGCTCTGTACGTTTTTGTGCCTTGCATTTTGCACTTGGCCTTTTAACAATTGTTTTTGGATTAATATTAAAAGACACCAGTAACTTTCAATGCTGTGTCTCTGGTGTTTTTTTTCGACCCCCCACAGAACCTGGCACTTGCTTTGCTGTGCCTGCGGCGAGTGCGTTTTCATCTCTTCCTCCTTTTTTCCAATATATATATATAAGTAAACATTATGGTCCTGCAATCTTATTATGATTTTTCATGAAAATATTATCCCATACATTGCCTTAACAATTTTTTTTTTTAGTGTTATTCAGAATAGATGTAGTTCTTTCCTCATGTTCTGCCTATTATAGTGAAACATATTAGGGCTATTCCTATTCGATTACAATAACTTTTTTCTTCTGCTGGTTGCAGTACCTGTTTTCTAGTAATCGTGAGTCCAACATTTTCCATAAATTCTGTGTATTTGTGATGCACTCTACACATTGTTAAATAGTTAGAAAATACATATGCTGCTATCCTGTTGCACTTATAGGCCCTACTATTAAGGTGCTATATAAATAACACATCATTATCATTATCACTACCCAACTGTATTCTCATTCTACAAAAATGAAACCATCTCATTATCTTTATTCAAACCTAATTCCAATGTCATGAATCTAGAGATCAGCTTTGCTTCTGCTTGTCTCAATAATAACTCTCTATTGCCACCCCTCCTGCCTAGCATCACTCTTGGTAGCCCAATAAACCTGATTTCCTTCTTATTGTCCATATGATGTATATTTTGCCAGTGTTCAGTAAGTGGTAGTGTTGAATCCTGGCTACCCATTGTGGACATATGTTCTCGTATTCGCATTCTCATTTCTCTTACTGTACTCCCTATGTAGATACTTTTACAAACAAATATTAGAGCGTACACCACAAATTTAGTCCTGCAGTTAATATCTTCTTTAATTTGAATTTTAGTTACATTTAAATCCTGGGAGTTGTTGGTGCTAACAAGTGCATGTTTACATAATGTACAAGTACCACATTTTCTAAAACCTTGGGTGTCCGATCTCAACCATGTCCCAATTTGTGTGCGGTGCTTGTATGGGAGTAGAGATGGGCTCAAAATGTTTTTCAAAGTTTTAGCGCTTTTGTATATGAATCTTTTGCTGTCTTCAACAAATTTAGATACATGCAGGTCCAATTTCAAAAGATGCCAGCTCTTACATAGAATTGTCCGCATTTCATAGTGGTTTATACGAAATGTAGTCACAAAACTCAATTCCTCCTGAGGTTGTGTTCTTGACCTCTGTTTTTGTATTAGTAGTTTTTCTCTTGGTATGTTTTTTGCTTTTCCCCGTGCCTTCTTAATACATTCACAAGGTTAGCCTCACTGCCTAAAACTAGAAGCTAATAAATTACATTTTTCATCAAACCTTGGTTTCGGCAGTTTCTTCTTGCTCGTATAAATTCACCAGTAGGTATATTTCTCTTTACGGGTTTGTGATGGCAGGTTGAATTGACCTCTGTTTCTTTAAGATACATTCTTGTTTCCAAATGATGCTCAGCTGTGTATATTGTTAGATCCAGGAAGTTGATTGTAGTTTTACTACTCATTCCTGTGAATTCAATTCCTATATTGTTATGGTTCAATCTTTCCATAAAGCTTTCAAATTCTTCCTCTGATCCATTCCAAATCATAAGCACATCATCAATATATCGTGTCCATAACACCACCTTTTCAGAAAATACTTCATCTGTGTACACCGTTTATTCCTCAAACATCCCCTTGAACAGGTTTGCCAGGGCTGAGGCATACTTAGTGCCCATCGCCACTCCCTTTCTTTCTCTGTAAAAGATATCAGGATATATGAATATAGTGTAGTTAAGAGTTGCCTTTAGCATTTCTTTCAACATTCCCACATGGTGATAGTGTGATGCGAAATCTCCTTTAAACACATACTCAATGGTTTTGATCACTAAATCGTGTTTGCTTGACGTATATAAAGCTTGTACACCCAAAGTTGCCAAGAGGTAGTTTGGTTGCCATTTGAACTGTTCAATGATGCCAATTGTGTTGGTTGTGTCCTTCAGATAAGCCTTTAGTTCTAGCAATCTTGGTCTCAGATACTATCAAGACACTCTGAGATTCTCATAGTGGCCCATCCTATGCCACTTAAGATAGGTCTCCCTTCCGGAATGGTGTCAAATGGTGTATGTACTTTCGGGAGAAAGTATATCGTAGTTATGGTTGGTTGCCTGATGTAAAGATAGGTCTTCTCCTCATCCTTTATTATTCCCCTCCTATGCCAACTGATAATCAGTTCTTCTAGTTGTTGATTTATAGCCATTGTTGGGTAAGTAGCTAATCTCTCATAACATTCTGGAGTGTCCAGATGATTGTTCGCCATCATGATGTAGTCTCTTCTATTCATTATCACAATGGTTCCACCTTTGTCCACCTCTTTAATAACAATTGTCTTGTCTTCCATGAGATATTTGAGTGCTTAGTTCTCATCCACTGTTAGACTGCCATGTGATATATTGTATTTATTCTTGTTTTTAATTCTTCTTAGTTCGACATATGCATCGTTGATGTCCTTTGTCGCAACTTTATGGAATGCATCAATCATATTCTCTGGTGAGAGTTGTGGTGTGAACCTCAACTTTGCTTTTAATTCTTCTTTAGACAGACTGTCTGGTACAACCTATAGTTCATGTAAGGTGTTTATAATCTTAAAAGATTCTGGTTCTTCCAGTGACCTCAGTAGATGAATGTTTTCAATATCTTCTATAGATAGCACACTCTGAGGTATTTTTACTTGAGAAGTGTAAATTCTGGAAACTCGAGTTTCAAAAGAAATATTCAATTTGAGTTTACGTACGAATTTGAATAGGTCTATTGGTATCTCTATATTATCATATTTCCTCGTGGGTGCAAATGATAACCCCTTGTTTAGGACTGTCGTTTCATTACCAGTTAGTATTTTGTCTGACATGTTCATAACCAAATTGGTAATTTGTTCCACTTGGCCAACTCTCTTGTGCCTGCCCTGGTGAGTCTCCTGCAGTCCTCTAGTGCTCGGGGGTTTCCTGTGTCTACCCCTACCTATTCTTCCTCTCCTCCTGATGTAGGTTGACTCCTGTCCGAGCTGATAGGGAGTTGAAAACAGACCTGTTTATATTATACATTCAGTGAAAAAAAACTTTGTTAAAGGGACATTATGGTTAAGATGTGCTACTAAAAACCTATGAAATTCAGTGAAAAAAATGTTGTTAAAGGGACGTTATGGTTCACAGTAAAACCGAAAAACCCCAGAAATTTGCAAGTTATGGTAAGCTAAGCAACTATAACTCGTGCCACCACCGTGCACTGCTGAGACTAAGACCCAGTACATCCAAGATGACATCACAAATATCATTGATTACATCACTGATGACATCACATGTGCATTTACTATTCATACAAGGGGTTGTGAATGTAATGTTGGCAAAAATGTATCAGGGATTATTGGGAAATGTGTAATAAACTACATACTTCATTATGCAATGTAGTGTTCTAAAGAACATTCCTTTTAACAAAGTTTCTTTCACTGAATTTCATAGGTGTTTAGCAGCATAACTTAACCATAATGTCCCTTTAACAAAGTTTTTTTCACTATATATAAATATAGATCATGGAAATGTGACAAATGTTTACTAAGACTCCCCTACCTTACATTTATATAACATAGAAAATACTAAACCCCCAGCGCCGCAAGTGATTTTGATGTCAGCAGGCTCACGCGGTCACCATCAGCACTATCCAAGAACTTAGAGGGTATCTTCCATTATTGTATCATACAATAAAAACACACAAACATATTCAAAAAGCACCACATAAATACATTACATTTAAAAATAAATAAGAAGTGGAAACTGTATATGTAAGACACCAACCATCCACTGAAGTTGCATTTCCAATCTAATGGAATATACCAAAACAAAATGAATATGCCTCCAACTGAATTACCTCACAGAAACTGCACAGCAAAAAGCAATAGCATACTTAGACAACATTAACAGCAAATGTTTGTCAAAAAGTAGTAAGTACACTACATTTATTTCATATACTTATACATTTTCTGTATTATGTACACTAAAACTAGTAAAAAAAAATTTAACACAGAAATGTCCAGTACTTTGGAATGGATGGAAGAGAATTTCCCACAAGACGAGATGAGTGAAGAGAGTGATAATAATGGTAGACACAACATTTCTCTATACAAGCCAATTAATAACCATTACTTTACATGTACTTAACACATTTATTTTTAACATACCAGACAACCATTAAAACTAATATACCACAAGAGACAATAGAAGATGGTCTCAGACGAATGCAACTGAAAATGGATTTATTACTACAAAACATCAATTAACTAAAAAAGTGTATTTTGGACCACATTAAAGAAAACATTAAATACCTCTCTCCCACATGTACCTGCCCCCCCTCTCCATATCCCAGCCATCTATCCCCAAACCCTCCCCACCAACAAAAACGGTACAATGAAACTTCCATCCCTTCTTCCCCTCCCACACATCATGTCCAAACCGCTAAGTCTGCTGTATTTCTTTCAGTTTCTGCTTCCCCCTCTCTTTCCTAATTTTTCTACTGTTAAACAATAATAACATTTTAAATGTCCTCTTAGTATATACCCGTGTCTTATTTTTTGTTTTTTAAAAGGCAGTTAGGGTGTCCGTGGACCGCGCGGGTGTCCGTTATATCTGCAATTAACCAAAATGGGGGTGTCCTAAGGACAATATATTTGTTTGTACTGTTCGTAATTAAAATGTAGTAGTGCTTAGAGCACACAAGATGTCTGCATGTCTGCAATCACCCAAAATAGGGGTGTCCTAATAACACCCCCACTGTGTGTAATGTCCGCAACCAGAATTAATATATCCATAGAACACATATCCTGTCCGCCAATCCACAAAGTTTGCGGACACACATTTATTTTATTCGGGGAGTTCAACATTGTTCGTAGAACACCCGCGCACATGTGCATCAAACACTTGGGTCCTACGAACATCATGCCTCTCCACAACTGTCCGCTGCACGTGTGTCGCACATTTAATTAGTTCGGGTACCCGAACACTGTCCGCACAACTGTCCACATAACATGCGCACACCTTCCACTGTGCATTTGGTGTCCTCCAGACAGCCGTCCCATTTGCGAACGTGCCCGAGATGTCATCATGTAACCGCACCCACGCTGAGCGTCTGTCCTTATTTGCGGACACTGTTCGGTTCCCCAGACATTTAAAAAAGTGCTTTTTGAGCAATCCAAGGTATTTTACAGTAAAAGTTCACCATTGCACATGTCCAGACAATGTCCCAACCGATCTACATACTTTTTGGAACATTTTCAACCTGTTCTTAGTGTTCGAAGTGTTCGGGGACGGCGCTGGTGTCTGCAAAGCATGCCCCAGCACCCCTATAAAAGGCCACACCCAAGAGCTGATCCTCATTCTGCTTTTGGATTCCAAGATTTACAACAGGACAATTGTGCAAGTTGCTGTTCTTGATTCCTGCTTCCTAGTTCCTGGTTATTAACCTTCCAGATGGCATCCCAAATTGCTTCTGCTGCTACTGCCTCTGCATCAGCACCCCCACTCCCTCCACCACCACCACATCCCCAAGGGCCTGAAGAGGGGAACAGGCATGAGGATGCAGAGGAGTGGGATGAAGAGGATGAGTTAGTGGAATTCCCTAGTACTAGCACTGATCTTGAGTCTTGGGTGTGGCAGTTATTTACCACCGTTGATGGAAAGTCAAAGTCTCATGCAAACAAGGTGATGTGCACTCAGTGCCGCATGGTGCTGAGTCATGGCTGGCCAGGTTCGTATAGCTTTGGAACTACATCAATGAAGCGACACCTAAAGTCATTCCACGGTCGGGCTATTCGTGAGGTTGTACCTTGCAATAAACGTAGTAGGTTGAGTTCCTCTACAGCATCCTCTGTTTCTGCTCCTGTCACCACAAAAGACACTCCTGTGGGACAGTGCATCCCTCCAGCTGCCTCACAGGCCATTCATGATGCTGTTGACCCTTACCTTTCGAGGGTCACAATATTGTGCATGTACTGCAACGCAGTACTCTGCAGGGGGGAGAACCTTCAAACTGCTTTCGAGACTGCAGTCAAGGAGCATGAGAAGGACTGCCAACTACCTAAATAAGGCCCAACCTACATCTTCCTCTCTCCACCTGCCCTTTTTTATCCCCGTGGTTGATGTCCCTTCCTTACCCTCCTTTCCCCTCCTTTCCTTTTGTGTCATGTATAAAAAATCCCAAAAAATATAAAAAAACAAAAACTAAAAAAACAAAGGCTATTTTCAGAGCCGCCTTTCACAGTTTAAAAATAGCAGTCACAAACAAATAGTGCAGGCCCCTGTGTTTTTTTTTTTAGATGTCCACGAACAGTCCGCAAAGACCTAAAATCTGTGCAGTGCTACCTTGTCACAACCATTGCACTTTTCTCTGGGAGGAAGTGGTGGCTCGGAAAATAACATTTTTGTGTTTTTTTTTGGGTTTCAGAAACTTCAAATGGTCAACACTTACTGCAAAATGGATTCCTCTAATTCCAAAAAGGTTGCAATGCATTTTGTATATTTCGCAGAAAAATCTGATTGCCAGCATAGGTAAGATGTACTCCATCTCTGCGAAAAATATGTGTGCTACAAAACATGTTTTCATTCTGAAAAGAGAACATACCAACATCTCTCAAAAAGTCACAAACAGCCTTGTTAACATTGTGCCTTGCTTTCTCCATTTTTGGACCAAATGAAAAAGAACGCAGCCACATTTGTCTCTGCGCAATACGGGAAAAAATTACTCTGGAGTTTGGGTACATGTCCATGACTTTCCCAAGTCCTTCTTTCATTGCAAATTGCAATGAGATTCCAGACACATGTCCTAAACTGTTCCCTCCACAAGGAATAATAATAATGTCTGGATGACGCTGTGTCACCAAAGAAGCACAGAGAGGTACTAAATCCATCCACTTCATTCCACGCAATCCATGCCAGTGCACTTCCACATGAGAGAATCCAAGATGTGCAGCCACTCCACAGCGATCTGCATGCACCTCCAACCAATTTATCCACAAATCTCCCAAAATCCAAACAATCTGCTTTCTGAAACACACAGCCATAGCTATCTGCTCTTCTATCAGGAAAAAGACCTACTGACAAACTCTCTCCTTACACAACACACCCAGTAAACCTTATAGACCAATCCCTTGCTCTGCTCAGTTTCATTTGCATGCCACTCACCCCAAAATCCCTGTATGTAATACACGCTGTCCTCGGACATCCACGCTGTCCGTGGACAAATCAAAAAATCTGAGCATAGGGGATGAAAAATTAAATAGTGTGCTCCATTTTCCCTTTGAGGTTGACTCTGAAAAGAGCCATTTTTTGGGGGGTTTTTGCAGATGCCTTAAAAACACCTTTTATTTTATTTATTTTTTCATTTTTTTTCTTATTTTCCTCCAGAAATCTTCACGTTAGCTTCTCCAAATCAACCCTTACGTTGCAAAACATCATGGCATTTTCCATTATGGATAAAGAAATGCCATCTTCCTGAAAGTGATCGACATTATCAAGACAATGTTATCATTGTCGCAAAACAACATGCCTGATCTAGTAATAAAACCAAACTATCTCGGTTGACTAAGCACTTAGCAACATTTTGCTGAGGAAAAAAAAAAACAGATTTATTGTCCCATTTTGCCCTATGTGTCAACCCAGAAAAAAATAACCTTGGCATTCGGAAGGACTTTCATGATTGCCTGAAACAAATAGTGCAAATCTTGCAACAAAGTAGGGCCAATGACATAGCCCAAATGCACAGCACCACAGTATAGCACAACTACGTGTGGACTATGAAACCTAGCCACATCCAGACAAACTACTAGAATTGCCTGCAAATTCAAATCACGCACAGTGCTCCACACCATATCCACTCTTTTTGTGTCAAAATGGTTAGCCACATTCCTAGATTTTGCGTACTGCTCCAAACCATTCACAAACATATCTCCAACCACCAACACTCTGACTTTCTGCACCACGCCATCTTCACTACACACAGCCTCTCTCAATACAAAGCAGAACCTCAACACCTGATTGGCTAATCCTCAAAATACACTCCCACTTCATGGTCAGAAACCCTGAATGTAGCATGACCTGCCTCCAAACAGCTGCATTATCCGCAGAGCGTGCAAGTAATACTAAAGCAGCCCTTCTACCCTTTCCACGGCACTATGTGCACCATTTCCTCATTGGCTACTGTTAAGCAGTCACACAATCATCCACCAATCAAATCCAATAACTCTACATCTAACTCTGTCATCACAGATCAGCACTTTAGATGTACTATTGATCACTCTCAGTACAATTCAGTTGTCACTGCAAAGGACCTACAGCAACAACTACTATAAAACTTTCCAAGATTTCCACTTGCAGATTCATGCACATCCACATGCATGAACACAAACTGCAGGTACGAATATTTTCTACATAGTACATGTACACCTCTTCTAGAAATACAATACATCCCGAGAGCATAGCTCAGCAGCAACGTGCACGCCTTGAAAGCAAGATGACACGAAGCAACACAGATTCGATCCCTGGTTCTGCGCTTAGAAACCTCTCGGTATTTAAGCGCGTTATAAATACGCAACTAAGACAAAATAATTATGCAACTAAAAAACAAACAATTCCTGTATCAGTGCCTTGATGTGCGTGGGCTGTGTAAGCGCTTTAAAAATGTAAAACAAAATGGGCCTCATTCCGAGTATGGCGGTAAGGTATGGCGGCCACCGGTAATGAGACCGGTGGCGGTAATCCCTTACCGCCATACTCCGAGTTTCCTTTGCGCCCTCGCCCTTAACGCCTGCTTTGAGCAGGTGTTAAAGTTGAGGGCGCAAAAGGGCCTCCAAGCCAATAACGGTAACCGTAATGAACGGTCACCATTATTTGCATCTTCCCCATTCCCATTGAGCCCTATGGGGGCTCATTTGGGAATGGGGAAGAGCCTTGGTGAATGGGGAATTACCGCCCCGCCAACCTTGGAATGGGGCGGTAATTCCGCCATCCACCAAGGCGCTGCCGGTCCGGGAACGGTGTCAACCAAGGTGTTAATAGCGCCATTGGTTAGCGCCGTACTCGGAATGAGGCCCAATAAATAAAAATATGAACAGAGTAACTGTAAAATGAACTTACAGTCATTTCTACCCTCTACTATGATGAAGTGTCACTTGCAAAGCTTTCAGATCTCCAAATGTTTGTTTACAAACACCTATCTAAAAAATATTGTTTCATATTATAAGATGTGAAAAATAACAGTATAATTATGAAAAAGACTGTCCAGTGTGTTATAACATTACAAGCAGGCAGGATGAGTGCATACATCTTCATTCAAGCACACACACAGACAATATCATTAGAAAAGCTCCCCGATCAAACAACACCACTGCCTCTATATCAAATCCTTCTGCTTTATTACCCACACCTTCACAAAGGCATACATTAAATGCTTGTATATACACTCTCTGCCATTTACCCTGCAAAAATAGCACAAAATACATATAATTATTTCTTCTATCTCTTAACATCCATTAACATAACATTAAAAAAAGAACTGTACTCTATACATTTACTATTAGACTAATTCGAAAAACATATTCAACTAACAGATTCTAAATAAAATAGTCAGGATGTACATAGGCAAAGAATAGTGCAAAACAATGTCTACATTAACTGCTATAAACAAACATATGCACTAAATTCTTTCTTTTATACTTTCAGTGAACACCACTCTCCTGAAAAGCAGACGCGTCTGAAGTACGAACAAGGACTTAGAAGAAAACGACTCTTTCCATAGAAAAAAGTAAGTACAAAACTAACATGATGTTCTAACTGTTACTCAAACACACTAGCATTTTACTGTTGTAGAAGAAACAAATATATTAACCCTTTACCATTAGATGTAGTATTAGTGCTTTCTCGTACCAGTTGCATACTTTATATTCTCATCTGAAGCCCAGTATAGTAACAGACAAATATAAGAATAGCCTTCCCAACTTGATGTACTTGCCCATTGGACAATCATACACATACTTACCATCATACTCAAACACTCATGCACAAAGCATGCATACACTGCACAACAGCCCAACCGACTCTTTCTTTTTTTTCTCCAACAGACCCCAAAGAATGCCTACCAAAAAGCAACTCTGTAGAAAGCAACGCAGAAATAGAGCAAATCAAAATAGAAGTGTCCAAAATAAGCATACATCTCTAGCAGCTTTTGTACAAAAAGTTCAAACAAAACAGCTAATAACGTCATTAAGCAAAACAAAACAAGCTTTTGCTACAGAAGCTTTCCTTCCTCTATCACAATGTAAAACCAAACAGAAAGTGAGTAACAAGACTTCAGCTACCACTACTACTAACACTGGACCTATAATGTTTTACAAAACATGTTCAGCCACAGGGTCCTTCAGAATCTTTTCAAAACAGGAGAGAAATCATGCACCACCCTTAAAACCTACAGTAGAAAATGTATTTTAGAAGCTCTCGTAGACAGTGCAATCCTTCTCAAAAATAAGTTATTTATTTTAGTTTTAAATAGGATGAAACCACTAACAAAACTAACTACTTAACTACAAAAATATAAACAAATGCAAACAAACCCAATTGCCATGCATAGCGGTGGACGAGGGTATGAACAACCTAATAACACCATTATGGAACAAGAAACTCTGCTCACAAAAACATCCCCAGAAAACTTAGTATCACCTCCCAATCTACTGAACCATAATGTCCAGTCTACAAATGGCCGTGCACATCAATGTGCAACATTGCCAACAAATCTTTCAAATATTTACGCCAGTTCCTCAATCAGTATGTAAAAAGCGAAGAAAAATTCAAAATGAAACTACTACAAAATATGGATGCCTGTCCAGTGCGCAAATACAAAGAACTACAAGGACTTTCATTAGCCTGCATTCCAGGACCTATTTTCAAAAGCACCTTCCATCATATCAAAATGATATCAACACATCATTCAACTATAAGAAATCTAGTCCAAAAACTCTACTATGCTAAAAGTACTTAATACTTTGCAATTACTGCACTACAAAACTATACAACAACCAAACACCTTCACGTGCTATCACAAATACCTTGGAATAATTCCCACTACCAAAACCCCTGCAACAACAACATTTATATGAGAGCATCATAATTCAAACAGTGCACCCATTTCAAGCAATAATACCCCTCCAACCAAAAACAGCAAAATGACCTCCCTCTGAATTAGTCAAAGGCATTTGTGGCAAAATAGTTTATTTACCATTATATCTCACAGAAAATGTACACACTCTAGGAGTGCAACAGCAGATAGATCAATCTTTAATTGTCTTAGTAAATGGCGTACCTACAAAAGACAAAACAATTTGGCAACAACGCGTGGACTTACATAAAGTTAGACAAGCCCTGCAATATCGAAAAAAACAACAATGAATACTACAAAGAAATTAATATTGAAGAAAACCTAAGAGAAACCATTGAAATAATTCAAGAATCACCAGAAACTGGTCAATTTGAACTTCTAAATCCTATTACAGAATCCAATATTTTAGGCCATTATACAATTCATCCTTTACACTCTAAAGATACTATAGATGATGCACTTATAACGTACCAAATGGGACAAGCCAAATGATCTCCAATCAGCATATGGGAAAAAAATATATAGAAGCACAGACTTTTCCGCTACTCTTTCCTACTGGAAAAGGAAGAATTTACAATGATAGACCCACACAGATAACAGCATCGGAATATCACTCTCTACGAATGTATTCTGACGACCGCAGATTCAGACCAAACGTGGAATACATATTCCACCTTCTCTTTGAAAGTGAACTAGCAACTCTATGCTACAAAGTTGCACACACATTAAAATCAGGTACCCATTTTCAAAATATTTCAGCTAAGCAATTATTACAAAAAGTGAAAGAAAAAGATGAAGTTTTACAGTCAAGTATTAAAAATCTTTTAGCAAACATGTGTGGTACAAAAGAATACTGGTTCCGACGTCTATTTCTATTTTACATTTTTAAAGCGCTCACACAGCCCACGGGCATTGAGGCGCTGTTACAGGAATTGTTTGGTTTCTTAGTTGCGTAATTGTTTTTTTTTTGTCTTAGTTACGTATTTATAACGCGCTTAAGAACCCAGAGGTTTCTAAGCGTGGACCCGGGGATCGAACCTGTGTTGCTTCGTATCGTCTTGCTTCCAAGACGCGCACGTTGCCGCTGAGCTATCCTCCTGGGACGTCACAGAGATGTACTCTGTATGATCAGAAACCTTGGGCCACCCACTTGGTTTGTAACATTAAGTTGTGCAAAATATGCATGGGAAGATTTACACGATTTCCTATGCAAAGCAAACAAAAATAAAACAAACATAGATATAAAAACACCAGGAGAACTCTGCTCTCTAGATCCTGTAAATGTATCAAGATATTCCCATCATCGCTTCATTGCTATGCTACACTTTATTTGTAATAAGACTATTCCTCCCCTCAGAGAAGCTCAACACTTCTTTTGGAGAAAAGAATACCAAGCCAGAGGAGCACCACACATCCACATGCTTTTGTGGATTAAAGATGCTCCTAAATTTGGTCAGGACAGTGATGCCACTGTTTTGCAGTACATCCAAAAATATGTCACTTGTGAAATCCTTTCTCAAGCAACTCATAGTGAACTTCATGCACAAATGTTACCATTTCAAAGACACAAATGTGGGAAATATTGCTGTCACAAATATAAAAAAGGGAAATACTACACCAAATGCCGCTTTGGTTTCCCTAGACTAGTTTCAACAACAGGTCAAGTAAACATCTTCATGTCTTCAGTTAGACATAGGGCCTCATTACGAGACTTGTGCTCCCATAATGAAGGGTGCCGGTACGGAACCGGCACTGTTCATTACGGGATGCCTGATTACGAGGTCCCCTAGGAGGACCCGGAACAGACGTATGGTAAAACTAGGAGCCCTTTCTGGGTCCCGCGAGGGGACCAAGGAGCTAATAACGGGCCTGTTATTAACCGGCCCGTTATTAGCTCCATCCCCATTCCATATGAGCCCTATGGTGGCTGAAATGGGAATGGGGAATGGTTTTGTGCATGAGGAATTACCGGGTCCTCCAAGGTCGGAATGACCCGGTAATTCCTCATTCACAGAACCAGGTACTGGAACCCGTTATGGAGGCCCATAGTGTCAAAGGTAAATCAGCTAAGAACAGATATTACATAAAAAGAACAGAAGAATCAAAATACATTAATGATTACAATGCAATCATTGCCCTCCTATGGAATGCAAACATAGATGTGCAGTACATTCCAGACAATTCCACTGCAGTTGCATGATATGTCACAGCCTACTTAACCAAAGCAGAGAAAACAGAGCTTCAGGACGTCTGGGATGACATATCATCTGACAAAACACTATCACAGAAATTGTACAGCTTAGGCATAAAAATGCTCTCTCATAGACGATGTGAATGCTATGAAGCTGCAGACCGTTTAATCTGACAATATAGTATGGCTAAGTCTTGGTCCTGCTAAATTTAGAAAAAGAGTTCTCAAATCATAT
This sequence comes from Ambystoma mexicanum, assembly GCF_040938575.1. Taxonomy (NCBI): domain Eukaryota; kingdom Metazoa; phylum Chordata; class Amphibia; order Caudata; family Ambystomatidae; genus Ambystoma; species Ambystoma mexicanum. The sequence goes on along the minus strand of NC_090930.1, from coordinate 1,249,687,743 downwards.
GAGGACATAGAAACAATAGCCAAAAATGATCCCAACAGTAATACATTTTGAAAAACAATTTACTAGACACATACTACCCAAACACGAGCTCCACTTTGGAAACCATGGGTCTCTACCACGTAGCCCAAAACTTCACATACAAAAATAATGTTAAACCAGATGAAAAAAAAAGTTAGATACAGAGTGGTAAATTGTGATGGCAGCTTAATGAAACTTACCAAACGCAGCTTAATCAATCATATCAAATTGACTTTAAAACTCCTCAACATAAAGAGCTGTATTACATGTCACTGCTACAACTTTTTAAACCATGGAGAAAAGACAAGTTACTGTATACGTATGACTCCTATGAAGATGCTTTCAAAGCAAATGAAAGCACTATAATAGACGTAAACTGTGCACAGTACCAAACAATGTTGCCCAATGAACAGCAACATGAAGAAGAACTCCAGGCCCAAATGGAAGTGGACACTCCCGACAGTAGTCAACCTTCTGTAACAGGAAGCAAAGAACCACTTGGACAGCCATTAATAGCTAATGAGGCAGAATTAGCCATAACAGAAGTAGAAAACACCATGTGTCAGTATGAACAAGATACAGAAGACGTTGCTTTACTGAAATCACAACTGAACAATGAAGAGTATAGCATTTTAAGAGAAATAACAAAATAAATTGAACATGTTGTGGAACATGAAACTGTACCTGCAAGACTACAAACCTATGCTATTATATGGGAGTGGTGAAGCTGGTTCAGGCAAAACTTTCTTAATCAAAATCATCAGCAAGTTCCTTCAACAAATGACAAACAACAAACTGTCAGCTGTTGTAAATGCACCCACAGGTTTCGCTGTCTACAACATAGGTGGTGTCACTTTACAGCGATTAGTACTCCTTCCAGTAGAACACCCAAACAAATTAGACTATTACAAACTTTCCACAGAAGCTGCAATGGAACTATGCAGAGTTTTCAAACTAATGAAAATGCATCTAATAGATGAGGTGAGCATGGTCTGCAACCTAATGTTGGCTTTAATTCACCTCAGATTACAAGAGGTTCTCAAAACAGACTACGACCAGCTCTTTGGAGGAAAACACATTGTTGTTTTTGGAGATCTTCTTCAATTGACACCAGTGAAAATTGAACCGATTTTTAAAACCTTAGGGCACAAACTATGCCGTAAAACTCTTGGTAGCATAGGAAAAGTAAACATTTGGCATCATTTCCAATAGAGAGAAATAACTGAAAACATGCGGCAGTCTGCAGACCTTACATACGCCAACATTTTAAAAAGTATTAGAGTTGGTGTACTATCTCAAGAAGCACCATCAATATGAAAAACCAGGCACATTCATACACTCTATGGCCATAACTGATGTGCTACTGATGTGATGCAACAATGAACACACAAAAATGTCAATTGTATGTCCTTTATGCCAACTCTTGCAAGCTGTTTGAAATTCAATGAAACAATGATGAAAAAAGAAAAGCAACAAATAATTGAAATTTGCTTCACAGATAAACTGGACGTACATGGTATGACAATACCCATTTGTCAACGAGCCACAACAAGACTAAATACCCTAGAAAACTCTTTCTCCAACACAGCTGGTTTGGAGAAACTATTAAAATTATCTTTAAACTGTAGAGTAATGCTTAAACGTAACCTAGATGTGGAGCAAGGACTAGTTAATGGAGCACTTGGTACAGTTGTTGGCTTTCAAACATACCACGTGACAACAACATTCAATTTCTCAATATTCTCTTTGACAAACTATCAGAAGTTAAAAGTATAGGATGCTTAATAGCCCACTTCCTTCATTTCAAAGACATGTATGTACGCAGAGAACCATTTTCATTAACTCTAGCATACACAGTCACCATCCGCACACGAGGTCTTACCCTAGATAAAACATTAATAGATATTGGTAGCACAGTCTTTAAAGAAGGCATGAGCTACATAGCACTATCACAACTATGTACACTTGACAGGCTATTTCTAATCAACTTTGATGCAAGTAAAGTAAATGCTGATATTCTTTGCATTCTAAAATACAATAGACTACGTTCACTCTACACCCCCCATCTAAAAACCTATTCTCTTCCACAGGAAGCAAAACATTGTAAAATAAAACTACTTCAAACTGAAACGATACAGGATATCACTACAATTCCTCCAAAGAAAAAAAAAACTAATACTTCATTAAGTACCACAATCAAACAAGAATCTATGGGTCAAAGTAACTCAACTACTTCTTCATAAAGCAACACAAACTCCAAACAAATGACTTCCACACAGAACTATCTGGTCCATTCAAATGTTCGAATGAAACTGCTGTAAATTGCTACGCAAATGTAGCAATAAATATTCTATTCCAATTGCCACCAATTATTGAGAACATTTACTTGCACAGTACAGACCAATTGTGTTTGCAAATGTTAGTCCTTCATAGAAATGCAAGCAACAATCCTGACAACACTTACAGTGTTCATGGAATAAGAATTGGACTACTGTGCTGGAATTGTCAAATTCACTATAAACTCACAAGAAGATCCACAATCATTTCTAATGTACTTACTACAAGTACTGGAAAACAAAAACATACCTATAAATGACATCTTTCAGATTTCATACATGTGGAAACATACATGCACTCTCTGCAACCATGTGGCAAAGGAGGAAGTCCCTAATGAACGCTTTATGTATGTGTCCATATCTAACTGTGAATCAATTCCATTTCATTAATTTGTACAAAATGCAAACCATGGCAGATTATGTACTACCAGCAAATCAGATAATCACTCCACCTTACAAATACAGACACATAGTAAATACGCAATAGTAATGATTTTATGTTACAATGCAGATGTTACCAAAAACAACTGTAAGCTGACTGGATTCACACATGGTCAAGTATCACTTGGTAAGAAAACCTTCACAACAATAGGTATAATCTACCAGGCAGGAACCACAAACAATGCAGGTCACTACACTGCATATAAAAAAAATAATTGTGGTTGGTTTGGGTGTAATGTTAGTACCATTTCTCTAAAGCAGAGATTGCCAGAAAATCTTGTAAATGCTTTCTTAATATTCTTAAAAACAAAATTTAATATGTAATCTAAAACACACTTAGAATATGCCAACAGCAATCTAACTGCCCCAAGATTCTGCAACAAACAAACACTTAAATAAATACCACTAAAATCAAATAAGAAATATACAGTTAGAATATGCCAACAGGTATCTAACTGCCCCAAAAAATCTGCAACGACCCAACAGATAGATGAATAGCATAAAAAAATAAACAATTTGAATACACCAACATGTATCTAATTGCCCCACAAATCTACAACAAGCCAAACATAGAAGATTAGCAAGAAACAAGAAATAAACAGAAAAAAATGAAATAAATGTATAGTACCACACCATAGAAGGTTTTTTTTTTGATCCAGCATGGATTTTTTTTTCCCCACAGACCGAATGATTTTGAAAACAAACACAGAAACTGAGCACATTGTGCAGTACACTGGTTTGAACTATAGTACTTGTAAAGTACTAAATATGAGGGTAAAAAAATACAGAAATGTCTATTATGCAATGCAATAACTCATTATGAACTACCTGCTCTAACATATGATCTTTTGTTTTATCACAGAGATCGAAAAAAATATGTCTGGTCCAGTTAACCATGTCATGAAAAAACTGCATACAACCACAAAAAACTCAACCAATAAGTATCCAAAAAATAAACTCAGAAACACTGCACTCCTTTTTACAAACTCTACAATCTCAACTGCATACCCTAGGCAATACTTCACATACAAACTCTACAAATGAAGCAGTACACAAACTTTGTGTTGTGGATATTTGATGGATGTTTGATTCTATGGGTGTGTTATGCTACGATGGTTGTGACCAGGCTAGAGTCTTGGGTGCATGGCCTACGGTCTTTAGCCATGCACCCAAGACTCTAGGCCCTGGACACAACCACCACAGCATAACACATATATAATACCAAACGTTTAGACTTTTGTATGTGGGCTGCTTATAGGAGATATTAATTAGAATCAACCCTCTACTAACAACCCAAAACCAACATCATACTAAAGTAAAATAGCTAGTAGTGCATTTATTATGTCCCCAGACAGCCACTTCGACCGCGGCCATGGCAAACACATCAAGGGCACCTGCCACCTAATAAACAAATACAATCTCATACTCCTCTATTCTCCCCAAGCACGCCTGCCCACCAACACACTCCCTAAAATTACATTTTGCCTCTGCGGCCGAGCTGTCAGCGGATCCAAGATGGCAGGTGCATCAAAACAATATAAAGCATCTCACGGTTCACCGCAGCCAATCGGTGAACACGTTCAAGTCTGCGGACAAGACGCAAGCTGATCAACCAATCAGTGTCTTGTCCACGGCGTGAACAGGGAAGTGTGTCCGCGTAGCGGACATAGATATCACTAATTCTTTTGCCTTACATTTTGGCCATCAAAAAAAAAATAAATACTGGACAGATTTACACCAAATTAACAAAAGCATGCTTTCGAGACTTAGCCGTCCAGCAGTTTATGGGAAAAAAAGAAATTTTGGGACCCCCTATAACTTTGCCCCCCCCCCGAACCAAACCTCACTAAAATTTGCAGAATAATTCAGGGTGGGCCATATACTTTTTCTGCAAAGTTTGTTGAGGATTTGTCCAGAGGGAGTGAAGTTATAGGCCGCCCAAAAAGTGCTCTTCCTATGGGATTAGCAACTTAACCATAACTACACAGCCACTACTGTGGCTGTGTAATTTCTGTTACCATTCTTCTATCTGTGAATTTGGTTCATGAACCCCAAATGCTCCCTGTCTTTAACTTGTTCCCCGTGTCACATCTTCATTTTCCAATTCAGCATCTGAGCTTGATGAAGAGGTGTTCGGGGTGCTCTCTCTTGATGTCAGTTTTGTAAAGTGATTAAATGTACCCTGAAAAGTGTATGCCCTCTCTGCGCAATAGTCTCTTTCGTCTCTGAAATGACAAACAAAGAAGAAATAAAAACAAGAATAAATACAAGACATCACATGGCAATATAACGGTGGATGAGAACAAAGCACTCAAAGATCTCATGGAAGACAAGACAATTGTTATTAAAGAGGCTGACAAAAGTGGAAACATTGGGATAATGAATAGTAGACACTATATCATGATGCAAACAATCATCTGGACACCCCAGAATGTTATGAGAGATTATCTACTAACCCAACAAAGGATATAACTCAACAACTAAAAGTACTGATTATCAGTTGGCATAGGATGGGACTAATAATGGATATGATATGATATGATCGTTTATTTATATAACGCCTATACACAGTGTGTTTCAAAGCAATTCAAGGCAAGGGAGGCAACAAGGGAAAATACAACCACATTCTTACAGGCCATGAACAGTAAGGATGTTAAATTAACTATCGTACTCGGCCTGACGACATTTCAGATAGTGCAAGAGCTAAGACATAGATAAGGAAGGGAGGGGGAGATTGGGAAGGAAATGGAAACAGACATGCAACTATCGTACTAGGCCTGACGACATTTCTGGTAGAGCTGGAGAAAAACAAAAGGTGAGGGATGAGGAGAAGACCTAGCTTTACATCCGGCAACCAACCATACCTGCAATATACTTTCTCCTGAAAGTACATAAACCATTTGACACCATTCCGGAAGGGAGACTTCTCTTAAATGGCACAGGCTGGTCCACTCAGAGAATCTAACAGTATCTTGATAGTATCTTGAGACCAAGGGTGCTAGAACTAAAGGCTTATCTGTAGGACACAATAAACGCAATTGTCATCATTGATCTGATCAAATGGCAACCAAACTGTCTCTTGGCAACTGTGGATGTACAAGCTTTGTACACGTCAATCATTCACAATCTAGTGATCAAAACCACTGAGTACGTGTTTAAAGGAGATTCTGGATCAAGCTATCACCATGTGGGAATGTGGAAAGAAATGCTAAAGGTGACACTCAAATACAATATATTCATATTTGATGATATCTTTTACAGACAAAGAAAGGGAGTGGCGATGGGCACTAGATATGCCCCTGCCCTGACAAACCTATTCATGGGGATGTATGAGTATTCAACGGTGTACACAGATGAAGTATTTTCCGAGAAGGTGGTGTTATGGGCACGATACATTGATGATGTGCTTATGGTTTGGAATGGATCAGTGGAAGAATTTGAAAGCTTTATGGAAATATTGAACCATAACAATATAGGAATTGAATTCACAGGAACGAGTAGTAAAACTAGCATCAACTTACTGGATCTAACAATATAGACAGCTGAGCTGATTATCTGGAAACAAGAACGTATCGTAAAGAAACAAAGGTCAATTCCACCTTATACGCATCCAGCTACCATCACAAACCAGAAAAGAGAAATATACCTACTGGTGAATTTTTATGAGCAAGTAGAAACTGCTGAAACCAAATAAAGTTTGATGAAGAATGTGATTTATTAGCTTCTAGATTTCAGCAACAAGGCTACCCTTGGGAATTTATTAAGAAAGCATAGGAAAAAGTAAGAAACATACCAAGAGAACAAACACTAATACAAAAAGATAGGTCAAAAACACAACATCAGGAGAAATTGAGCTTTGTGACTACATTGTTTGTAAACCACTATGAAATATGGAAAATTCTATGTAAGAACTGGCATCCTTTGAAATTGAATCCACATGTATCTAAATTTGTTGAAGACAGCCCAAGAATCATATACAAAAGGGTTAAGACTTTGAAAAACTATTTGAGCCCATCTCTACCCCCAGACGAGCACCGCATACCAATTGGGACATGGTTGAGATCGGACACCCAAGGCGTTAGAAAATGTGGTACTTGTACATTATGTAAATATGCAAATGTTAGCACCAACAACTTCCAGGATATAAATGGAACTAAAATTCTAATCAAAGAAGATATTGGGCCTCATTACGACCCAGGCGGTAAGTTACCGCCTGGGCCGTGACTTTACCACCATGGCGTAAACTGCGTTTACGCCATGGTGGTTGGCGGACTTACCGCCCCATTCCGACCTTGGCGGGGCGGTAAGTCCCCAATCCCCATTTACCCTTCCCCATTCCCATTTTTGCCCCATAGGGCATAATGGGAGTGGGGAAGGCGTTAATTACGCCACCGTAAATTACGGTGGCGTAATTAACTCCATGGTCCCTTAGCGCCATGGATTTTAACACCTGCTAAAAGCAGGTGTTAAAAGCTCCATGGCGCTAAGGGACCTCGTACTCAGGCGGTAAGGGTCGGCGCTGTTTACGCTGCCGTAAACCCCTTACCGCCTGGGTCGTAATGAGGCCCATTAACTGCAGGACTAAATGTGTGGTGTGTGTGCTAATCTGTGTTTGTAAACATATCTACATAGGGAGTACAATAAGAGAAATGAGAATACAAATGCGAGAGCACCTGTCAACAATTGGCAGCCAGGATTCAACACTACCACTCGCTCAACACTGGCAAAATACACATCAGATGGACAATAAGAAGGAAATCAGGTTTATTGGGCAACAAAGAGTGATGCTAGGCCGGAGGGGTGGCAATAGTGAGTTATTATTCAGATAAGCAGAAGCATGGCTTATCTGTAGATTGAGGACATTGGTATTAGGTTTGAATACAATTAATGAGATGGTTTCATTTTTGTAGAATCAGAATACAGTTTGGTAGGGCCTATACATGTAACAGGATAGCAGCATATGTATGTTCAAACTATTTAAGAATGTGTAGAGTGATTCACAAATACACAGAATTGAAGGAAAATGTTGGACTCACGATTACTAGAAAACATGTAATGCAACCAGGAAATGCAAATAGTTATTGTATTCAAATAGGAATATCTCTAAAATTTTTCACTATAATAGGCAGAACATGTGTAAAGAACCACATCCATACAGAAAAACACAAACAAATGGTGAGTCAATGTATGGGTTTATATTTTCACTAAAATCATAAAAAAGATTTGCAGGACCATAATGTTTACTTATATATATGCATGATACCTGTATGGGACTAGCAGATTGGTTTACTATTTTATTAGTGCTTATCACATTTTGCTTTACATACTCATGTGACCTAATCATATCGGGATGTAACACATTACAATTACCATGGTGTTCTGGGCCAAAACTAGGCCAAAAGTTATAGGTAATGACATAGGATCACAGTTCAGCCTATATATTATAGGTCATTAAGCAAGGAAGCTGAATTACTTCATTTAAACATGTTACTAAATGCAAACAGTATTGGGTAATTATCCAGCAGATTGCATAACATACTGCATTACCAAGAATATCACGCTTTAGTAAGTTAAATGTTTCAAGCCAGTGAGAGCTGTGATTTTGTGAAATTGATAGAATTGTGTATTAAAATGGAGGCTGTAATAATGTAACATGTATCCCTACTAAGTTATACAGATGGAGTTTGGGAACAAAATGATACGAAATAAACCAAGGGGCGCTACGTTAGAATGAAGCTACCTTTAACAACAAAAATTCGAATTGTAACTTCCCACATAATTCTCTATCTCCTTAAACACAATTTACCATATTAAGTACATATTTTATCTCTGCTGGCCCATCAACATGCCTTTCAAGCATGGGTGACCAAGAGCATCTTAGCCACCCCCACATAAATGAAATAGCTGAAATGCACACAGGCCTTATACCACCTCCCAATTTCTCCCAAACTTGGATTCCGGTCCCTATGAGGGCCTGCAACCAAACAGGACTTGAGACCCTAATTGTGGTGAAAGGCACTATACAAATGACAAGAGTAAATGAATGAATGAACTAAATCATATCTTAGTTACCACGCCATTGAAAAAGCTTGCTTTAGACATGTCCAGACAATTACCAGTTTTTTTGTTTTGAGATACTTTCACTGTTCAGTATGCTGTCTACCCATATGGAAATAAACAACCTCCTTACAACTTACACTCAAGCTTTGATTGGGGTCACAGTAAAGAGACATCTTCTCTCCAGGTAGTGTATGGCATTCTCGTAAATTTTGATGCCAGGGATACATGCTTGACTGGATCTCTAGACGGCATTTGATATGGAAGCCCTTCTGACAATACATGTATTCTTGCCTTCATACATGGTCAACTAGGAAATGACTATGTTCTCATTTCTTCATACCCTGCAGATCATGAAGAGATCTTCACCTATTCATATTGAGTGCATTTTGAGTTCTATTATTTTACCTGCACTGTTCAATCTGTATACAGAGGCATTGTGGAATCTGATTGCTGGCTGCGGTGCAAGTGATCCTTCTAGAAGAAGGAGAACAGATATCCCGTTTTGATAGTTTCCTGAGTGTAATCAGCACACACAAACTGCAGAAAATCAGTGTAATTCGGGGCAGGTATACATTGAAAGAAAGAGGTGACAGAGCATACTATTTGGGAACTGAGCAGGTTCTCAAGTTATCAATGAAAATTAAGTATGACATTTCAACTAGGTTTGTGATCGGGGAGGAACAAGGTAAACTACTTTGCACCTGTTTCTTCACCAACATTGGTGTCCTTTGAATAACGTAATTAAAAGATGTGGTTAAGGAATTCCAAGGCCCCAGATATTCCACCCAGTATCGAAATGCAAGGCAGACTATGAAGGAACACCTATTGGATATTCATGAGGGCTCTTTGAAGTCATTATAGAAAGCAGACTGAATGGTAATGAATAGACCACATGATGAGAGAAGGGACTTATTTGTGGAGTTTCCACAGACGGAAGAGCTTTGGCCACATGGGGACATCTGACATTAATAAGACTTTGCTTGGACCGCAGGATGCTGTGGGCTTATTTTATAGTAAACAGAACATTATTCCATGCTTGGGTTTGAGGGCACAATTGCCAAGTCTCAGGAATTCGATAATGAGTGCCATAATAAGTGGCAATGGAAAGAGCAACCCAAATACAGTAGGCTACACAGGCATTGCCAGCGCTTGTCAATGCATCAGATGCCTGGCCGGATCTCGGACCCGGCCTGCCTTAGCCCTCAGCTTCCCTCGGCCGAGACCCCAGCTTCAGTGAAGGAAGCTGGGGGCTCGGTGATCTAATCTGTCTCCCTTTCCCCAGCCATCACTTGGGCATTTGCAGGTTTTATTTGCTCAGCCTGTGTTCTTGTTTCTGGCCTGAAAGGGACACCACAGCAATTAATGGACCATGACTACCTCTGGGGGTGTCGGCCATCATTGTTAAAAGCTGGCTTTCTACATGCTGGGGACATTATTGTTTTCAAAATGTGCATCTTATATTTTACTAGGGAAAAAAAAAAGTAATTCCCAAACTCAAAAATGCTGCATAAACTTGCATTCACTAGTTTTCTTTTAAATGTATTTTGTTTTTGTCAGACTACCACACAAATACCCTGTAAGTTTTGTCCCGCTCCCTTTGTGTTTTATCACAGGTTACATTTATAAAGATGTTATATGTGTGTCAAACTGGTTAATGACAAATAAACACTTCTGTTGTGTGGACAGCAGTGTTAGGACATTTAACTGTGGGTTCACGGGTGGCAACTTTTGATTTTCACTACAGGGGAAGAAATACCCCCAACTCTGCCCTGAATATATACAACTATTATTTTGAACATTTCCTTTGAGCAGAGTTCGAATGCCAACTGTGCCCCCTTGAAACTCTGCCCCTCCTCCAAACTCCGCCCCCACCTTGGCCTTTATGATATCCCCCTTTACATGTTTTCCATTTCCACCACTGGGCATTGCCAATGCTGAAGTCGTGTAATTTGGTTTAATTGAATGAAATTACACTCTGGTAATTTGCTGGCTGGCAATGTACTTCTTTGTGCTAAACCTGATAGGTATATTTAAAGGGTTAGCGTTTATAGAGGGGTGGGAAAGAGTAGAAGTGGGGTGGATACAGGTGATGGATGGTATGGGAACCCTCATTAAAAGAAAAACAATTAAGTGAATTACCATGAAGTAAATTACCACCTAGACATTTATTTTGATAAAACCACGCAGAACCGCTGAAGAAAGGAGCAGATATTGTTAATTACAATAGTCAGTTATTTATTGCATACAATATTGCGTGGGAACACAGAGAGTTTGGGAGCTGTGTAGGAAGCAGAAAGCTTGTCTGTGTTGAGGAGGTTTAGGCTAAGCTACTGTGAGATCTGCAGCTGATATCACAGTAAATGGATGCATAGGAAGCATGACTGACAAACCATAATTGTTGATTGAATAAATTAACTTGAGTCACAGTTTACTCAGGAAATAGGCAGTATTGGTTGTAGACTCTACCAAGGCGGCACCTTCCCATAGAACAGGCTATTTGGACGAGTTGTTCTAGTTATAGGGGCTCCAAGACTTTATGTACATGTTTAGGAACTTTGGATTTCACCCTAAATTACCCAAGGTAATCCAGACGTCGACCCCTTGCTCATTGTGCTAAGCGAGGCACAGCTTCACCTCACTGATGAAGCCAATTAGGCCTAAACATGTGTCCAGGGTCGCTGTTGGTACTCTTGTTTCAGAGGAGAATTGCCTAGCATTTCAGTGCTGGACTTCACTTGTGGATGGGACAAAGACGGAGATGTAAATGGATATTTCTCATCTGTGAAAGGTACACTGAGCTAAAATGTGGTTGTAGACTCTCCCAAGTGGACATCCTTCCACATAACATGTTATTGGGTCGTGTTTGTTCTTGTTATAGGGGCTCCCAATCCTATCTGGGCATTTTTAGAAACTGTGGGATTCACCCTAAATTACCTAGGGTAATCCAGATTTGGACCCAATGCTCACTGTGCTTAGTGAGGCACAGCTTCACCTCACTGATGAGGCCTGACTGGGCTGAAAAACATGTCTGGGAACTGTTGGTACTCTTGTTTCAGAGGAGAATTGCCTAGCATTTTGGTGCTGGACTGCTCTTGTGGGTGGGACAAAGACTGATATGCAAATGGATATGTATCCCCTCTGAAAGGTACAGTGAGCTTCAACGTGGATGTAGACCCTTCCCAGTGGGCACCTTCCCATAGAACAGGCTATTTGCTTGTGTTCATTCTCGGTATAGAGGCTCCCAGACCTTTCTGTGCATTTTTAGGAACTTTGGTTTTCACCCGAAGTTACCCAGAGTAATCTAGATGTGGACTCCTTGCTCACTGTGCTTACAGAGGCACTGCTTCACCTCACTGATGATTCCTGATGAGGTCAAAACACATACCTGGAGTTTCTGTTGGTACTTTCGTTCAAAGAATTGTCTAGCTTGACTGCCCTTGTGGGTGGGAAAAAGACTGACATGCAAATGAATATTTCTCCTCTGTGAAAGGTACAGTGAGCTAAAATGTAGTTGTAGACACCCCCTGCCCCCTGAGTGGATTGTGCACCTTCCCATAGAACAGGTTATTTGGCTGTGTTTGTTCTTGGTATAGAGGCTCCCAGAACATTCTGTGAATTTTTAGGAACTTTAGGTTTCAGCCTAAATTATCCTGGGTAATCCAGACTTGGACCCCTTGCTCATTGTACTTAGAGAGGCACAGCTTAACCTCACAGCTTAACCTCACTTAACCTTCTAGGCTGAAATATGTGTCTGGCGTTGCTGTTGGTACTCTTGTTCAGAGGAAAATTGCCTAACATTTTGGTGCTGGAATGCCCTTGTGGGTGGGACAAAGACGATATGCAAATGGATATTTCTCCTCTTTGAAAGGTACAGTGAGCTAAGACATGGTTGAAGACCCTCCCGAGTGGCAACCTTCACATAGGACAGGTTATTTGTCCATGTTAGTTGGCGATATAGGGACTCCCAGACCTTTCTGTGCATTTTTAGGTACTTAGTGTTTCACCCTACGTTACTCTGGGTATTCCAGACGTGGACCACTTGCTCACTGTGCTTAGAGAGGCACAGTTGACCTCACTGATTATATTTGTATTTGTATTGTATTTATTTGTTTATATAGCGCTTTACACCAAAGCGCTGCACAATAGAACAACTTAATACATAAAACATAACGAAATAACGATGGAAGCAAATTACAATATGAATCAATCAGCAAAACAGCAAGAAGAGCAATTAACTGGATGGAATAGGGAGAGTAGTGGAGTAGGACTTTGTTGGAGGGAGAGGGGTAAGGAGGAGAAGGAGGTGGGGAGGGGAAAAGGTGAGTGTGGGGGGGTAGGGGAGGGAGGAAGATATTCAAGGGGAAAGATAAGGAGGGAGGGGAAGCAGGAAGGGGAAAGGGTTTCAAGGAAGAGAATGGAGAAAGAAAGATTTAAGGGAGGTGCGGAATGAGGAGAAGGTAGGGGTAGAGCACATTGCGAGGGGCAGGGAATTCCAGTGCAGGGGAGCTAGAAGTTGGAAGGAGCGGAAACGGGAGGGGGCACAAGGGGACGGGGGTACAGTGAGAAGGAAATGGTCAGCTGAACGAAGGGAACAGGAAGGAGAGTAGAAAGAGAGGAGGGAGGAGAGATAAGGGGGAGCAAGACCATGGAGGGATTTGAAGACATGGCAGAGAAAGTGAAATTTAAGTTGGGAGTGAAATTGAAGCCAGCCGAGGGAAAAGAGGGGAGTAGAGATGGAGTCACGGTGGTTAAGGAGACAGAGGGTTCGGACAGCAGAATGGTAGATAGATTTGAGGGGGGCAAGATGAGAAGTGGGTAGTCCAAAGAATAAGAAGAGCAGTAGAAGAGGCGGGAGAATATAAGGGAGGTGATTAAGAGTTTGGTAGCATGGAAGGTGAAAGAGGGATGGACTTTGCAAATATTAAAGAGGTGGTAGCGACAAGCACGAGAAGTGAGAGAGATATGGTATATCTCTCTCACTGAATAGATATATTCACCTGATGAGGCCAGAGTGGGCCAAACACATGCCTGGGGTTTATGCTGGTACTCTCATTCAGAGAATTGCCTAGCATTTACGGTGCTGGACTACCCTTGTGTGTGGGTCAAAGACTGATTACAAATGGATATTTCTCCTCTGTGAAAGGAACAGTGAGCTAAAACGTGGTTGTAGACCCTTCCAAGTTGGCTCCTTCCCCTAGAACAGGTTATTTGCCCATGTCTGTTTTAGGTATGGGGGCTCCCAGATTGTTCTGTGCATTGTTAGGAACTTTGGGTTTCACCCTAAATTACCCAGGGTAATCCAAACATGGACACTTGTTCACTGTGCTTAGCTATGCACAACTTCACCTGACTGTTGATGCCCGACTAGGCCGAAACACCTGTCTGGGGTTGCTGTTGGTACTTTTGTTCAGAGGAGAATTGCCTAGCATTTCGGTGCTGGACTGCCCTGCTTGGTGGGACAAAGACTTATATGCAAATGGGTATTTCTCCTCTGTGAAACCTACAGTGAGCTAAAATATGGTTTTAGAGAATCTGTGTGATTTTTCCGTGGGTTATTAATCCGCGACAGAAATGTCTGCATGGGAAATCTACACAATACAAAAATGATCGTACATTTCCCATGCGGACATCCATTTTAAAACAACCCCAAAAACACACCCGTACCCACACCCCAACACACCCCAACCCACACCCCCAACATCCCTGTCTCCCCTACTTACCTTTGCTTCTGACACACTGTGTCCCCACAGCACCAGTTCCCTTTCACTTCCGTGATTGGAAACCGGTGCCACAGGGCCCTTTTTTTTTTTTGGGTCAGGTGCAAAGGTGACCCCGCAACCCCTGCTCACTATACTATACAGTATAGCGAGCAGGGTGTTGCGGGGGACACCCCCCGCAGGCCCCGCAGACCCCGAAGCCTTTGTGATTATTTTCTTTACTGACCCCACCAAAAAAAAAAACAATACCACAAAAAGTTGAACTTTTGGTAGTTCAAACCTTTTGTTGTATGCATTTTAGTTCATTTGGTGGGGTCGGTAATTTGGATACAGTCATTTTGAGCTATTCCATTGTAGAGCTATCAAATGGGAACCTTCCCAAAGAACAGGTTATTTGGCTGTCTTTGTTCTCGCTATAGGGGGTCCCAGACCTTTCTTTGCTGTATTGATTCAGAAACCTACTTTTGTGGAAACAGAGAAATTGATATGAGGCCGGGAAGCCCAAGAGGAAACACACCAACACAGGTTAAAAAAGGACATACAAAGCGCTTTATTTCAAAGTTACAAAGTTACCAAAGTCAATTGACATACGAATAGCTATTCGGCCCTCTGACTAACACACGAACCTTCAACGTTAGGTTCGCACTGAAAGTGGGAGAGACCGATCATCGGGATGCTTGGGTTTTTATACGTTTTGTCCTGCATTGGCCAGCCCTCTCGCAAGTTAACCATTCTTTGAACTGTGGCTAGGGTTCGTAGCCAGGTCGAACACACAATTTACATAATTTGATCAGTTCCGTTGATACAGTTACATATTTACACACAGGTTAAAGAGAGGACAAGGTCTTAGTTCGTGACCCTAACAAGTGGCCTGCGGACATATTACTTATTCACGTGTGTGGAGGTCACCATGGCCGGAATCTTATTCGAAATGTCATTCGGCCTCCATTTTGTGATTCAGGGTGACTTCCACACTGCAAGAGTACCTAAAATGGCGGCTAGATCCAAGATGGCGGCTTACACAATACAATAAGGTCAAGACCTTGCCGCAGAACATATGTATATAGTATTCTTTAAACAACTTGGCGTAGGCCAACATACATTCAAACAATGCGATTGGGGTCACAATATTATATCGATTTCCACAGACCCTCCTTTTTGGCCTATGCCAAGTGATAATACATCATTTCCTAATGCTTTCGAAAATAACTGAAGGCATCATCATCCATAGGTTCCGCATCATTGTCCGAAATGTCAATAGCCATAAAGTTGTTCATAAGAACTTCTTGCAACATGAACTCTTTAGATGCTGTCTTCGGGGTGTATATCTTATGCCCTATTGCGCTCATTACCTGAGCACAACATCCCCCCATCATTCCACATATACTCGGGAGGCATTGAAAACAACAACAAAGAACTAACAGAATCCCTAAAATACCTAAAAGGACAGAAAGCACCTTCCACCCCCAAGATCGTAAAGAATCCCAAAACCAAGTACTAAGGTTCCAGTCTCCTACGGGGATATGGACTTCAGAACTGAGAGTGTGTAAATTCTGAATTGCTTTAAAAATTGTTGGCGAAGAATCTGGTAGGAAAACACAACAAGCGGACCCCACTAGTTTACATACTCCACCTCGTTCAGCTAAAATGACATCTAATGCCATACGATTTTGAAGTGCTACCAATCTTATCGCTTTTTGCTCTAAGGTCATATTGTAAAGTATGTCCGTGGTCCGGTTGATCGTTTTCTCCAACACCCTCGCTAATCCCCTAATGTTTTCTGAATTTGCTATTTGTCCCCAAAAGGGCACTACTGATTTGGCTATATCCCCGAACACTTGTCCAGGGGTATCTCCATCACTATCCCGACGGGGGCGAGCCTTAGATACCTCTAAGGTACTGACTATAAATACACCTGGTAACAATATCCCTAAATAACAAGTCCCCTGCCAATCCTTGGGCAACCAGGGAAAAGCTAAACTACCACAAACAAAATAAACTGGTCCCCCTACATACAAAGGCCTATTTTCCCCAGTCAAGTTTACAGTATTTACACAAGGCTCGAAGTCTCCCATTGGCCTAGTGCCATTTCTTTGTACACAGAAGGGAACTGAATCAGGACTATGATTCACAGAATAAGAAGGAGGCATGGCATCCTTATTGCCTATCGGAGCCATCTTAAAAGAAACTAGATTTTGGAAAGGAAAAGATAGTTTATCAGACGGCCTAATAGAAGCGACGTTAGGTTTACTTCTATTTGCGAAAAGCGAGCATCCCAGGGGAGTCAATTCACGTTTTTCAAATTCATTCAAATTAGTCCCATCGAAATTCCCTGAGATGCTATCATTCCATCGGCCAAAGAAGAGTGCTCTAAGAGAGGCATAGCAAGAAGTTGTTAAAGGTAAGGGATGTATATACCATCCCAGTCCCTTGTTCCCATGTCGTGGTAAGTGGGTGCAGATCCAACAATTACTCTTATTCAAAATAGCATGCGTAGCATTCATCACTATCATCAAAGTGTTATTATGATATTTCTGTCTATGCCGAGAGTCTCTAGGGGACAGAGTGTGAAGGTGTACAGAGGGAGTCAAAGCAGTTGGTACGATTTTGGTCGGTAACAGAGGCTTCAAAGGATAAATTTCTTCAAAATACCAAAGCCCCAAGGCAGCAGTTGCAAAAGTAACAATAATCAGAACGAGAACACAACAGTACGTTTTCGGGGCCCAGGCACATTGTTCACTGTTCGATTTGGTCACCTCCTTCTCTAATAGTGCAATACGAGGAGCAGCGGTGAAGGCGGCAGGCATCATGGTCATCCCGATCAACGGCCCCAATGTTCGTTGCTGGTGGCACTTCGGCCGCGCGATTTCTTAGTCCTTCCCAACTCTAGCCAACAGAACCCTCCTTTTCTTCGTTCGAAAAAAGAAAAGACAACAGTACTTCAATCACTTTTTTTTCCTTCCGGATGCACGATACTCGTGCCGTAGTCCTATTTCCGTGGTCGAAGGTTGTACCTGATGGTACCCAAGTTTGTTGAATCCAAAAGCAAAGTATCGTCGCTCCCTGAGGGGAGCGTCGTGTCGGTGGCGACGGAAGTCGCAGAGCTCGAAAGAAGATTTTCCGGAAGTGATTGATCAAGAGAGTGCGGAGACAAAATGGACGGCTCCCCGAGCTCCTCAGGCTCAGAGAATTTCTCCGACGCACTCACAATGCTGCCTGCTACTCCGAGATCAGAGATTGTAGCACCAGCGAGGGGTTCTGTTTCTTCTGTAGCGTGTGGCGTCGGGTGAGGGATCTTCTTAACGTGTGTTGCATGTATCCAGTTCTTCTTTCCTGCCACCCGCACTGCCGTCCTGGTGACCAATAATACCTGGTAGGGTCCGCGCCAGCGAGGCGCAAGACAGGAAGACCTCTCGTAGGCCTTCACCAGGATCCAGCTACCGGGTAGTATATCGTGTCCTGGGCCCGTAAACCGTACAGGTAAGGCGGCATTCACCTGGTGGTAAATGAAATACAGATTTTTAGTCAATTGATTACAGTAATCTATGAGCAATACATTATCCACATCCCTCAGGGCTTTAGGTTTAGGGAGACCCCAAATATTAGCAGGCCTTCCCATTACCACCTCGAACGGAGAGAGCCCAGTTCTAGTCTGGGGTGTGGTGCGCATAGCTAACAACACAATAGGTAAAGTGTCGGGCCATTTTAGCTTAGTGTCGGCACATGTTTTTGCAAGTTTGTTTTTCAAAATACCGTTGTGTCTCCCTACCAACCCCGCACTTTGAGGGTGCCTAGCTGAATGAAAACGTTTCTCAATCCCTAGGGCAATACATATTTGCAACATTACGGCTGCGATGAAATGGGGGCCGTTGTCCGACCAAATTATCCTCCGGAGCCCAAATCGAGGGAAGTACTCTTTCACCAGGATCTTTGCGGTGGTCATAGCGGTAGCATCTTTGACAGGGAAGGCCTCGACCCATTTGCTAAAAGCACAAATGATGACAAGAACATATTTCAAGTTATTACATCGCTCCATTTCAATAAAATCAAGGTGAATGGTTTCAAAGGGGACAGAGGGGGGCCCGAAACTTCCCCTTGGAGTCACTGTCCCTTTACCCACATTGTGCTGCAGGCAAATCATGCAATTCTGAACATGTCTCTTTGCAGTTTCCAAAATGTTATCATTCACCCAAACCTGCTGTAATATCTTCGTAATTTGCTGGGCACACACATGCGTTGGACCGTGTGCCATTGTAACCATTGCTAACACATAAGAATCAGGAAGCAACCATTTCCCGTTGGATGCATCCACCCAACACCCTTCGTCATCCAATTTTCCCATGCCTTCAGCCCACTTCCTAGACTCTTCAACTGAGGCATCAGTCTGCATGTCTCGCACAGACCCAATGCCTTCATCTATTATACAAACATCTCTCACTTCCCTCGAGGTGTACATGTCTGTGCTAAGGTCTGTGGCTGTTTGTCTAGCTATCAAATCTGCAAAAGCATTTCCTCTGCCCACATTGTCTATGACCTTGCGATGTGCTACACATTTCATGATCGCTAATTGTTCAGGGAGTGAGAGCGCTGAAAGTAGTTGTACTATTAAGGGACCATGCTGAATCTTGGTCCCATGTGAGGTCAGAAACCCTCTTTCCGACCACAGTTTTCCGAAGTTGTGAGCCACCCCAAAGGCGTACTGGCTATCCGTATAAATATTGACTCTATGCCCTTGGGAGAGCTCACAAGCGCAGGTCAACGCTATAATCTCCGCGGCCTGCGCGGAGTTATGCGGAATCCTTTTAGTTTCACCAATCTTGTTCAAAGTAGTAACTGCATAGGCAGCTGTAGATGTGCCATTCGGAAGTTTGAAGCAGGAGCCATCGCAAAACAGCTCCCCTTCCGCATTCTCTAAATGAGTATCTAAGAGGTCTATCCTGCCCTTCGTTTCTTGTTCGGTGGCATACAGGCAGTCATGTGATCCTTCATCACCGCAAACAATATTTTGCGGGAGAGGTAAGAGTTCAGCCGGATTGAGAACACAACACCTTTTAATTTGGATATGAGGAGCAAATAGGACTAATTCGTACCTTGTCAACCGGGCAGAGGTAAGGTGTTACGTTTGAGTTTTATTCAATAGAATATCAACAGAGTGAGGTACCATCAAAATTAAATCGTGGCCTAAGACCATCCCCTCACTCTGTTTTACAGACGCAGCGGCAGCAGCAACAGCGCGCAGACATCGCGGCAAAGCGCATGCAACAGGATCGAGGGCGGAGGAATAATAGCCGCACGGCCTATTCTTCCCTCCATGTTCCTGTGTTAACACAGACAAAGCACATCCATCACATTCATGCACAAACAACACAAAGGCGTTATCGTAATTTGGTGTACCCAGAACCGGTGCTGAACACAGCGCGGTTTTGAGAAGCTCAAATGATCGTTGATGTTCCGATTCCCATGGCAGTGGCAGAGAAATGCCCTTCTTCGTCAAAGCCAACATCGGTTTTACCACTAGGGCAAAATTCGGGATCCACAGTCTACAGTAGGATGCCATCCCTATCAGGGCTCTGACTTCCTTCTGTGTTTTTGGGACAGACATGCCAGAAATGTGTTTTATTCGTTCAGGTGTCAATCTTCTCCCCTCCTTTGACAGGAGGTAGCCTAAATAGGCAACCTCCTGGCAACAATATTGAAATTTTTAAGTGAAGCTTTGTGACCATTTTCAGCTAAATGAACAAGCAACAATATAGTGCCTTCCTTACAAGCTTTCTCAGAGTCTGCAGCCAAGAGCAAATCGTCTACATATTGAAGCACCGTGCAAGTAGGTGGCAATTCAAGGGTGTCGAGCTGCTCCTTTAAGGCTCTACTATAGATACTAGGACTTTCAGTATACCCTTGAGGTGCTCTTGTGAATGTAAACGAGCGTCCCCCCAAGGTGAACGCGAACAAATACCTGCTCTCCTCATGTATCGGAATACTAAAGAAGGCGTTTTTCAAATCTACGACACTAAAGTGTGTAGCCGTAGCAGGGATCATTGTTAAGATCGTTGTTACATCAGGCACGATTGGAAATTGTGGGGCTACCACCCGGTTAATAGCACGAAGATCTATTATAAACCGGTACGGAATTGCATTGTCGCCTTTCTTATATACTGGCAAGATCGGGCTATTACATAAGCTACCTGTTATCTCTTTGATCACTCCACGATGTACAAAATCGGAGACAATGCATTTCAGAGCACGCTCACCTTCAATTGAAATTTTATATTGCGGAATGCGCGGTAGCTTAACCCCATGTTTCAAGACTATCTTAACAGGCTCGATGTGTAATATCCCGACATCATTGTCGTCTATTGCCCACAAACATTCCGGGACAATGTCAAACTCGGGAGGTAGAGGTCGGGTCAAGTACTGGGAGTTAAAGGGTTGCTGTGGTGAAACTGTTAATCTTATTCCGTCAGGGGAACAATGAATCACTGCATTTAGTTTCTTTAACAAATTCAACCCTAGCAAATTTTCTCCGCAGTTTGAAGTAAGAAGAAAAGGGCACTGGTCTGTGAAAGGACCCAAAGAAACAGATACCGGCGCAGAAACCGGACAAACAGTTGGTATACCAGAGAACCCTATAGAAACGTTTGTTTGCCCTGACAGTGGGATGTTTGGAACCCTAGAATGGTCAATGGAGCACTTTTGTGCTCCAGTGTCAATCAAGAACTGGTGTTTCCTATTCCCCACCAATAATTCAATGTAAGGGCCCTTCTGAATAACGGGAATAGGTAAAGGTTCCAAACGCTGCTTCGGGCAATCCTAGTAAGGCAGAACTTCGTCAAAGGGAAGTTCTTCAGAAAGATAGGCAGCAGAAGGGTGATCAAATATATTTCTCGAGTCCATACTCGGAGTCTGATTTTCCCGTGAAAAAGGTTGTTGTGGATCTTGTAGAAGCTGACCCCTATCAGGGCCCCCTGCTCCGGGGCGGCCCCTTGGTCGCCTACCCATACCTCCAAATGTGCCTCCTGACCTCTGACAAAGGGCAGGGCACTGTGCTCGCCAGTGACCTTCCTGGTGGCAATAAGCACACTGATTAATATTTATAGAATTCAGAGGAGTATTTCCTCTTGGAATGTACTGACCTCTAGTCTGTGTCGTACCTCCTCTGGGGTTTCTGACAATTTGCAGCAACAATACCTTAGTCTTTAAGTCGCCCCTTCTTTTTTCGATTTTCTCTTTTTCATTATTAACCCGATTCTCATAATACTGAGCCATATGCAAAACTTCTGACTGAGATTTTGCCTGCCAAGCGCTCTCTGAGGACATAATTTGTGACTGGATGTCGGGCAACAATCCACGTACAAATTTGTCCACAAACAACCTCTTCCCCGACTCTGTGCCTAAATCCTGTCCACTGAAGTCAGAGAACACCTGTTCAAATCTATTAAAGAATTCAGTAGTACCTTCAGTTTTCCCTTGGACGCAGGCCGTAAGCTTGTCCCAAATAATCCTTTTTTCTGGGATTATAGTTTTTAGTTTAGCAACTATTCTATCGGGTAAGGTAAGTATTACCTGGGGTGGTTTCTCACCAGCTGGCCGTTCCCCATCTATTCTAATCAGATTTACCCATGTATCCCCTAGCCCCGGCACATCATCTACTGTCCGTATCTGTTTCCATATATCAACTGGTAAAAGCACTGGAAACAATAATTCCATGTCACTTAAGGTGAACACAGAAGACTGTAAGACGGATTATATCTCTTTATAAAACCCTGTCGGGTTTTTCCTAATATCAGGGACTGATTGTCTAATCGTGTTCACTTCCTGTCGAGAGAACGGGACGTGAACAAACTGCGATACGTAATGTGCAGGGATATCCACCGCGGTAGTACCAGCCGCCGCGTCGGCGGGGATTTCTGCTTTTGGGACAAGGGTTGGAGGGACCTCTCTCATAGGCAACTGAGATATAGGGACCTCCGACCGCTTACTGAGCAATAGGGCCAAATCGAGCGCTAAAGCAGCTGTAGAAGTGTCGGGTGAAAAAGCTCTTTTACAAATATCTAATAACTCTATGGGGCAACCAACCTTCTTCCTTATACATTCCTCCTGTAAGTGTTGTACCATCACTTGGATTACCTTTCTTTGCATCTCTACCGTGTATTGACTGTATGTGTCATACACCTCATCTGGCGGTATCGATGAATCCGAGATCCGTCGAATCGCGTCTTTGGTACAAATTCGTACTTCCTCAGGTACTGATCTCCGGCACGAAAGGAACCGTTTCTGTACATATATCCTATCGTCCTCATCATCCTCGTTTTGTAATCTTTCAAAATCCCTCCTAAACTCAAACAACCTATCAACACGTCCATATACTTTCTGCTCTGTGTCCCTCGAAAGTGCCAAAGCATTCAGATCTCTCACCCCTTGTGGGAGATCCGAAGTCTGCAATCTACCCCACATTACCCCTAAGTGAATCCCCAGTCCTTCAATAAAAACATTTTTCTCGGGAAAATCGAGCAAATTAGATAATGTTGAAAATGCATCAGTTTGATCACCTTTTTCCATGCAATGCTTAGCCCAAGCAAATAGTTCCTGTTTCCTGCCCGCAGGAACAGTACTACGAGTCACAATTGTTGACCCTGCACCGGGATCTGTTTTAACGAACACGGGGCTCCCCGGAATCGAAAGTGTAGGTGGACTTAACAAGGGTGCAGGGGAGAGAGGCAGAGTAATAGACAAAGGAGCGACAACCAAAGAACTAGGAGCAGTAGGCTGTGCAGGGGGAGTAGGAATAGCAACGGGAACAATAGCAGGAACGGGCAAGGTGCCCACAACAGGAGCATACGGAGGTGGCGCTGAAGAATCAGGCCTCCGTTCTTTCAATATTTTCTCAATAAACTCCTCGGAAACATGGAAATCTTTAGAGGGGTAAATTTTCTGGACCTCGAGCGAGAAAGCTGTATCCTTTTTCTGGGCTTCTTCTAATCGTTTTTCCGTGTCATACAACAATGCCTTTTCGGCATTTGTTTTATGACGACGTGCATGTTTATCCCTACTTTTAAGCTGCTGCAATGCTTCCTTTTTCCAATTTTGTAATACATCAAAGGCTGCTGGCCTAGCCTTTTTCTTAAGCAAGATCGATTCTAAGTATTCAATACTGGGGATCTCAAAACTACCATTGATTGGCCACTGAAATTCGGAGGCATTTCTGGTCTGTCTGTGCCAAATGTCATTAAATACAATACTACGAATGCCATACTTACAGTACATAGTACACGCCGGCGACCCCTCCTATGGTGCCGGACGGCTAAATTCCAAAGATTGTCGATCGCTGCGAAACAAAGCCCTAAAGCAGCTAGACAATTTCCCAGGCATTTCTCAAAGAATTGGTGCTACCTGGTCCAATAATTGTGTCTGCAGATACAATACGCCAAATTCAAATTGTCATGGTTAAATTAAGAGCCGGGTCACGACTGCACCTGACCAAACCTAAGGAGGACCGTACGGTTTACAAAGGACTTCAACTAACAAATTTTTACCTGCGTTCGGTGGTTTCGGCAAATCTGCCCGCCTCGGATTTGGACCCTCGACAAGATGCCGTGTCAGACCGCACGACTATCGCCCAAGGATCGGATCGTGCAGCGCTGCCGAGGTATCGCGTCTCGATCGGTCGGGCCCGCAGAATCACACCGTCCGATCCCGATTCGATAGTCTGCGTCAACCTTCAATGATCCGGCATCAATCTTGAGGGTCCCTATTCAGGCGCCAACTGTGGAAACAGAGAAATTGATATGAGGCCGGAAGCCCAAGAGGAAACACACCAACACAGGTTACAAAGGACATACAAAGTGCTTTATTTCAAAGTTACAAAGTTACCAAAGTCAATTGACATACAAATAGCTATTCGGCCCTCTGACTAACACACGAACCTTCAATGTTAGGTTCGCACTGAAAGTGGGAGAGACCGATCATCGGGATGCTTGGGTTTTTATACGTTTTGTCCTGCATTGGCCAGCCCTCTCGCAAGTTAACCATTCTTTGAACTGTGGCTAGGGTTCGTAGCCAGGTCGAACACACAATTTACATAATTTGATCAGTTCCGCTGATACAGTTACATATTTACACACAGGTTAAAGAGAGGACAAGGTCTTAGTTCGTGACCCTAACAAGTGGCCTGCGGACATATTACTTATTCACGTGTGTGGAGGTCACCATGGCCGGAATCTTATTCGAAATGTCATTCGGCCTCCATTTTGTGATTCAGGGTGACTTCCACACTGCAAGAGTACCTAAAATGGCGGCTAGATCCAAGATGGCGGCTTACACAATACAATAAGGTCAAGACCTTGCCGCGGAACCTATGTATATGGTATTCTTTAGACAACTTGGCGTAGGCCAACATACATTCAAACAATGCGATTGGGGTCACAATATTATATCGATTTCCACACTTTCTTATAATATATGTAGTGTACCCTGCAGGCTTTTAGATCCATTCATAGTTTCCTCATTCACCATTCCAAAGTTTTGCCACGTTGTTTTAACTTTGAAACTCGCCCTTATACCGCGTGTGTTTTTCAGGGTTATTGAGTTTGGGTTTTTTGAACTTTTGAAGGTGTCCAGGAAATACGTGCTTTCCATTACATCTTTATTTAGTGGGCCTCATCACGACTTTGGCGGTAACCCTTAAATCCAGCAGTAGCGCTATTACCGCCGAATTTAAGGGTCCGCCAAATCAGGACTTCGGCGGATTTTGCCCCAGCTCTGAGCTGGGAGGAAATCCGCCAAAAATTGAGGAGAAGGTAGGGGTAGAGCCGGGGAAATCCGCCGGCGGTAGGAGCGTGAATTTTCCCCATTGAGCCCAATGGGGAATGGGCTCAATGGGCAATGGGGATTTACTTTACTGCCAAACTCGTGATCCGGCGCTATTAGCGCCGGGGAGTTCGGCGGTAGGGCTAATACCGTTACCGCCCAAGTCGTGATGAGGCAGTGACTCTACAATTTCTGTTGGTGAAATCCCAGTGATAGTAAACTTGCTGGGAAAATCTTCAAAAAAGTCCATGCAGAACTATTATTTATCAATCTACTCTAGAGAGGTGTAGTTAGCAACAAGTGGGGAACATGTTAGAGATGAACAATAGAAGCCCTAATGAAGATAGGTCCTGGTGCGACCACATGATTGGAATATATTGGTAGATACATACATTTCTCAATATATAACCAGTATTAGCAGTGACAAGCTTCATGGAAGGGTTGTTGGCATCTAGGCAGTCCTTGAATGCCACTAGCTGATATACTCCACCCCCTTATGGAAGGTTTGAGAGTCTCCCATTCAAACAAAATTCCCCCATCATCTAGTAATTGAGATTTCTTGGCAGAGCAGTTTTCCTAACTTTATTGCTATGTGGGAGGCCCAATAACTCACAGAGCTGGTGCAGGTGACTGGCTCCCAGATACTACACAATACCCATTTTGATCAATATAATAGCAATTACATAAATTCCATGGCAGTGAATCTAATGTTAAGTGCCCATTCTTATTTTGGCTGACTAATTCGTAGGCACAGTCTGTTTCAAATCCCAACCACTGTCCCCACTGTAATACATTGACTTCTGCCCTGCAAGCATACAAGGATGAGTAGAGTCTAAAGTGCCTACTCAGCCCTCACACCTCTTCAAACCAAAACCCAACACATCATAACGGTAAAACGGGCAGAGTTAAGAGATATACCTCTGTTGCCTTTTTGGTAACTTGGGAAGAGGGAAGACTATACTGTCAAAAGGGGTGTGAATGGGATTCAGGAGCAACTCAAACAGCAAAGTAGAACAGTCCAAAATAAAGAAATGTCTACTCAATGTTCTATAAAATATGTATATATATACTTTAATTAAACTCAACATGTTCAATAATAATAAAACACTGGACGAAATCCACCCCTGAGAAAATAACACAGAATAATCAACACTAGCAAGATGCATCGCTCTGAGTAATGAATCAGGGGTGTTAAGCAAGTAATAACCAGAATGTTCCTTACATGGATATGTTCTTGGGTGCAACAGTGATAAAAGTGACCTATCCAGTCTCTAGGGCCCAGAAATTGACCACAGGGCAGCTATCAGGCAGAAGTACCTTTTTGCAGTTCTTGGTGGTCCAGCAGCACCAAAACCAATTTCTTGAAGCTGTGAGAGCAATTTAAAGATCAGGAGGGCCAAAAGGCAGCACCTGAGAATCTCGGTGGGTCAAATGTGTTGAACAGTTCTTGAAACCTGTCTCCAAGCAGTTCAATTGCAAGAAAATGGTATCCCTGCTGTCTTGCTATTCACAGTGCTCTGGGTCCCAATCCAGGGGGTCTGGGACAAGATGTGTAATGTTCTCATGCTCCAAATCTCAGGGCAGTCTAGCACACAACTTCAGGAGCCCTTCATCACGTTTCATCCAGTCAACCGCTGTGGCATGCAGAGAGGCAGGTCTTGTTCCAGCAGCAGGTTCACTCCATAATGGTGTGTGGAGATGGTTACGGGAAAGAGCATGCCTCTGACTTGAAACACCTATATTAAGCTCACAACTGGAGTACTTTGGGAAGGAATGCTGACCCAACAGGGTCCAACAAAATTGTCTTCAAGGATTTTAGTCCAAAATAAGATAAAATAAAGGGGTGTTAGACCCCTTCTTTTAAAGGTGAAAGCCCTCAAAGTGCTTTGTTCTAAAGGAAGTAGAGGAGAGAAGAATGGGAGATTGAGGCAGAGAGTAACAAGATGGTAGAACCTTGCTCCTACTGTACAGCGCTCCCCCTCTCTACACTAAAACCACCCCTTGCCTTCTCTATAGAATCAATGTGGCACCCAGGTGGGATGCCAAGCCTGTTGTGAATGGGTGTGCCCTTTGATTCCTGTTTCCAGGTGAGCTTCCTGTGGAGCGCCTGTCCCTTGGAAAGGGTTTTACCTGCCCTTACAGAGGAATACAGAGAGACAATACATTCCTCTCTTTGGGCAAGGATAGCCTTGTCTTGAAATTATACACAACCCTTCCACTGCTGGACTGGGCACAACGGACTGACAGAAGTGTCATATCAACCTAATGTGGATGGGATAACCATGAGAGATGATTGCCACCATACCCTAACTCAGGTATGGCTTATAGTTACAGTTCAACTTGCCACCAGCACACGATCCTCAGAGTTATGATGTTTTTGGAACAGCGGTGTGCATGTTAAATGGAGCCCCTGAGCAGCAGATACATTGCTGTCAATGCAGCTGTCAAGAGGGCACCACTGGAGAGCAAGCACTGCAGATAAGGCTACTGATGCAGCAGGACACAGATACACAATATGCTTTTGGTATGGAACTTACGAAAGAGACATCTCATTGGCAGATTTCCCTTTCTGAGATGGAATGAATCACATAATTGTATTAATTGATACAAATCAATATAAGTCAGGGCTTGTACACCCTTGACAAAAGGCAAGTCCTCACATGCTTCCTGCCAATCCAAAAAGGTTGAGAAGCACCATTATAAGGGTCAATCTCACCCACAAGTTGTAAAAATAACCAGTTTCCATCTGCATTAGCATTTCAAGGTCCAGGCTTCGGTAGCATGTCCATTTGAACTCTTTGTAGAGAGATGTTCTAAAGCACAAGCTCTGGATTCGTTGCAACCATTGCACAGTTTTTTCTCTTACCCATCAGCCACCTGTGAACTGCACCCTGCTGCGAGAGCAGTCCTTTATAAAGTTCTCCAGTTGTGAGCTCAAGGCAGGTATTCCATGGCAGAGGTGAGCTCTGTCCCCTATTAATCCACAGGGACCGTTGTAGTGAACACTGCTGCTGGACCAAAACCTTTATATTTCCCTGCCACCATTTTGCTTAGGACCTCACTGCATTGCATAATCCCTGAAGGTGTGTGCCAGCCTCCCCCATGTTTGGGAGCCAAAGATGAGGACTAACTTCGACCCTTGAGAACCTGAAGTGTGACTCAGAGCTCCTTGAATTCCCAACAGCAAAAATCCCTGTGATGTCGGCGCCAACCCACTGTGAACCATGATTCAAGCTTGTCTGATGTCGACTGAACATCCAGGACCCTTCAAAACTGCCTTTGGCCTTCATTGTTATCCTAATTGCTGTTTGATTTCGCACCTTGACAGCTGAAGCACTGTGTTTCTTCAGCTCGAACCAACGAAATACTGCTGCCTTGCATCGCTCGAGTCATGATTCAAAGTGCCAGCTTCTTCATCACTGCTCCTGTAAGTCATTTGACCCAACTCTGGTGTCCCCAAAACAGCGACCTCTAAGCCGCCATATTGAAGCGACTAGCCCGTGCATTGAGGTACCAGCTCAACCTCTGTCAAACAATAACCCCTTCGAACATGGTGACCACCCAATCAGCACAGCTCAAGTAGAGGTTTCATGACGACAGCTACCATCCATTCAACCCCTGTCTCAACGACATCTTGCCAGTAGACCATGGAACAACTGCACTGTCGACCCGAGACAAACCCACAATTGGCGCTGAGAGGCCTGGTTCAGCACCGTTGTACCACTGAGTCCTTTGGTTCTATTGGCTAATATCCGCTCCCCTGGTCCATCTTTTTAATCATTTTAATCCCTTTTTGAAACCTCATGAACATAGCCTTTGAACATTGTGGGCATGTATTGCCTTTTCTCGCGCTGTCACATTACACAGATTGTTGAATATATACCATCTTTACATATTATTTGTTCCTTCTACAGGGCTGGATTTATACAGTGTTTTCCAGTTAGTTATTATTGTACATGGTGTGTTTGATTATAGTATTTTTTTTATAGAACCTTGATTGGACATTGCTTTAGTTTGGACTGTTATACTTTGTTCTTTGCATTGTGTGAGACAGGCATGGTATCAAAAGAGACACTGACTCAAAAGTATTTGTTTCAAAACCTTTATTTACTAAGGTTCCTGGTTTGGTGGAATACCTTAATGGCCCTGTCTCTAAATAGATGGTTCCCTTAACCAATGTTTCTAATGGCTGTTGTTGTCTAATAGTCCAAAATAAAAATCTGTCATGTCAAAACCTGTACTTGCCCACACGCTTTACAAAAATGTGATAGGAAGTCTTTTGAAAAGGAGAAAATAGTGGTTCAACAAAAATGGCAAAACCAAGGTTTGTTTCAGGTGATCTTCTCACCAGGTGGACTTTGGTCAATGTCACAAATATGTGTTCACTCACCAGCGCTGTTCGTCATAACCTTCTCCACAAGGCCCTTACAGTGAATTCAAATTCCTTCAATGTCTTTGAGGTCCCTTCCCCGGCTTCAACTTGCTCACTTTACTTTCCTTAATAGGCCTCTCAGAGTTCCCTTCCACAAGCTCAGGCCTCCTCCAACTTTCAATACAAAACAAAAGTCTACTTTTCTCAATAGGCCTTTTAGGGTTCCCTTCCCCAAGCTCAGACGTCTTCTAGCTTTCAAAACACAAAACACAACCTCTACTTTTCTCAATAGGCCTCTCAGGGTTTCCTTCCCCAAGCTCATGACTCATCCAGCTTTCAAAACACAAAACACAAATTCTACTTTTCTCAATAGGCCTCTCGGTGTGCCCTTCCTCAAACTGAGGCCTCACACGCAAAGTCAGATTCTTCAATATGCCTCTCAGAGTTCCCCAAGCATAGGCCTCTATAGTTCCAAACACCATTCAGTTGGTCAGGATGTGCATTTTCCTTGTGTACAGTCTTTCTTGCATACCATCCACTTATGCTGTAGAATCTGAGGCTTTAGAAAACGCCACGCTCATTGCTCTTCCTCAGCGTGACCAGTCTGAGCCTTTGCCCCTCTCTTGCTTCTTGCTCGTACTTTCCTTTGCACTTTTTATCTTCTGGTGAATCCTGCACCATTCTTATGTATCCCTTTCCATTTTCCATTCCCACTTCAATGTTTCTTTTTCCTTCTCTTTGTTGTACCTCTTGCATGCTACTTTAATTATTCTGTGCACTTCTTTCTTCCCGAGTCACTCGCACCATTGTTATACCGGGCCTCATTACGAGGTGGGCGGTAAGGGATTACCGGCAACGGTAAGGACACTGGTGCCGGTAATCCCTTATCACCCTATTCCGAGGTCTCTTAGCAGATCCCTTCCTCAACTTCTGGTTTTGCCAGGCGTTATGGAAGGAACCCTTCAAGGGACATTAGCTCCATCCCCATTCCCATTGAGCCCTATGGGGGCTCGAATGGGAATGGGGAATGGTTCCCGGAATGGGGACTTACCAGGTCCTCCAAGGTCAGGATGACCCATTAAATCCCCATTCCGGTAACACAGAGGCTACCTCCTACCTTGTAATGAGGCCCATTGTCTTTTCATTTCATGCCTCTTGCACCTTTTCCACGGGATTCTCGGCCTCTTTTTATTTCTATTCCTCCATTGTCCAACTTCATTCCATTTACTATTTCACACAGATGTGTCTACCTAGTTCTGCGCTTACACTGTTACTTGCAGTTATCCGGTGTTGGAAACTATCCGTCAGCTTCAATCAAACACTCATACAAACGCGGTCCTTTTTCTTACGTGTTTCTAGTGTTACTTTGTATCGTGCTCTTGACAACTCGGCTCACCGTGCTGGCTTCTGCAGAGCAGCTGGTATCAGGTAATTTTATCCCCATTTATATGGTTGCCGTAAATAATATCGTCAGGAAAAGGTTGCGGCGATATTATATGGGTGACCATATATATGGGGACAGGGACAAATGTTCCATGCAATAATGTTGCCACAAAAAACTGCCATTTTCCGGCGATATTTTTGCATGGTGAGATTTTTGTGGCGACATTATTACATGGAACCGTGCAGCTCTACAATGGCTCTTTGTTCCGAGGTCGGGGTCTCACCGCCTGCCCCTCATTCATTCCTGGGCTGTCTCACCCGCCCAGGGAAATGAGCATTTGCATACACAGGTTCTGCAGGGGAACTGCATGCCTCTCGGCTCCCACACACTGACTCTTCTTGTCTCCCTAGAGACACAGCTTCCTCGCCATGCTTCTGCTCTTTCTAACTGCAGTTTCTCACTCTCTCAGCTTCCCCATCTCTGGCCTCCAGTCCTGGGCAACTCTGGTGCTCTGGTGTCTTGGCTCTCATCCCAACTCACTCTTCTGCTTGCTCTCCTACGTGCTCATCAATCCGTGTAAGACCACACCTTTTATAGTGTAAAGACCAGTCAAGTGGTTACTATTAAATGCCTGACTCTATAAGTGGAACAACTTTGGTTTTTTCTATGGTAGTTTTCCCTTATTTTCCCCATGTTATTCCTAGGGGTAATCTTTCCTGATCTTAGTTGCCTCGTTTGAAATGGGGAGGGGGAGATGGTGTGAGATGGGACTTGATATTGACAGGCTATGTTATTACAAGGTGATTGGTAAAGAATAGGGGAAGACCAGTTGGCCCTTATTTGGTAGTCGAAAGGTGAATCGCTTTGTATTAAATTACTGGTTTTACCAGGCTTTAAGGACGGGACCCACAAAGGGACTTTGGAGGTAATAACGGTACCGCAAATTGTGGTACCGTTATTACCGCCTTCCCCATTCCCATTAGAGCCCTCTGGGGGCTCTAATGGGAATGGGGAAGGGCTCCTGTGAATGGGGAATTACGGCCCCCGCCAACATTGGAATGGGGCGGTCATACCTCCATTCACCAGGGCGGAGTCGGTATGTGTTTGGAGGCAGACATGGCTCTAATAGCGCCATGGTTACCTCCAAACTCACAATGACCCCCATTGGCTCTGTTTTGTTATTGCTTTTTACTAATACATATTTCACCAATTCACCAGAATTGTCAGTGGTCTATTTTTCCACCACAGGTTTGGTGTCTTAGTCATCGGATTCCTGCTGCTCTACGGACAAGTCTGAGGGTCACCGGGCGGCCTTTCAGTGATCCCTGTGGCCCAAGGAGAGACTATTTTGTCAGAGCACCCTGAGACTCAATGAGTGCAAGCAGAGTAGGTTTCGGAAGAAAGATGTGATCAAAACACGTGGGTTGGTGAACACAAGTAATTGTATCAGTGTATTGTTATGTTTTGTGTTGTCTGCAACGGGTTGGGGTTAATGTTTGTGATTGAAGTCTGAATACAAGAATACAAAAGGGAAAGTACCCTACCTATAGCTGTTTATCTGACTAGAAAAAGTAAAAGTGTCTGGCCAGCACTGTTTAAAAGCAGCACATCCATGCTTCCTACTTATTTAAGAGAACATGAGACTGCAGAGTAGCATAGTATCGATTAGGTATTAGGATGAATGTGTTCTGTATTAGTATGAAGAACATATTTTGTATGAGAGCCTGGTGGTGGTTTTATCATAACCTGTACCTTGTTACTTGAAACCTTAAATGTGCAACTCAGTTGCAACCCTGCTTTATATTTCACATGCTTCCCTATACTAGTATGGGAGCTGGAACAGGCTTTGTTTCTACTGATTGTGTCTTGTCATTGAACCTTACCTACCCACACAAGTCTCAGAAACAAGTTGAAAAACTGCTCTGCATTGTGGGTAGCATAATGGGGGATATAGAATGTGAACCAGCAGTCATCTGAATATGACCAAAGCCTGTGGGTGTTTCTGAAATTTCTGCCAGAGGGAGGAACAGAGGCTGGGTGTGAATACCCGAGCCTCCAAATAGACGTGGCAGAGCGATCAGCTAATTAGTCATACCCACAATGCCAGCCACAGACTCGATAAGCAGACAGAGTTGGGAATATGTAAAAGCAAAAGAAAATATCGAGGCTGAGTACCCCCAAAGGAAATACACCAAATACAGGCTTATGAAGATTCACAGATCTTTATTCTAAAACTGTACAGTTTACAAAGAAACAAAGTATCAGATACAGATAGCTATCTGGACCTCAGTACATCACAGCGAATACCAGCCCTTTCGGTGTGAGAAGTGAGAGGTACTGGACGTCTAAACAGCTGCAAATTTTATACATTTCCAATCATAATGTCCAGCCGTTCTACAGGTTAATGATCTATGGTCTAGAGTTTGTGTCAAGTTCACTTCTGGATTGTCCAACAATATACTCATGGATCATCCTAAATTCACATACAAACAAGTCACAATGGCAACAGCGTATTCTCGGGATTAACTATAAGCCTTAACACATGTCCTTTACAATGCAGCTCAGCTAGTGTCCATGTTCAGTATTTGTTCAGCATTATGGTCGATGCATGTACGCGGATCGGACTTGTGGGCGCAGACAATCCTCTCTCTACAAGTCAGGCATGGGACAAGGTCTGTTTACTCAACCCAAACATTCGGCCAACGGACAGTTTATACATTAACTAATGTACAAAGTTCAGGACGGCTCAGTTACAAGCGGAAAACACTGGCCACCATTTTAGAAGACAGAATCACTTTGGAATAGAAATCAAAATGGCGGACAGACCTAAAATGGCAGCGAAGTCGATCTAGAATCGGAACTTTGCAACGCGGTTTTCTTCTCAGAGCGACTGGGCTTAGGCCAATACATACAATAAAGGAGGCACAACATGATATCCCATTTAACAAATACACCTGGATCCCTAATAAGTCATACCTTGTCTTACCCCTGTGAGAATGGGTTTAGGGCAGTCTGGATAAATGCCACTTGCTCCTAAATGCAGCTCATTTCATGTTTACTCACTATTCACTCAAAGTTTATAACTGGGCACACATGAACTGTCTGACTGGGTTTCCCAGTTTGGACTGAAGCTTAGACCTCACAGCTGTTTTTGTGGTTTGCCAGACCTATATTCTGCCTGATTTTGGAGTGATAGTTTGGAGTTTGCCACTGTTTGCATTCTGCCACTACTGCATTCACATACCGCACACATTTGACCTGTACATTATTGGTCATCAGCTTATCTTGCAAATACATAATCATTGGCCTAAACTCCCCCACTTATAGAATATAGCAGAGTCCCACGCAAAATTTGAACCAGCTATTTGCATATCTTGACTCACCTAGCAACTTATCACAGCACCATCCCCACTCCTGAAATGTATGGATGGAGGTTTAGAGGCATAGCCATTCTCTAACTACCTTTGAAAAGGCTACAAAGGTACACATGCATTTTATCACTACTCTCACCACCTCTGAACTCAGTCTATGGCCTTCGAAAGGGCATTCATTCTTACAACGTTTCAAGGCAATACCAATGAAACTAGGCACCATACAGATGCCATATAACATATTATTCAGTTTCATGTAGTTTACCTCTCAGCTGCCCATCACTAATCCATTAATATAGCAAGACCAAAGGTTGCATTCCTGCTGGATTCATACAAATTAAAGTAAATTATTTAATAACTCGTACTTGATTACTGAAACCTAAATCCACATTTACGTGTGCTCAAATGTATCCTGAGAGGCTAAGTATTTGATATGCAATGATAAGGAAAATGTATGTATTTCTTAATGATTAAACCAAAGAAAAATATCATCAGCGCAAGATAAAAGGATTATGATAAATAAGTCTTCACTAAGTATGGAGTGCATCATTTATTAAATACAAATGCCAATATTTCAGCAAACAGCACACAACATAACATATACACAGTCAGACACAATTATACCACATTATATAAAACAAATATTCGCAATGCAAACAGTTTGGACTTTTGTGTAGGCATAGGAAAGGCACTTGCCAGGCACAGCCGTAGCCGTATTAACTGGCCATTGATGGTAGCAGCTGCAAAATGGTGCTAGTACCTGGGCATCCAATTGCAGTGTCTGGAAAATGCCTAACATGTACACAAGCCAAAACTGTTGGCTTTGCCAATGCTTGTTTTTAAAAGAACTTCAGTGAAGGACACGAAGAGCGCTTGTATATCAAGTGGCTGAAGGCAGACCGTAATACAGTTTTCTAATACCAGTAGTGGGTTTACAGCTCCAATTAAGTCATTAACACTCAGAACACTGCACTGAAAAAACACAGACAGGCACTTTGAGTGCAACATTTGATGGTAATGTTGATTAAAGTGGGCTCAAAGAGTTCCCATGAGGGCGTGTTTTGGGCGGGCAATGGCAGGAACTGAGTGTTAAAGGCATAGGGATTAGCATGGACAACGGCAGTCAATGGCTGGGCAATTAACCAAACAACACCTAAAAGCTGTGTGTACCGCTTCATATTGCATTCCACTGTATCTGTACTCTAATGCAATAGTTTCATTTCATAGCTGTTGCAATTGGCACCTAATAGCCCAAATTAAAAACAACATTTAATCTGTGCTCTGACATATCCGCTATAGCTTCAGTGCATTACAAACACACACAAATACATGGAGAACAACACAATTATTTCACAACTGAACAGTGTATTTTGGTAAATGGCAGTGGAGTAGCACAAACTGTGCCTCCCTCTCCAAGCCATGCTGAGTGGTCTCCCAAAATTCATCTACAAAGCACGGGCTGTGCCACACTCTGGGCCAGGACCACCACAAATGCACAATATGCATGTTGATCATGCTGCTGCAAGGGCAGGCCCAGCACTGCACTAGGTGAAATATCTGAATATGTGCTTTATTCAAGCGTTATATCTTTCACCTAGCATAGAAACAAGGGGGATGTGCCTTGCTCCTGGCATCTAAATGTACCAGCCACCTCTATGTATGGCCAGTGATAGTATGCACAGTAATGATACCATAGGAACACATGTTCATGCTGACTCTGCCAATATATGCCATTATCCCCATGTACAAACAGTCTCTTCTTGGTTTTGCCCCTAATGCCAGTAAAAATCTCCTGCTACAAGAAGAAAAAATGTTATTGCTGTATGCACACATGTTTGCCCAACTGCATGTAAGAATACTCTTTAAGCTGACTCTGCCCTCAGCGTTAGTAAAACATTAGTTGCTACAGTAAGGAACCATTTCCTTTTTTTGCTTCACTAAAGCCTCTCGTTCACCATGCAAGAACACACATCATAGGGGCACTGCACCTTGTGTGAGTAAAAAATGTCACATCACAGAAGATGTCCAGTTTGCCTGCTCCCTTGCACTATAAACCCCCATGTAACCAAATTCATCAACTTGACTTTGCCCAACAAAGCCAGTTAAACTTCTCAGAAAGCGTCCATGTCCAATGCGCCTTGCCTGGGCCCCAACCTTTTACGCACACATTCATACCAATTCACCCAGTGGTGGCTGGTGAATGTTTTTTTATTGAAAGTTATAAAAGTTTACCAAATATATGCCAGAGTGACCAAGCATAGAGGGAGCCCAATCCATCCAAAAGGTATTCTGGGATGTTTCACCCCCAAGATAAATGTCTACATAATGGCTTAACATGTTGCAATATACAACACACTTTCTGCGACAAATTGGGCTAAAAGGCACAGCATTTGCTATTGGTTTTGGAGGGTAACACCAATCCAAACACCCAATACATGCAAGTCACCAACAGTGCACAGGAGCATTAGTGCTTTAATTAATGGAATGCTATGTCATTAAAAGTGCAATGCTCCTATAAGAAAACATATCCAAACTGGCTGCATAATGTAGGCCAATCTAGACACATAATGGCACTCATCATGTTTGCTTTAGCCTTGATGATGCCCAATAAAGAAATTACATGTTACAATGAGGCATACCGAGACTGGCTGCAAAAACATGCCAGTCAAACCATGTAATAACACTTATTATGCATACTTTATCATAGATGATCAGAACAATATGCAATGCCACCAAAATAAATGTCTAGAATGGCCACACTAAAATGCCTGTCTAGCCATGTAATAATAGCTATACTTCTTACTTTATTATACAAGCCCAGTAAAAAAATGCCATGACACAGTAAGAAATGAGAAGAGTGGCTGCAACAAAATGCCAGTTTAGCAACCAATAACATATATCATTCTTCTTTATAAAGGGTGTCCCTTAAAATTCAATTTTAACAAACTCCCATGACTCTGCCCCCCCACCTGTCCCTTATCCCTCCAACCCCCTACCCAACCACCACAATCAGCTCCTCAGTCCAGCATTAAACACAAGCACAACCACATTCACACATTATGCACTCACTCATTTACATGTGCACCAATCCACCATACACAAACACATGTACACTGTGGTATAATTTATAGTGCTTTGAAGTATAGCGCTTAACTGAATGTGATAGCATTCTATTGCCAGTAATAATGTGGCACACATATAGCCAGCCCTATGTTGCTAGCATAACATATGGGTATGCAGATGGAGACAGGCTGCAGGTTTAAAAGTGCACCAGAATATTTTTTTTTTCTTTTCTTTCCTTGAAATGAGCTAGAAATACATGTTCTGAAATTAATTTTTCAAACGTGCACTTGGATTTCTTTTTTCTTCTCTCTTTGTTCACTGTGTTTGCAGAAAGCAGAATCTGCATGCCAGGAAATTATTTTAGTTATAGTTTCTTACTATAAAAATGAGCTATTGTGGAAGGAAGGTTGATTCAGTCTTTTTAATTTGATTGGTGCAAAGTATCTGCAGTGGCTCCACGTAAGCAATGTGGGAGAGTTTTGCTGGAAAAGTCTGACAGAAAAAAAGTTCAGATTGCTTTTTGCTGAGCTGTTGAGACGGACCATCTGAGACTGGGCTGTGAGGCAGGCATGCCCAGTCTCAATTAGCACTTGATTGAGAAGTGGGGGCTCATTTGGGAATGGGGAAGAGCCTTGGTGAATGGGGAATTACCGCCCCGCCAACCTTGGAATGGGGCGGTGATTTTTTCTCTTCTGCTTGTTACAGATAATGCAAAGTGAATTTGGTTCTGTTTCTGTATCTTTTTCTGTTCTGTTTTTCTGTTCTGTTTGTTACAGATAATGCAGTAATACAAAAGGGTAAGATGTTATTTTGAAATGCAACTGTTTATAATACAAATTATATATACACACATCGTGTAGAGTGTTTTTGCTTTTGACTATTCTTGGTGCATTTGGAAGAATGATGTAGGAAATGAGGAAACATTTTAAGTAATACTTGTGTCATGTTTCCCTGCAGATGGAATAATAGAATTAGCAGTGATAAACAGATGTATGTGTGTGTTCATCCAGTGCATGGTGTCTGGATGAAATCTAATACAATAGACATTGCTGGGGTTCCATGAACCAGCAAGGAGGCCTATGGAAGCATAGTTCACTGATGTATATAAATCAGTGATAATACCACAGGTTATTGAGAATGCTATATGTGAAATTGTGGTGTTTGTGAATGTAGGTCCAAGCCTCTATAGATAACAAGACCTACTCCAAAAGAAAATCAAAGCCAACCTTGACAGTCTACCCAAGTCTCCTCACAAAACCCAGATTGACCCCAGCCCTAAACACCTTACCAAACACAACCACAATCCTCCACCGCCATTTACCTTCAGAAAGGTAACCGCTCCTGAGGTCCTACACATCATGGAACACATAAAACCTTCTCTCTGCAAGGGGAACATTTGTCCAGCAAACATAATCAAAGACTGCGCTGAGCCCCTAGCCCAGTTCATTGCTATCTTTATTAACGCCTCATTCGCCACTGGCTCAGTACCCTCCTCCCTCAAGGAAGCCCACTACTAAAAAAGCCCACTCTAGACCCAGACTCACCCAACAACTACAGACCCATTACAACAGTGCCATTCTTGCTGAAAATCTTGGATAAGGCTGCTTATCTATAGATACAAGCCTACCTTGAATCTCACAACATTCTAGGCAAGAGACAGTCCGGTTTTCACCCACGCCATGGCACAGAGTCAGCGCTACTCAACCTAAAGAACCAACTCCTAAAAAATATGGATAAAGGCAAATGTGCCATCCTCCTACTCCTTGACCTGTTGGCTGCGTTCGACCTAGTAGACCATAAAACATTAAAGACATACCTCACCAATACAGCTCACTTCTCGGATGAAGCTACAACATGGATCTCATCCTTCCTGGAGGGCAGAGCTATGAGGGTCTACTCAGACCAAGCGTCAGCCACTCCCTCCCCCATCAATTGTGGAGTTCCACAAGGGTCCTGCACCTCCCACATACTATACAACTTATTCACACTCCCGCTATTCAATGACCTAGAAGAATTCGGCATAATGTTCACCAATTATGCAGACGATACTCAAATCCTTTTACCACTAACTGGTGACTACGATCAAGACCTAAAAACCCTACAAAACACTTATGCCATCATCCAGGCATGGATGGCAGCCAATGGCCTATGTCTCAATGGAGACAAGACAGAGATCGTATTGTGGGACCTAAAGAAACCCTCAACAAACTAGACAGCAAATACAGCACCTTCAAAATTGAGAACTCGGTAATCTCTGTCTCCTCTGCTGTAAAAAAACTGGGAGTATACCTAGATT
Organism: Ambystoma mexicanum; assembly: GCF_040938575.1. Taxonomy (NCBI): domain Eukaryota; kingdom Metazoa; phylum Chordata; class Amphibia; order Caudata; family Ambystomatidae; genus Ambystoma; species Ambystoma mexicanum. The sequence goes on along the minus strand of NC_090930.1, from coordinate 1,249,647,879 downwards.
CTACCCTGTCTATGGACAGACATGTCAGTTACATCTCCTCCTCAGCAGCCCTAACAACCAAAATAATCAACGCAGTAAAGCCCTACTTGTCCACTACTAACCACCTCAACATTTCCAGGGCCACCATAGGCGCTAAACTGGACTACTGCAACGTCCTCCTACTAGGCACCTCTGCCACAAACATTAACAGACTTCAGATCGCACAGAACAATGCTCTGCGAGCAGCCCTCAATATTCCAAGGAGGGAACATATCTTCTAGCAAGATAAAATGCCCACTGGCTCCCAGTTAAAGAGCGCATTCAGTTCTAGACTCTCACCAATACCCACAGATGCATATTCCAATCTGCCTCTAGCTACCTTACTGAACGGATACAACCAGTCCAGTCACTCAGACCCAAAAGGGACTTGTACGCCAACCAATTCGCAATACCCAACTTCACCAGAGTTAAAGCTGGCGGCTCGAGTTTTGAAGTCCTAGCGCCAAAAGCCTGGAACTCCTTACCGCCTAAACTAAGAGCTGAAACATCCCTCATAGCTTTCAGAAAAGCTCTGAAAACCACCCTATTCAAGTGAATCTCTCTTATAATAACACTGCATGCAACAATATCGGAATATTACAACTGTACATTTCTCACTGTTCCCGTGTAAACTCGGTACTGTAGCCATACTTGTAACCATGTCTCCATTTCTGTTTTGTCGTTATTTACACCATACCAAGCAAACCTTCCTGTAACAGCGTGTTACATTTCGGGCTTCCTGCGGTCTTCCCTGCAGAATACGACTTCTTTACAAGCTCCTCTGTGGACCAGATACAGGTTGCCATGGCGCCTGTACAAATTGCGACGGACTCCGTGTCAGCTGACATGTCCTGTACTTGGAAGACGTACGGCAAGACACGCCCCCATACGGCTTTAAAACCACCATCTTTCAAGAGGCTTGTTGCTGCTAATTAGCGTTACAAGCTACAGCGGTTACGTCCGTTACTACTTCGTGTCTCCTCCACACAAATTCCTTATCTGCTTTCCTGGTTTTGACCCTTACCTGACTTCTGGATTGGTTTGCTTCCTCCTTTATTCCTGTCGTGCTCGTCTTGCTTTTGACTCGGAACGTTATTGGATTCGGCTTCCTGCTGTCTCTTGCGGTACTACATTCCAGTTATCCGCTCCTGGGCGCGGAACCACAAAGCCTTCGTCACAGAGGACTTGCTGGAACTTTCTACACTACTCTGGATGCGTGTGTGCTCAGGTACATACTTATCATTGATAAATCCTGTGCTATTATTTCTCTCCACGACCTTGTTTGGATATTTGTCTTTTGTTGGATTCTGGGACATTGAGTGACTATATTGTGAACTTGTCTTCAAGTGCATATAAACACTCTGCTGAAACTGCACCAACCGGGCACTAGTGTGACCCTCGTGCCATTCGGGGCTACTTCCCTATACTAACATTCCTGTTTGTTATTTTCTCCTTTCGTTGTCTTCTTTTTTATGGACTACTTTCCTCAAGATCTCCTTATTCAGGTTAGTTGTTATTGGTTCAATATTTAGGTGGATTGATACTTTAGGAAAGCTCTTTAGAATTATCCCACTCCATTGTGTTTATTCATATTTTTTGTAGATCCTCCCCGGGGAAGCTCCACTCCAATACTTACCTAGGTAGTTTCCTGTAAAATACAACTTTTCTGATTACTTGGTTTAATTTCAACACTGTCTGATATCTTTGTATTCCTTTGCAGCATCGGTATTGGCGGTGGGTGTTCTCCCCGCTCTTTTGTTCAATTGACACCTCTGTCTGTCCCAACTGAAACAACAGAGAGGTACATTGTAGAAAAGAGCCCCTCTTTGAGGAGTCTTGTACTCAGGGGAGCTGGGATGGAAGGCTGAATATTGATTCTTGTACCACCATCTTCTCCAAGGGCACTGCTCCACATCTTGGGCCTATTTCGGAGTGGTGAGTAACACAGCACCACAATGCCCTAGGACAGCTGTGCGCTTTAAAAATGCAAATAAATAAAATAAATTAATAAATTATAAGAATAAGGTTTTGTGTATGTTGGGGCCACAAATAAAACAGAAAAATTCTGCTCACTACTAAACTACCAACAATAGTGTATACTAATAAATTATCCATGTAATGTAATAAGGTATGGTCACTGAAAGAAAATAAGGCCAAACCCAATCTAAATGCAATGAGTAGTCATCACCGAATTACCAATTTTCTTTTGTAAGAAAATACCGCCAGTCCCCAGATCTACACAAAATATCCTACATATTTATGGTGTGTTGCATGCCGGGAAAGTGATCATAGGGCACCTACTGGGCGTGGCAAGTGTGTCTCACACTGCCATCTATACATTTGAAGGAACCCACTTCATAATAGCAGTGTGTCACTAAAAAAACAATTTCAGATTGTCTCAAATAGAGGCCACATTCTCAGAACTAGTGCAATATCTGGAGGCAAAGTTATATGCACATGGGACGTGGTCGTCAAATAATGCCACAGAATGGCACGACCGCATTTATGGTGAAATGTAGAAAGAACCACTAGACAACATTTTTGCAGAAGGCAGCATAATTCAGGTCTGACTTCTGAGATTATTAAATGCAGCTGATAAACATGCAGAGAAATATTGTCTGATACGGCTATGCGCCAAGACCTGGTTTATTTTGAATAGGTCCCTGCAAATGCAAGAAAATTATACTAAGTTGATTAACAGGTTAAAAGCTGACCTAGATGGGGCAAGTAAAAAGGAGGAAATGTTAAGAGCAGAATTAGAAGGATATCAAAAAGACATGCAGTTACAAGGTAGAGATCTGGATATTCAATTGTCCAAAAGCAAGAAATAGTTTGAGGACAGTGAACAAGAATTGGTACATTTAAAAGCGTTGGTAGACCACATTAGAAAAGATAAAGATGAGTTTGTTTCGGAAATGCAGATTTTACAAAAAGAACATTATGAAAAAGAAAGTGATCTCTAAAATGCAGAACAGGAAATGGTTAAAATGTTTCAAGAAAGAGACAAGAGAAACAAAGAATTCAATGAATGCCAAATGCAAATGTGTGAAATGCAGGAGGTAATTAATAAAATGAGTGATGAAAACAACTATTTGCAAAATGGGGCAGGCAGGCTCCTTAAGAAGTGTAAGGATTTGGAACAGCAAATATGCATTTCCAGGTCCCAGGATAGACGGCAGGGCACCACATTCAAAGGAGTTGAGGTGAATCCTATTTCTACCCAAAGAGCTAGTGCCCCAGTGATTGGGCCGGTGACTGAACTTGGTTGCAGCGCCCTTGGTGGATTTGATACACCCATTGGGGGCCACCACCAATACCATACACCTGGAACCAGGGTTGAATCAACAAGTAGTGCAATTCCATGCATAGTAACAAGTAGCCCAAAAAGATAATGAAATCCATCAAAGCCCTGATCAAACCATTTAAGAAGGGAGGGGAATGCTGCATAGAGGATCACTTAGAAGCAGTGCATGACATATTTAAAGCTCTCCAGATACCTAATGAACAATACAGACAGTATTTTCATTTAACTCTAGATGCTCCCACAGCCCGTATCATAAGGGGATTAAATGAACAACAGAATATGACATGGGCAGAGTTTGAAAAAGAGATTAGGCGTCATTTTTCTCCTTTCCAGTCTTTGCAGGAGGCAAAGAAAGTTGCTTACACAATCACTGCTGGGCCTAATACATCCCCTCTCCAGTTTTTACAAGACTTAAAAAGAACATTTTCTCGCTTTGATGTATCTTTTGACCCCCAATTCTAATGAATTTAAAACTGCCTACTTCTATGGGCTACAGAAAGACATCATATCACAGTTGGTCCATGAATTTGATCGTGACAAGTCCCTTGAGTGGATTGTACACCAAAGCACAAAACTATATGAAGTACTATATTGTCAGGGTAGAGCAAGTGATAAAAGGAAAGAACCTAGACCAAAAGCTAAAGAACCCTCAGCAACAGTGATGGAAATTAGGTCAGCCAAAATGTCCCTTGAGTCTGCTCAAAGTTCAGGTAAAAATAATTTGACACCTGAACAAAGGGGTAATCAACAAAAATTGTCACTTCCTGCACCAATGTTTCAATCACATGATCCTAGTAATAGGGAGAGCTACATCAGTCCTAGGTACTTAGGAGATAGGCCCCGGGCAGGCTACCGGCCTGATATGTCAGGTATGAACAATAACCAGAGAAAAAATCAGGATAAAGAAATAATTGTCCCTACCAGACATTGGGGACACAGAGCAGATTTGATCCCAACACCATGATATATCGTAATCAGGACTGACCCCGATATGTGGATCGGTTTACTGATAATGGGAATCAACATAGGGGTCAGTACCCACAACATAAGAGACAGGACATGAGGTAGAATATGAATTACGCTCCACGTCAGTACAATGATTCTCCACCAGGGGACTACAATCAAAGGATGGGTGCAACTAAATCAAACATTGGAGATTTGTACAAATGAAAAAGGAAAACCTGAAATTCCAAAGGAACAAAGAGACAGATTTAAGAAAAATGACTCATGCATCGGGAATACAGTGAACAGGGAGTAAGTGGGGATGCTATAACTCCTTCCCTGGGCAAATAGAACAATAACAAAACACAGGCAGTAAAAAGAAATACTCAAAAGAAGGTTACAGGTCAATCACCTGAAGAATTCTTTGAGCCACATATTTTTGAAGAAGTTAAAAAGACTGGTACCATACTAAGTAACTACAAATGCACAGAATTAGACAATGATACATTGCCAACTGATGTTGTTACACATGCTCAGATGAAGGATTATAATGTGACCTCTGATGATACCTGGATGGATTGGCGAACGGTGGCCACACTCCAAAAAACCTCTCAACATGGAGAAATGAATAAAGTCTCTCAAACAGAAATGGGCAAAAAGGAGGGAAAATATCTTTCAATTTACCAATGTGCTCAGCCAAAAGTGAAAAAGGCCTGAGAAAGGTGAGCCCTGAAATCAATAAGAATTCACACTTCTTATGTGTGTTAGAGGACGTTGAAGACAGGTATTATGCTCCCATCACTGTAGAAGAGAAATGCAATACATTTGCAATGATTGACACTGGCGCACAGGCCACAATTATGTCTAAAGAATTGGTAAAGAGTATCAATGAAGGGAGATCATCACAGAATCAGATCACAGTGAATCAAAATGAAGGTCCAGTGCATAACTTTAATGGGGAGGAGGTGCCTATTATAGGTGTTACTGGGGTTGACATAAAGATAGGAAAACACAGAATGAAACAGGAGGTAATGATCACATCTATTTGTGAAATTCCATTTCTGATGGGAACAGATTGCCTCTCATAGATGGGGTGAATGGAGTACTGTGGTCCGTAACCAAAAAACCATTGAGACCTAAGAAACTAAAATTACAAAACAACAATATAAATGAATGTCACACCGTTGCCAAAACAAGTGATGCAGTAGAGGTATATCTCCAGAATAGCTGTATAACTAGCGTCACTGTTATCTTGATGTGTCAAGATAAAATGCAGAGTGAAAATGAGAAACAATCTGTACAAGTATATTTAGACCCAAGGAAAAAATGGCAAACTGCAATAGATGAGCACACATTACGTTTTTATTTAAAAGAGAAGACATGCAAACAGAATACTGCTCCTAAAACAGATACAGAAAAACACATCACCACTCTTGCTTGCTGAAATACACATGGAAGATGAGCAACCATGGGTTCATGTTGGTATAAATGACTATTCTAAAATAATAAAAGCCACTTTAGCGCTTGAACAGGAAAGAAGCTTTATTAATGAGAAATTGTTGCAAAAAATAATGAAGATGGAGGAGATCCTGAAATTTAGAATTAAAAAGCAATATGTCTCTGGTTTCGATGGTCCAGACTTTGAAAACCGAATTGCATGCAGATGCATGCTGATGATTAGTATTGGACAAAAAACAATTCACCATAATGTTTGGATAGTGAGTGGTACACAAAATTATGTTTACCTGGGCAATAATATCATGCACATAATATGTCCTTAATCAAAAAATATGGTCACGCCTAGGTGGGCCGGCACCTGAATTTGAAGACAAAAGAAGGGCTTATCATTGCACACAACTGGTTCCAAATGCAATTGAATTACAACTGAGGAAGGGATACTATTATCCCTGCATTCACTAAGCAGTTTGCAATAACACTGAAGTGCAGAAATGGACAGCAGATGAAGGATTCTGATGCATTTGTGTGCTTGAATGAATCCATAAAACAGCAAGGCCTGGATTAAGAATACATTCCACTGATAGATGTTGGTGAAGGGTCCCTAAAAATTATGGTGAATAATAAAGGGTGTCAAGATATTAATTTAGAGGAAAATTCTTCATTAGCAATGGCCATACAAAAATCACATTATACTGCAGATCTAAATAACATGGTGATTGGACATATCCCTAAAAAGTATGTGGATGCCAGGGGTGAGTTGCCAGAATACCTGGATTCTCAGCCCAAAGGAATCTTTAAAATTAATTCTGTGTACCCTTATGATTCAAATGAGGCAGTGCGCTGTCATCAAGAGGATTGTATAACATTTGACTTAAATGAAAATGAAACAGATAATCAGCCCATTGAAGTGGAAGCTGATATACCAAAATATTTAAAAGTGGCAGCATTACAGAGAGACACAGCCACACAGTTAGAAGAAAGCACAGAGATTCCTCCACTGGAAGATTTCAAAAATGGTAGAGGAGCAGATTTTATCAGCAGATGCATGCAACAGCGATGAGGATAGAAATTAATTAAGAAGAATATTTATGGAGTTTAAAGATGTCTTTGCTAAAGATGGTTATGATTGTGGTCTAACTAATTTACATGTGGCAACGCTACCGGAAGGGTGTTGTAGAAGCCAAGTATTTGTGTGTCAGCATATATTACTACTGTCATGTTTAGAGTCATTGGCAGAGATAATTAAACATTTGGAGTCTCGGGGAATCATCAGGCCTATTCATAGCACATCCAACACACCTATTTTAGCTGTGTTAAAGCCAAATTGTCAATGGCGGCTATGTGCGGATTTGAGAGAATTAAATAAAAGAGTGCCAGTATCCAAATGGCCATTGCCATTCATTGATCAAGGCTTGGCTCAGGTGCATGGCACAAAAGTGTTTACTACGTTAGATCTCACATCTGGATATTGGTGCTTGCCATTGGCAGAGGAGATCCAGAATTTATTTTCATTTTAGTTTGATAAGACCCAATACGCATGGGTTAGAGTTCCAGGTGGGTATGTCAATAGTGGGAGTGAATTTGGAATATTTTTGAGAAAGGCCATGCCCGATGCAGCGGAAAGAGGAACCATAGTTTATGTGGATGATGTCCTGATAAAAAATGAAAGCTTGAAAAGCCATTTTGATGAAATAAGACATGTTCTTGGCCAATTGCAAAAAGCAGATGCCAAAGTATCTTTACAAAAGGCACAATGGTGTAAGAAAAAAGTGATTTTTTTAGGCCATGAGGCGACTGAACATGGACTAAACCCACAAAAGAAGAAAGTAGAGGCCATACAAAAACTAAAAGACCCTAGAAGCGTGAAAGGGGTAAACTGTTTATTAGGAATGATGGGCTATAATAGGAAGTTCATTGAAAATGATTCTGAAATTACTCAACCAGTGACTAGACTGCTGAAGCTGAATACACCCTGGAAATGGGAAAAAGAGCAGTCTGAGGCAGTGGCTAAATTAAAGGAATGTCTTGTAAAGGCACCATGTTTAGCATACCCCATAAAGGATAGGGATTGCTTTATAGAAATAGGTTTCTCTGAACATTGAATGTCGCTAGTATTATCACAAAAACATGATTTGAATCACAAAACCATTGCCTATGCAAGTAAGGCGTTTTCCCAAATTGAAATTAAATTCAATGAATGTGAAAGGCCCTTTTGACCACTGTGTGGGCGCTACAGCATTTCCGCCCCATTGTTCAGGGAGAAAAGGTGATTATTGAGACAAATCATCAACCTTTGCAGTTTTTAGAGAGTAAAAGAATTAGGTCAGGTAATCTAGCACAGTCCAGAATCACTTCATGGATGCTGGCATTGCAGGGTTTTCCTGTAGGAGTGAGATATAGCCAAAATAAAAAAAGCCCAATTGCTCAAGGTTTGGCAGATCTACATGACTGTGCAGCTGAACATGTATCAAACGAAGCAGAAGTGGAATCTAGTTTACAGGAATTTGGACAATCACCACACAAAGCTTTTGATGAAAAGACATGCAAGGATTTGCTGACTGTATATGTTGACGGTTGTGCTTTTCACATTGCAAATGACAGTAATAAGCAATTAGTGTCAGGAATAGGAAATGTCTGGTTGAAATGTGAAGACATCCCCAGTATAGGAATGAGAATTGGGGCTAGGAGCAGTAAAGTAGCGGAATTGGCAGCCATTTTTTAAAGAAATTACTACTGCAGTTGATAATAAATTTAGTGAAATTGTCTTGGTGACTGATTCTCATTATGCACAAAATAGCTTTGTGGAATATTTATCTGGCTTTAAAGCGAGAGGTATGATTACATACAAAAATAAAATTAAACATGGAAAAATGATATAAGCCATAGACAAATTGGTGTCAGAGAATGAATTGACAATATACTGGAGAAAGATTTGTGGACATTTAAAAACACCAGGAGAGGATATGGAGGGAAATGATAAGGCAGATCATTTAGCCAAAATTGGGGCTGTAATGGGAGAGTTGCTACCTACTGAACATTTACTTGATGAAATACAAAGTGATGCAGTGACACACTCTAAAGCACCAAAAGAGGTGGATAAACCAGTAGTACAATGGAGTTATGATACACCAGATCAAGATCGGATTAAGGCACAAAAGGATGATCCAAATTTGGGAATCTATTATAATCATTTCATAGACCCTGAACAAAACCCTTTAACACAAAATGATTGTGTGGGAAAAGAAGAGTTGAGGGTGCTATTAAAGAATAAGAAACAAATTAGACTGCAGGATGGGCTCATGATTAGAGAGTCCATAGCAGGACAAATACAGTGGGTGGTACCCCTTTCTTTCAGAGGGCTAATGCTACACCATGCACATGATGCAATAACAGAGGTTCACAAAAAACATTGGAGATACTGAAAGATTATGTTTACTGGCCACATATGTCCCAAGATTTAGAACTATACACTAGAGGATGTCTAGTATGTGCCCAATTTAAAACTGCTTCACCGATGCATAGAGCCCCATTAATGAAAAGAGGCTTAACTCTTCCATGGTCAGATTTGCAAATAGACTATGTAGGGCCTGTAAAGAATTCGAGCCGGGGGAACCGGTATATTTTGAGTGTGGTCTGTTTAATGTCAAAATGGATAGAGTGTATTCCTGCACCAGATTGTAGTGCGCAAACAGCAGCTACATTATTGGTGAATCATATATTTTCAAGATGTGGGTTACCACAAAGAATAGAATCAGACAGAGGAAGTCATTTCACAAGCGCTCTAATGAGTAAGGTATGGCAAATAATGGGAGTGAAAAGAAAATTACATATTGCATATGGTGAAGTTGTACACTGTATTAGGTCTGTTGTGGATATATTAAAGAAGTTTGCAGCAAAGGCAGGTTCCAGCTGGGATTTACGTTTACCTTTGGTTTTGATGGCAATCAGATGAACTCCTGCCAAAGCAACAGGTATTAGCCCTCATGAAGTATTGACAGGTAGGAAAATGGTGTTGCCGCAACACCTGCTATACAGAACACATGAGCAGACACGTGTAAGCGCATCTACAGTTCATGAATACATGGATGAGCTGAGGAAGCATTTACAACATGCATTTGCTTTTGTGCGGGAAAATCTAGAAAGGGCTTCTGACAGTGCAAAGTCATATTATGATAAAACGACATCGGTGAAAGAGTATTGTGTGGGGGATCAGGTGTATAAATTTCATTTTGGAAAAGGTAAACAGAAAAATTCTACATTTCTGGCAGCCTGGCAGGGGCCATTTCGAATTATAGATAAAATATCTACAGTAGTGTACAACATTTTGAAAACTGAAGGTGAAACAGTAACAGAACATTTTGTTCACATAAATCAACTTAAACGCTGGCACCCCAAACACGAGGTAAAGAGACTTGAGCGTGTAGAAACAGATAAAGTCCCTTAAATACATGAAAAACACACATGAGTCTATTCATAGGGCAATATAAAAAAGTAAAAACAAATTGAAGTGATTGTTTTAATAGAATAAATGTGAATAAAAAGACTGTATGTGATGATCATTAAAAGGGCATTGAAACTAGTAATATTATTTTTCCAAAGTTGAAATATGTTGAATGATCAATGATGCTTTATGTATGTTTGTTTTCTCTCTAACATGTGCTTTATTTCAGAAGGCGAAAGAAAAAGGGCGCAATGTTTTGCAAAGCACATGGATATATTTTTTATTATTATTATTGTGCTATATACTCAATTTGTTTCTTTTCTATTTGATTTAGAACACTAACAAATCTTTGGTCGGAGGTCATGGGACAGGAGGACACGGGAGACGATAGAGTCCTGGAGTCCCCTGGATGAAGATCAAGTGATGCCTGCCTCCGGGTGGAGGTGAAGAAAAAGTAACCGGGATGCCAAAAGAGATGACTCCTATGGAAAAAGCATCTAAGAGTGCCAGGATGAAAGAGTGCCCCAAATGAACCAGATGATATGATGTTGCTGGTCGGGACATCTCAGGGGCAGACAACAGTAGAAGAACAATGAACTTGCAGCGTTGTTGGTGCATGAATTCCGATGTATCCTGGAGTATGGAGTTCCATATCGTTATTGTTTTAATTAATTATTTGAATTTGTTATGTTAATTCTTTGTTTTAATTGTTTATTTTATTTTATTGTTTTATGATTGACTTCAAGTATAAGAACTAGACACTGCACTATAAACACTTCAATTGGGAAGAAATATGTAAAATATTTTATAAGGACTGATGGACTCAGAGATTAATTTTGATATTACGGTGGTTGAACAGTGATTTATTGTGAAATGTGTGAATATTCATTTTGTTGAATTGCTATGATGAAAAAGGAAAAAGGAATGCGGGTTGGGTTTCTTCCAATTGTGGCTTGGACCGGTGCCAAATTCTCAGAAAAGGAGGGATAACGTAGTGTCATTTATAGTGCTTTGAAGCATAGCGCGTCACTAAATGTGATAGCATTCTATTGCCAGTAATAATGTGGCACACATATAGCCAGCCCTATGTTGCTAGCATAACATATGGGTATGCAGATGGATACAGGCTGCAGGTTTAAAAGTGCACCAGAATATATTTTTGTCTTTTCTTTCCTTGAACTGCTTCATACACAGGAGACCACATTATTTATCTAATTGACTGACTTAATTAACAAATACTAATCACTAGAGCTAACTCATTACCAATTTAATGTAATCTCCATGTGGAAAATGAGGTAGGAATACATGTTCTGAAATTCGTTTTTCAAACCTGCACTTGGATTTTTTTTTTCTTCTCTCTTTGTTCACTGTGTTTGCAGAAAGCAGAATCTGCATGCCAGGAAATGATTTTAGTTACAGTTGAGCTGCTGAGACGGACCATCTAAGACTGGGCTGTGAGGCAGGCATGCCCAGTCTCGATTAGCACTTGCTTGAGAACTGCAGATAACTGCATGTTCTCGCTGTGCACTCCAAACCTTCGAGATTACAAAGGCAAACCTGGGCCCATTATTCGGAGGCGAGCGAGTAGAGGTCGTGTGTGGGAGAACTATAGATAGCTGGTAAATATCCAAGTGAATTGAGGTTATTGGGCCTCATTACGACCCTGGCGGTAAGGGGTTAACGCCAGCGTTAGCTGCGCCGACCCCTTACCGCCAACTACGAGGTCCCTTAGCGCCATGGCGCTTTTAACACCTGCTTTTAGCAGGTGTTAAAATCCATGGCGCTAAGGGACCATGGAGTTAATTACGCCACCGTAATTTACGGTGGCGTAATTAACGCCTTCCCCACTCCCATTATGCCCTATGGGGCAAAAATGGGAATGGGGAAGGGTAAATGGGGATTGGGGACTTACCGCCCCGCCGACCTCGGAATGGGGCGGTAAGTCCGCCAACCACCATGGCGTAAACGTAGTTTACGCCATGGTGGTAAAGTCACGGCCCAGGCGGTAACTTACCGCCTGGGTCGTAATGAGGCCCATTGTGTGCTGTACGAATGACCTTCTATAAATATCAGGCAGGGAGAGTAGCCAAAGGGAATCCCCTGTGTTTAATTTACAAAGTGAATTTTGTTCTGTCGCTGTATTTTTTTTCTCTTCTGCTTGTTACAGATAATGAAAAGTGAATTTCGTTCTGTTGCTGTATCTTTTTTTGTTACAGATAATGCGGTAATACAAAAGGGTAAGATGTTATTTTGAAATGCAACTGTTTATAGTACAAATGATATATACACAAATTGTTTACAATGTTTTTGCTTTTGTCTATTTTTGGTGCATTTGGAAGAATGCTGTATGAAATGGGGAAAAGTTTTAAGTGAAACTTGTGTCATGTGTTTCCCTGCAGATGGAATAATAGAATTAGCAGTGATAAATAGATGTATGTGTGTGTTCATCCAGTGCATGGTGTCTGGATGAAATCTAATACAATAGACATTGCTGGTGGTCCATGAACCAGCAAGGAGGACTATGGAAGCATAGTTCACTGATGTATATAATTCAGTGATAATACCACAGGTTATTGAGAATGCTATATGTAAAATGGTGGTGTTTCTGAATGTAGGTCCAAGGCCTCTATAGATCACAAGAACATTATAAGAATAAGGAGGGTTTTGTGTATGTTGGGTCCACAAATAAAACAGAAAAATCATGCTCACCACTAAACTACCAACAATAGTCTATACTAATAAATTATCCCATGTAATGTATGGTCACTGGAAGGAAATAAGGCCAAACCCAATCTCAAGGCAAGTGGTAGTCATCACCTAATTACCAATTTTATTTTGTAAGAAAATACCGCCAGACCATCTACACAAAATATCCTACAACACCCAACAACCTATAAATCATACACACATAGATACATGCAAAAAAAATCAAAGTATTACACACAGGAAGAGTGTATATTGGTAAAAGGCAGTGGTGCAGTACAAAACATGGTGGTCCGCTTTCGAACCATGCTGATACCTCCCTCTCCGCAAACTCAGCAACAAAGCACAGGCAGTGCCACAATATAGGCTTGGACCACCACGCATTTGCAATATGTATGATGATCATGCTTTTGCAGGGGCCCTCCACACACTGCACTAGGTGAAATATAAATATGTGTTTTAATCAAGCCTTAAATTGTTCACCTATCGCAGAAAAAAGGGAACTTTGCCTTGCTCCGGGCACCCAACAGAACTAGTCAACTCTGTGCATGGCCAGTGATATTAGACAGTAATGATAACATAAGAAAACATGTTCCTGCTAGCTCTGCCAGTATCCTCACGTACAAATATTTTCGTATTGGCATTGCCCCTACTACCAGTAAAAAATGTCCTTCCACAGGAAGAAAACACGTTATTGCTGGCTGAACAAGACTTGCCCATCTCTCGCACAATCATTTAAGAAAACTCTTCAAGTTGACTTTGCACTCAACGCTAGTAAAACCTGCAATGTAACAGTAGAGGTGGTGATGGTCTGCTCAACCCCCGAAACCATAGAGAGTGCATACCTGGTATTTCAGGGCATAGACCACATCCATGGCGGTGACCATCTTCCTCTTGAACAAATATGCCAGTGTAGCCATGTAATCGCACTTAAGATTCTTTCTTTATTATAGGTACACAAATATAGTCCATGCCACAGTATGAAATGGCTAGAGTGGCTGCACCCATATGCCAATCTAGCCATGTAATAGCACTTATGATTCTTACTTTATTATAGATGCCCAGAAAGGTATACTATGCCAGAGTACATATTGACACAACTAGCTGCACCAAATTGACAGTCTAGCCACTAAACGTGCATATCATCCTTTATTTATCATGGATGTCCATTCATTTTAAATTTTAGTGCACCCCTCTGCAACTCTCCCCCCAAAGTTCTCTCTCCCTCTGACCCCCTACCTCAACCCCTAAAATCAGCTTCTCAGACCAGAATTAAACACAAGCACACACACATTCAAGCCCGATTCACTTGCTCATTTACACATCCACCAATTCAGCATAAGCTAACACGCATGCACACCCATCCACCCATACATCAAACAGTCATACATTGAAATACTTTAGATAATATTCATATAGACACATGCTTACACGCATGCACGCACACACATTTACAAAAAATAATCTTTTACTTCCTTTAGTGCGAATCTGGCAGTCTGAGGGACTCCTCTTCTGACAGGTCTCTGGCTCATGTGCTCTACATTTCAGGAACCAGCTCTGGTTCCTGTCATGTGCATAGCAGAGGATCCAGAGGTGTCCATATCATGTTAACCAGAACCATGTTCTGGGGGGGCCCTATGACTTCAAAAAGAAAGACTTTCTTTCTGAAGTCAGAGAGTGAAAATTATAACAACAATGTGTTCTTTCTGAAGTCAGAGTCACTTCAACAATAAAGGCCTCCTCAACCCCCGAGGACATGGCACAGTGGGCCCCCCACCACACCAATAGTAAAAGGAAAAGCATCACATTGTGCACAAGATGTATACTTATTATAAACAGACTTATTCCACAACATTATTATAAAATATACAAAAATGATTGGATGGATAGATCAAGGTTAGATTTGACGAATACATAATTAGAAAAAATACAAATAAAATAATTCAATGAATACATGTGGTTGGCACATGTTTTGGCACAGCACAGCTTTTTGTTAATGATTTAATCAGGACCCACAATGCCAGTTTCAGACCTGTGCTTTTATAATGCATTTATTTACCCTATACAAACTGAACTCACAGGTATGTCAAGAATACCAAAACCTACACCAATATCTGTGCAGACGCATGACTCTATAATTTTATTGAGATGTATCGTATGCATAGATTGTTGTTCACTCATTATTTCTTTCATTTCTTAATATATGATCTTGTAGGGGCATGTTCCTGAATGAATCTTCCGTTCTGTTTGCTCATATTTAAGGCTGTTTACATTTTAGAAGAACCACCCAGGTAGGGATTGATCATATAGGTAGCTTCGTGTTCATTTGTGAGTATAGACCCCTAAAAGTCTGATTCATTAAATCGGTCATTGTTGTGTCGACATACATATTGGCTCCTTAACAGCAGCATTTAATGATACCTGACTTTTGTTAAATTATTGTTATTTTTGATTAAAAAAATTGTAAGTCTTTATTTCGACTCAAGTGTTATTGGCAACAGTGATTGTAACTTTGAAACTTTTTTTATTTTTTTTTAGTTTTTTCGAATTAGTTCTGTTTGTTTTTTGGTTCGATAATTTCTAAGTATTGGTTTGATTGGGGGTTCCTGTTTTTTTTCTGCGTGTGCGCCAGTTTACTAAGCCTTACAGAGCAAGGTGTGGGCTCCCTTCCTTTCTGGGGGCGGATCTGCGCAGAACATTGCAATTTAACAGAACCGTTTCCATGGATTTGCAACTTTCTGGATCTCGTAAAATGTTTGCCCCACACATGTTCCTCTTTCGAGCACGCCTTTTCTGCCTGGCATATTGATCTTGCCTTCCCACAGCGCAAAAGTCACGGATGTCACATTTCCTATGGTGTACATGATCAAGTGACAACACATGCTGAAATGAAATACTCGCCTTTAAAATAGCTCATAGAGTACAGCGCTTGCTTCAGAGACCCGCGTGAGACCTTCTGTTGCATGATTGAATCCCAGCGGAGATAACCGTGCCCTTCTTCCTTCCACAGTGAATACAAATGAGATGTCTGATATAAACACATGCTGCGAGGGGCCAAGGCCCAACTCAGTTTTAGCTGTACGCCATATGACCATAGATGCTGGCATGACACAGTGTTTGCTGTCACTCTTTGGGTGTTACTTATAATGCACACAATAAAATAATGGTACGTTGCTTAAAACGTTAGTAATTGTTGGTGCATTTGTTCAGAGGGTGTCTGCCCGACTTGGTATAACAGAGCTTTGAAGCTCTCGAGCGCATCGGTGCTTGTACATAAAACGCATGATAAATAAATAAATAACTACATTTGGAAGAAGAGCATCTCAGATATCACCTGATAGCTTGGACCTGATTCGCAAAGTATAAAAGCAGCTCATATAAAGAGATGCCCGGAGACGCCCTGAGATGTTCACCTACAGATGCAATGCACACAGATGTGCCCAAGGGCACTGCAGAGGTTTCCCAGGCACCCCATTATTTGCTCTTGTTATAGGCTCTTTGAACCAGGAGTAAGGGAGCAGGCGCAAAACTGAGATGCTCACGGGCACCTGCTGTTTTTCTCCAGTACACATCATTGTGCATCCAACCCTACATTTCAAACATCTAGCATTATCTCAGGAATGCAAGCGCCGAACAACATTTTATAAAGCAAGTATAATGAGGATTTAAGTGCTTACATGAGCGAGCCATCTGACCATTTTGTGGAGTAACTTATTTCGTCCTTTTCTTTCGCAAAATAAAGATGTATGGGCAGCTTTGATCGTGAGATGCGTTTTTGCAACATTGTGAATTTTGGATTTCTGAATGTGTGCATATTACCAATTATATAACATCCTTTTGAGTGAGTAAAATAAAGTTTATAATATTATTAATAATAATAATAATAATATTACAAATAGACCCTGATTCATGGAATCATTTGGGGGGAGAATAGGGACATTTATGTGCCAACCTGCCTGCAAAACCCTCGCAGGACTTTTCCGGGACTTGCAAGGATTCCGCGCAGGCCTGGCACGTCTCTGCGAGTGGTTGAGTGCCTTACTTGAGACTCCTCGCAGAGAGTGGGCTGGGACTTTTTGCAGGGATCCAAATAGGGGGCGTAACTTGCAGAATGAGGAAGAACAAGGGAAAATGTGGACGTGGTGAGGGACGGTCCACGCCAAGCAATGGCATGCCCATTCCAACACACAAACCCATCCATAATCATGGATTTCAATGCAGAACCTCACGTCAAGAAAAGGCACGCACAAACCCTGTGATCCATCCACCACATGATAGCAGGAGTAACGGGGTACGTGCTTAGAAACCAAAGCGTAAAAAGCATGCAATGCACACCAAACCAATGTCCACAGCTTCGACGAACCCAGCAATAGCAGGAGATATCGTCCACGGACACCAGCGGAGGAGTAAGCCCAGGGCCTGGATTTTTGCACAATGCACCATGCTTTTTGGGATACCTGATGACCAGGTATATGCTAGGTACCGGTTCCCCTCCCATGTAATCCTAGACCTTATCAGGGAGTGGGAACATGTCCTAGCGTCACCCACAATCTGCTCCCAGGCCCTTACTTCCCTTGAGAAAGTGCTGACTTCACTCCAGTTCACTGCAACTGGTTCCTTTCAGCGAACCACAGCAATAGTTGGTGGGATATCGCAGGCCACACAATCCCCCTGTCTCCACCAGGTATTGGCATACATAACAGCACGTGCGTGTGTGCGCAGGCACATGTATATATATATGCCTCGAACACTGGAGGAAAGGCTGAGAGTGTGCCAGGAATTCGACACAGTAGCACACTTACTACGTGTACTAGGTTCAATTGACTGTACACATGAAGTTCTACGGCTGCCCCAATTTATGGAGCACATCTACCATAATCGCAAGCACTGGCACTCTATTAATGTGCAAGTAGTGTGTGATGCTAATGGACTAATCAAGGAAGTGTATGCCAATTTCCCTGGCAGCATGCATGATGGCTACATCTACTGCCAGTCACAAATCCACTGCCCATGGCATTTGAAAAATATGGCAACACATGGCTCATCATTGAGTATGAACTGTCACACACATGCATTCATGTGACACACTGAACAACAGACCATGACAATACATTCCAATAACAACCATACAGACATTTGCAGGGGACAGTGCCTACCCACTGTCACCATACATGATGACACCGTACCAGAATCCTGCCACACCAGCAGAGGTAAGATACAATTCAGCGCATGTAGCCACTAGGGCCATAGTGGAGAACACATTTGGGGTGCTAAAGTCACGTTTCAGCTCCCTTGACTACTCTGGTGGGGTTTTGCTATATGCCCCACCAGTAGTGTGTACAATCATAGTGGCAGAATGTGTTTTGCACAATTTCGCCACACAGAGTGGCGTACCAGTGGAAATGCAGGTGGGACACCACCCTCTCCCAGAGGCACAACCCCTGCCCTTGGCTGGCCAAATGGCACATTGAGAGGCAGTACGCACCCAGCTGGTGCAAACCTACATCACCTAAAAACCTGCACCTGTGGAGCACACACAGCAAGGTCAAAACCCTGGTGCCATTCAATGATGAATTGAGACCTATCCTCTGGGCCCACAACAACACCCTGAGAATGTGTGTCTGGGAGAAGCAGCATGTGTGTGATCATTTTACATACAATAATATGCACAAACAGTACTCCAGATAAGAATTGCAAGTGGGAGATTTACACTCCCAATTTCAAAATTAGGGAGTAAAATGATTTAATAAGGAGTGAAAATGTGTCCTAAATGGAAATCTGCAATTGCTGGGGTAAATGCATTTATTTGCACCTAGTCATGCATGTACATCAAGAGAAACATATTCACTACTTCCATTCAGGTAGTTGAAATATCAATGGACACCTGTTGTTTTATGTGCACCACTGGGTCAAACATATCCATGTCGTAATGCGGATGAAAGTAGGTGATGCAAGATTCCACATGCCTTGTTGCATAAGTAATCTTTTTGGGGAATATTTCCACTCCCTATTATTATTATTTGACGTATGTGCCAATTTGTATGGAGTGGAAGTGGCTGATACACCACTAATCTCTAGGGCTGTGCACAAATCACCAACACAGTCATGGCAACTGGAATCAATCATGTCCATGTATTACACCCAAAAGCACACAACACAAGAAATAAAGTTCCTGACCACTGTCACATGGACAACAACCACTATTCTGCATGCAGCCCCCAAACTACATACACGAGAACACAAGTAGGAACGCACAGTACAAAATGTAAATTAGCAACCAACACATATGAGAAGTGCCCGGGACCCCCATGCGTGTTGGACAACAATATACATGTTGAGTGGCTAACCCATTCCCTGACAAGTGTAAGCACAATACGCATTCACATCAAAATAGTCATGAAGACTTTGAGAAATGCAACTGCACTGCCATTAGGATGCACATCTCACTTCATACCTTTTACCTTGTGAGCTTGCACCAGCTGCACTCTGGAATGCACAGATATCATCCTTTGTAGGTGTAACGCTCACCTGACTCCCACGGGGACGCTGGCCTGGTTTGCGCTGCTGTGACCTCGTCTAAGGTGATGCACAGGGTACGGAAGACGGACTGGACCGGGCCCCAGATCTGGCTTGTCTGACTCGCAGAAGTATCCTTCTGTAGGTGAGAATAGGGGGTTAACTGTCTGCGGGGTAATGCAATTGGCCTCCCACTTACCCCTCTCACCCTCCTCAAAACCCTTCTGTGCTTCCCCGTAGCGTCTCACCTTAGGGTCTGGAAGGACGAGCTCTCCATCCTACTTCTGATGCAGGGGCGCGTTGGTATCCAGTTACATCACTGGATTTTCGGATGGGTGAGAACCAAACGTGCTTGGCTTCCCCTTGTGTCCATGCATTAATGTTCTAATGCTAGTGTCTTTTTTCCCCATAGGGGCCGGGGTACGGAATGCCGGGGAACAGGCACCGACCCGAGGTGAGCGGTGAAATCCTTGTGGAAATCAGGTAAGTCTTTAATGAGTGTTTTGGTAATGTCTTTTCATTCACTCCTTAACGCTGATGTCTTTTTCCCCTTAAGGGCCGGGGTCCGAAAATGCCTGGATGCGGCGCGGACCCGAAATGAAAAGGGAATGACCCAACAGGTAAGTCTTGACATGGAGTTTTAGCTTCCCTTTTCCCTTCTTTCTCTCACCTTTGTTCTTGTCTTTTTCCCCCTAGGCGCGGGGGCGCGACTGCGAATCCGGATGGTCGCTGCTGAACATGGAGGCGCCCTGTAAAGGTGAGTAGAATGCGGCGCTGCATCGATTGATGCAATGTGCTTTTAAAAATAAATGTCTTCCTTTTCAGGATTGTCGGCGAAATGTCTCTGGGATGCAGATTTAACAGGTGAGGCCTTTTCCTTCTTCTGTTCTCTTGTTCCCTTCCTTTGCAGGTGATTCAGGATGCTGGCAGGTGTGGCAGAAGTCAAGATGCAGGAGCAGACACTGTGAGCGTCCAGCTGCTAGATACAGAACAACGCGAAGCACGTGTGGCTGATCGGATGTGGTTTAAATAGCCTTGGAAGAAGTTCCTAGAATGTGTCCTTCCTCCAATCAGGTATGTATCCTTCCCCGACCACGCCCGGGTGGTAAATGAGTCCCACATGTAAAGTAGTTCCTTTCAGGCCTCAAGGAGGCCGGGGTTCTGCAGCATGGTCTGCATCAGGTAAGTGCACCCAAACACTTTCATAATGAGCCTGGCGCCTATGACGCCAGGACTGACGTTTTCTATGAGCCTGGCGCCATAGGCACCAGGACGCTGTCCAAAGGGCCCCTATAAGGGGTTGCTGGGACCTTCCCCGGGGACTTGATGTCCGCTTTCGGGGACGCAGGGCCTGAGCCGGCTCCCCGGGAGCGGGCTTCGTGACAGCACTCCCCCCCAAGGCCCCTCCCAAGGTTGATCCCTCCGGGGGTTTTGGTTTGTTTGGGAAGTGTCGGTGAAATTTCCTGACTAATCGAGATGCATGCACATGGTCACTGGGTTCCCACGACCTCTCCTGAGGTCCGTACCCCTTCCAATCAATTAGGTAGAAAAGCTTTGACCTAAACATTTTTGAATCTAAAATGTTCTTCACTTCGAATTCGGGTTCCCCATCTTTTTGAATAGGTTCCGGAGGTTTGAGTAGTCGGGTTCCGGGGACCACTGGTTTCAGAAGTGACACATGAAAAACAGGGTGAATTTGCATATTAGCTGGTAAATCAAGTTTAACCGCTACTGGGTTAATTATTGCCGTAATAGAATAAGGTCCCAGATATTTTGGGTTAAAAGTTTGAGGCCCTTTGAGCGGTAAATGTCTGGTAGCTAACCACACTTGATCCCCAATCTGATACGGAGGTGCTTCACTCCGATGTAGGTCAGCATTCTCGTTGTATTTTCTCTTGGCTTGTTGTAAATGCGTGGTTGCCTCTTTGAAGGCTCGGGTAATGGTAGAATGCAATTGTTCTACTCCGGGCACTCCGAGGTTCTGAGGTGAGTCGAGGTTTGAGGTTTGAGGGTGATGTCCAAACAAGGTATAAAAAGGACTATGACCAGTTCCAGAGTGTACCGAATTATTATATGCGTATTCGGCTATCCAAAGAATATCTTTCCAGTTGCTTTCAGATTGCTGTAACATACACCGTAAGTACTGCTCAAGGGTCTGATTTGTCCTCTCGGTCTAACCATCGGTCTGAGGGTGGTGACTGGTCGATAATCTTACGTCGATTTGTGCCATTTGACAACATTTGCGCCAGAAGTGGGAAATGAATTGGCTTCCCTGGTCAGAGATTAGTATAGATGGGAATCCATGTAGCCGAACAATATTTTCGAGGAATTCTTTGGCTAGGACAGAAGCTGAAGGTAAACCTTTCAAAGGAATGAAGTGGGCCATTTTGGAAAACAAATCCACAATTACCAGAATGGTATTGTATCCCGAACAAGGAGGAAAATCCGTAATAAAATCCATTGATAGGGTGTCCCAGGGTGCTGGCGGTATGTCTAGAGGTTGAAGGAGAGCGGCTGGTCTTTTCTTTTGACCTTTATTTTGGGCGCAAACACCACAGGACATCACAAAAGATTTAACATCTTTTCGCCAAGAGGGCCACCAGAATTGTCGTTTCACCTTTTCCATTGCCTTGGCAATACCGGGGTGTCCCTCTATTAATGTATCATGATAACCTGAAATAACTAGTTCATGTAAATCTTTGTGCGGCAGGAATAAACGTCCTTGTTAATAAGGTAAACCATTATCTATGGTAAAGTCTGATCCCTTTTGTATCCAATCCTGTAGGACTGTAGGGTCCAGGAGTTGTTTCACTCTGACTTGAATGTCTTCAAGCGTCTGTAACGAAGTCATACCTAGAATTCTCTGTTCGGGAATTATTGGTACTGGTTCTGAGTTTGTATCAGATTCTCCCATTCCAATTCGGGATAAGGCGTCTGCTTTGCCGTTCTTGCAGCCAGGTCGATAGGTAATCACGAAATAAAATTCAGCGAAAAACAAAGCCCATCGGAGCTGCCGTGATGACTGAGCCTTGGCGGTTTTCAAATACTGTAAATTCCGGTGATCAGTGATCACCGTGATGGTATGTCAAGCGCCAAGCAGGTAATGCCGCCAGGCTTTAAAAGCGGACTTTATGGCTAACAGTTCTTTGTCAGTGATTGCGTAATTAATCTATGGTGCCGAGAATTTTCTGGACCAAAATGCTACGGCATGCAGTTGGTTGGTTTCAGGATCTCTTTGAGACAGAACTGCTCCCATGGCTAGGCTGGATGCGTCAGTTTCGACGACATACGCAAGATCTGGACGTGGGTGTTTCAATATAGGTGCGGAGGTAAACTTAGCTTTTAAATCCTGGAAGGCCTGCTCGGCTTCTTCAGACCATTCAAAACGTTTATTTTTCCTCAAGAGTGCAGTAATGGGTTGTACTATGTGTGAAAATTCCGGGATAAACCTGCAATAGAAATCGGCAAAGCCGAGCATGCTTTGAACCCCTTTTACAGAGCTAGGTGATGGCCATTTGAGGATGGCATCCACTTTTCTTGAGTCCATTCGGACTCCTTTGGGTGTCAGGATGAAACCGAGAAACACAACTTCTGTGGTATGGAAAACACATTTCTCCAGTTTAGCAAATAGTTTGTGTTGGCGCAGTTTTTCCAGAACTGCCCTAACGTGTTTTCTGTGATCAGATTCCGAAGAGGAGTACACTAGAATGTCATTGATATAGACGACAACACAAACATTGATGAGTTCCCGAAGGACATCATTCATGAAGAATTGGAAGGCAGCAGGCGCATTGCACAACCCGAAAGGCATTACCTGGTATTCGAATAATCCATATTTTGTACGGAAGGCTGTTTTCCATTCGTCGCCTTCTTTTACTCGCACCAGATGATATGCCCCCCGCAGATCTAACTTGGTGTATATGCAAGCGTCCTTCACCTGGTCAAGGAGTTCAGGAATCAGAGGCAGAGGATAACGGTTTTTAACGGTTATCTGGTTCAATGCGCGGTAATCGATACAAGTTCTAAGGTCGCCTTCTTTTTTAGGCACGAAGAACAAAGCCAAGGATGCCGGGGACTTTGACGGGCGAATAAAACCATTGGCGAGGTATTGATCCAAATATTGTCTCAAATGCAGGTTCTCAGGTTCGGTAAGGGCATAAATCCTGCTACAAGGGGGTTGTTCACTGGGCACCAGATCGATTTGGCAATCGTACGATCGGTGAAGAGGTAACGTGTTGGCCTGTTCCTTTTGGAAGACGTCCTGAAAGTCCTGGTATTCCGGAGGTAATTGCATGGAGGCAGACGTTACAGATGCAAGATTAATCTTCAGGTTTTCTGGGTAGCATGTTTGTGCACAATCCGGGAAGGTTATTCTCTTAGCTCGCCAATCAATTCGAGGATTATGTGTCTCTAACCAAGGAATTCCAAGAATAACCTGAAACTGTGGAGCCTTGATTACATCAAACACAACTGCCTCCCGATGGCCGTCAGGACCAATAAGAGTCACCCCAGTAGTGGAATGTGTTACCGGTCCAGAGGCAATTTCAGTTCCATCGACTGTGGTGATGACATCTTTGCTGATTTTAGGACGGAGAGGGAGGTTAATCCTAGAGGCCAATTCACGATCCACATAGTTTCCAATAGCCCCACTATCGATGTATGCCTTTATTGCATGCAACCTCTTAGGCTTTTCTGGATCTATGAGAACCATTGGCACAATGAAATGCGAGGTCTGAGAGTTAGTTTTCAAGCTCGGCAAGCGGACCCCTACGCTTGTCGGGCTGAGTCGTTTCCCGAAACAGAGTCTTCATGGTTCTTATCAGCGGCTCCTACCGCTTTTCGGGGCGGTTTTGCCGGGCAATCTCATAGAAAGTGTCCAGAGTCCCCACAATAAAGACATAATTTTAACTGCTGCCTCCTTTCTCGTTCCTTTTGAGTTAAGGGTTCTTTAACCCCTCCAATTTGCATAGGCTCAGAGACATCAACTCCCTTTTGGTTAGCGTGGGTCTTGACCAACACCCAGGTCTCAAACCTGGACCGATCTGTTTTTCTGTTTTGAAGTCTGTGATCCAATTGGACCACTAAGTCTATATATTCTGTGCATTCTTGGGGCGGATTTACAACTTGGGCCAAGACATCTTTAAGTTCTCCGCGTAGACCTCGATAAAATAACGTGACTCTTTTATCCTCTGGCCATCCCGTTTCCACAATTAGTCTATTAAAGGTTACAATATAGGATCGGAGGTCCTTTTTGCCCTGTCACAGGGATAGAAGTTCGTCATCCAGAGCCTGCCCCTGAGAGTGTCGAGCAAATAATCTTTCCATGCTTGCTTGAAATCCTTGAAAATCACGGAGAATCGGGTCATCTTGAGTAACCAGTGGAACTGACCAATCGGCAGCGCAGCCGCTGAGATATGACAATACAAAGGCTACTTTGGTCTGATCATTAGGGAAGGCCCCAGGTCTGCATAGGAAGTGCAAACGACACTGATTCATGAATACGGCGAATCGTTTGGGGTCCCCAGCAAAGCGTTCAGGTGGGGCCAGCGGCATGTTTCCAGGTAGATTAATCTGCACAGGGTTACTGGGAACCACAGGAGCGGGGTTCCCTCCGGAACAGGGTAGAGGAGTTTGTCCAGCTTGACCTTGCAAAAGCTGTCTGGCCAGGTCATCAGTTCTTTCCTTTGATATTATTAATTCCCTCTTGAGGGCATTAGTCTCTTGACGAGCGGCATGTACTTCGGCCCGTAATTCCCCCAGTAATTGGGCCAACTGATCAGTCTCAGAAGTTCCCATAGCGCCTGGGTGGGAATTTGTAGGAAGGCTTCGCGTTCTGTAACGCTCACCTGACTCCCACGGGGGCGCTGGCCTGGTTTACGCTGCTGTGACCTCGTCTAAGGTGATGGGCAGGGTTCGGAAGACGGACTGGACTGGGCCCCAGATCTGGCTTGTCTGACTCACAGAAGTATCCTTCTGTAGGTGAGAATAGGGGGTTAACTGTCTGCGGGGTAATGCAATCGGCCTCCCACTTACCCCTCTCACCCTCCTCAAAACCCTTCTGTGCTTCCCCGTAGCGTATCACCTTAGGGTCTGGAAGGACGAGCTCTCCATC
This sequence comes from Ambystoma mexicanum, assembly GCF_040938575.1. NCBI lineage: Eukaryota > Metazoa > Chordata > Amphibia > Caudata > Ambystomatidae > Ambystoma > Ambystoma mexicanum. The sequence continues at coordinate 1,249,622,385 of NC_090930.1, read as the reverse complement.
CTGCTTCTGAGGCAGGGGCGCGTTGGTATCCAGTTACGTCACTGGATTTTCGGATGGGTGAGAACCAAACTTGCTAGGCTTCCAGGTAAGTTTTTTCTATAGGTGGTTCCCCTTGTGTCCATGCATTAATGTTCTAATGCTAGTGTCTTTTTCCCCATAGGGGCCGGGGTACGGAATGCCGGGGAACAGGCACCGACCCGAGGTGAGCGGTGAAATCCTTGTGGAAATCATGTAAGTCTTTAATGAGTGTTTTGGTAATGTCTTTTCATTCACTCCTTAACGCTGATGTCTTTTTCCCCTTAGGGGCCGGGGTCCGAAAATGCCTGGATGCGGCGCGGACCCGAAATGAAAAGGGAATGACCCAACAGGTAAGTCTTGACATGGAGTTTTAGCTTCCCTTTTCCCTTCTTTCTCTCACCTTTGTTCTTGTCTTTTTCTCCCTAAGCGCGGGGGCGCGACTGCGAATCCGGATGGTCGCTGCTGAACATGGAGGCGCCCTGTAAAGGTGAGTAGAATGCGGCGCTGCAGCGATCGATGCAATGTGCTTTTAAAAATAATTGTCTTCCTTTTCAGGATTGTCGGCAAAATGTCTCTGGGATGCAGATTTAACATGTGAGGCCTTTTCCTTCTTCTGTTCTCTTGTTCCCTTCCTTTGCAGGTGATTCAGGATGCTGGCAGGTAGGGCAGAAGTCAAGATGCAGGAGCAGACACGGTGAGCGTCCAGCTGCTAGATGCAGAACAACGCGAAGCACGTGTGGCTGATCGGGTGTGGTTTAAATAGCCTTGGAAGAAGTTCTTAGAATGTGTCCTTCCTCCAATCAGGTATGTATCCTTCCCCGATCACGCCCGGGTGGTAAATGAGTCCCACAGGTAAAGTAGTTCCTTTCAGGCCTCAAGGAGGCCGGGGTTCTGCAGCATGGTCTGCATCAGGTAAGTGCACCCAAACACTTTCATAATGAGCCTGGCGCCTATGGCGCCAGGACTGACGTTTTCTATGAGCCTGGCGCCATAGGCGCCAGGATGCTGTCCAAAGGGCCCCTATAAGGGGTTGCTGGGACCTTCCCCGGGGACTTGATGTCCGCTTTCGGGGACGCAGGGCCTGAGCCGGCTCCCCGGGAGCAGGCATCGTGACAGTAGGCCTGCAAACCACCCAACTCTGATGATGTTCTGTACACGCATACAGCAACAACGTTACTTTCCATTGCAGCAACCATATTCCCCAAGCAAAATGCTTCTGTATAGAAAAACAACACATGGTCAGGGCAGGCAACACCGCCATGCACCCAATTACACAGCAATATGTGCCCTCCTGAGTGCTGTGCAACAAATGCAAACAAGAACTCACCAGCCACCCATCGCCATGTGCCCCTGCACCAATGCAGCCAGATTTGACCACCTCATACCAATGTAATGAGAAGAACACACACAGTGCCACCTTACCCACCCACCACACGTACACTGTCGGCCCCCAGAGAGTTTGCAGTGAAGGACCAAGTACCACTTACCTCTTGCCATGGTGAAGGGAAATTGTGAAAACTTAGATCCGGCCACATTCAGTATAACACTGGGAGGACTCCCAAAAAGAGATAACTGAAAGGTTGGAAACTCAGGATCCCTTTGGAAGTACTCCCAATGCCAAAATATAGCATCCCCTGATTAATGTGGCAGGGGGACAGTGCAGTAAACACTGGCAGGGGAGTCAATGATGCAAATCCCAAGACGATGGGACGCAAACACATCAGCAATTGCATTGAACACAGGATCCGGGAGAAGGCCGCTGTTCATAAAGGAAGCAGTCATACAGGAAAGCAGGGCACATAGGCAAGTGGCACGAGAGAGACAAGCAGGTATGAGAAATGAATGAGAAACAGAGGCCAAGGACCCTGCCACACAAAAGGGGGCAGGAAACATGCAAGAGGAATGGAAGGCAGACTTCACAGGGACTGGATTGAACGGTGACCAATGTGCTTTGCACTGAAGGGAGCATGTAGATGCACTCAGCAGCTGTCAGGAGGCTGCTAAAAATCAGCTGGTGTACCATACATGGTACATGTCCACCATGGCAAACAACAAAACCTGGCCAATGGCATGAGCCTGGTGCCTATGGTGAACATGACATCCCCCAATTTGTCATCAATGATGTGCTGTGTGTAAATTAATATTGGGCCAGCACCCCCAAATGGGGAAGAAGGACCCAGAGTTGACTGCCTGCGTGGGTAGACATGAATAGAAAAGCACAGTGAATGGATGCCACACGGCAGGCAAAACTCATACAAAAACTGCAAGGAAAAACTTGCTATCACTCCCATGTTAGGGAGAATTCTCAAGAATGGCTAATTTCCCTTACCTACTGAGTCCCTCAGCAGCTTTGCTGGATTTCTAGGATTTATTTTTTTCATCTGGTAAGAGTGTGAGCCCCTTTTCCCACTCTTACATGTGTTTTGCTGTTTGTGTTTAAAATGTTTGTGTTCATAGACTGTGGAGCCTCACCTACTGCATAGGCATCATCTTTTTATTGTGTGTTACACAGCACCTTCTGTGCAGTGACACAGGGTTGTCTTTTAGACTTCCCAACTCAGACTCCATTTTCTGGCACTAACTACGGTCTCCCAGAACATGTAAAGTTGCCATTGACTTTATTAGTCTTTTAAATCCACAGACCCAGTGCCAACCATCTTACATGGAATACTGGAAAGCGTTAATACTTACCCCTTTTTCTCTGTTTCTCTTGAAGCAGTGTTTCGCTCCCTTTTCATCAAGACTTGGCTGGTGGCAGTGGTAACTACCCTATTTTTCCTACCGTGGTTATCTTAAATAACCTTGGTATTGTTTTAGGCTATCTTGGTAGCCTCGAACTTAAACCCGCTAGACCATATATGTTTTTATACGGTTTCAGCTGGGTTTATTTGCCATTTCTTTTTGAAAATGTCTTTCTCGTGCTTTTCTCTGCACGCCAAACCAGGTTTGGTTCCTTTGTTCACTGTCTTTTCGCGGGCTTCTATGAAGAAGCCCTACTTAGGCGCATGTATGTCTGGGGGGACAGGATGTGAGGGAGGGGTTTAGGTCTCCCTGCACAGGGTCTCCTTGGAGACCCATGTCACACTCTGAAATGATTGGCTGTGGTGACTGTCCCGGCAGGACAGCCACCCTGCTGTGTGATTGACAGCCAGGCTGTGTGAATGGGGGAAATCTGCATAATAAGCAGGTCTCTGGGTCTGAAAAGGCAGAGTCACCACTGGAATGAAAGAACCAATGAGGAGCTGTTGGAAGAGGACCCCTACCACGACTGAACCACCCGGTGAAGCCCTGCTGCAGGTCTGAATCTTCAAACTCCAACGACAGAGAATATCCTCCAGGAATTTTCTTCCCCTGAGCTGGTGGGACCAACCAGTTTGCCCAAACTGCAAGCCAGGATTCCCTCCTCTGGTTGAATTTGCTGTACAGATCTACAGTGGGCCGGATAGCCGGGAAGGTGGGACCCTGCTTGGGTTTTAAGGAGCGCACCTTTTATTTGTTGCTTTGCTCTGCTGCTGGTTTCTTCCCTCGGCAGTGCGGGACACTCCAGTCTTCCTACTTCGTGTCAGTCCGACAGTCGCTTCAGAAACCGTGAGCCTGCAGGAACTGCCAGGAACGTCCATCTCAGCTACAGCTTCTTCTCCATTTAAAGGTACTGTGCAAATCCAGTTGTTCGTTTCGTCCAGCCGCGGGGAAAGGGTGTGAAATCTTTCTCCAATCCGAGGGCTTGTCCTTCTCTACTCTTTGAACTAACTTTTCTGCTGACTAACTTCGTCCGGAAATCTTGGCAAAGACTTAACCGCAAACTACCCTGAACTGTGTGATCTCGAGCAAAAGACTTTTTTCCTATTGACTTCGGCCCTAAGCCTTTTTGCTTTGTTTCCCTCAATGTAGTTCCTCTTTCTAGATTGCCTTGCTTACTTACCTGTTGGTGCTGCTCAATTTCTGCCTAATTTTGGCTTTCCCTCACTCTTTAAGTACTAGAGTGCCATTTTGCTCCCACTTCATTTTGTGAGCTTAACTTGTCTAGAAACTATTGAGAGTGGTGTAGTGTTTTAAGAGTGTGATTTTTGAACTGCTTTACTTTAGTGAAATGTTGTACAACTGATGTGTCAATAAATGTATATTCTTTTACTTAGAAACCTTGAGTCAGTGTTTGTTTGAATCATAGTAATTGCTGTCCTTTGTGTAACTATTGATACTGCTCACTTGCTCTTGAGATAAGTCTGGCTGCTCAGCCATCGGTACCACTTTTACTGTGTAGTACAGGCTTGTACCAAAGGTGAACTTGTACTGTCACTTGTAGTCATCATTGTGTGTGGTGTTGCCAAAGGGTACTGCATATAATTCTGCCTACCATCCCATCACCATGTGTCCCTGCACACATACAGTCGGACCTGCCACCCTCATGACAACCCACAAACAAAGGCCCTACTGTGACAGCTTCCTTCACAACAATCACTCCGCAACCAGTGCCACCCTGATTGTCTTGATAAAACATCATGCATACACACAACAGCCTACCATCACCATGTCTCACATGCACCCATGGGGTTGGACACACTCACCTCACTACAAGTAAAAGTATAATAACCCCACACAGTGCAAGACTCCCTGCCACCAACAACAACACAAGTGCTGCCCAGAGTGCCTTTGACTCACCAGAACAAGAAACCCACCTGGCTCGCATCCACTACCTCCCACCTGAAAAAACCTTTGGAACTCACAAAGACATGCAATGCATCAATGTAAAGATTCTGGACAGCCATGACAAGTACTGTATGGAACATGGTAGTAGGCATGGACCACCCAGTGTCAACATCTCAAAGTACGAACAACCAAGTGTGAGCAACCATCAATACCACAACAGCAAAAGTGAACAGCAAAGAAATCACTGGCAGCAAAGCAAACAGATTACAAACACAGCAAACATGGACCCTGGAAACAGGTGTCACTCAGCCCTGGGATGCATGCCCAAGTGGGGACATTGATTGCAGGAATACATGTTCTGCACACCAAATGTCAGGTCACATGTGTGTCTTTGGGTTAACCCTGGATGCAGGGTAAGAAAAGGACACCAAGTGAGGAGTTGATGTCCCGGGAGTGGAAGTACAAGTGTGGTAGCTGATGAAAGAGATGACAGAGGGCAAGAGGGAGACAGGACACAAAATGATGGTTACCTAGCAGTGGAGTGTAGAGAGAGAGGGAGGGATAGGTGAAAAGTAGTGCAAGGAGGAGACTGGCTGTTGGGCAGATGAGAATGGATGTGTTGACATCACAATGGGCAAGGGCAGAGAGAAGGTGGCCAAGAAAGGAAGACAAAGACATGAACACTTGTGAAAGAAGCAGCCCGGCCAGAGAACCTGGAGGCACATAGATGGAAAAGTTGCATGTGTTGAAGGCGATGCAGTAAAAAAGTGGTTGATGGAAAAGGGCAGACTGGCAAAGAAAGGCCACCTGTCATAGGTCAATCAGCAGCAACATCCCTGCAAAAAAGTACCTACATCTACATACCCATATCCTGTACCAACCACCAATGCCCCCTGTTGGACAATACTGTAAATGGACATCAGGACAATATGCAGCTGTCCACTCCCCTTCCAACAGCCCACACACCCTGTGTGAGACAAAGTAAGTGTGCATGGATCCCAGGGTGCACTGGTAACTCCTACAGGGACAACAGATGAAGACAAGCTGGGGGGAGTGAGCGATGTACCATATGCATGGACTTTCAATGTGCACACACACACACACCGTGCAGTCACTCACAGTGCTGGATTACTGGAATAATTATTATTTATTTAATTTTAACAAGTAATGTAAACAAAAAATTAACAATGTACAACAAGTGACCTGATTGGCGAACACAGGAGCAGTCCATTAGGGGAACACATCTGTATACCTGTACAAGCCTACATGCAGAAAGTGTGACAAACCTGTCCTGTGAAGTCAATGTACACAAATGCCCAGAACTGTGTCACCAGAGGCAACACCATGAAGCAGAGCAGTTGACGATGAGTAGACCTGACAATGGCCATGTGTGCAACATGTGTAATAGTGGCAGGGTAGGTCATGTAAGCGGAAGAGGGAGTGGAGTGGGCAGTGTCACAGGTCAAAGAGTAGTGTGGACAGGGAGTACACCTGTAGGGCCCTGCAGGAAACATAGGTCAGGGGTAGTAGAAGTCTGGCAGTAAGGAGACATAATCACGGTCAGTGAGGCAAGTGTTGGAGAATCAAAACACAAAAACACACAGATTACAGATGATCAGAAAATGCATGCCATCAATTGGCATTTACATCCAGAATGTTGGTAGCACTGCCATCGGCTAAAGTGTGACACATGCTGCACAATCCCTACCATTTTTCTCCTCAATTGTGATAGTGCATCCTCCAAAACAAAGCACAAGCATCGAAGTGTAAGTGCACATACACACACATGCATGTGGACGGACAAACATATGCAATGAACTTTACAATAAATCAAGGATTACCCCCAGCTAGCAAATATATGGTATGCATACAAAGACCATGATGACCAATAATACAGACATAACATGAGAGACAGTGCATATGCTTTCCTGGTAACAGAGCTGGTATGATGTGATTCCCTCAAAATTTGTGGAAGGAAGGCCAGTGCCTGGCAGAGGATATGGGGACTAGGGACATGAAAGGGTGCAGTGTGAACCTCCCACGGAGTGCAGACACCGGATGTTTCAGGATCACTGCAACAACATGGGACATTGTATTTCACCAGCCATAGTCGCTAATCATGCATACAGCACAAATGTGTCAATATTCCGTCAACCCATTTTTACATCCACATGCCATCATGTTGTCTGCAAGGCAACCATGGCAGTTGACACCACTGTGCATGGCTGCATGTCCATTATTGCACCTATCATTCCTTTCAGAGGGCAACAGCACATCTCTCAAGGAATTAACACATAAATGAAAATGAGTCCATCTTGAACTGGTTGAAAAAACAATGCATGCCTCCATCCTGGACAGGTGTGTTGAAATATAAGCAAAAAGGGTCCATGCCGAGCAAGGGGTGAACAAAAAAAACAAAATCAGACCACACCTGTCATGTGAAAAAATAAAAAGCATGTCCATCCTAGACTGGGGGGAAAAGAAAAGTCCACCCTGGCGGGGGAAAGGGGAGTGTGCATGTCAACATCCAAAAAGGAAAAATTCCCTCCATGGTCTCATGGACATCATGGCAACGGTGGTTCAGGAGGCATGGGTGTGCTGTGCCCGGTTGTGGTGGTGGATCCAATCCACAAATTGCCAAGGCCTGGTCTTCATTGGCTTGGGCCAGCCGTAGCACAGTGTCATGCACCAGCACACCAATGGTGAGGTCTCCATGTGCTTCCTTAAAAATAGCCACATAGTCTGTATTCACATTCACTCATAATGCATCGAGTTGTTGGTACAGTGTCTGCCCCAAGGCATCCATCTCCTTGTGGAACAGTGTCCTTGTGACCAATATTTCATCATACAGGGCAGTCCTCAAGCTCTCCATATCATGGCAATGTGAACAACGAGATGCCTCCATCCCATGCCTCAGGGTCTCTCTATGTGCACAAGCATCTGCATGGAAGGACTCCTGTAGACACCTCAGATCAGCCAGTTGGCCCTTGATGTTGGACTCCACACCCAGTCTGTGGGAGCAGCTTGAAGGACCTCATGACCTGCAGCAGCTGCTCTACCCGTTTTTCCATGTCCTCTGTAATTCTTTCCAACACATTGCCATGTCAGTTGGCCACACATAAACTTTGCTACTCCCACACTGTCTCTACAGCCTACACAAGTCCACCACATGTGCAGGGCCTGCAGTGGCCTGATGCAAGGAACCATGCACGTTTCTGCGGTGCCCCTATTGTTGGCTGCAAGTCTGCAACCCTCCATTGGACATCAGCTCAAGAACCTGATACCAACTCCTCTGCATTTTGGTACATCTGCACCTGGAAATGGGCAGAGAATCACATATTGAGTCATGTTCCTCCATAAAAAATGGACATGTTCATCAAAGTTCAGACAAACACAAAATGGCAGGACATGCAGGATTCTGACACTGTGAAATGGCAGGACACGCAGGCATCTGACGCTCTGATGTTCCACACTATGAAAAGTATGATATGATATGATATGGCATTTGTAACGCGCCTATACACAAGTGTTTCAAGGCACGACGAAGCAAGGGAGGGGGAACAAAGGGAGGACAGACAATGATCCTACTAGGCCAGGTGTCATTCAGATTGTGCAAGTGCATGGGAAGGGGGAAGGAGGAAAGTACGGGGGTGAAGGGACAGTGCACTACAAGGTAATAGAATAATAACAATAAGTAAAAGTACAGCCAACAGGTGGCAAGTGCAAAAATAAGTGCAGACATTAGGTTTCAAGTGCTGGTAGTGGGACTGTAGGGATACAGAAACAGTCCCCAAGTGTGGGGGTTGCCAGGTAGGCAGTTCAGGTGTGTATGACTGGCAGGCGAGGGACCTGGGCCCAGGATCAGAGGGTGGGCAGGTAACCAGTGCAGTTTCAGTTTCAGCCTGGAGGTCAGCAGGGGAGAGGATGAGAAAAGGCAGAATCAAAGATAGGTTTTGAGGCGTTTCCAGAACCAGAGATGGTTCTCCTCAAATTTCAGGGAGGCAGGGAGGCTGTTCCAGAGGGAGGACCCAGCAGAAGAAAGAGATCTACCACAAACTTGTTGCTTGGAGAAGCGACTGACCCTGAGGGAGTTGAAAGCGGATGAGCAAAGAGCAAAGAGCTCGAGAAGGAAGATATTTAGGAAGAGAGAGTTGAAGGTATTGAGGCCCTAGCCCACAGAAAGCCTTGTGGACAATTCAGAGGGTTTTGAACTTAATCCTCGCCGCTACTGGGAGCCAGTGCAGAGATGCCAGTCCTGGAGAGATACCATCCCTGGACTTGAGGCAAAGGAGAAGTCTCACAGTCCTGTTTTGAATGAGTTGCAGGGAGCAGAGAGTAAAGGCAGGCAAATTTAGAAAGAGGCTGCTGCAGTAGTCCAGCCTAGAGAGAACCAGAGCTCTAGAGACAGTGAGCTTCTGGGGGAAGGAGAGGAAAGGAAGAATACCTCTTAGGAGGTCCAGATGGTAGTGTGACTCCTTAGAGACATCAGAGATTTGAGGAGAGAAGGAAAGTGTGGAGTCGAAGATGACCCCAGTGTTTTTAACCTCACAGGTGGGAGCAGGAAGAGGGTCAAGAGAGGCCGGCCAGAGAATGACAGGAAAGGAGGGTGCAGGTGTGCCAATGAGGAGAATGACAGGAATGACAGAGAGTAAAGGCAGGCAGATTTAGAAAGAGGATGTTGCATAGTCCAGCCTAGAGAGAACCAGAGCTCTGGAGACAGTGAGCTTCTGGGGGAAGGGGAGGAAAGGAAGAATACCTCTGAGGAGGTGCAGTTGGATTTGTGACTTCTTAGAGACGTCAGAAATGTGAGGAGAGAAGGAAATTGTGGAGTCAAAGATGACCCCAAGGTTTTTATCCTCAAAGGTGGGAGCAGGAAGAGGGTCAGGAGAGGCCTGCAGAGAATGACAGGAATGGAGGGTAAAGGTGTGCCGATGAGGACAATCTCGGTCTTACTGGCATTAAGGCACCTTGATAGCAGACAGGGAGTCAGAGTTGAGAGGAGAAGAGATGGCGGAAGGGAGCCTGAAAATGAGTTGAGTGTCATCTGCATAACACTGAAAGTTGGGGCAGACAGCCGCAATGCGATGGGCAAGAAGTGCTAGGTATTGGTTCAACAGCCAGGGAGAGAGGTTAGACCCCTGGTGAATACCGCAGGTGGAGATAGAGATAGAGGAGAAGAAGGACCCAAGTTGGACCTGGGAGGGTCGATCAGAGAGGAAAAAAGTCAGCCAAGCCAGGGCCTGATCAGTGATAACCAGGTTATCATGGAGACGGTTGAGCAGGATGGCATGGTTGACCGTGTCAAAGGCAGAAGAGAGGTCAAGTAAGATGAGGACACAGGGGGGTTTGGAATGAATGTTGGAGAGCAGTTCTTCACGGATGTCCATGAGAGCAGTTTCCAAGCTTCTGACAGCTCTAAAGCCAGACTGTTGGTTATGGAGACAACAAACAGATTGAGTGTGAAGATTTTGCTGGGAGATGGCCAGCTTTTCCTTGGAGTTTGCCTAGGAAAGGAGTAATGGAAAATGGGCGATAGTTAGCCGGGAAAGAAGTGTCGGCAGATGGTTTCTTAAGAAGAGGGTGCACAAGGAAGTGTTTCAACGGGGAAGGGAAGACTCCAGTGGCAAAGGAGTGGTTGCAGAAGTCATCCAGAGCAGGAGACAGGGTGTCAGTGTGGTCCTTGACGGTTTTGGTGGAATGGGGGTGAACCTTATTCTATGTCAAGGTTAGGTTTTAGAATTGCTCTGCAGTACAGACACAGAGTTCATAGTTTGTCTAATCCAGCTGTGTTTTCTAAGCTGTTTAGTTGTGATGGTGCTTGTTGACAGATAGGGAGGCTCATGCCATGCACTTCTAGTTTGTCTGTGAAGCTGATATGCCCTATGGGTTGCATTTCTTTTTTCATCATTGTATCATTGAAATGACTACAGCTTGCAATTGTTGGCATTAAGGACATGCGTTTTATAATATAACTTGTTCCATGATATCAGGGGCAGATGACTTTTGCCCATATAGTTCATGGATTAGTCTAGTTTTTAAGATGGATTTGTCAACTTTAGTAAGCAGACCAGTTCAAATGCTTTTTAAAATGTTAGCATAGGTGAGATCTGCAGACTGACACATGTTTTGAGTTAGTTATCTGTAGTGAAAATCTTGCCAGAGATTTATATTTCCAATGCTGCTGAGTGTATTACAGTACTCTTTGTGTCTTAATGTTTTGAAAATAGGTTGACCTTTTACTGGTGTTAATGGTAAGAGATCTCCGAAAACAATATTGTATTTTCCTCCAAACACTTCTTCATAGTCGGTTTTTAGGACTTCTTGCATTCTGAGATGAATAAAGGCCAACGTGAGGTTGGAAACCATGCTTACTTCATCAATCAGGAGAACTTTAATTTGTTTCAGAATTATGCGTAATTCAGTAGTAGCTTTTGCTAATAATTTGTTGTATTTTAATTTATTTGGGTTTTCTTATTGGAGGAGCAGTAGTCGGTGTAAAGTTACACCTCCTATGTTGTAGGCCGTTAAACCTGTAGGGCCTGTTACAATGGTTGAAAGGTTCTTGTTTGTTAAGTCTTGTAGAAATGTGCTGATTATTTTAATTAAGAATATTTTGCCAGAACCTGCTTCACAACTTACATACAGGAGCACAAGTAAATCATTTTTACAGTGACAGTTTTATTTTCATGTTTAAAACCATGTTCATTTTCTTCAGTCACTTCCAGATAAATAGTGAGTTGTTCATTATGTAGCTTTGATTTCAGCATTGACAAGTCTTCTTCCACTTATTTAGATTTTTACATGGTATTTTCTACCTCAGTCATGGCTATTTCTGCTTCATTTAGAATGAATGGTTCTCCAAGTGGTTCTTGGCTTCCTGTAAGGGAAGGTTGATTGCCTTCAGGAGTGTCTTTCTCTAGTAGACGTTCAATTTCTTACTCTTGTCGGCGTTCATTGTCTAAATTTAGCTTGTATTGTTTGAAATTGACATTTGTTATACTGCTTTCATTTGCATTGAATGCAGCTTCGATTGAGTCATGGTCACCTAATCATTCTTCTTTTCTCAAAGCTTTGAAAAGTTGTAGTAGGGTCATGTAATGAAGTTCTCTATGTTCCGGAGATTTGAAAGATAACTTTATATGATTAATTAGGCTGGGTTTGGTAAGTTTGACTAGGCTTCCTTCACAAGGTGAGACTGAATATTTGCCAGTTGTCTCCTCTGGTGTGAGATGGCTTTTGTAGGAGCAGTGTTGGGCTATTTTGTACAGGCACATGTTTTCCAAAGCTGTACTTCTGTTTGGATGGTATATATCAATTGTTATTTTTTTTAATATCTTGGTTGTTGGGGTCATTTGTGGCTATTGTTGTTATCTATTGGTAGGACTGCAGTACCTTTTATCATGATGAAGCTGGACCAAGATTTAGCCAATGTTTTCAGATTTCCCATATAAGGGTGTAGCTGTTAAACGGTCTGCAGCGGCATAGCACCTTCATTCTCTATGGGAGAGCATTCTTATTTCGAAGCTGTACACATTTTGTGACAGTGTTTTCTCAGATGATATGTCATTCCAAAGGTTTTTTCACTCTGTCTTCTCAGCTTTGGTGAGATAGGCAGTGACATATCTTAAAACTACAGTGGAATTGTCTGCAATGTATTGTGTCTATATTTCTATTCCACAAGAGGGCAATGATTGCATTGTAATCATTGATGTACTTGGATGCTTCGTCCCTTTTAATGTTGTATGTGTTTTAAGGGATTTCCCCTTTACACTGTGTCTACCAGAAGGCATCAACCTATGTATGTGACCTTTTGTGCAAACTGGTCTAGGGAAACCAAAGCAACATTGGGTATAGTATTTACCTTTGCATTTATATCAACGATGGCAGTACTTGCCACACTTATGTTTTTGGAAGCATACGATAAGTTTATGTAGGTCACTATGTGTGGTGTCTGAAGGGATGTCACAGGTAATATATGTTTCAATAAATTGTAAAACAGTAGCATCACTGTCATGGCCGGATTTGTGAGCATATTTTATCCACAAAAGCATGTGAATGTGTGGTGCTTGTCTATATTGATATTCTTTTCTCCAAAAGAAGTTTTGCACTTCTCCGAGTGGAAGGTTAGTTTTATTGCAGATGAAGTGCAGCATGGCAATGAAGCGATGGAGAAGGTACCTTGATACATTGATGTTTTTATATTTATTCCTTCTTTATTTTGGTTTGCAGTACGTAAGAAGTCATGCAAGTCATCCCATGTGTATTCTGAACAACTTAAAGTAACAAACCATGTGGGTGGGCCTAGGTTCCTTAGCATACAACGTACATCAGCGTGTCATCAGTACCATTATTCTTTTGTACCACACATGTTTGCCAAGAGATTTGTGATACTTGACTGCAAAACAAGATCTTTGTCTTTTATCTTTTGAAGCAATTGTGTAGAGGACATGTTTAAGAAATGACAGTGTGTTTGCAACTCGATAACAGAGTTGCTAGTTCGCTTTTGAAGAGGAGGTGGAAAATTAATTATACATTTTGTCTGAATCTTAGGTCTTCAGAAAACATTTTTAAAGAGTGATATTCTGATACACTAATTTGTGTGGATCTTTCATCATATCTTCTTCCTTTTCCTGTAGGAAAGAGAAAAGGAAAGAAGCGTGTTTCTATGTAAAAGCAAAAGGAAATATTGAGACTGAGTATCACAAAAGGAAATACACCAAACATGGGCTATAAAGATTCACAGATCTTTTATTCTGCGCAGTCCACAAAGACACATAGAAACAGATAGCTATCTGGCTCTCAACACCCCACAATGAGTACCTGCCCGTCAAAGAGAGGAGAGAGAGTGCTGGACATCTAAACATTCATGCTTTTTATACACTTCTAGGAAATATTGTCCAGCCCCTCTACATGTTAATAATCTGTGGTCTAGAGTTGGTGCCTAGTTCACATACAGCTTATACAATAATATGCATGCGGATTACATGAGTTTGCATTTCCATCAAGTTACAATGGTGATGTATATTCCTGGATTACGTGGTAAGCCTTAGTCTATATCCCTTCACAATGTAGTTCGGCCAGTGTCCACGCTTGAGGTTTACTCCATATTGTCTCAACGTTTACACAGGGATGAATCTTATGTGCGCAGACAATACTCAAATGGCAGTTCATACGAAGCACAAGGTTTCTTTACTAAACAGTCGGCTCTCGAACAACCTAAACATTAACAGAACTCAAAGGTCGGGAGGCTTGGTTGCAAGTTGAAAAGACAGTCCACCATTTTAGAACAGAGAATCACACAAACACAAATCAAAATGGCAGATCACTCTAAAAATGGCGCTAAAGTCGATCAAAAATCAGAACTTTGCAACGCGCTTTTCTCCAAAGTGCAACTAGGCTTACACCAATATAAATCAAAATGAGGCACTATATGATTTTCGTTCAACATCTACACATTTCTCCCATATGTTCATTGGGATAATTTGGCTTGACCCATTTCTTATGTTTCTAATGCATCTTTTAGGGTGTCATTTGAATGTAGTGGGTGAATTGTATACTGGACTAAAATGATGTCTGGATCTACACAATCAATTGTTTCGGTGGTATCTCTTAAGTGTTCCTCTATGTTTCTATCTCTGTATTATTGATTGCTTTCTTTGAGCTATTGTAGGTCTTTTCTTACTTTATTTAAGTCGACTAGTTGTTGCCAAAATATTTTGTCTTTTGTAGGTACACCATTAACCATTACAAAGATTGATCTATTGCCCGTCGTACTTCTAGAGATTTAAAATCTTCTTTAAGATCTAATGGCAAATATTCTGGTTTGCTTCGAATGCCTTTTAGTAACTTGGATGGAGGCAAGTTGGCATTTTTGAGTTGAAGGCCTATTATAGCTTGAAATACGTGTACTGTTTGGTTTATAATGCACTCGTACAAATTGAGTTATTGGAGAGATTTTGGAAGTGGGAAGATTTCTAACTTATAATAGTAGCATGTGATGGCATTTGGTTATTGCCAAGCTTTGTATTGCAGTATATGCAAAGTATGGTGGGGTCAGTTATTTTGTATTTAGTTTCTGCTGTTCGCTATAAAGCTAATTGGAACCTTTCCAATTCCCATTGGGCCTCATTACGAAGTAGGCGGTAGGGGTTTACAGGTAAGGGCACCGATACTGGTAAACCCCTACCGCCTTACAACGAGGTCCCTTTTCGTGACCCGACTTTAACGGCTGGTTCTACCAGCCGTTAAAGTTGGGTGCCGCAAAGGGACCTCGGAGCTAATTACGGTACTGCAATTTGCAGTACCGTAATTAGCACCTTCCCCATTCCCATTTTGCCCTATGGGGGCGAAAATGAGAATGGGGAAGAGCCTTGGTGAATGGGGAATTACCGCCCCCGCTCACCTTGGAGTAGGGCGGTAATTTCACCATCCACCAAGGCAGACCCAGTAAAATACCGGCGGCAACCATGGCGCTATTAGCGCCATGGTTACCGCCTACCGTGTAATGAGGCCCATTGTCCTTTATTTTGTAGGCAATATCTACTATTTTTGCAAAATGTTCTGAGACAACAGCAGATGTGTTTTCAAACTTTGCCATTTCTTATTTGTATGTGTTTGTAAGGAGGTTGGTGTTTGTGAGGTTTTTGCTAATGTTTTCTAAATTTACTGAATTCAACTTAAGTTCCAAAATATTTACTTTGGATATGCTCTATTTCTCGCAGGAGTTCTTTGACTGTTCCAGTTAGGAGATTGTTATTTAAATTCTGCAGTTTTAGAGGAGGACTTTTTGCATAATATAGTCTATGCACAAGGTTTTGAATAGTGGAATGTTGTGTTACTAACATTTTGATGTGGTGGAAGGTGCTTTTGCAAGTAGTTCCTGAACTGCAGGCCAATGAATGTCCTCGTAGTCCAGTATGCATGCGTGCTGGCCCAGAGTCCATGATTTGTAGAGTATTGATTCTACTTTTGTCTTTTAGTTTCACATAGAATTGTTCTAATGATTTGAAGGAATCTTTACATGTTACATGTGTTTGCTACATATTGAGCTGCACATCCATTTGTATACTGGACGGTTGCCTTGGGCAGAAGTAACATTTGATTGAAAGTTTGTTGGGGATGTTTTTTCAGTAAGGGTTTCTTTTGACATAATGATTTCTCCAACCACTTCATAGCCTTGTCCACTATTGTCTCTGTCAATTTAATTTATTTTCTTGTTTAAACACCTTTTCATTGGAATATGGTTCTGTGCTCCTTGTGTGAATCCATTTACCTTCAAAAAAGTTTGAAGATATCTATATTGACATTGCGCATGTTTTGAAGTAGATTTTATTATTTATTAATTAATTTAGTCAGTGGTTTCACTTTGTTAAAAAAACAGTTTCTTCGTTAGAAATGTGCTGTCAATTAGAGCTTTGAGGATTAGTTTTATGTGGTAGTTTTTAAGGGTAAATCGTGACTTTTTAGCTTTGGTTATAAGATTGCTAAGAACTCTACAGTGTTTTGTTTTGTAAAATCAATGTTTTCAAATGATTTTCTGGGGTCATGTTAACATTGGTAGATATAGTGTTAGGTTCATTTGTAGGTCTGCTTTTGTTTGTACATCTTTTTTTACATTTAATTTTTTCAAGAGGGGTCTTCCTTTTTTTAGTGATGGCTGGTTTAGTCTTGTTGAGTGAGCTTACTAACTGTTCTGTTTTAATGTTTTCTATAAATTGTTTTAGAGGCGGATTGGTATATGGCTTGTTTTTAGTTTTTAACTGCTCTATATTTTCTTTGTTCTATAGAGTTGATTTTTGGTAAGCATTCTGTTCTGTCTGTTGGGAAAAAATAAAGTGTGTGTTTGAAATGTGTGGACTGTTGGGTGTGTGGGTGTTGTTGAACAGATGAATAGAGTGGTGTTTGATTGTGTAGAGGGATGATAACTGGGGTTGGGAAGGTTGCAAGAGTAAGAGGTTGTATAGGTGTGATTGGCTTGGGTACATTTGAGATTGAAATTGTGTGATGGGAAATGCATTATAAAGATGTCATAATAGAGGAAAACAGTGGTTGCTGTAATGGTGTGATTTAGTGCATAGGTATGAGGCTTGTGTGTGTGTAATGGAAAAGGGATGAGAACGTGTGTGTATGTGTGCTTATGTGTTTTCGTGATTTGGAATTCCAATGAGTTTGACAGGTGCTGGGTTGGAATTAAGGACCTTGCATCGCAGAGGCATTACAGGCTGTTTATCTTTGGTTTTTGCAGATTGGTACTGTGAATTTCTGTGGAATTTTTTACGATCCGGTCCTGTTTGCGACATCAGGGAGTACTTTCCTGTGTTCCTTTCAGTGGACATCTCTACTTGTGTGGAGGTAATTATTACATCTGGCATGAAGATGCTATAGCTGTAGCTCGTGCAGTGATTTTTGGCTGTTATAGAGTACATGGTCTCTGAAAGTTGGTTTGTCTCTTTAGGTGTTGCAATATCTCGGCGGACTGTGATGCCCTGTGAAGTTTTTGGTTTCTCATTGGCGAGAGATTAGCATACTGGTCATTTACAGACGTGCCTTGGAGATTCACCAGTTTAAGGTAAATCTAAAGGGTTTTAGACCCATGTGAGGTTGGCATCATGTTTTGAGCCAATCTCAGATCTACATTTTTGTAGCATTCCCCTCCTTTTTGATACTCATTAGTGTCCTCTGTTTTTTCCTTTTCAGGCTCTATTTGCCTGAAACTACCCTTTCAACACGGTGTTGAGGAGAATAGTGGATGTTTTAAGTTATCCCCTGAAGAATGTTCGCCCGAAAGGGGCTTTGAAGAACAGAAACATGTTGGGATTATATGTTTTTACTGACATATTTCTTTTTTTTTTTATTTTCATGTGATATCGTTTGTGTCTTGGGTATGTGTATAATGTGAGACCTAAGTTTTAGATACTATGGTTTCAGTGTTAGCAATTACACTGTGTTAGGTGAGGGTAGTGTTTTATGTTTTGCTCGAAGAATTTTGAATAAACAAAAAAATGTTGTTTGAAAGTTAAAGTGTTGCACGCAGTCTATTTTTTCAAGACGTGCAGTGCCGGAAAACTATCAGAGGGTCTCATTTAAGGAGAAGGGGTGTGAGTAGATGAAATTTATCATCTTACTCCTTATTTTTGCAACAAAGTTTGGCTTCATGTACAAATGCATGTTTTTGCAGTCGGGCATTTTTTCTAGTGGTGCTTTTAATGAGAAAAGTGATGTATTTGTGGTGCAATGTATTTGTAATGGGTCATCAGTAACTGATAGGACTGGTCACGTCACAGCTCTCTGCAGGCTTTCCTAATCTGTCTCAATGTCTGATCCTGGAAACACAAAAGGATTACCACCCACCACACTCACCCCTTGGTATTGTGTCACTGTACCACATGGTAAGGCATTTTTATCCCATCGCTCTTGTGCTGACTGTTGTGTTTGTTGTTGTGTGTACACAGGTGTGCTATTTAGTGCACACAGCTATTTCTGATGCTGTTGCACCTGTTGTGGTAATGGCACCTGTTATTGGGTATGTTGTGCCTGCTCGGGTGGCTGCACAGAAGCCGCACACTGTATGGGGCCCTCAGAGATATTATCCCATACTGCTGTGTATATTTGACCAGGGCCATCAGTCTACTGGGATATCTGTGGGGATCATACATAGCTGCTTGCCTACTTCTACACTCCAGCTCCAAATGGCCCATTTTCCACATGACAAACACATTCCTGGTCCACCAATCTCGTCTCATGCCGGCAAATCCCCCTCTTCTACCTCCCCAGAATCCTTGAAAGCCTGCTGTCTCTTGAATAATCTTCATGATACCATCCCTGGTACAATCCCTGTTACTCTCTGTTGTCTGGATAATATTCATATCCTCCCGCCCATTCTGGCACTACCCTTGTGTCCATTGACGCTCTTCACTGTTCTACCAGCCTCACAGACTGACCCGTGATAACCCCTCCTTCTATACTCAACTTTGATAATTTCTTCAGTACTAACTTTGCTTCACCTTTCTACATGTTATCACTACTTCCTTTTGATTTCTCCTGTCATCATTTGCAATGATGCACTATAATTTCGTGAATCTCTGCCCTCCCTTTCCCTTGAACCCTACTGCCTTATACAAATCTTGCTGCACCTCCTTTCGTAGTTCCTTCTTCAACATGTGATAAAATATTGCTACAGTCTTATCTCATTAATCCCCTGTCTCAGCCCTCTACATCTCCTGATTCTATCATTTGTATTGTGCTTAGTCCTCATTTTCCTTCATAGTACATGCCATAATTAATGTATATCAGGTGTAACAGGATACACATTTCTTAAGGCAACACAAACTCTAGCCCGACAATTGTGAAAATGTGCTCCATCATGATTGTCATCGTCCATCTATACCCCTGGATATCCTTCCTTTTTCCAAATGTCTGCTTGTTCTCCTAATACTGAGGCAAACAAGCTTTTCATGGCTCTTACCGCTAGTGTGATGCCTGCAGTCTGTTTCTCAAGCACATATATCTACTTGCCAGCTCATGCGGCGAGCGATGGCAGTGCCTTGATCAAATTATTTCTATCCATATGTAGCCAGGGCACATACTGCGCATTAGCCGGATCTTTATGCATAAAGGACATCAAAGGATAAATGGTGTCGAAAATGATGGACTGATTCCTAGCTCAGAAAGGGGTGAAGACCTAAACCAGGAGGCCAAACTTCTATTTTTCTGATTAGATCACAGAGGCCAAAGGCAATGACTTCAGTCATACAGAGGTTGAGATTGAGATAATTAGCAGGAATTCACAGTTCAAAATAACACAGCTCTACAGTTCCTCTGGCAAGGTATTGTTTTCTCACTGAAGACTCAATAAAATCACAGTATCATCTGCATATATATATAAGTTCAATATCTTTGAGCAGATAATGGGCCTCATTACAAGTTTGAAGGCAGCCATGCACTTAATAAGGACATGGCTGCCTCCAAACTTGTGTCGGGGTTCCCTGAAAGGGGAATTACCGGGCCATTGCGACTTTGGAGGGCCCGGTATTTCCCCATTCAGGGAACCCAGTCCCGGACGATCCCCATTCCCATTTGAGACCCCAGAGGGCTCAACTGGAATGGGGTGCATGCTAACAATGGGCCCGTTAATGGCGGGCCCATTGTTAGCATGCTAGTTCCCTCGCAGGACCCGCAAAGGACGTCTGGTCTGACCAGACACCCAGAGCGGGTCCCGCGAGGGATCCTCGTAACAGGGCAGAATGGGTTTAACGGCGCTGTTAAACCCATTCCGCCAGGGTCGTAATGAGGCCCAATGTGTACTCGAAGTAGAAGGTGTATGTTAAATTGTAGGAGTGAAAGGGCCAACCCATGTGTACTCCTTCTAGAAAGAAGCATTGGCGCAGAGGAACATGGGGGAAAGAGAATGGAACAGTCCACTGGGAGAAAATAACATGTTATTAATACAGAACTTTCACCAAAACACTTTACTTGTAAGACTTGCGTTTAAAAATATTATTACACATCCAATACTGGTACTCATTCAATCATTTAATCAACTTCAGAAGGATGAAAGGCTGAGTCAACATTAGCATAGTTTGAAACTGCGACCTACAAATCATGCATCCATCTCACAGCAAGTGCTTAACTGGCTAATCTATCCAACTAACAGAGTTAAAAGAATCAGTGCAGCATTAAACCCCATGTCTAACTCAACTCCGGTGTCAGCAAGGCCTGCCATTGTTGCTAGATTGGTACACCTTCCAAGTTAGAGACCGGGGTAGGTTGAATCCAAAATGGAATGAGTCATTTTAAAAGGAAGGCATACTGCTGTAATAACTCAATTTTCATCTATTTCCCATTTACATTTTCTTTCAAAGCAGAAAAGGTGCACACAAAAGAGTCAATGGGCCTCATTATGCCTCAGGCGGTAGCCGTGTCAGTAAAAAAAGGCACGGCTGCCGCTGAAGTCATTTTTGTTTACGGTGTCCGGCAATGGGGACTTACCAGGGAATTCTGGCCCCGGGGCACCTACAGCAGGGCGCCGGAAAAAGAAAATCCCCATTCCCATTCAAGTCCCTTTCTGTCCTGGTGGGCAGAAAGGAACCCGCTCGCAGAACTCGTAGTTTGCTAGTCCGGAAACAACGGTATCAGCAAGTTTACCAGTAACAGTGTTTTCCGGACCGGCAAACTTGTAATGAGGCCCAATCTCTCTGCATGATTTCATTTGCGGACAGTATTTACATGTTGTCAAGTCACAGAGTAAAAGGGAAGACTAAAGGTGATTTTTCCTGGGTTTACTATTCACTTTTGCACTCTGCCTTTCAAAAGTTGAAAATTGCATGCACAAGATGCAACTGGCATGTAATGGCTAATGTTGGCAGTACCCTGAAAGCAATTAACATTGTTTATAAAATGATCCCCTCAGTGTTTCAATTAATTTCTGTGGTTTCAGCTGGGCAACTTTTGCTAAAATCTTAGCTAATTTGTAATGCTTCAAATTGAACAGTAATTGGACATGCCCTCTGGCTCAAAGTTAAGCTTCTTAAGCAGTAGGGTGACAATGCTGTGTTTGAAAGGTGGATGACTAGAGCCCATGCATACAGGGGTTGCTAAAAGACCAAAACGGTGCGGTCACAGGAAGGGACTTGTGTTTTGTTAACATGGACAGTGGGGCAATGGCATACAATATTGGACCAGATCACCCTGCAGGGGAAAACGGGGAAAGATAAGGTTTACACAAGGCCTATGATAAACCGAGTGCTCTTTTAGCAGCCAGATGGTGTACATAATGTTCGGTTTGCAAAACAAATGGTGAACCAATCTGTCATAAAAACATATTTGATGGGGTAATTAAGTGTGCAGAGGTTGTTTATTTCAGCTCAGTGTTCTGGTTTTCCGTGGATACACGTTTAATCTTAATGTGTCACAAAGTGTCCTTCATTGCTTCCTCTGTATGACGCACTTTATGTGCAGACATTATTGTCTTTAAAATCAAACACTTCTTTTAAAGAAAACCATCTTAGTTCATGGCAGTGCGACATATTTAATGAATGCTTGTGAGGTCACTTAAGAACCAAAGGAGATCGGTTTATAATATAGTGAGATTCTGGCACTTTTCCAAAAGAGTTAGGGAACAGTGACCTTAGGACACAAGTGCTGTAGGTTTTCTAATGCACAGGTGGGGGGGGGTTCATGACTAGCGCTCTGCAATCGCGGTGACATACCCCTTGTGCTTCGCCTGTGAGTCTGACACAAATAAGCATTCTCCTACTAGATGTTGACACTGTGGGGTCGATTCATGGAGCAAACGTGCGCCGAACATCCCAGCGCAAGCAGACGCAAGGTATCGCAAGCGCGAGAAACGCAGCGCACGCGCATGTGTGCGATTCAAGGAAGACGCTGCACGTGTTTCCCGCTGTCCATGCGCCCAATCCAGCCATGGCGCACGCAGGCATACACGGCGTGCGCTACGCACACAGCAAAAGCGCGCGCACACAACCAAAGTGGGCGGAACAGTGGGCGTAATACGCGGAATGGGGAATAACGCGTGAAAAAGAAGGTGTAAATGGGGAAGTACTGCAGGGAACTACACGGAACGCCCACACGCACGCGAACAACCCATATTCATGGATTTGAATACGGAAAACCCGCGCACGGCAAAAGACGCACACAGGCGTCAACGCGTCCGCCACACGAAGGCAGGCGGAAGCGTCCCTGCGCACAGTATAAAAGTGCGCGCAAACAACAAACACGTATATACAGCTACGATGAATGCCCCATTTGTCGCAGCACTGATCGTGGGACACCGCAGGAGGAGGAGACTAGCCAGGGCATGCATTTTTTCGCACCACGGACAAGCCTTTTTGGGATGCCTGACGACCAGGTCTACGGCAGGTATAGGTTTCCACCCCACATCATCCTAGACCTGGTCAGGGAGTGGGAAGATGACCTTACATCCCCCACCCTTTGCTCCCAAGCATTGACCCCCTTGGAGAAGCTGCTCAATGTCCTGCATTTTTTGGCCACTGGGTCATTTCAGCGGTCTACTGCCATAGTGGGGGGGGTCTCACAGGCCACGCAGTCACGCTGCCTACACCAGGGACTGGCAATCATGACAGCGTGCCCCTCAGTCCGCAGGCACATATACATGCCCAGAACACCCGCAGAAAGGCAGGCCGTTGTCCTGGATTTTTTCAGGGTGGCACACTTCCCCAAAGTGCTCGGTGGCATAGATTGCACCCATGTGGCCCTACGTCCACCTAGGGCCACTGAGTACATCTACCGAAACCGCAAGCACTGGCATTCCATCAATGTACAGGTGGTATGCGATGCAAAGGGAATCATCACCTCTGTCTATGCAAACTACCCTGGCTCCACCCATGACAGTTTCATATACAGAATGTCCGCCCTGAGCCGGGCCCTGGAAGCTGGGCAGCATGGCGACACATGGCTCCTAGGTGAGTACACATGCCCTTGCACATGCATGCATGTCACACACACACACACAAATAAACAAACCCCAATAATCACAACCATTTACACCTCCCCAGGGGACAGTGCTTACCCTCTGAGCAACCACATGATGACGCCAATCCGGAACCCCACCACACCACCCCAGGTAAGATACAACGCCGCCCATATTGCAACCAGGGCCATAGTGGAGAGCAGATTCGGAGTGCTCAAGTCACGTTTCCGCTCCCTTGACCGCTCTGGCGGGCAACTACTCTATGCACCACCAGTAGTGTGCAGGATCATTGTGGCAGCAGGTGTCCTGCACAATGTTGCAACACGGCAGGGCGTCCCGGTGGACATGGTGGTGCCCCCACATCCCCAACCACAGGCACAGGCGCTGCCCATGGGAGGGGACAGGGCATATGGCGAGGAAGCCCGGACCCAGCTTGTGGCCACATTTTTCACCTAAACCCCCACCCCTGCGGAGTGCACACAGGCCTGGCACATACCAGGTGACAATCTATGATGACAAAGAGACAGTCAACTGTCACAACCCTACCACCCTGAGATAGTTGCCATGGAAGTGCCACATTGTCTGCATCCCTAGCTACTTAAACACAAGCTATCCTATGTGACAAAAAGGCACACATATGACATGACATGATATGGCCTATACACAAGTATTTCAAGGTGCGATGAGGCAGGGAGGGGGGAACAAGGGAAGACAGACAACGGTACTACTAGGCCAGGTGTCATTTAGATTGGGCAAGTGCAGGGGTAGGGGGAAGGGAAAAGTGCAAGGGGAAGGGGAGGGGGGAGAGTGCAGTACAGGGTAAGCAGACCAAAAAACAAATACATAGGCCAGCTGGTGGCAACTGCAAAGGTAAGTGCAGACAAGTGCTGGGAGGGGGGGGCTGTAGGGATAGAGAGACAGTACCACATTGCAGGGGTTGCCAGGGAGACAGTGCAAGTGGAGAGTGGCTGGGCCAGGGACTGAGGTCGGTGAGAGTGGCCCAGTTGCAGATCCAGTGCAGTTCCAGTGAAGAATTTTGCAAGGGAGAGGCAGAGAGAAAGCAGAAGCAAAGAGGAAGGTCTTGAGGTGCTTCCCGAACCGGAGATGGTTCTCCTCAAGTTCCAGTGAGGCAGGAAGGCTGTCCCAGAGGGAGGGCCCTGCCGCGGAGAGAGATCTACCCCCAGCTAGTTGCTTTGAGAAGCGGATGACCCTGACATGCAAGGTGTGAATCACACACACCTGCAAAACAGGCCATGGACATCACTGTTATGTCACTCAAACACTCCCAAACCACAACATGACATGGCAAGCAATACCCATACACCAGCACAGTAACAATAAGGTACACATTGCCATGTCCAAAATATACAGTGGCATCAGACAATGATGCCTGACCTGGAAACAGATGAAATGACTGACCAACAACCTCCCACCCAAAATAAGTCATTTCCAAATGCATTACAAGAGTTGTAGACGTAACATAACAATGAATGCCTGTCTACATGCACATTGTGCATTGCAAAATCAACACTGCAGCTTCTGTGTGCTGTGTCCTACTCCTGCAACACACTGCTCAGCGCACAGCACAGTGAACAGCCATTGTGTGTGATGCACACCCTGAGCATCACATCTAAGCGACAGACCACATCAAAAAGCAAATTAGGCATGTACAGGATCTATAATTGGTCACAGAACATGTGCCGTGCTGCAGGGACACAGTGGGCACCAGAAGGCAAACAGTGTACATGTGGATATGCAAGGGTGGTAGTACATGTAGTGCATCAGAGTGCAAGTGTGTGGTTCAGCAAGGACATGCACTCAACATATGCATGTGCAATCAAGTGACCATCAGTGTTCTCTACACATCACAAGTGAACATTCACCATGTGTACACCCCAGCATGTCAAAACACAACTATCCCCTCACACCTGAAAGGTAAACACAACACATGAACAGGCATTGATCAGCAGAACACAACATGTACATAGGATACCACCATTACAATGTCAGGGTTCCCATCACACTGCAGGGCAAGGCAACTATCAACAACAACCCCCCCCTCCCTCACAAAAGACCATGACCCACTGAACAACTGCACCTGGGTCATGGAGCCTTCAACCCTCAATTCACCTAGCCACAGGATCACCTTTACCCTTCGTCACCATCCCCCTCCTTGTGTGTAAAAAGGTGCCTGCACCCTCAGAATCCACACTCATTTCCAAAATCACAAAATCCAAGGCATAAATACGAACCAGAACACCCTCCAGTAGATGACTTGACGTAGCAGTACCTCACAAAGGCCAAGTACTACCACAATGATGCAACAACCAAGGTAGCACAGTAAAACAATGTCACAACAGGATGTGAACCATGTGTGGTACATAACATAGAATGATGCACCATGAACGGATGTGTACTGTCACAGGTCCCGTGTACAGGCGCGGGATTGTCACGAAACAACCACCCCCACCGTGTCCCGGGTAACTGCAAGGTCAAACTCACTCAGGCCCCTGAGACCCTGGTGGGGAAGGACGTTCAGGGATATGCAGTCGGGACAGGTGTTGGCACACTGGATAACTGGAATGAGTGGCAGGAGAGGGGAGGAGGAATGACACATGAAAGTAGGGAATGCACGAAAATGTACTACCTGCATGAACACATACACAATCCAATCAAACTTGGACATCATTGTCATGGCCTTCTGTAGTCCAGGCTTAGGAGTGACACGAACGAACCACCCCCTCTAGGGTTTTGGCGCCTGCAAGTTTGGGGCTTACACAGGCATCCGCAACCCCAGCGGGGAAAGAGGGTTAGGGAACGTTGCTTGGATAGGTACGGGAAGCAGGAACACTGGGTAGAGGGTACAGGGTTCAAAATTGCATAGGATTCCGGATGATTAGGGGGAAAAAAACATACCAAATTGAATTACACATTCATCCATGCATTAGTGCACCCCCCAGCAAGCCTATGCAGAGCAGTTTGAAAGAAAAACAACAAGACACTTAGCTCTGGTATTGAGTGCTGGCCTCCTGCCTGCGCACTCTCAGGTCCGGTTACAGGAGCACTGCAATGCTGCAAAGAGAGCCACAGTCAACAACCTGTACGTGCCAATTACACAAAAACACACCACCAAACATGCCCCATAGCAACAAACTACTCTACAAACAGACAATCTGGTGTAGATGCTTCGTACCCATATATAACATTACCCCTGTGATGGGTCATACACAGTTAATGCAGTAAGTCAGCCGCCGGTGGGTGCGTGGCAAATGGAACACCAATGTGTCACAATTCACACAACATGCAATGTTCCCTTGGTAAGCAGACATACCCATATAGCAAGCCATGACTTCAGAGCAAGTTGTGTACCACCATGACCGAAACAAAGTTTGCAGTGCATTTATCATAATGTACATGGAAATGAAATGCACTGCACCCAAGTATGTCCCTTGCTGTATGTCCCTGTGAGCTGCCCCTTTCCATGTCTCGGAAGGCTACATGGTTGATACAAGTGCCTCAATGGACCTTGGTGTACCGGAGGGTATGTGCCACTGCCCCTGCAGGTGTCCCAGACAACCTTACAATCAACAGCCATCAGTCCACCAACACATCTGAGCTGCATTGTGTGCTTCAACATATTCGTCCATGCTCACCCTCAGTGCTGTGACTAAGCCTGCATGTGCAACTCGCCTGGTGCAAGCTTTGCTGTGTTGTGGCCCCCCTGTGCTGCTCACCTTGCCTGAAGTTCCTTGGAACACGTCAGCAGTTCTAGGATGTAGGTCTGCAATCCCTGTGCCTCTGCTTGTGCACACATGTGCATGTGGGCACCAACAAATGTGTCCAGAATTCAGTCATCCAATGGGCCATGTCTGCTGGCAAAGGTGCTCTGGAGGCTCATCCCCCTGCAGAAAGGGCATGAAACACATGATTAATGCTTCAAAGTCATCTGTGTGTATCTCTTCAGGCATCTCATTACTTGACCATGTCAGAGAGTCACATCATAAATCACACCATCAGTCCGTCTTTCACATCCAAAGTGTGGAACACTATCTACAGCATGAATTGCAACAAGCACGTGTACAGTAAAGATAAGAAACATACTACACAATGCATAGCAATGAATGTACACATTAATCATGAAACACACCATCTAGCAAAAGCTGAACAGTGGACAATAACACCAAAATCATCCCCACTAGGGCTGTAAACACAAGTCACACAGCACCGGACATGCCACAGATATGACAGTCCAAAGCCCTTGTGTAAAAGGTTGTGACACCGAACCATCCTTGCGAGCCCATGGATAAGGGAGGCAGGAGTGGCATATGTGAGTCAAGGACCCCAAGCAGCAAACACATACAAAAGACAAGCCTGAAGGGCCCAGCTGGAACAGACAGTGGATGCCTTCAAAAGCCACAAAGCACCACACCGTCACATGAAAGCACAATAAACAAGCAATTTTAAACTATATTAACTAATTACACTAACTAGGGAAAACCTACATTACCTAATTAAACTAACTATCAAACAGAAACTTAACTAACTAAACTAAAAGAAAAATCAAAAATGGCCACATACGACCCGGGGGGGAGGGGAGGCACCCAGGAGGGGGGAGGGACAGGGTGCTGCTCAACATCCACATGCGATGATGCTGAGCCAAAATAAAAACCTCCATGGGCTCAACGCCTGCACAGCCCGACCTATGTTGGAGATAGATGGTCGTCCGAGTCTGGCTCATCCTGTAAAGGAGGATGTGGCACAGTAGCCTGGCCACGCCTAGCCGCAGCTTGCCCCGCGTCGGCAGCAAGTCTGCCGGACGGGTGAGCCTGGTTCTGTGTGGCGATGTGACGTAGGTCTGCTTGCAGAACCTCACGTGATACACGTGCTTCCTCTTGCAATGTAACACGTGTAACACGGAGTTCCTCCTGCAAGGCCTGGCTGGACAACCGCTGCACCTCCCAGCAAGCCTGTTGCTCAGCCGAGATGGTACGCTCAAGCTGTGCAAACCTCTCCTCTGCCCGCTGCCTCTGGGACAGCATAAGGACACCCAGAGTGGATTTGAGGGAAGCATACTCCTCCCTCAGGGCATCCATGGGCGCCTCTGCGTGAGCAGCAATTGCTTGATGCAGAGATGACATTTCAGCCTGGCGTGCCCTGTCTGAGGTCGCCATGCCCAGCCTGAGCGAGCGGGCCGTGGACCCTGCCGCCTGCTGCTGGAGAAGCACCTGGCTACCAGGGGGGAGCACAGATCGGGCCACACGCTCCATGCTCTCAGCGATGTTCTCCATTGCTGCCCCCTGCCGTTCTAAATTGGCAGTCATGTCTTGCTCCCACTCAGTATACTGCGGTTGCGCGTGGCGACCGCGTTTCCGGGTTTGACCCCTGCGGGACCAAAGGACCGTGGGTCCTCGCTGTGTTGGCACCGCCCGCGGCTGCACGACTACATGTCCCCGTCGACGTGATGTCCCAGGCACATCAGTGACTGGCGTGGGGGGTGACCCTGCGTCCCGATCCACCACGGGCAGAGGAACCAAGACTGTCTGATCCCTCAGTGCAAGTGTCGCAGACAGAGGAGTGTCCACATCAGAATCACTCACCCCTGACACATGGACTTGATGCTCATCCAACTTAACATGGGCGTCAGAGTTGTCATCAAGGCTGGACTCATAGGCAGCCAGAGACAAGATGGACTGTAGCACTTGGGGGTTTTCGTGGCCTACCACCCCACGACCCCCACTAGTGCCGGGTTGATGTAGTGGTAACGACCCTGTGTCTGGCATGACAACACCATCCTCCATTGCGTCATCACCTGAAAAATAGAGAGAAAAAAGGTCACTACACATGTCAGAAGCACACAACACACACACACACAGACAGCAAACGCATCAGGCAGACATGTGACACACAACATATAACCTGGCATGCATGCCGGTTCAACTTTGAATTGCTTCTTTGATCAGACCTGTTGAAAGGTGGCAGTTTCCATGGAAGTGGGTCTATGCAGTGCAGAAAATGTGTACGTCACTCACTACCTACATGTACAAGGACTCCATGGTGCGTGCCAGGAAATGTGAAGGCAGTGCAATGTCAAATTCAGACATCACGTGCATTGTGCATTCAATGTGTACCATATCTAGAAGCCAAACACCCCTCCACGCCAGTACCAAAGCAGGGATGCCTAGCATGGTATCAAAAGGCTGACCATACACCTGTGTATTGAAAGGCAGTGTTGACTGGCATCAACAGCTTAATGTGATTCAAGTGACAACACTGCAAATGATGCTGGGACAGTAAGCAGGACACATGATGAAAACTCTGGATTCCGCCCATGTGTGAAGAAGACACAACAGTTGGACAGAGTCATTGGCCAGTGAACAGGCTGAGGCCTGTGAGCCACACAGATTGTCAGACCCTAAACATGTGTGCAACGCAGGACTGAGCCACAGTTGACATGGGAAGGCTGATGAGATGGCAGGCAATATATGTAACCAAGGACTTATATTACAGTGATCATCCAGTCAAGGACACATAGGGGCATGCGTGCAATGCACATGGAGCATGAATGGGCACTCATGTTTCTGCGGGACATCTGACCTATGCACAGTACAAGTGAGATACCCTGCATCAAGTACTAAGGCTGTACCACACGGCATATGTCTGGCAGATTCTAAGCTGGAAGTTAGCATCTACACAGGACGCATGAACAAGAAAGTACACATTGGCAAGATTGAAGAACACCAGTGCAAAGGTGGAACTGGGGTGCAGAGTGGAGGAGGAGGGGAAAGGAAGCATGCCTACATGGAGTCCCCGCATGCAGGCAGAGGAGACATGCATGACGGAAGCATTGCATTACTTACACATCAGAACCATGTACACGTCACATGTAGTGGCAATCATGCACAACACATCCCACAAGTGAAACACACACATCCTCAACAAACACGCATCAACACTCACTGGACTGGGCATCAAAGTCCAGCATCTCTCCCACTCCTTCAACCAATTCAGGTGGTATGAACTCCGCAACGAGTGCCTCATGCGGAGTGAGCTCTTCCTCCTCTGGTGCAGGCCCACCGCCAGTCACCAGAGTCAAGTTGTAATTAGAGGCACGCTTAGCCTTAGTGCTGCGTTTGATGTCATTCCAACGCTTTTTGCACTCTTGCGCCGTGCGCACCTCATGGCCGAATGAACTGACATGTTCCGCAACATGCTTCCAGTGGGTGTCACGTTGGGAAGCCGTAGTCTGACTATTGGCACCCACTAGCATGTCACAGCTGTGGCCCCGCACGTAGTCCACGAGGAAGTCCAGTTTCTGCTTGCAGAAAGGCTTCTTCCTCGACGTGCAGGAGGTCGTGGAGGTGTGTGGGGTCGCAGCCTGTGCTGCAGGTGCAACCTTCCTCCTCTTGGACTGTGGCGCAGACCCTGGCTGGCTAATGCCGCCCTGACCAGTATGGCCAGTGGGTTCGGTGGATTGAGCCAAGGGAGTGGCAGGTGGAGGGACGACCAAAGGCCTGACTTGTGTCAGTGGCAGCTGGGTGCCCACTAATGGACCCTGCGCAGCAACATCAGCTGTGGCAGGGTCATTGACCGCAACGGTCCTGGTTGGAAGACTCACGAACGGGGTATTGTTGGGTGCATCTGCCCCTGCACTTGCCAACACCCGGCTGTTCGGGGCAGCAGATGACAACTCTGCCCCAGGGACACGTGTCTTGGTCTGATCAGCCCGGCCTGCCCCGAGGGTTTCCCTCCTGGCCTGTTGGAGATCTACCAAGGGCTCCTCAAGTGCCAACGCAGCCTGCGCTGGCAGACCCTGAGCCTGGGTGGCGGTGTCCACAGCTGCACCTGCATCTACCACTACCCTTGGGCCCGTGGCAGTCGATGGAACGGACTGCCGGGTCACACGGGCGCCAGTGCCATATGCAGCAGCTGCATCCCCCGGAACCACAGGGGGTGGTGGCATGACTGCACCGACACATGGCACAACATTGTGCTCAAGTGGCGCACCCCTGCCTCTTCCCCCTCTGTTGCCGCCCTGGACACCCTGGAGTCCCCCTACTCCCTGGTCACCACGGCCACGTCCCCGACCACACCCTCCAAGAGGAGGACGCCCAGCTGGGGCGCCCCTCACCTTTGGTGGCCTCCCAACCATGGCACAGATGTAGTAGTGCCGGCACAGATGGAGTGGTGCCAATGGGAGGTGTACACCACAATTGACCTGGGCAATTGGGGTGAAGGGGGTGGGAAGCAAGATGTTAACAGCCCCCCTGCACCTGCAAGGCTGTATGTGACCCCGGTGATGTAGTGACGGGTCACGCAACGCTCAGGTACCCCAAAACTGATGTAAAACCGTGCACGCAACCCTGCAGCCTACGTGCGTGGATTCAACCTCCCGCAGTACGCGGTGGCAACCAGTAACACGAATAACGCGTACGCGTGGGACACGGAGGCTACTATGACATTGAAAATGGGTGCGATACACAGGGGCACCCGCAGTGGGAAAAAGAGCGTGTGTGACTCACCGTCTGACTAGCGCGATGCAGAAAAACACGCGTAGCCAATACCCCCGCCAAAAGAAGAGATACGTCCTTGATAGCTTTGAAGTTGTGATGGCGCGTGAAACAACAGGAAGCAGCAACACACGTCGGTCTCCACCAAAGGCACATTCAGCGAACTGCTGGGCCCGCTCACCTTTAACCCGTGCTGAGGGAAACGCCCGCGCGCGTCATGTCACTTACGCACATGGGCCCTTTCCTCGGATTACACGCAGACGTGCAGTTTTTCACGCGTGCTGAAATGCCCATGCACGCCAGTGCGCGTCACGTCACAGGGGCGCTTGCGCTTCAGGGGCCTTCTGTCCAATGAAATTGCGTATGCGTGCAGACGCTCTTACGCGCTAAGGGCCTTTCCTCGAATTACACGCTGAAGTGCAGAATTTTCACGTGCCAAATCACTCCGTATCAAGCTGGCCACACATAAGCACACGGAAGACCACGCTCCTGCCCAGAAGGCCGAATTACTGCCCCCCAGTGCCCCGAGCACGCTCCCACCTGCCACCTGCTGCTGCCTGACTGCCTGCTGCCCATGTGCCCTGCCATTTGCTGCCTGCACATCAGCCAGGGGTGCTGTTGCTGTGACCACCCCTTCTGGAACCGAAGACTCCCGACTGGGATTCCATCGCTCCACAACCCAGCCCCAGGACCCAGTTACCCACCCACTCCTGCCTCTGGGGTTGTCATGTCGGGCACTGCAACATCTGGCACCACTGACAACCCCCGGCCAGAGAGGCAGAGGGGCACCAGCTTCAGTGCCAGGGAAGTTGGTGTCCTGGTGGAGCAAGTCCTGGGGCAGTATGAAGTTCCCGCGCCGACAAGGAAGGACGGACTCGGATCTGGACTGACATCGTGACTGCCATCAACGCGGAGGGGGTGGCAGTCCGCGACTTACAACATGTCAAGAAGCGCTGGGAGGACTTCAGGTCCAGGACCCTGAACAAGGCCTGGCGCCTCTTGAAGGCAGCGGATGCTAAGGGAGTGCCGGGGCCACTTGTCGGAAGATCAGATGAGGGTCCTGGAATGCATATCCCCAGCACCCCATGTCCAGGTCCTTGAGAGGCAGACCCGTCTGGCGTCGAGCGGTAAGTGTACATGCATCCTGATTGTGAGCTGTGCGTGTGGTGATGTTTCAGTAGTGTGCAGGTTGCACATCTGTTTGTATGGGGTCGAGTATGGGTGGGGGTGTACAGGGCCGTGAGGCTAACACATGCGAGGGCTGTAATGTGTGAGACATGGATGGTGCTTGTGTGTGTAGGCTTGCATGCCAAATGCAGTTGTGTGGGCACACATGTTTGGATGAATGTGTATGTAAGTAGACATGTTCATGATGTCACGGATGTATGTTGTTTTCAGATGCATGTATGAGCACTGTGTACATGTGCATTTGTTTGTATTTGACAAGGGTGCAACAGTGATGCAACATGGATGCATGTGACAGCGGGATGTGGAAGCCTGATTGGCAGATGTGACATGGATGCCCATCTGAACACTGCGACACTTGGCAGAGGTGTACACATGCTGCAAGTGTGGTGGTGTGTGTACATGTGTAGTGCACTTCCTGTGTTGCATGTGATGTATGGCTCAGCTTTGCATGCTCATGCTGTTGTATGTGTATGGATGGTGCTGGAAGTTGCGATGTGGCTGTGGTATGGCTCATGTGTGCGAGTTGAAATGACATGTGTGTTGGGGATTGTGATGGCATGTCTTAGGTTTGCCAATGCCACTCATGTACAACTGTCATGTGTGTATGTGTCCATTGTACAGTGCCCTGATGCCTGTGTTTTATTTCTCCCTGTCTGCAGCGTCAACTGATGAAGAGGGCGGAGAAGGTGCTGTGGAGCACAGCGGCGGGGATCCCACCGCCAGCCGGAGACGCAAGGCCCGGCTCCCCTCCCATGTTGTGATCTCGTCGGGGAGTGAGGAGTCCGGTGCCGCGTCCCAGGCCGCAGCTGCCGGGGGGAGGTCCAAGAGGCGGAGGTTGGAGTTGGACTCCTCGGCAGCAGAAGGGGAAGCTGGGACCCCACAGGGCCCAACGGGGGAAGATGGCACGGAGTCATCAAGGTTGGTGGGGGCTTTGGTGGAGGAGGAGGCCATGCAAGCAACAGAGACAGGGTCTGGAGGTGGGGATTCCACTAGTGCTAGTGGTGCAGTGCAGGACCAGGGACAGGAGGCAGCACAGGCCGCCGCGGAGGTGCCTGTGTGCAATCCTGTCCCTGATCCTGTCCCTACATCATCTTGCACCAGCAGGGATGCCTACGTCCAGACCCGTTTTCAGGCAGGGTATGAGCTCACGACAACTGGCCTTCCTCTGCCTGCGGACGTGGCCATCCGGGTCCGGGTTGAGCCTGTCCTGACTGGTGTGGCGTTGCGTCAACGGGCCATGCGAGGTGACCTGCAGTCTTTTCATGAGGAGACTGCACGTCATCTCGAATGGCTCGTTGACCGCGTCGGCCTACTGGGACAGGTCACCCAAGCCGGATTCCTCCGTTTGATGGGGCTTGCTGCGACCCCCTCCTCAACTGAACCCCCTATGCGCCAGTCATCCTCCGTGCCATCTTCCCACCCATAAGTCACCTGGGTGCCCTGTGGAGCTGCCTCTGACGGTGCGGCCAGGCTAGTGGAGGAGGTATCCCTGCCACAGTCGGGAGTCGGACGTCCAGCAGGGGTGGCCACATCAACGACTGCCCCCAGCCAGAGGAGGATGTGCAGGCACCAGGAGGCAGTGCACGGGCAGAGGCACAGCAGCAGCAGCAACGTGGTGGGAGCCATGAAGGCTCGGGGCCTTCGACATCGGAGGGGCAGGCATCGGCCGGAGGGCAGGAGGACCCAGGACAGAAAGTGTCTTCCGTGTGGCAGCGGTTGGGCCACGCCATAGATGCGGAGCGGCAGCGGGCGGAAGAGGCACGGCTCACGATGGTCAGGGCGGAGAACTCCATGCGGAGGGCCCTGAGTTGGGCCGAGTGCCTTGAGGCAATCCACAGGGGGTTGGTGGTTGACACGTCGTCGGCCCTGCGGACCCTCGGGGCCATGGAGGAGGACCGCCTCCGGGACATTGAGCAGGAGTTCGATGATGCCCTGGCCCGGGACATCCAAAAGTGAGCCGTCGGACCAGCCCGCTGCCCTTGTACATAGTTCTGTAGTTAGTGTTAGGTTTCCTTTGTTTTTGCATTTTTTTTGGACCTTTTGGACAATGGGCCACATTTTTGTATATAGTTTTTTTTTATTAGTTAGTGTTTTAAGATAGGTTTCATTTCTTTTGTTGGGATAATGGACCCTGGCTTGTTCATCTACACATAGTTCACTGTTGGATTTTCTTTTTATTTTACAATTTACCCATGGAGCAATGGCTTTCAATTATAATTTTCCATTGGATTTTCTTTTGTGGACTGTGACTTTGGACACCATTCCTTTGGATTCTGATTTTTGGTTTTGCATTTTTTCACAGACATGCTTCTTTTCATTTTTTTACATTCCCATGTCTGTTTGTTTATTTTTGATTCAATTTATGTTTCCTTTAATACATATTTTTTGATCAAACTTCAATGTGTAGTATCATCTCATTGGTTTCATGCATATCGTGATATGGGTTTTGAGATTCACTGACACCCATTGGGTGTATGTGAGGGACATGTGTTTGTTTCCAAACTTGCAATTGGTGTTCTATCATGTTATTGCCATTTCTAAGTGGGTGGATGCAATACTCGGTGGGTGTTTTGCATTTGGAGGCTGACCATAGGGACCAGGGATCTAGATTGTGATGACATGTTGGCTGGGGAACATGAGTTGGGGTGCACCACAGTGCTGGGGGTGGGGGTGCAGGGGAACATGAGTTGGACATGAGTGGGGGCCTGCTGGCAGGTGCCCCACAGTGCTGGGGGTGGGGGTGCAAGGGAACATGAGTTGGGGCCTGGTGGAGGGTGCACCACAGTGCTGGTGGGTGGGGGTGCAGGGGAACATGAGTTGGACATGAGTGGGGGCCTGCTGGCAGGTGCCCCACAGTGCTGGGGGTGGGGGTGTAGGGGAACATGAGTTGGACATGAGTGGGGGTCTGCTGGCAGGTGCTCCACAGTGCTGGGGGTGGGGGTGCAGGGGAACATGAGTTGGACATGAGTGGGGGCCTGCTGGCAGGTTCCCCACAGTGCTGGGGGGTGGGGGTTCAGGGGAACATGAGTTGGGGCCTGGTGGAGGGTGCACCACAGTGCTGGGGAGTGGGGGTGCAAGGGAACATGAGTTGGACATGAGTGGGGGCCTGCTGGCAGGTGCCCCACAGTGCTGGGGGGTGGGGGTGCAGGGGAACATTAGTTGGACATGAGTGGGGGCCTGCTGGCAGGTGCCCCACAGTGCTGGGGGGTGGGGGTGCAAGGGAACATGAGTTGGACATGAGTGGGGGCCTGCTGGCAGGTGCCCCACAGTGCTGGGGGGTGGGGGTGCAGGGGAACATGATTGGGGCCTGGTGGAGGGTGCACCACAGTGCTTGGGGGTGGGGGTGCAGGGGAACATGATTTGGACTTGAATGGGGGCCTGCTGGCAGGTGCCCCACAGTGCTGGGGGTGGGGGTGCAGGGGAACATGAGTTGGACATGAGTGGGGGCCTGCTGGGAGGTGCCCTACAGTGCTGGGGGGTGGGGGTGGTGGTAGACATGGGTGGGGGCCTGGTGGAGGCTGCCTCTGCACTGCTGGGGGGTGGGGGTGGTGGTAGACATGGGTGGGGGCCTGGTGGAGGCTGCCCCTGCACTGCTGGGGGGTGGGGTGGTGGTAGACATGGGTGGGGGCCTGGTGGAGGCTGCCCCTGCACTGCTGGGGGGTGGGGGCGATGGGAGACATGAGTGGGGGCCTGGTGGAGGCTGCCCCTGCACTGCTAGGGGGTGGGGGTGGTGGTAGACATTGGTAGGGGCCTGGTGGAGACTGCCCCTGCACTGCTGGGGGGTGGGGGTGATAGGGGACATGAGTGGGGGCCTGGTGGAGGCTGCCCCTGGTGGATGGGGGGTGGGGGTGATGGGAGACATGGGTGGGGGCCTGGTGGAGGCTGCCCCTGCACTG
Organism: Ambystoma mexicanum; assembly: GCF_040938575.1. Classification (NCBI taxonomy): domain Eukaryota; kingdom Metazoa; phylum Chordata; class Amphibia; order Caudata; family Ambystomatidae; genus Ambystoma; species Ambystoma mexicanum. The sequence goes on along the minus strand of NC_090930.1, from coordinate 1,249,585,681 downwards.
CTGGGGGGTGGGGGTGGTGGTAGACATGGGTGGGGGCCTGGTGGAGGCTGCCCCTGCACTGCTGGGGGGTGGGGGTGATAGGGGACATGCGTGGGGGCCTGGTGGAGGCTGCCCCTGGTGGCTGGGGGGTGGGGGTGATGGGAGACATGAGTGGGGGCCTGGTGGAGGCTGCCCCTGCACTGCTGGGGGTGGGGGTGGTGGTAGACATGGGTGGGGGCCTAGTGGAGGCTGCCCCTGCACTGCTGGGGGGTGGGGGTGATAGGGGACATGAGTGGGGGCCTGGTGGAGGCTGCCCCTGGTGGCTGGGGGGTGGGGGTGATGGGAGACATGGGTGGGGGTCTGGTGGAGGCTGCCCCTGCCCCTGGTGGCTGGGGGGTGGGGGTGATAGGGGACATGAGTGGGGGCCTGGTGGAGGCTGCCCCTGGTGGCTGGGGGGGTGGGGGTGATAGGAGACATGGGTGGGGGCCTGGTGGAGGCTGCCCCTGGTGGCTGGGGGGTGGGGGTGATGGGAGACATGGGTGGGGGTCTGGTGGAGGCTTCCCCTGCACTGCTGGGGGGTGGGGGTGATAGGGGACATGAGTGGGGTCCTGGTGGAGGCTGCCCCTGGTGGCTGGGGGGGTGGGGGTGATGGGAGACATGGGTGGGGGCCTGGTGGAGGCTGACCCTGGTGGCTGGGGGTGCAGGGGGACATGCGTTGGTGGGCAGTAGTGCAAGGTGACATGTGGGTTGGCTGGGGGGCATGGCCATGGTGGATGGGGTACCTGCAGGGGCCGTGGAGGGTGTAATTCACGTGTAGTGCTCCCCGCGCATCCCTGTAATACACGTACCCTGATGGAATCGCGTGTGATACTTCCCGCGCACCCCTGAAATATACGTACCCTGCTGATTTTGCGTGTGATACTTCCCGTGCACCCCTGGAATACACGTACCCTGCTGTTTTTACGTATGATACTTCCCGCGCACCCCTGGAATACACGTACCCTGCTGATGTCACGTGTGAAACTTCCTGCGCACCCCGAAATACACGTAGCCAGGACATTCGCGTGTGGAACTTCCCGTGCACCCCTGATATACACGTACCCTGCTGATATCGCGTGTGAAACTTCCCGCACACCCCAAGATACACGTAGCCAGGACATTCGCATGTGGAACTTCCAGCGCATCCCTGGAATACGCGTACCCTGCTGATATCGCGTTTGAAACTTCCTGCGCACCCCGAAATACACATAGCCAGGACATTTGCGTGTGGAACTTCCCGCGCACCCCCGATATACACGTACCCTGCTGATATCGCGTGTGAAACTTCCCGCGCACCCCAAGATACACGTAGCCAGGACATTCGCGTGTGGAACTTCCAGCGCACCCCTGGAATACACGTACCCTGCTGATATCGCGTGTGAAACTTCCCGCGCACCCCTGATGTACACGTACCCTGATGGAATCGCGTGTGGAACTTACAGCGCACCCCTGAATTACACGTACCCAGCTGAAATGACGTGAGGTACTTCCCGCGCACCCCAGTGATACACGTAGCCCGCTTGCCGTGCTGGTACAGGGTTAGCGCAGCCCTTTGCGCTGAATTGGGGATTTTGATGGCTTTTCCCTGCGCGAGAGGCGTTCTTGGGGGCGTAACTGGCGCTGCTCCAGGGTCGCTGCGCCAGTGTGCGCCACGGCTGGTTTTGGTAGCTGGAATCCATGAATACGCTGTGCGCGGAAATGGATTTTAGCGCACGCGGCTGGCGCAGGGATTCACACGCGCACACTGTGTGCCAGCCGCATGCACCACTTGTGCGCTAAATTCTTTGAATTACCCCCTGTGTGTCGGCAAACCCTGACACTGGGTGTTTGCAAACCCTAACAAGTTGCCGCTTTGGATAATTACAATAGGGGTTAATGCGAACTGGTTATTTGGGGATGTGGTGTGGAGGCCCTGCTCGATGTACTTTCACTCTTGTGAAGCAGCCATTTTCAGGGTGAGACCTCGAATGCAGAGTGGTCTCTGCCCTGACGCTGAATCCCAGGTGTACAACAGTTTCCCCCAGGACAGAGGAAGAGCAGGAGAGTCGTGGGTGGGGGGATAACTTTCCCGTAACCTATTAGAGGTTTTGTGGTGAAGAGGAAAACTCGGGATGAGCTGGAATGGCCACTCCTTTTATAGGGGACCCTGCTTTTGTTGCTGGTTTGAAATTGCCACAGCCCTCGCCCCCTGAGACAGGTACCTCGGTTGTGACTGATAGTGACTCTACTTATGAAACAGCAGAGGTGAACTTGAACGTAAGTGACTGCTTAGGCCCCCGGTTCTTTTTGGGGAAGGTGGGATGCTGTTCTCGCTAGAAAATCGTCTATGCCTTCTGATTTCTACTAATCTTTTATCTTTGATTGCTGCAGTATCGTTGGACAGTTCCTGATGGGACATCCAATCTGATGTTGTTTACCCAAATCGTTTTGTAAAAAGTTCATGTTTTTGAGAGTTTAACCCTATTTCACTTATTCGACAGGTATATGTTTTAACAGTGCTACCTATGTCTCGGGAGGATAGCTCAAAGGCAACACGTTCGCTTTGGAAGCAAGACGATGCAGAGCAATACAGGTTTGGTCCTCGGGTCCGCGCATAGAACCCTCGGGGTATTAATATTAAGCGGGTTGTCTATAACCAATTAAAAAAATCAACAAAAAAAATTGCACCATCAAGTCTTAGCTGCAATGATTGATATTTCATTGGACATGAACAAGATTGAAGTTGTTTGCAGAAATGTAGAGCAATATAGCTATTGGAGCCTATTTTGGCCGTAGCACAGCAGGACTGAATCCTGCTAGTGGATGCCAGGTACAGAGTGGAATAGGATTTTAGGCCTGAGGTAGCCAGCTCGGCAATGTCATCCCACCAGCCACTCCCTCAAGTGCTCATCAGGGAGGACTTAACTGGAAGCCAGGGCACCTTATATGGCCATTTTCTAAATGGACTTGAAATTAGACGGTTGTCTAACTTGTCAGCATTTCTCAACTCCTTTTGAAGCGGTGTAAAAGGACCTGGCAGACTTCGGCAGCAAATCGATGCTGCTGAAGTGAGTTTGGTGGGCTTATTGGACAATCAGGATGAACAGCAACAGGAAATGGGGAAAGAGCACTTCCAGAGTGAATATTATTTTGATGAAATGTGATGATGTTGGGAAAGGCAGAAGGTGTGGACATAACCTCATTATTAGAGTTCACTGTATCAGCTAACTGGAGAAACTGCTTCAGATCACATTTTCAATAAGGAAGGAAAGTGTAACAAACCTAGAGGCATTTTAGTCAAGTTCCACTTTTCCACCATCACAGAATGGATATTTACAATGGCAGGGCGAGTTCCCAAAGTGGTTATTCAGGATCACACCTGATGAGTGGTCCAGGATTTGCTGCTGATGACTCTCAAGAGACATTGGGACACCTTACGATCTTGCCGGTTAAGATTCAATGGTACTGGAGCACAGCATGTCGGATGCACCGGCACCATTATAAATGGCACTGGTGCATTCGACCTCCCCATTCCCATGAGCCCTATGGCGCTCAAATGGGAATGGGGAAGATTTTTTTCCGGTGCCCAGGAATGGCCAAAAAACGCGTCCGGCAAGGCCGTAATGAACCGGTAATTGCCCATTTCTTGGCACCGACAAAAAATGAATACCGGCGGCAGCCGTGCCTTTATGACAGGCATGGCTACCGCCAACCTCATAATGATGTCCATTGGGACTCATCATAAGCCTGTCAGTCCAGATACAACAGTACCAGTAAGCATGCTGGTACGGTTGTATCTGCACCGGCAAACTCTGAGTTGTGCTCGCGGGTGCCTTTCATTCCGCCAGGTCTGACCTGGCAGAAAATTAAAGGCACCCGGGAGCACAGCATGTCAGATGCACCGGTACCATTATAAACAGTGCTGGTGCATCCAACCTCCCCATTGCCATGAGCCCTATGGCGCTCAAATGGGAATGGGGAATATTTTTTTCCAGCCCCCAGGAATGGGCAAATAACGAGTCCGGCAAGGCCATAATGACCCAGTAATTGCCCATTTCTGGGCGCCGGAAAAAAATTCATACCGGCGGCAGCCTCGTAATGAGGCGCAGACTGTCACTGGAAAATCCAATTAGTGAATGAGTGAAATATCAACAAACGCACCTTTTACTCTTCATTTCATTTGACCAGGTTGCATTCCATGTTGCAAACTCTAAGGTAGCTGCTTAGACCCTGGATATAGACTCAGATGGCGCCAAGGGTTCTGTAAATGTAGTGGTGTGGCCTTAGCAAAGAGATAAAGATGGGAGCTGTTGGAGGGACTTTAGAGGGAACAAGGGAACCTCAGATATCAGTGAAAATACTATGAATTGTGAATGTTGTTTCTGGATTAGGCCTTTCATGCTTCATTAGGCTAGGCGTGCATTCTTGTTTTGAAACAAACATATTGGTTTTACAGTTGTGTAACATTTTGCAATACATGCACCCTCTATGGTTTAGACGCACTCCTGTGTTTGCTTGCTGGCTTCTCTTTATCAGTCTTCGGTTCATCATGTGACAAATGTCACACCAACATTCCTACCACAAGGTGCCCTTAGGGATTAGGTTAGGTTAAGAAACAGGAATCTGGGGTGAGATGGGGGTGACTCAAATGAGGATTTCACCATTTCCATTAGCCGGACACTGATTATATGCAAATGCATGCATGCACACATCTTTAGATAAAACGTTGGAGAACCTATTTCAATTGTGTTTATTTCCAAGAGACACATATGTCAAGGCGGGATCACTTATGCCTGCAGTATCAGGGCTACCTGGTTAAGAATAATTTATTCTCCTTGTCTAAGACATCTATATTGGCACTCCTGAGTGGCACATACTGTTAATCTCAAGTTAAAGTACTTTGGGCTGACCCCAATAGTGCTTTTGTTATGATCAAGGGGCAGTTGAGTGAGGTTAAATTTACAGTGGTCTCTAATTATGTACAGAACTCTAGTCAGGCTGACTTCTTGCCTTAACTGTTCCCACAAACCATGTTCACAAAAGGCGAGCTTGCCTTGGAAAGCAGAATTTCAAAATGTTTGTAGATAACTCTTTGGATAGATTGCAGCTGGAATGTAGGTTTTCTAGTTAAATGGTGGAGACATGCCAATGATTACAGTGGACCAGAGGACAGAGCAGCTAAGCCTGAGGAGGTCATTCCTGCCTTCTGCAGAATTAAACACATTAAAGCACTTGACTCTAAAAGATTTTCTGCTCAATTTTTATAATGAATTTTCTGACATATTTTTTTTTGACCAATGGTATACATCTTTCATGTTTCTTCACAAACCGGTAAGAGATTGGTGTCTGTGTTGGAAGTGGTCTTCTCTGCCTTGCCCAAGTAGGGCAATGATCTGGAGATGTATTGCAGTGGCTAATATATTTTTGGGCATCCTTGATAACAGGCTTCAGCTGATTCTTCTGGGATTGATGGATTGATGGATCCTGAGCAAGCAGGTTTTGTAAGGTGTAGGCAGACCAGTGGCAATAATCAACAGGTCTTACACTTGGTAGATCATGCATGAAAATAAGGGACTCTTTAGACTTATTTTCTTTTGAAGTGTTTAACTATTTAAGCTGATCCTTTCTCAGCAAGATAATGCCAAATATGCCTAGGTATGAATTGCATATGTGTCTTCACAAGTTACACCTGGCCAGTGTCATAGATCAAGGTAAATCAACACCTTTTCTGCAGGGTGTACTCTATTTCCCCGCACATGCATCATGGGCGGTAGGTTTGTATCCCTCTTTTTGTGTGCTGAAGCACACGTTTTTTTTGTAGGTTTTTGGCAGTTTTTGGCGCGCACAAGGGTTTTGCCGCCATTGTTGCTGTTTCTTTCACCATAGCTGGCAGGGTGCTGCCGCATAGCATAGCGGAGTGGCTCAATACATCCCACACTTCAAACTCGTAATGAGGCCCAATGACTTCTATAACTGCAATGATATTGGAATAGAAGAACTGTGAGACCTCCTCAGGATTCCAATACAATCTTTGAAATCAGAGATCCCTGACATGAGCCTCATAGCAGCAGCAGGGATTTCATGAAGAGGGTAGTAGAGCTTTGGTAGGCCGAGGGCTCCCTTTAATACCTGTGGGTATACATCATGGCTTCTCACTCTGCAAGGTTCAAGGCCAATCTACTGCAGTTGATTTGTGACATATGGAGTGATTGGACAACGTGACACTCCCTAGGAATATCCAGGATGGGTACTCTGGCCAGTTTGAAAATGTCTGTATGCCCTTAGCTCGATTCTGTTTGTCATTCTATGCCAGCGGCACCTATGAGGTATATGCTATCTACCATACATCAAGGCACATTATAGTTTATTTGAGGAGGAAGGACGTTCCGGATTTCCAGAAAGGATTTGTATAGTACAGCTAGAGGCAGGGGTCTCATTTGGCCAGATAATTCCAAATGAAAATATGTAGTCCACCTGAGAGTCACTAAGGAGTGGCAGAAAGTTACCTCTGATAAGTAGTAATGGTATATGGAGGCTGCCATTGTGGCTTCTACCTCAAAATTACAATGGGACTCCTAAACAGGCATACACCTTCTGTTGTTTACAGAAATACTGTTCTATATGACACTGCAGGTTAGTTGGGACAGCTAGTGGGTGGGATGGGGTTGCCTTTTTATGCCCATACTCACAAATCTGGAGATTAACCAGGGTGTGGGGGGCTTTCAGACGTTAATCCAGATGTTAGTTGGAAGCAACGTGAAGTCTTTTCAGGATTGCAGGGGGGGGGCTATTAGAAGAGTTGAGTTTAGAAGATTTTACTATCTTCAACATAGTCATTGGATCTCAGAAAGGCAGCTGAAAGAGGGGTCTTGTAGGATTGTCCTATGAAAATGAGAAATGGTACTGTTAAGTTGCCACAGGGAATGCACTTATATGCAATTTATGGAGACTACTCAGTAAAAGGCAGTCACTTACATACACCAAAACTTATATATCTGTCTGGGATAGGCCATTATGTAGAGCACTTAGCTCACATGATTGGGAGAACATTAGGTTAAGAGTTGCCATGAGTTATTGGAGCATGCAGCTCTGGGATACTAATGCAAAGATTATAATGTGTTGGCATTGCATTCCAATTAAATTGCACCTAATGCATCCAGCCATTTCTTATTATTGTTTGAAGGATTGTGGGATAGAGTATGTTGGATACAAGTGTTATGCACGTTCCTCAATATTTAACATTGTTCTAATATCATCTGGTGCATGATTAAGGAAGCACTACAAGTGAAAGGAGTTTAGTTCAGCTTTTCCTGTTCATGGTGGTTGGTTATGAACTCCACTGCCATATGGGCAAAACAATGGCCCTCATTACAACCCTGGCGTTAAGGGGTTAATGGCACCGTAAAAGGTGGCGGCGCTGTTAACCCCTTAACGCCTGATTACGAGGTCCCTTTGCGGGTTGGCGATTTTAATGCCTGCTTTTTGCAGGCGTTAAAATCCAACCCGCAAAGGGACTTTGGTGCTAAGTATGGTGCCTCAATTTGCGGCACTGTACTTAGCGCCTTCCCCATTTCCATTGAGCCCTATGGGGAAAAAATGGGAATGGGGAAGGGCCATGGCGGCATGGGGAATAACCGCCCCGCCAACCTCGGAATGGGGCGTTAATTCCCCATTCCGCCATGGCGGAGTCGGTAAGTTACCGGCATGGACCATGGTGCTATTAGCACCATGGTCCAACGCCAGGGTCGTAATGAGGGACAATATTTGCATTGCTTACTACAGGGAGACAATTAACCTTAGCTTTTTGGAGGCAGGCGTATTTGCCTAGTGAATGTGTGCGATGGCAGAGAGTTTGGTCTTTTGTGTCCTGCGAAAGATATACCTATGTCCTGCAAGATAAACTGCAATAATTTTGGGAAATATTAGACAGTGTTCTTTATTATTGTTCTTAGGATGATCGTGTTCGAAACACCTGGGTCTCTTTCCAAATTGAATGTCGTCATGGGAAGTGTTGGGTGATCTGATGATGCTGTGCATATTGCATAATTTGCTTTGGATGAACTGTAATTGTTTTACGTTGGGGACGAGTGTTAGAGGTTTAGGTGAGGGTGTTTTCTGGTTTGTCTTATTGCACCTCTCATTAAATATGAAATTCTGGAGGGGGTGCCACTTTGATATGCTTTGCTTGTGCACACTCATTCATGCATCCTGTTTCAGAATACAGCACACATAAATTGTGTTTTGAAGACCTTAAACATTATAAAATCAAAAGAGATGTGGCCTCATAGTAGATTGGTGATAACCATCCTATAATTGCTGCTACGTGGAATGCTAAAATAGATGTTCAGTTTGCAGCTGTGAACTGCACTGAGTTTGTTTGCCTCCAACTGTTTATTTTAGTAAAGTGGAAATCATTGTTCAGATAAGATTTCATATTGCAGTAGCATTACCCAGAAACTGCATTACTGTGGCATCTAAACACTTTCTCATCGAGAATATTGTGCTGTTGATGTTGATGACTGATTCACACAGACAGCTCTTTATGGCAGCCCAGGAAATTCCATATGCCTTTTGTCAGGGTCCTGCATCTTTTCAAAAGTCAGTGCGTTAGCCATTTTCAGAAATGTAGTACATTTCAATTGAACATCCTCTGAGTGAAAACAGTATGAACATATTTTAATTGACACATACTATCCTTGGAGCATCTCTAAAGTGAAAATTGTTTGTTTATTTGAAGTTGCTTGGTTCTCAGACTAAACACGAATTTGTCCATGGGCGATAAGGCCAATCCATTTCATTGACTGTATGTGATGGCACTACCTCTAAAGCTTCAGATCCCTACTGCAACAAACCACTGGAGACTGCCATGCCCAATTGAAGAAACAAAGAGATTTCTCATGTCCTCTTTTCAAAGTATTTAACCACAGGCAAACTGAGGACACATTTTGAAATCCTACATACATTACCAGACTGCATGTGGAGCTGCAAAATTCACTTCAGTACATGCAACTCCATTTGTATCAAAAAAGTGCCAACGTATCCATCTAAGGAGTCAGATATCTCTAGAATGCCAGTCGGCTCCACTTTGAAAATATTCTGGGCAGGAGTCACAATTATTTGCACTGTACCAAATCACAAGGAACCCTGCACCTTTCACATTTGCTCCTGTTAGTTTTCTCTATGTTCGCAGGGCCAATAATAGAAGCAAATTTGGAGATTCCTGTAGCTTCATTGAGATGCACATGTGCAAATGTGATGCACAGAGATGTGCAAAAAAGCACTCTAGTTTTGTACTTTGTTAATCAGATGTGAGGAAGGAGGAGAAAATCCGATGCTGAGGAAATCTCCCGATTTGCTACTGTGCAAATCTTTGTGAATAGGCAATGACGAAAGAAAATTAAATATAATTAGAATTATTTTACTTGTAGCACATATGAGTTTGTTAACAAAAAATCAAGGGAACACAAATGCAATTTGTGCACGTGCAAATGGCATATGACTGGGCTAGCCAAATCCATTTGTCATGGTGCCATTGCCATTGAACAGTCTTTTGAACTTGCACAACATGCATTTGCTTTCCTGTAATATTTAAGTAGTCTGCATCTAGATATTAATTTAGGTGAAGAGCTTCAGGAAGTGCAATATGTGATTCCCCATGCATAACAACTGTTGTTTATTTGTAGATTTTATCATGGATTTGTGTAGCCCAGGTCTGCTTGCATGATTAAATGGCAACAAAAAACCCTTGTCATGTACAAGGCATCAATATTTTCCCATCTGTAATGCCATTCTGCCACCTCAGTAGGTGCAGGAAGCATGTTGACAGCCCAGGAATAAGCCCGCTTCATGGAAAAAATGTTTGGGACATAGAAGCTCCAGCCACATGGAAGCAAGAAGACAGTGATAAGCTTAGAATATTGTCTATGTATTCCCCCACCCCATTACATACTGCCCTAAATCCATCTGACATGAATAAACAATGATTTTTTTTCTGGACTTTCCCTTAAGTTCCAGAAGATAAGCACGCACTACTGGTTCAGCAGAAACTTGAAGAACAAGGGCCTCATTACACGGTAGGCGGTAACCATGGCGCTATTAGCGCCATGGTTGCCGCCGGTATTTTACCGTGTCCGCCTTGGTGGATATGATATGATATGATATGATAAGGCATTTGTAATGCGCCTATACACAAGTGTTTCAAGGCGCGACGAGGCAGGGAGGGGGGAACAAGGGGAAGACAGAGAACGATCCTACTAGGCCAGGTGTCATTCAGACCGCGCAAGTGCAGGGGTAGGGGGAAGGGAAAAAGTGCAAGGGGAAGGGGGAGGGGGGGAATGCAGTACAAATAAGTAGAATAGAAATAAAATAATAAATAAATAGGGCCAGCTGGTGGCAAGTGCAAGGTAAGTGCAGACAAGTGCTGGGGGGGGGCGGCTGTAGTGATACAGAGAGTGCAAGTGAAGAGTGACTGGGCCCAGGACCGAGGTTGGTGAGAGTGGCCCAGTTGCAGAATCAGTGCAGTATTGGTGAAGAATTTAGCAGGGGAGAGGGAGAGAGAAAGCAGAAGTGAAGAGGAAGGTTTTGAGGTGCTTCCGGAACCGGAGATGGTTCTCCTCAAGTTTCAGGGAGGCAGGAAGGCTGGATGGTGGAATTACCGCCCTACTCCAAGGTGAGCGGGGGCGGTAATTCCTCATTCACCAAGGCACTTCCCCATTTCCATTTTTGCCCCCATAGGGCATGATGAGAATGGGGAAGGCACTAACTACGGTACCGCAAATTGCGGTACTGTAATTAGCTCCAAGGTCCCTTTGCGGCACCCTACTTTATGGCTGGTAAAACTAGCCGTTAAGGTCGGGTCCCGCAAAGGGAACTCGTAGCAAGGCGGTAAGGGGTTACTGGTACCGGTGCCCTTACCGGTACCGGTAAACCCTTACCGCCTAACGTGTAATGAGGCCCTAAGTATAATTGAGTGTACTATACATAGAGAAGTATCCAATTAAACGTTTGCTGACACCAGGATGAAATCCCTTTTTTGAGAATGAGGATTGACCGAAATGTGGCTCGGGGGGGCTGGTGACACACTCAGCTAGTGGATGTGAGGCTCAGGGGTGGTGTGGGGAGAATTCCTTTGCCACCTTCTCTTCGGCCCCAGAACTCAGCAAGGTACAGTCAAATCAGGGAAATCAAGCCCTGAAAGTGGTAACCCTAATACAAAACCCTACACAATTCTGCCAGATATTGGGAGCAAGTCGCCATGCCAGAAGAGAATAGCTCCCCGCTAAACAAATCCAAGCATACATCGCTCGTGCGCAATGCTTTCCCTTTAGGATAAGCCCTGATCATGTGCAACGAAAGGAACATGAGATCTGGGAACCATTGCCCCATGGCTTCCTGGTGATTGGGAGACTGCTGAAGGAAACCATGCTACATCTCTCGTGTTTGCTAACAAATGACTCTTACTTCTACCATCTTTTGTGTCACTTTCCTTACTTGCCCAGCATTTCCAACGAACTGAATAGACTGGAAAATGTACTTGCAACGTTTCTAACCAAAAACCCTATCGCAGTAACAACTACTGGCCTCAAAGCTATATAAGTTCAAAACAAGTGAGTTAGAAAGGCCGGTATGAAAACCAATATGGCCACTAGGTCACACATAAGCTTGGTCACATGGACTCAGCTCTGACGAGCTGCAGGTGAGTTAAGAAAAAAACGATCCCTGTCATCACTCCATTCCCCAGAAGGTGCAAACCTTCTGGGTATGAAGCACAAAGGGGAGGTGAGGACATACAATAAATGCAATTCATCCCACTTGCTAAGTATGGTCAAAGAGCAGGAAGCAGCATTTTGGGGAAATAGAGCAGTGATAGGATGGATGGAGGTAGGGGGCGCAGAATGGTAGACACTGGAGAGTAGGTTGAAAAGGAAATGGTGGTACCTGAAGGGGTAATAACATCACGACTGGAAGAGAAGTAGAGGGTGCTGAAGAGGTGACAAAGGTGTTATTTACATCATGAGTGGAGTAGAAGGAGAAGGTGAGAGCAGACGTATTGAGAGAAAAACTGGCAATGTCAGTAAGTGGCAAAAGGTGTAGGGGTGAACAGTAAGGTGGTAACATTAGGAATGGAGGAGAAGAAGAAGGCAAATTCAGGAGTGGAGAGGAAAGAGGTACAGGTAATCAAATTGAGGATATGTTCTGAAATGACAGGGGGCATGATGTAATATTATTGATATAATTTGCTGTATATAGTATATTTTTAACCACATGTGATAGTTAGCATTACTGAAATACATTAGTGTGGCTACTTTCAGTACAAAATAAATGGGCCCACTTTGATCAAGAAAAGTTGGACACACTAGAATATTAGGGTAGACCTGGCATTTCCCTATTGCCATATAGGCTAGTAAAAACCTGGAAGTGTGAGCGTACCAGATAATGGGTTGAGGAATAAGTTCAATGCCAGGGAGAGAATGGAGCATCTAGATCTGGTAAGTGAAATATACTAGGCTTCAGATAACCTACTCAGAGAGCCCCATCTCTAACTATCTCGGGCAATCTCATGCCAAAATCCAACACTGCTCAAAAACTCAAAACACCATTATTCTGTGGTACAGTACCACAGAAAGCCCACAACTTGGATCAACAGACAAACAGGTGTTGTACACCCCATGATTCCACAACACTGAGGAATGGGTGTGCAGAAGCATAAGTGGGATGATAAGTATTGGGACTTTGTTGGCAGTGGCTGTGTGGCTTGGCCACCTTCTTTGTGAGTTACACATTCACCAGGAAATCACCATCTTGTCTGTTAATGTTATAATTAGTATGTTTAGTATGCATGGTAAGTTCCCAGTTATCCGTGCTTTATCCATATTGCCCACAACCATGAATGAACCCAGTACAGTGAGACCACGTTTTTTGTACACTTTTTGCTCCCTGCTGTACTCCATAAGACCACCCAGCAACTGACGTCTCCCACATTACATTTTCATAGGCATCTTATTGAGAAGTCATTGCATTGGGAGAATAGCTCAGGGGCAACTTGCTCGCCTTGGAAGTAAGACGACACAGAGCACAACAAAAGGTCAAACCCTGGGTCCGTGCTTAGATACCTCTGGGTATTAAGCGTGTTATGAATTTCATATCATATGATTTATCGATTTGAAGTTGATTCTGGATCCAGTTCACAAAAACGGGCATTCCTGGTTGTGGCAACTGGGTTCCTCACTTTTAAAGTCAGGCAATACTTATGGCTTTATGTGGGAACAGCCTTATCACATGACGCAAGACACAAGTTTATACTATTTGAAAAGATTGGGCTAACAACCAGGTGGTGATCACACAGGTTAAGCACTTGTCTTAGACATGGCGCCACAATACACATTCCAATTAAGAATCCACAACATGACAAACTTGGTCCTTCTTCCATGAGAGGTCAATAAATTACCTTCCTTGAAATTGTGTATCATGGACAGCTAATATTGTAGTGCTTAGAAGTGGGAGATAAGACCATGTAGTGCTATATAAAAACATGATATCTTCTCCTCCTGCTCCTCCTTCTTCTTGTTCCTCTTCTTCTCTTTTTCTTCTTCTCCTTCTCTTATTTTAAGGTTAGTAATGTGCCCCATCCACACATAAAATACGTTTCCATATTATGTTTAAAAAGAGATTTTATTAACATGTACTCCATTAACACATTATAATTTCAACCTCTTTAATATGCCAACACATGTTACGGGTTTACAGCCTTTCTTCAGGTCATACATACATCTTAGTGTGGCTTTTAGCAAAGTGCTCTAATCGCTTTAAAAACATTATCATATCAATCACCAGAATTGTAACACCATATTCATTCCATAATTCCACAATTGACAAAAAAACATTGTGTTTTATAAAAACACATGACAATAATTAGAGATCATGAATTCTGATACATCAATCCAAAGCTGTGGACACATGCACATCTGTCCCCTTTCCCCCTAACCCCGTCCCCACATCTATCAGCATCCAAATGCAACCTTTGTGCCCTCACCTGTCCTCACTCCATTCCCCTCCTTAACTTTTCCATTCTGCCACCACTGCCACGGTCTGCCCTTTCTTCTGCATGCTCTTTTTTATGAGGGTGTGTGTCAGGAAAAATATTGCAGCAAAATTGCCAGTTGCCAGTAGCAGCATACTTCGGTATTCAGGGTTTAACATGAAGGTATTTCAAATGCAACTCAAACTCAGAAAACCATTGATGGATATGTCTTGGGAGATCTGTAAAGTAAGTAGCAGGGATTAAGACAGAAATCCCATAAAGATACGGGCAGCTTCACTGTACAGGAGACAGCACAACTGATATACTCCTCACACAAAGTTACTACAGGATAGAGTTGCACAAAACCAAAGGAATGTACAATATGAAATCATTAGTCGGGTAGACTGAGGCTACAGTAATGGAGTTGCTCGTTGTTGCAGGCTAGGCATTCCAACCTCATCTTCACCAATGCTCAAGCAACGACATGTGACTTAACATGGATGTGACTGAGTCGCATTCATGTTAGGGTCGTGATTACCACCCACCCCTAAAAAGCAAACAGACATTCATAGTTGTCAAGTCTGAACTTTACTTAGACGACTGAGGCTGTTGTTCAACACGTTCCCATGTTTGAAATGCAAGTTCAGACAACTCAATGTGGAGGGGGGGGCGGGGAGACAGAAGAGCAGTCGCTAGGTACATATTTATAGAGAGTGCTTATACTCCAATCAAGTGTAGGAGTTGAGTAAATCATAAAATCACATGGCCATCTGCTGGAGAAGTATGTGTGAAAAAAGAGAAAAGAGAAGCATCAGTGATGAACTGTTTTATCTCGGCAAACATCATTAGGATATATTATTAAGACCGCGCAAGTCAAGACATAAAGATCCATTTGTTAAATAGCCTCAAATGAACAAAATTTAACAAAGATCATTAATGAGGCTTGAACCAAATACTATTGGATGTTCACTTCCAGGTGAGTGTTTGAACATTCTGTCCACCCATGCATTGGCTATAATGCATGCCTGAACACTTATGTGTGTAGGAGTTGATGGGGGCTCTGAATGGCGGTGGGGTGTTAAGTTACAGGGGTTTATTAGCTTAGTATGCACATGTAGTTTTAGTGTGGGCTTTATACAGAAATACAGAAATACAAACATATGCACAAGTTATGGGTAGCCAATGCAACCGGTGAGCGCCAGATGAGAAACTAGTGTAAAGAAGTACCCTGGTAGAAAGAACAGGTGTTAGGTTATATTCTAAAGCTGGTCTCACAAATGTAAAAAGACATACTTCAACGATATACCATAAGAGACACCACCATCATAAAACACCACAAAAATGGTCAACCCAGAAAATATCCCACTTGGGTCTGAGAATGGTAAATCTGTATGCATTTTGGAAAGTGCACATATCTGTGTGCACCATTCTTTGGTGAATTAAAAGACAATTGTCTTGTGACAAAACAATAAACAACATCTTGGATAGTTTAAGTTTAAGTTAAATAAAAAATAAAGCAGACTTATTTGTGAGAGGGCCAGTGATGGGCTGTGACCAATCCTTCTGGCCTCCAAGGATGGGCAATGGTCCTTCCCCACTTCTCTGCATGACAATATTGTTTTCAAAATATTTAATTTGGCTATTACGGATTAATTGTGCAAGCAGCTCATGCTTCTATCAGCTGCACGTTCTGCAGAATATGCTTCTTTCTCTTCCGTTACATTCCCAATCTCCAGTAGTTAGCAGCGTGTTGTCATCAAAGCTGCACTGCAGTGGACTGCACCGAGTGTTAACTGCCTACATGGCACCTGCAGATTATTCATAATACTGCTGTAAGGCTTCCTTTGGGGAATGGGTGGAGGGGTCACATATTGTCAGAGAATTCTTCCTCTGCTTGTGAAGAGTCTGATCCCCTGTCCTCCCCTTCCTCCTCACCTCTGATCTTTCGATGTGAAGCAAGCTTCGGATTGTCTTGTGTTCGATTCTTTCCCTTTTTTTTTTGCAGGGAAGGACGACGGTGAAAGGACGCCACAGTGACACCCAATGGGTGAACTGTGGCTACCCTCCTCAGCCGTAATACAGTGGGGAAAAAGCCGGCGGCATAAAAAACCCCAGAAAGGAATGCTTCAACTGAAGAGATGAGTGAATTCGGAATACCCGGATTAACCTGAGTAGGTCCAGTAGTAGTAAGTTTGGATCGCCACAACAATGTACAGGAAAAGGCAGGCAGTCCGTAGGCAAGCAGGAGTCGGTGCACAAGAAGAACAACAAAGTCACTGGGATAAGGCAAAGCAGTCCGTTACACAGAAAGTGGTCGATACACGGGAAGTAAACTCGTAGGTAAGACTGGAAGGAGGAAATGAAGGAAGGTAAGGCTGAAGTAAAGGAACACCAGACGGGAGGACGGGACAGGAGGAAGAAGGGAGCGGAAGGTAGAAGGAGAAGGGTAAAAGGAACGGAGGCGAAGAGATAAGGTGGAAATACAAAGAGCAAGGACGGGAGGAAAGCGAGGCAAGAAAGAGAGGGCAAAACTCTGAAGAGCGGGTACAAGGAGTACGAAAGCGCAGGCGATCAGGAAAACTGTTCGTTGCAACGCATCCGACCCCGGAAGTGAGCGGCTTATAAACGGGCGTCGGAATGCGTGAAAAAGACTAGACTCGTACTCTGCGCTTCGTTGTACGTGAAGGAACCAGTAATGGAGGACGCCGCTTCCATTTAGTCCACAGCCGCCAGGTTCCTTGAGGTATGACAGTATGCCCCCCTCCTAAGGTCCACGCCTCCTGGCTTGCTCGGATTATTGCGATGGAACTTGTACAACAGCAAGGGGGTATTCAAATGTGATCTAGGTTCCCAGGTGTTTTCTGAAATAGGGTATCCTTTCCAACGAATCAAGTATTCTAAGCGTCCTCTATGATACCGGGAGTCACATATCTGGGCCACCTCATAGATATCTTAAGAAGGGTCGTTGGGTACAGAGTTGCGGCTTGTTTTACGGGTCCATCTATCTTCAACAAAAGATTTTAGTTGAGAAGTGTGAAATACCGGATGAACGCGGCGTAAGCTTGATGGTAGCTGAAGCCGAAAGGCCACAGGGTTTATAACCCGAGAGATTTTGTAGGGCCCAATATATCTCGGGGATAGTTTTGAAGGATGTACCCAACGTGGTAGGAATTTGGTTGACAGGAGTACTTTAGAACCAACACCCCATTCTGGAACTGGTCTGCGGCGTTTATCTGCTTGGGTCCTGTTTCTTTCTTGGGCCTCCCTCAATCCCAGCCTAGCTTGGTTATGCGCCTCTTGGATAGTTGCCAATGAGACCTCGGCCGAAGGAACAGAACCCTCTATGTCAACTAATGGAAGTAAGGTGCGGGATGGTAACCATAAGTACAGAAAAAAGGGCTGATTCCGAGGGCAGAGTGTTTGGTGTGATTATAAGAAAATTCTGCCATAGGAAGTATCTGGACCCAATTGTCTTGCTGTTGGTTAACGAAACACCGGAGATACTGTTCTAATGTCCCGTTAAGGCGTTCCGTCTGTCCGTTGGATTGTGGATGGAATCCCGAGGTGAGGGCCCTCTCTATGCCCAAGCCTTTACAGAGAGCGGACCAGAAATGGGATGTATACTGGCTGCCTCTGTCCGAAATGATCTTAGTGGGTAGACCGTGTAACCTGAATATGTCCTTCAGGAATATTTCCGCCATACTGGAGGCAGAAGGTACTTTGGGCAAGGGTGAGAAATGTGCCAACTTTGTGAAAGAATCAATCACCACCATGATACAGGTACAACCTTGTGACTCTGGTAAGTTAACGATGAAATCAGTAGATATAGTGGACCAAGGACCCGTAGGAATGGCAGAGGGTTCCAATAATCCCAGGGGTCGTTGCGTGGTGGATTTGTTCCGAAGGCAGGTGGTACAAGATTGTACATATTGTTTGGTATCTTCTCTCATGTTGGGCCAGAAGAAGTGTCGTATTAGAAAATCCTGTGTACAACGAATACCACGATGTCCGGCAAACTTTGAGTCATGACACCAGGATAACGCCGTCTTCCTTAATGCTGGCGTGGGTACGTACAATTTATCTTTTACCAGATAAAGTCTGTCTTTAATGACATACTCCGACCGGTTGTCATGCATTTCATCCTCGAATCTTCCTCTTGAATTGTCCCTGACACGTTGTAAAAAGGTAGAAACAACTCCAATTCTTTGTGTTCTAGGAAACATCAACTCCTTTGTGGATTCCGATTCAGACAGATAATCACTGCGCCGGGACAGGGCATCAGCTACCAGGTTTTGTTCGCCTGGGATATAGGTGATCTCGAAGTCAAACTGGGCAAAGAAATGTGCCCATCTTGCCTGCCTAGTGTTATAGCACTCAAATTGACGTAACACTTGCAGATTTTTGTGATCAGTCCGAAGGGTAAAAGGATGTTCCCCACCTTGGAGGAGGTGACGCCATTCAGCACAGGCTAGTTTCATTGCGAGTAACTCTCGCTCTATAACTGAGTAATTCCGTTGACTGATGTTCAGGGTTTTGGAGAAATAGGACACCGGGTGTTCCTTACCATGGTGTTCTTGTAGCAAGACCGCTCCTACAGCGGCTGAAGAGGCGTCAGTTTCCACGATGAAAGGACTGTGCTGATCGGGTTGTCTTAGGACAGGAGCTGAACAAAAGGTCTGTTTTAGTTGTTGAAAACTCTTCTCCGCCTGAGGAGACCATTGAAATGGAGAGGAGGATTTCTTCAGAAGAGTGGAAGTACCTGTAGAGAGAAATTTGGGATGAATTTTCGATAGAAGTTAGAAAGGCCAAGAAATCTCTGAATGTCCTTAACCGTCTTAGGGGATGGCCAGTCAAGGATGGAATTGACTTTTTGAGGGTCCATTGCAATGCCCTCTGAGGAAAGGATGTAACCTAAGTAGGAAATGGATTTAGCCGAAAAGACACATTTTTCAAGTTTAACTGAAAGATGGTTTTTTTGCAACCTGTGGAATACCTCCAGGGCGTGGGCAACATGTTC
Organism: Ambystoma mexicanum; assembly: GCF_040938575.1. NCBI lineage: Eukaryota > Metazoa > Chordata > Amphibia > Caudata > Ambystomatidae > Ambystoma > Ambystoma mexicanum. The sequence continues at coordinate 1,249,566,647 of NC_090930.1, read as the reverse complement.
TTCTTGAGTGCGAGAGAAAACAAGGATATCATCTAAGTAGATGAGTACTGAATGACCCAAGAGATCAGAAAAAAGTCTGTCCATGATGCGTTGGAAAATGGAAGGGGCATTGACAAGGCCAAATGGCATTACTTGTCACAATACACAATAATAGGAGGAGAGGTCGACACTCTCCCCCGAACCACAGAAGCCGAATGAAGTCGACCCTCCCACCGTGGTTGGCACAGGTACCTGATATATATATATAGACAGGACACCACGTGGCAGCCAGTGGGGGGAAGAGGGTTAGGGAGAGGTTGTGGACAGGGTGAGGGGTTTTAGGAACACCGGATAGAGGGTATAGGAAAACCTAGTTTGGATAGGACTGGGGAAGTACAGGGAAAAAGCCTACACTTAGTAATACTTATAACATCATACTCTGCAATACTCTGATTACTTGATTTCATATGTGGTATTACTGCCTGTTACCTGATAACCCATACCTTGAGAACATCTTAATACATGTATCTCACACACTGTATGTCATTGACATGAAACAACAAAGCATGATTAGCAGATGAAACATACGATGGGAATACTCCCAAGATGAAGACATGACACATGGCCCCTTGGGCTGGTATATGCAACACTTATAGCAACTAACAAGTACCACAAGCACGACAATAATTAAACGTGTAGAACATAAAGATTTGTCGAATGCTTCCTTGCAGCAGAACAGAAAAATGTGCACAGTCTCTCAACGCCGAGTACTTCTATGAGCATGCTCGTAATCACATGTGCATTTCATTAATGACCAATAAACCCTTTCCGCACTTATCTTGTGTCCGGGAAGCTCCTGAGCCTTCCCGGACGTTGAATGCTGTCGCCCGTAGCAGCCGTGAAGATCACTCCTCTCCCCGCTGCAAAGTGCTCACGCCCGCCGCCGCCGTGTTCCTGCCAATTTCATAGCGGGCGGCTCCTGACTTCTCCGAATGCTGCTCCGACCGACGCAGCTTCGACCTCCAAACAAAATAAGCCACACCTGCCGCGTGGCGTGGGCCGCTCATAAACCGTTAGCAATCATGATCAGCTGGCCCCACGCGCGCACGGCAGTAAACTACCCAGCCTCCCAAGTACTGCTGGGAATTGTAGTTTTGTTGGAATTTTCAGTGTTTTAGCCCTTTGAGCCCAGTGTACACATGCTTGCCCTTATTCCTGACATTACCTCCTCTCCGAGGGCCCTCCCCAGGACCTGGTTTATCCGGATGTTGTCGATGAAATTGTTTAACCAACCTTGGAGCATGTACTGATTCCGCCAGCTCCCAAGAACAGTCCTCCGGCCCATAACCTGTCCAGTTAATCAGGTACCATAACCGTTGATTCCTTATTTTTGCATCCAGAATACTTTTCACTTCATACTCCATCTGACCTTCTTTCATGATGGCTGGTGGTCTCTTAGCAGTCATCCCCGGAGCTGCGGGTTTAAGTAAAGAGACATGGAATACCGGATGGATAGGTACATTTCTTGGCAAACGTAATTTCATTGCAGTGGCTGACACACATTTAATTATCACGTAAGGCCCAATGAAACGAGGCAGAAATTTTCGCGAGCCTATCATGGCTAAATTTCGTGTGGATAACCACACCTTATCTCCCACTGCATATTTAGGACCTGCTTGTCTATGTCTGTCAGCTTGACTTTTATATTGTCTTTTTGCTTGTTCTAAATTTGCCCATGCCTTTTGCCTGATCTCCAGAAGCAACTGCTTTCGCTCTTGTAACGCGGGGATTTGTCCCACTTCTGGCAAATGTTCGGGTAGCATATTCTGCACTTGTCCATATAAACATTCATTTGGTGCCATTCCCAGGGAAGTGTGATAGGTATTATTGTAGGTGAATTCTGCCAACCATAACGCTTGTACCCAAGAATCTCTGCCATCTCCCAAGTACCCTCTTAAATATTGCTCTAGAGTCTGATTAACGCGCTCTGTTTGCCCATCAGTTTGAGGATGATAGCTGGTAGAGAGCGCACAGTTGATTCCCAGCATCTGACAAAAGGCACGCCAAAACCTGGAGGTGAATTGTGAACCTCTATCCGATATTATAGACTTTGGTAACCCATGCAATCTGACCACATGTTGCAAGAATAACTCTGCCAACTTTCCTGCTCCTGGTATTCCTGCACATGGAACAAAGTGAGCCTGCTTAGACATGAAGTCCACTACTACCCAAATGGTATCATAACCATTATCAGGAGGTAAATCCGTAATGAAATCCATCGAAATGGAAGTCCATAGCTGACTTGGGGTTGGTAAGGGCTGTAACAACCCTCTCTTCTTCCCATGCTCTGCCTTGTTACGTGCACAATTCTCACACAACCTTAAGTACTTCTCTGAGTCTTGTTTTACTGTGGGCCACCAGAAATATTTCCCTAGCATCTCTTGCATTTTTCTCAAACCTGCATGCCCTGCCAATGGAGAATTATGGCACCAGTATAATGCTTGCTTCTGTAATTCCTTGGTGGGCAAGTACAGTCTACCCTGATGATAGGGTAAGCCTTCTCGTAGGGTACGTGCGGGATGTGTTTTACACCATTACTGCAGTTGTCTAACTGGTAAAGCCTTCTTGACCTGCTCAATGATTTTCTGTGTAATAGCCCCGACAATTCTTTCAGGTGAAATAACAGTTTTAATTTCCCCTACTGAATTATCCACATTTTGTTGTCTAGACAAAGCATCCGCTTTTCCATTCTTACTACCTGGTCTGAATGTAACCACAAAGTCAAATTCATTAAAATATTGAGACCAACGTAGTTGCCTAGGGCTTAGTGATTGTGCCGTTGTGAAGTATTGCACGTTTTTGTGGTCTGTTACCACCACCACCTGATGTCTTGCACCCATCAAATAATGTCTCCATTCCACAAATGCTAATCGAATGGCCAATAATTCTTTATCCGTAATAGAATAGTTTTGTTCACACCCTGACAATTTCTTAGAAAAAAAAGCCACAGGATGCAAAATTCCCTCTTCATCCTTTTGTGATAGAATAGCTCCTACTGCTACATTACTAGCATCAGTTTCCACCTGAAAGGCTCTCTCTAGTTTAGGATGCCTTAACACAGGAGCGGTAGTAAACGCTGTTTTTAGTTGTTGAAATGCTTGCTCTGCCTCCACACTCCATGTAAATCTCACTGCCTTTTTTAGTAGTTGTGTAATTGGACTAACGATCTTGGAGAAATTGCCAATAAAACGTCTGTAGAAATTAGCAAACCCCAAGAAGGATTGCATATCTTTTATACATTGTGGAGAAGGCCAATTCACTACTGCTTGCACCTTCCTTGGGTCCATCACAATCCCGGTGTTTGTCAATATAAAACCCAGAAATTCCACCTGACTTACATGAAATGCGCATTTCTCTGATTTCACACATAATTGATATTCTTGTAACCTTTTCAACACTGCTGTTACATGTTTTACATGTTGTTCTGGGGAATCTGAATAAATCAATATATCATCAATGTACACAATTACAAAGAGATCAATAAACTCATGCAATACTTCTTGCATAAAAAACTGAAAAGCAGCAGGGGCATTACACAAACCAAACGGCATGACAAGATACTCAAATAATCCAAACTTTGTTCTGAATGCCGTCTTCCACTCATCTCCCTCCTTCACCCGTATCAAATGATAGGCTCCCCTTAAATCCAATTTGGTATAAATCTTTGCATTCTTTACTTGGTCCAATAGAACCAAAATCAAAGGTAAAGGGAATCGATTCTTGATGGTCACCTTGTTTAGTGCCCGATAGTCTATGCATGTGTGTAGCGTCCCTTCCTTTTTAGGGACAAAAAATAATGGAGAAGAAACTGGAGAAGTAGAGTGCCTAATAAATCCTTTAGACAACATTTCATCAAGATACTCTCGTAAGTGTTCATTTTCCTTCTCTGTAAGGGCATATATTCTACTACAAGGTAATTTCGCCCCTTCTTCTAGTTCAATAACACAATCATAGGTCCTATGAGGAGGCAACTGCTCCGCCACTCTTTTGTCAAACACTTTTGCAAATTCCATGTTCTGTGAGGGAATTCCTTTTTCCACTGCTCCCACCACTTGGGGCCCTACTACCTTCTCAATTAACAATGCTGTGGGGCCTGTTTCAAGCAGCATGTGTTCTTGACACCGTTGTTCATCAAACCTTACTGTCCGTAGTACCCAATCAATTTGCGGGTTATGTAATCTTAACCATGGCATTCCCAGAATCAACCCAAATTGCGGGGCTGCTATAAGGTCAAAGGTAATTAGTTCTTGATGACCTCCTTCACAAATCATTTCCAATTCCTCAGTCTGTTGTCGTATGGGACCTGATATTAATGTTGAACCATCTACCGACTGGACTCCTTCTACCTGCTGCTTGTCAACTACAGGTAACCCTAACTGAGTAGCCAGTGATATGTCTACAAAGTTACCTGTGGCCCCTGAGTCCACCATCGCCCTAACCTCCTGTTTCGTCAAAGCAAAACATAATGTAACAAGAATGTAAAAATGGGAAGTTGTCCCACCCACCATGTTTGCAATCCACCTGGGGAATCTTACTTCTAATGGGCCTGACACCTGTGTTCCCCTCAAGGCCGGCCCAATTCTTTTCCCGCCTCCTTTGAACTCTTTTCACCACTCTTCTGAGGAGTATTGGGACATGTTCGTATAAAATGCCCTGATTGCCCACAATACAAACACAACTTATTGGACCTACGTTGTTCCTTTTCTGCCGCCGATAATGGCCCTCTGACACTTCCAATCTGCATTGGTTCTGCTTCACTTGCCCTTCCTCCTCTACTTCTGCCTAGTCGTACAAAAGCTGCTACTTCTGGTCTCTTTTTATCACCTTTCCTTTCATTCATGCGATGATCCAACCTCAGCGCTAAATCTATCATAGCAGTACATGTGCTCGGTTGAGGCTCCACTTGTGCAATGGCATCTTTTAATTCCTTCCGTAATCCTTGGTAAAACAATACTGTTTGTTTGGCTGTTGGCCAGTCTGTCTCTATGACTAGCCTGTTAAACTGAGTTACATACGTTACTAGGTCCCGCACTCCTTGTTTTAATCCCAATAATTCCTTATCCTGAGCTAGAGATACCTCTCGGCGATCGAATAGCCGGCCAAATTCCGTCAAAAACCCATCCCAGTTATATAATAGGGGATCATCCTTTTGTACCAAGGGCATTGCCCATGCTGCAGCATCCCCGGTTAAATAGGAAATGACAAAAGCCGTTCTAGCTTGAATAGTCTCGAAGGCCGTAGGTTTACACAGGAAATGTAATCTACACTGTGTAAGGAACATCATGTACTTTCTGGGATCCCCCGAAAAACGCTCAGGGGCTGCCAAGGGGACACTACTGGGAGGGTGGACAATTACCGTGGAATTCTGACTAGAAGAGGCAACTCCCATTGCACCTACCCCCTCCAAAGGAGTTCTCTGAGCAACCAAACTTTGAACTTGAGTCTTCAGATTATCAGCTTCTTGTCTTGTCTGAGCTAATTCTAACTGCATATCTTGTAGGGCCTTTAGCACATCGGCCAAAGGCGGAGGAGTCGCTTCCATTTGGCTTGGGTGGTTTGAGTATCCCAATATGGGGGTGGCTTATTATGTCACAATACACAATAATAGGAGGAGAGGTCGACACTCTCCCTCGAACCACAGAAGCCGAATGAAGTCGACCCTCCCACCGTGGTTGGCACAGGTACCTGATATATATATATAGACAGGACACCACGTGGCAGCCAGTGGGGGGAAGAGGGTTAGGGAGAGGTTGTGGACAGGGTGAGGGGTTTTAGGAACACCGGATAGAGGATATAGGAAAACCTAGTTTGGATAGGACTGGGGGAAGTACAGGGAAAAAGCCTACACTTAGTAATACTTATAACATCATACTCTGCAATACTCTGATTACTTGATTTAATATGTGGTATTACTGCCTGTTACCTGATAACCCATACCTTGAGAACATCTTAATACATGTATCTCACACACTGTATGTCATTGACATGAAACAACAAAGCATGATTAGCAGATGAAACATACGATGGGAATACTCCCAAGATGAAGACATGACACATGGCCCCTTGGGCTGGTATATGCAACACTTATAGCAACTAACAAGTACCACAAGCACGACAATAATTAAACGTGTAGAACATAAAGATTTGTCGAATGCTTCCTTGCAGCAGAACAGAAAAATGTGCACAGTCTCTCAACGCCGAGTACTTCTATGAGCATGCTCGTAATCACATGTGCATTTCATTAATGACCAATAAACCCTTTCCGCACTTATCTTGTGTCCGGGAAGCTCCTGAGCCTTCCCGGACGTTGAATGCTGTCGCCCGTAGCAGCCGTGAAGATCACTCCTCTCCCCGCTGCAAAGTGCTCACGCCCGCCGCCTCCGTGTTCCTGCCAATTTCATAGCGGGCGGCTCCTGACTTCTCCGAATGCTGCTCCGACCGACGCAGCTTCGACCTCCAAACAAAATAAGCCACACCTGCCGCGCGGCGTGGGCCGCTCATAAACCGTTAGCAATCATGATCAGCTGGCACCACGCGCGCACGGCAGTAAACTACCCAGCCTCCCAAGTACTGCTGGGAATTGTAGTTTTGTTGGAATTTTCAGTGTTTTAGCCCTCTGAGGCCAGTGTACACATGCTTGCCCTTATTCCTGACATTACTTGATATTCATAAAGTCCAAAGGGGGTCGTAAACGCAGTCTTCCACTCATCTCCAGAGTGAATACGAAGCAAATGATAAGCGTTCCGTAAATCTAGTTTAGTAAATATCGTGGCCGACTGAACGGCGTGAATGATTTCTGAGATGAGTGGCATGGGATACCTGTCTTTTGTAGTTACCTTGTTTAGTCCCCTGTAATCGATACACGGACGCAGTTCTAGTGTGTCTTTCTTGGGAATAAAAAATAAAGAGGCACCTGCAGGAGATCTAGAAGGCCTGATCAGGTCATTGGCCAGATTCTTATCAAGGTATTCATGCAGATATCTTCTTTCTTGGAGTGTCAAAGAAAACATACGACAAAAAGGGACCAAAGCCCCCGGATGCAGATCAATTTTGCAATCTTCAGGTCTGTGAGGTGGAAGCTCAAGAGGTATCTTCTCTGTAACTACATCAGTGTATTCATTGAGAAAGGAAGGTAAACAATGTATTGTCTTTGATTCTGTACCGTTGGTGGTTTGGATAGTAGTAAAGGCAGGTTTGGGCAGACAGTTCTTTTTACAGAAGGTGGAGTGAAAACTTAAAAGGTTTCTGGTCCAATCTATAGAAGGGTTGTGTCGACGGAGCCAACCTATGCCCAGAATGAGAGGGAAGTGTGCTGCTCGGATAATGTCAAAGGATAGACGTTCAGAATGTTCCATGATGCACACAGTGAGGATCTCTGTGGAATGAGTAATCAGGCCTGAGCTTAAAGGTTCTCCATCAACACCTTCTACTTTCTGGTCTTCGGTCTTGGCTACTCGGATGAGTCCGTGGCTTTCTGCCCACTGAGTGTCTATGAAATTGCCAGCGGCCCCACAATCCAGAAGAGCCTGGGTCTGAATGGAGGTCTTGCCGATAAGTAGGGTAACTGCCATCACCATGAGTCTGTCATCATTACTTCCTTCCAATGTAGTGATTGAAAGGGTCACAAAGGGACTAGGACTCATCCCTCGGTAGTGAGTCCCCAAACTTACCGAGGGTGCCCGTTTCCCGAGCGTCTCGGGGGTACAGCTGGGCAGTCTCGAAGTAAATGCTTCGAAGATCCACAGTACATACACAGACTTCCTTCCCGTCTTCTTCTGCGTTCTTCAACCGTGAGAGGGGCACGAGTCGTGCCTATCTGCATAGGTTCTTCTCGCGTGGAGCGTGTCGAGGAAGGTGATGTCAGAGGGAGGGAAACAGGAGGTATAGGGATCCCCATCTTTGTCTTTCGACGCTCTGCTCGTCGTTCGGTTAATCGGAAATCTATTCGCAATGTAGCTGTGATGAGATCTGTAAAGGTGAGAGGTCTTTCTATGCGTGCCAGTTCGTCTTTGAGTTCTTCTCGCAGACCTCTCCGGAATATGGCGTATTGTGCCTGTTCTTGCCAGCCCGCCTCCGCAGCTATTTGTTTGAACAACGTGATGTAGGACATTAAGTCGGAGTTCCCTTGTCTAATGTCCAACAGGTCCTCCGAGGCCAAATACGTACTCTCCGTACGCAGGAAGGTCTGCTTCATCAATGTCTTGAATGCTTCATAGTCTTGTAACACGGGATCTGCTCTGTTGACCAGTGGGGTAGCCCAGGCCAGAGCATTGCCTGACATGTGAGTAATCATGAATCCGACCTTAGCGTGTCCGGAAGCAAATGCATGGGAACGGAATGAAAAATGTCAGTTGCAAGCATCCAAGAACTCCTTCAAATTCTTGGGCGTCCCTTCAAACTTCCCCGAGACTAAGGGCAAGGGAGGAAGATCCGAGGTAGGTGGGTCCCGTTCCGCCACCCTCTGCTGTAAGGCGGCATTAGCGCCCTTAAGATTTTGAACTTCTAAGTTCAGGTTCTGGACTGCTGCCACTAACTCCTGCACCTGTTGTGGAGTAGCCATAGGGATTTGCAGGCGTTGCAATCTGTCAGAGAATTCTTCCTCTGCTTGTGAAGAGTCTGATCCCCTGTCCTCCCCTTCCTCCTCACCTCTGATCTTTCGATGTGAAGCAAGCTTCGGATTGTCTTGTGTTCGATTCTTTCCCTTTTTTTTTGCAGGGAAGGACGACCGTGAAAGGACGCCACAGTGACACCCAATGGGTGAACTGTGGCTACCCTCCTCAGCCGTAATACAGTGGGGAAAAAGCCGGCGGCATAAAAAACCCCAGAAAGGAATGCGTCAACTGAAGAGATGAGTGAACTCGGAATATCCGGATTAACCTGAGTACGTCCAGTAGTAGTAAGTTTGGATCGCCACAACAATGTACAGGAAAAGGCAGGCAGTCCGTAGGCAAGCAGGAGTCGGTGCACAGGAAGAACAACAAAGTCACTGGGATAAGGCAAAGCAGTCCGTTACACAGAAAGTGGTCGATACACGGGAAGTAAACTCGTAGGTAAGACTGGAAGGAGGAAATGAAGGAAGGTAAGGCTGAAGTAAAGGAACACCAGACGGGAGGACGGGACAGGAGGAAGAAGGGAGCGGAAGGTAGAAGGAGAAGGGTAAAAGGAACAGAGGCGAAGAGATAAGGTGGAAATACAAAGAGCAAGGACGGGAGGAAAGCGAGGCAAGAAAGAGAGGGCAAAACTCTGAAGAGCGGGTACAAGGAGTACGAAAGCGCAGGCGATCAGGAAAACTGTTCGTTGCAACGCATCCGACCCCGGAAGTGAGCGGCTTATAAACGGGCGTCGGAATGCGTGAAAAAGACTAGACTCGTACTCTGCGCTTCGTTGTACGTGAAGGAACCAGTAATGGAGGACGCCGCTTCCATTTAGTCCACAGCCGCCAGGTTCCTTGAGGTATGACACATATCACCAGGCATCTACATTGGCTTACAGTTGAGAAGTGATGTTATTTAAGATTCTCTGTGGCACCCATAGAGATTTATATGGGCAGACTCCCCTTTCTTAAGGACTAATCTGAGGTGCAGCTTTTCTTCTCTTTTACTTCTTTCAGTGTATGCCTTTTGCTTAATGTGCCTAGGTATGATAGAATGTGAAGGGGCTTTTGCCTTTTCTGTAAAGGCCCCCCAACCTTGGAATGCTCTTCCACTGATTGTCAGAACCTTTAAACAAGACTCCAGATTTTACCTAAATAGACGTGCTTCTGCTGCTAATCCTCTCCTGCTATGCACACATATCTGTCTGCGGTGCAAAGTAACCTATGGGTGTAGATGCATGTTCGGACTGGACCCATGAGATTCCCTGAAGACACTTCCACAGGGGCCTTCAATATCATCATGAGGCAAACACTAAGCTCACAGAGCTCATGATGTGCACACTATTTTATAACAACATAGAAAATTATGTTGTGCTATGCTATTGAGTTGTATACTATTCTTGGCTGCCATTTGCATGGTCTCCACGCGCTCTGGCAAATCTGAAGGAGAGGGATGTCACTAAATGTATGCACTGATGCACTCTGAGCAGAGGCACCCTGATTTCTCTTTGGGGTCAGTTTCTAGGTGTTCTGCGTACAGTGCATAGAGGCATGTGAGTCCATACAGGAGCCTTGTTTGCCCATTTTGCTTGGATGCATTGGCTCCAAGAGTGGTATGTAAGACTGTTCTATACGTGTGGCATAGGCCACTATAGGAAATCAATCATTACATTTTACACCTCAAAGGGGTACGGACCTTCCTGTTAAATATACACTTTTATATCACATACAAACAAAGACAGGTGCAGATCACTATTTTCTTCAGTCTATCGTCCAATTAATGTGTTCACTAAACGCTATCCCTAAAACGAAGCACACCCTATCCCTGTGGGGTGTGCTGTCCCTAGGCAGGAGGTGGTGCACAGCCTATTTTATAGGATAGAATAGAGGGAAACTGTCCCTACCACCTCAATGAGTATTGGAAAACCACTAAAAATAGCTGGGATGCTTTCCCATAGCTATCCGCAAGGCCGGACAGTTCATGTGGGAATATTTTATGAGCGGCACAATACCATGATTTATTCACTCTACGTGTAGTGTGTACCTTCTGTCCAAGATAAATTACTCTTCTAAAAAGACAAAAAGGTAGGATACTTAGGTTTCTTGTTCATTTTCCTCATAGTATGCATTTCTTGAGTGCCTTCCTCAAAATAAAAAGGGAAAACATAGTTACAACTTTCCAATAAATGGGAGCATAACCAATAAAATGTCATCTAGACACATGGCATTTATGAATTTTACTTATACTGTGATTCTCAAGGATCGCTCAGAGATATCAGCACATTCACGTGGTCGACCGGTTTCGATGACATTACTACTGTAGTCATCTTCTTCAGACCAATTTCTTTTGTAAATGCAGCCAGTCATATACCCATCAGATAAGGTGGGGCATCCAACCCAGCCTTATCTCCTGTCCCACGTCTTGTATGAGTAATTTGTGAAGATAATCATGGCGGTCCCTTTTAAAGATCTGTCTAATAGGCTTTTGGCTGTTCCAGGATCACGAGGAAGGCAGCGAGGCTCCAAGAAGAATCTTCCACGTGGCCCTTGCAAAGTGACAATAATTGGACAATAGACTGAAGAAAATGGTGATCTGTACATGTTGTTGAAGTGTGGCATACTGATGTTTGTTTTTTGTTGTGAGGGGTGCTCAATTGCTATCTATGGGTGGGTTAGTTGGTATGTGTATTTTGTGTTGCAATGCAGAAGTTAAGTGGGATAATGCAGGGAGCAGCCAGAGACCCCGATGAGACGACAAACCTGAAACTAGATATAACTGGTCATAGCAAGGTATAGCAAGGCCTCCAAAAAATTATGAACGTCATCACAATGCATTAGTAGTCATGCAAATAACATGTTGTTCTTGCCATGCTCTTACCACGAGCCTCTTGCAGATATGACCCACTTTATTCTCATACATTGCCACTGTCAACCCCTGTCTCTGAGCCTTTCTCTCTCTCTCTCTCTCTCTCTCTCTCTCTCTCTCTCTCTCTCTCTTTTGCAAATGGACTGAAGATGACAGAGGTAGAAGTGCAAACGTAAAGAAGAAAAAGAGTGTGGATGGAAGAGAAGAGTTGTAAATAGAATGCAATGGAGCAAGAGGGGAGCAGTAGTCAAGTCGTGAGAGAACCAGTTTCGCAATTAAAGTTTTAATGGCTTGAAAGGAAAGAACTGTGTGAGCTTTCCTGATATTATAGAGCTAAACACTGCATGAATTAGCAGTATTGAAGATATGAGTAGAAGACAATAGCAAGGAGTCAAAGGTGATGCCAAGGTTGCGTGCATGTGGAGACCAGGGAATGCAATAAAACAGCAATGAAATAGAAGGAGGAAGAGGAGGCGGGGAAATGGTGGAAGAAGGAAAAGTAGAATTTCTAGAGAGATTGAGATGCAAAAAGCAAGAATGTATCCAAGATAGGATAGAAACTAAACAGACAGAAATATTAGCATGAATAGCATGCGAGAAAGTGGAGAAGGAAAGTAGAATCTCAGAATCTTCAGCAGAGAAGTGGCAGTATAGTCCAAAGAATTTGACAATTTCAGCAAAGGCTGAGGTATAGAGTGAGAAGAGGAGTCGGTCGAGAACAGATACTTGAGGAACACAGTGAAGCAAAAGAAAGGTGGTTTATAATTTTCCAGCCCAAGTGATATACATAGAGACATTTGAAAGATAGTATTAAAACCATATAAGGCCAGTGTCAGAAAATCCTAATGAGGAAAATGAAGAAAGAAGTGGCTGATGATACACACAGTGTCAAAAGCAGCAGAAGGATCAAGTAAAATTAAAAAGGAATGTATGCGGGCAGAGAATACAGAGTTAGAAACACTAATAAAAGAGCAGATGCCCAAATCCAGACTGAGGCAGAGAAAGCAAAGAGTTATGCTTAAGACATGTGGAAAGTTGGGCATAGACAATCTGTTCAAGGGTTTTTGAGAGTTAGGGTAGAAGAGAGTTAGATCGAAAATGATTAGGACTAGAATGATCAAATGAAGGCCTTTCAAGAATGTGTAGCAACAGCGAATGTTTAAAAAGGGATTGAAAATGGGTGAAGAGGAAGAATTTCAAAATAGCGATGAGAAAAGGAAGAAGGGTAGGAAAGACAGTGACAGTAAGAGACGAGTGAATGGGGTCAAGAGGAGAGTCAGTAGGATGAGCAAGATCAATACAATGAGATGTGTCTGAGTCAGAAAGAGGACAGAAAGTGGTCAATGTTAAAGGTACCAGAGAGGAGAAAGAGTAGAAAGACAGATTAAAGTTAAGAGCCGAGTATATAGAGAACCACAATATAAGGACTTTTACAGTAAAGAATTGAGTGATGTCTTTTGGGGTAAGATATGAAGAAAGGGAAGGTTCTGTGGGATGGGAAGATAGAATGCAATTCAGAATCAAAAATAGGCAGCATGTATGAGGAAGAGTGAGAGAATGAGATCAAAGTAGTGTTGCTTTTTAGCACTAAGTATAGATGAGTCATAAGTGGAAAGTAAGGAGGAAAAACAAGGAGCATGAGCTAATTATTGTGATTTTCTCTGTTTTTCAGCCTGATGAAGTAAAGAGCGTAATGTCATGAGGTGAAATATCAGCTAAGGTTGAGGAGTTTTATGAGAAAGCAAAAGAGGCGAGTAGGATGAAGAAAATCAAACATATAAAATAATACAATTTGAAACCTAGAAAGATCCTTAGTCAGAAATAGGCGTTGTGTAGACGACACAGGAAAAATACCAACACTAATCAACAAGCCAACTCTGAAGCAGATGGTATGCCATTCAAAGAGGTACAATGAGCCACATTTAAAAGGCATCCACAGTAGTCAAGAGTTTAATGCTCACCTCAGACAGAACTGTCTTGTCAATAATGTAAGTGGTCTTGTTAATGGCCATTTGCAATATTCTCAACAGACACAGTGTTCATTCATGGAACTACTATGATCACATGCCAGACAAAACAAAATATAATGTTGGACAACAACACATAGTAAAAGACAACACAATTATTGATATACCATCTCTAGAGTAGTGTCCACACTCTTATTAGTGGCAATAGATATTCATCTATCATGGGTTAAACTCAACAACTCATCCACTAGCTTTGGACGTGCCACAAACAAGGCTCATGCCAAAAAAGAAAACCTCTATTATTAATCACTTGAGCAGATGGAGGAACAGAAAACAAGCCGTCAGCACCATAATCAATAATATTCTTCCCTATTTCTAAATGATGATGTGCCAAAGCAATAGTGTGTTTCAAGGCCAAATTTGTCTGAGAGCAAGAGGTACCATAACCAGAACAGGATATGGATATAGCTTAAATATCTCTGTCTGACCTTCAATGATTTCCTATTGAAATTTCGAAGTATATCATCTTTCTAATAACTGTGAAATGTTGAACTATACACAAGTCAGGAAGATATAATGTTAAGAACTCCTACTGTGCAAGACAATAGCCCACATGACATGGTGATTATCCCAGCAGTAATCGCAAATGGATCGAGAGCAATGTAGCAAAAGATGCATTCTCCACTTAAAGCATGACTTTATGATGTCAGGAAAGCTGTGTTTCATTGTAGTACTATTCTACTTAATAGAAGTCGGAATAGGGACACATAAAAGATGCTGTGTTTGTTACTTCTACAAAACTGCTTCCTTTGCTGAAGTAGAAAAAGTTCCACACATAAAATGGTCTTGAAGTTGCAAGATGATGCAACGCATGGGCATAAATAAACATAGATGAAGGTACTTGGCGAACGAGAAGAAGTAGTATGAGGAGTTAGTGACTTATAAAAAGGGTTTATTTGGAATCAAATGGTCAAAACACCTAACTTTCTCTATTTCTATGTTGAAAGTTCTCTACCTAACAAAACCAAAGCTAAGGCTGTACATTAAGGTCCATAAATAGAAGTCCTTCATCCCCATCCTAACCAGCCAACTGGCTCTACCACTTTAGAAAAATGTAAGTATTACAGACCAGGACATAGGCTCTGGAGAGAGTTCTGCATGCTCCAACAGAGGGGATTTTATAGATTGTTCAACAAGAATGTGCTTCAGAGTTCTTGTAACACAGTAGGATATCCTTCCCAGTCTTTACATATAATTGTGGGCTTCACCCTCCCCTTTTTAACAAAGATAACAGTGTCTTGGTGTGAACATATCCATTCCTCCAGGATTTCTTGGAAACAAAAAAGAAGTAGCTTCTTTCTGTTCCACCTTCGAGGTGTTGGCACTCCCCACAATTTTGTAATCCTTAGACAGTTTACTTTTCTTTTCTGATCTTATATTACTTAGGACAGTTTTCAACCCTGGTTTGTCAAAGTTCATAATAACTTCCATGGCCTTTGTAGCTCTGATGCAAAGAGTTCATATATTTCTCTCTTCCACCTTTCATAAAGTATTTGAACACAGGTTTCTCAGGCTCCCTTAACCTTGATAGATTTTGCCAGTTATTGATTGCAATGTTCATATCATTCTCAATCCCCATTCCATACAGTATTTGCACACTCAGTTTTCTCAGGCTCCCCTAACCTTGATTGCTTTCTCCAGCCACTGTTCACAATGTTCATATCATTCTCAATTCCCCTTTCCTAGAGTATTTGGACAGACAGGATTCTCAGGCTCCGTAACATTAATAGCTTTCTCAGCTGTTCTTCACGTAGTTCACATCTATATCAATCCCCCTCTCATAGGGTTTTTGCGCACTGAGGTTTCTCAGGCTCCTCTAACCTTGATTGCTGCCATGGCCTTAACTCAATGTCTGTTGTGTTTAGGAGTGTGCTGAAATTAAATTACGTATTTGAGTAAGTATTCGACAGAATGCCGGCTGAAAATAAGATATTCGGCTTAATTAATTTTCACCCGAAGCCGAACAGTTTTACAAAATACATTAAGTATTGTTTTTATTTTGCCTGGAATCATTCAGGCATGTCATGTTAATACTTTAAAAGGATCATTAAGCAAATGTGCTGTCACTTTTTTGATTGACTGCAGAAAGAACAGGGGTGTGAAAGTGCAAACAAAGTCTCAACCCTTCATATGCTGGACAGACAGACTTCAATCTGGTAGCTCGCTGGGCAGGGCTGAGCTGAAGCAAAACTTTCAATATTTTTAATGTGAAATGAGATGTCTCTGGTATCTGTAGGGGTATTTTGTGAGCCCCAAAGACACAGGACTATCTGATATTATTCTAATATTGTGATCATGAGCGGCAAGCCAAAAACCAGACCCGGTGCATACTAGGGCACAATTTCTCAACATTGGTGGTATTTCATAGATGGTATCTCATTGGGGATTGGTATAGAGGCTTAGCACAGACTTACCAGGTCACCTGTAACTGCAATATTGAAAATCAGCTGCTTATGATTTGACCCAGCTCACAATGTTTTGGTGTACCTTACATTTTACCGTAGGTGGCAAAAAGAATAAAATACCTCCTTAGATTTGTACCTCTCTATGCTTTGTCACAAGTAATTAGGGCACACAATAAATAGACCAAAACGTGTTGAAATGTTTCATGCCATTTAAAAGCGATTGAGATTCATGACTAACACACAATGAAATATGCAATGCAATGAATTCACCATGACATTTCCTGTAAAGGGAAACCCACAACGCGATCTTACCATTCCCTTTGTAGTGACAGCAGGAACTATTCTTCGGGACAAAACAGGGCTGCTGGCGCCATTCACAACAACTGCCTCCACACAATAAAAACATTTCTCTCAGAATCAACTTCAATTACACTGCTAGCACTGGCTGGCCACATCACTGCCATCTATCGCTTTGAAAACGTTTCATTCATATTGAGTTTTAAGCTTTCATTGTATATACTTGAAATGTGCTTTTTGGATGATTTGGAAACACATGAAATAGCTATGTACATTTGTAGGTATACAAAGTTTGACAGCATGCAGCGGACAACAATATACAATCACGCAAACACACAACCTCACTTGGAACTGTATTCTCACCTGAAGCATGCTTGAAATATTCTTGCCAGGAGTTTCAGGGAAGGTTAGGTTGTATGTGCCCTCGGGATTGCCTCTTCTTCATCTGCTGCTGAGAGTATCTCTCACCACAGACTGCCTGGTCAGTGCTTACACACGGAAACCCTTCTTATCTGCTTCTCTCCCTTTCAGCTGGAAAAGCCCAACAAACAAACTGCTGTCTCTGAGAGCCAAGTCTTCCTCATTTTCTTCCCTCTGTGTTTCCTATTTTAAGGCCTTTATCTTCATCCTGCCCTTTCATGTGCATACTCCTACAGAAAGTGCAAGAACTGCCTGCCCCTTCATGAGGCCACATGCCAATCCGACACCTGCTATGAATAGTAAAACCTCTTGGAAGGTTCCGGAAAAACATGTTCTTTCCTTTCATCTTTGACCAGAATTTCAGCACAGCAAACAGATGCCTATGAGTAACATTTCTCTATGCTAGCTTCCTGCAGTAGAACACGAACAATGTAGCTTTTTTGAACGGTGTAATCTTTCACATTCCTTGGCTCATATCTTCAACACAAAAGCAGCTTTATTTCTTAAATTTTTCAAGCAACACCGCTTTAATTCTTACATTTTGCAATCAACACTGTAACCTCATGAAGCGGGCCAGTTTGTACCAAAGATCTGCACCAATGATTTGTACCAATGAGATATTGACTGAGCAGCCTCCATATTAGTGTGGAAGAGCAGGTAGACACATTTACCCAAATTCAAACCCACTCACAGCCATAATACTGGAAAAGCAGGAGAAGAGCTTCATGTGGGACCCCTTGTATTGTCCCTATACCACATTGAGTGTATCAGAGATGTTATGCACTCAGACAACCATATCGAATGTACCCTCACATTGAGAGAGTGGATGGATGTCTGTACGCACCATTAGACATTATGAAGAGCTGAAGTGACATCTGACAAGGGCAGAGTGATGTGATGAAGAAGCTATGTGAGAATATGATCAAACAATATGAAAATTCTTAAGGAGAACGCTGTAACTGATAAGTGTAAATACTCAGTAACGCAAGGTAGAAAAGATGTATAAAAGCATACTATAGAGGAATGCATAATGTGGCAAGGACCGCCATTATTGGAAAATGGACGCCGGCTTGTGTGAAGATCCATTCTAGCTACCTCAGAAACAGATCAGGGCTGAAAAGTCAGGAGATGCTGGGAAATGGTTTTGTGCACAAATGAAGAGGAGTCTAAGTTGGCCTAGGATCAAGGATACTATTTTAAGAATGGAGGCAGATGGATGAGTCATGGACATGACATATTTCTCTAAAATTAAAGGAGAAGAAAATATCTCTAGTGTATAAAGTCTATGTAAATTAGAGTGAGCAAGTCTCTAGAGGGCAAGGAGCAATAACACCGAGCTAAATTGAATCAAATAGCAGTATATAGTAGGTTGAAATGGAAACATTTGCAGTCTCCTCACATATGATTCAGAAGTCGAAAACAAGGGCAATTCATTAAGCCTTGAATGAAGATAAGGGATGTGCTTCCACTCCTTCAAATGCTCAAGAACAGACATCAACGGCAAGGACAACTACAGATGAGAATGTTCTGCTCATAGACGGTCTGATGAGAGATGATGGCCTAGTTGGGAAATTGGAGAGTAATCCAACGTGACTTAAGCACCTGGTTTTGATTTACTTACGTGCTGCTAGCAAGCGGAAAGTCCACGTTGGGGGGTAGGGGGTTCCAACCAATCAGTGGGCCTCTGGGCAATCTGCTATACAATGTTGCATAGACCAATCCACTAGCATTTTGTCCCCTACAATCAGCATTGTACATATTTAGTGGTAGTTTGAGGTGTGTCCCATAGATAAGAGACTCCAATGAAATACTAACTTGCATACTTTCTATATGTAGAGATGTTCCCCTAACCATCCCTTCCCGCCAGTAGGTTTTATAGTTTGCCATGTAGCATGATGTCATAGATGACGTATATTAGGGTATACGACATTTGTGTAATGAGGTTTGTGTGTGAGTGTGCAAGCATCTCTCTGATGTTTGTCAGTTGACCATGCTTTATTTAAATAAGAATAAAGTACTATTTGCCGTAATCCTTTATTCTTTCCAGTTGCTTGGTCTCAGATCTTAAATTGTTCATTCCATCTAGCACAAGAGGTGCTTCAGGGTTCTAGAGCACATAAGTGAGGGATTAACATTAGTAGGATAGCGTGTTTATGATAAGTAATTGTTAGTCCTACATTTCATTGCAACTCAGTCCATACTATATCATGGTGCGGTTCACAATGCTATGTTATAGCTACCATGCAAAGCTGGGTTCACACCCCTTTGTCTTTGTTTTTTATAAATTTACAGTACTGACGTACACCAGATTCACATCAGAGCCTCACACCAGAGACTCACACATCTTGCTGTTGGAGTCTTTATTTTTGATAAAATTCTGCTCCATCTGAAATTGGAAGCCTCCTTTTCGCTACATCTTGCTGTATTTTGAAGTTTAAAACCATTAAGCTGGAACAATAGTTTACAAACTTGCTATTGGAAAGAGGTGTTTTCCTTAAGGGATCATTGATTTGCTGATGACCTGTGTGAGTAATCTGAAAGTCACTGGTTCCAAACCACCAATTGCCATCCAAGTAATATAATTAAGTGGATTAATAGCTCGTTGGGTAGTGTGCCTGCAGCAGAAAACTATATTCAGCCTGCAGCTAAGGTTTTGAAGCAAGTAAAATGGCTCAGTGGAAAATGTGCCTGCAGCATAAATGTGCTTGTAATAATGAAACATAGGTTACAATTCCTGCCCTAAAACTCACTCAAGTTGCAAACATTAGTCCCTTTAAATTTGGTAAAAGTGACAGATGTTACTAAAGAATGTGGCTCCAAAGGATTGGAAATCGTACCAAAAAAATGAGTAGCTAAAATGCCCGGGTCTGTGGAAGCAGAGCTATTCCTCCCAACATTAGAGAGTTAAACACGAGGGATATTTGTGTAATAATGATGAGGAGATACAAGTTACAATTTAGAAACACTGGACCAAATGGATGTACAAGTGAAGCAAATAAGTAAAATAAGCATGCACATGTAAATTAAAGATCTGGCAATCAGAACTGCCCCTAACCTATAGGGTCAGCCGTGAAACATGGAGGTCTCAGCATTCCTTATATATTTTTAGCTGCTTGTCTTTTACCATGCCCCAAAATACCAACACACATGCACCACCTGAAAAACAAAGACAAATACTATGTATTAATGAAGATTTTTTTCAAATGCCTCATTCCCACTCAGTAACACCGGAAGAAAGCATGGCTTTAACATCCCAAAGGTTTGTATTCAGTACCACTACTGCTGTCAAGAGGGTGCTAATTGATGTAATCACTCCTATTGCATTTCAGTGCCTTGCTGTAGGCAGAAGAATAAAGTCAGTACAGGCCAAAAATGAACATTCTAAAATACAAGTAGACACATCCCGGTCTCCCCTCACAGTGATTGCTGCATGTATTTCATACTTTAGGGCTAGTTTTAGTTTGATTGGGTCCTGCACACCACGTGACACCCATGAATGCACACAAATACAATTACTGCTGTTATTTAACTGTTTCTTTTCTGACAATGTATTACTTTCATGGATTACACAAAACATTGTATGTTGACAACAAAGAAGAGGAATGCAAACAAAAATGGATGTTCAATTTTTTAAGTGTGGTTTTTCATTTACATATGTCTACATAACTTTATATGTTAAAAAGGCAATTATTCGGCTCCATATTCGGCTTTGGCTGAATACTTGTCCAACTATTTGGTATTTGTCCGAAATCTTAAATCTACTATTCAGTACACCCCTAGTCCAGTTTCTCAGGCTCCCGTAACCTCATTGGCTCTCTTAGACTTCACTCAATGTCTCTGTCGAGTTTCTCAAGCTCCCGTAAGCTCGTCGGTTCTTGTATCCTTCACTCACAGTCTTTGTCCGGTTTCTCAGGCACCTGTAACCTAGTTGGATCTCGTAGCCTTGATTCAAAGTCTCTTTTGGTTTTCTCAGGCTCCCCTAACGTTGTTGGCTCTCCTTTTTTGCTACTTGACTCACTGGCTATGGTCCAACATATGAGGATCTCAGGGACCCAGGTTCCCTAAACCAGTCTGCTGTCAGCATCAGTTATGGGCCTGCCAACCCACCACAGCTTTTTCGTGGTTGTGCCACCAGATGAGAACATTGTGCTTCTGTCTCTACTTCTCCTCTGACCTTGACTTCCCAATAGGGTAGCCGGCCAACACTTAGGTGTTCGACTAGCGCTTCATTCACCCTCCTTTCTGCCACGGACTCCATGGCCGAGCGTGGCTCTGCCCCTCAAGGACAACAATACTGCAGAGGCTCCTCTCCGTGTAGAAGTCTCACTGCCTCCATGGGAGTCTCTCTCTTATTATACATGTCACAGAAAAACACGGAAAGGTGTCCTTCTCTGCTGGCTATGGCGTTCAGGTTGCCTGAAGTAAAAGAGAAAAATTTCAGTGTTCTGTGAATTCAAAACAGAAGTAACAGTCTTTTAAGTTTCAATGTAGGCAGACAATGTATTTCAGATCGTGAGTTCCTTTTCAGAATAGTAGCCCTTTTCCCAGAGTAGGGAGTCACTCCCAGTGAGGTCCCACTTGCCCAGACCCCCATGGATGGTCTTGAAGAGAAGGCTCACTTCCCTAGCCTCGGGAGAAGGGATGAACACCCTGGATTCATCACAGTACCAGAATGTCTTTCCTGGGTTACTGTCCTATCAGATGCCAAAAGAGGACAGAATCTATAGGCAATGTGTACATAATATTTGGATTGACCTGTAAACTGCCTATATATAATTCTGCAACCCTGCCACACCCAAATACATGGATTTACTTCACTGAAGAAAATTCACCCTTTTAAAGATCAACTGATGTCTGGTTATGATGTATCTTGTCTACAAATGACCCCCCCAAACATGAGGAATATGAAGCAGAATGATGATATCACTGAAATATGGTGAGGCCTTGTCACCCATAACCACCAGTTGCCCACAACTCTTTTTCTCAACCTCAGAATGAGCCTTAAGGATGTGAACACTAGTCTTAGTAGCTGAAAAAGTATGAAAAGGACATACGTTGTGGGTATTATAAAGTTGATATTGGCATGTATGAGCAACAGAGGAGACATGAAGACGTAAGGAAAAATAGGGATAAAAAATGACACCAAAGTTACAAGCCGAAGACAGGAAAGAAAGGGGGTCAAGAGGAAAATAATTGGAAGGAGGAGAGGAACAGCCACAAAGAGGAGGCTCAGTACAAGAATTTCTGAGAGCAGATGAGTGGAATTGAAAGTAATGTGACACACTCTATCGAATACTGCATCTGAGTCCAATAGAATAGGAAAGCGGATAGCTTCGAGCTTCGAAAAGAATTATGACAATTACTGACATGAATAAGAGAGCTTTACGTTGAAGGGGAGGTCTAGGGGGTGGAATCCAGCTTGATGGGAGGAAGATGGGAGTTAGAGTTAAAGTAGAGAGAGAGAGTTGAGAACAGTGAACCCATTACCGAAGTATGGAATGATAAAAAAAGAGGAGGTAGTTAGAGAGCAGAGAAGGATTGAGAGCCTGTTTGTCAAGAATTGATAGAATAGTAACATGCTTGAAAGAAAATGATTAACACCAAAGGAGTCAAATAAGAATGAATAATTAAATCCTACAACGTGAGCAGACCTGATAAGGAGGCTAGCTCATGTTTAATATCCTGATCAAGTCCCTTACAACATCTACTCAATTTGTTTCGCACATTTCGTCTTTACAGTTAACTTCCAAAACCAAGTGATATCAAACTAAACCGCCATGGAATCAACTCAGAAGTTGTGAAATGATGTTCCACAGTACTCAAACATCAGTTCAAAAAGTAATATAAAGTATTGTATCTAACTCATCTTCGACCAATTCGCGTTTCCAATAACAAAACTCATTGCCATGTCCTCTTAAGAAAACACGCATTGGCTTACACGTGAACTGAAATGAGCAGGTGTCATGACTTTATTGAACCTCTCTCTTTCCCTAAGAATTTTGACATTTATTGGATGTTCCCTGAAAGTCTTTGTTTTAATAAATGAGCATGAGGAAAACACCACCTTCAAAAAAGTGTTTTGGTCTCCAGCACTGGAACAACTCCTGTCAAATTATACCTACCTGGAAACTACACATGAAATTGGTCCACTTTCCTAAATTGATCTGTTGGTGTCACAAACCTTTTGGGAGATGGGCACTTGGGTGCCTGTCTCTTTGGTCCAAAGATTATATAAATATCTGTTCTCAGTACCAGTCTGCTTCAGAGGAATGCCAGTTACCCCGAGTATTATGGCTGCATCTCCTCACTTGCACCAAAAAGGTATCCATGCATTATCAAAAGGCATCTGAATTAGCGCATCTTAGATGGCCTATTCCGATGTCCTTTTTCCCCCCTTTGCACGTTTCCGCAAAAAAGGGGTGTTTAAGGGCATTTAAAAGTGCATCCTGAATTCACAAACAGGGTGACCTTTTAAATGCCCTGAAATGATGGTCATCCTCATGTGCCGTTTCCGATCCAGCCATGATTTGTTTTTGAAGAGTAAGGCCAGGTGCTAAACCCTGGCTGTCTCACTAATATTTTCATCCCCCATTTATCCCCCAAGCAGGGATGGACACGTTTTGTTTTTCTTCTGATAATTTCACAGAAAAAGGCCCTTGTACCAACTGCGTGGCTCCTGGGAGCCAGTCATATATTAGTATTGTAATGTATGCAAAGAGGCTAAATAGTGGATTTTTATACCACTCTCCGGCCCCTGCTGGAGAGCGCAGGCCAACTTTAATACTAAGGGGATCTGTGCATTTCAGCAATGAGGGCAAATGAAAGGGGCACATTTTTTGTGCTCCTTTAATTTGTGCTCATATATGAGAATCTGGCCCAGTTTGTATATACTTGGCTATATGTTGCTTCAACGTGTTGCCAAGCAACAGCTATGAACAAAATCCAGCTTCTTTCATGAACTATTGGCAATGCATGTCAAACTCACTTGTAAAATAAGCCTTTTATGTTTCCTCGTTTTCTATCTCTACTCTGCAATCTGGACTACTTGTAGAAGACAGAATTGATTTCTGTCAAAGTGTTTGCCAGGACTGGAAGATAGCCATAGAACATTGTTTATGCTAAACATGATTCAGGGATCTAAAATGATACCCTAATCACCAATACCATCTAATTTCACATGTGCACTCTCTCAATTCTAGTCATAACTCTTCTCACAGCTCCACTCGCACGTTCCCATTTCCAATAATATCTGAACTCATGTGACCACTCACGTCTCCACTCACAGCTAAACTCAAATCAACATTTGCATTCTGCTCTCGTTGCATCAACGTCCTTGTGTCAACCTTCATATATACACATTTATAACTACGTGCTCACTCATGACATCCACACTTGCTTCACCTCTCAAGTCGCTATTTAGATGGCGGCACTCTCCTCTGATCTCTCAGCCAATCGAACATCAGCACACTGAGCTCCACTATATCTCGGCAAGGGACCTCGGCACATTTCTCCACCTATGGCCTATTTACAGCTACACTAACACTGACGCTCACATCAGTGTTGGTGTCGTGACGCAGCACTTCATCATGACCTCTACCTACAGCTGAACCTTTGTGCATGCCCACCTCTTCATGTATCTATCGATTGCCATTGCCCTGCTCAAGTCGCCACCTAAAACACCACTGAAGGCCCTACTCACACCGCTCCTTAGTATGACTCCCAATGTCAACACCTCTGCAACTCTTCCACCACATATGTTCTTATAGCGACCAGTTTCAACTTATGTTTAATGGTATTACAACGTGCTTTGACCTAAGAGCTTGCTAAGTAGCTGCTTGGAGTTTTTTTCCTAGTCAGAAGACCGTTTGAATTACGAAATGTCCTCCTGTCTCTTTTAAATATCAATAAATAGAAATCCCAGCGTTTGAGTTTGGCCAGACTCCTTTCACTCAGCCCTGGTTGTTGCTATGATTCTATTGACTCTCAGATGATTCGACTCGATTTCCCATACACCGATTCAGACTGAGGTTTTGTAGCTTACGCAAAACATGGGCCTCCTCAAGAGTTTGGCGGTGACCCTTAAATGCGGCGGTAACGTTAATACCACCGCATTTAAGGGTCCTCCAAATCAGAGGTGTGGTGGATTTACCCCTAGCTCTGAGCTGGGGGGAAATCCCCTGCGATTTTGCTGCATTTTAGTGCTATTACCGCTGGCGGTAATAGCACCGAACATTCCCCATTGGGCGCGATGGGGAATGGAAAATTCCCGAATGGGCCCAATGGGGAATGGGGACTTACTGTTCCGCCAAACCCATGATCCGGCGCTAATAACGCCGGGGGTTTGGCAGTAGGGCTAATAGCCCTGGCGGTAATACCACCGGGGTTAGCGGCCTACTCGTGATGAGGCCCTTAGTAAAACGTCTGTAAAAACATGAACATCTAAAGCCTATAGGAAGTGCTCACCTTCGGCTTTTCTTCACGTCGACCGACAATAAGAAGTTAACTAGTGCAATGCCTCCCCGCCTGATATGGCGTATGTGCTGACTGATTCATCAGCATATCAAACACAAGACCAGGTCACCAGGGTTCACAGAGAAGTTTGAAACTTTAAAGTTGAGGCCAAACGCCCACCAAGAGCATCTCAAGAGGGCTCCGGTGTGCTCTGTTCGCTTTGAAATACATACATCACAGGGTGACATACCACAAGGCCCTAGCGGCCTGAATTAAAGATTATTCTTGCCTCTTAATTAGTTTTGGACGAAAACCTTGTTTCACACCTTTGGCAGGTTATTAAATCCAAGCCTGACACTTGGTTCCCGTTGCTATAAGATGTGGAAATGAATTTGACTTTTTCATTCTGGATAAATGATGCCACTGTAACCTAGTTTCCTTTTCATCATGCTTCCATGCAGGTTTTCTTTTCTGTCTATCTTCATGTTACCGTACGATATCAAAAATACAGATTGTAGCTATTACCTTCGGGGATATATTTCACTGAGAGGTTCCGAGTGGCATCTGATGGACAACGAGAGCGAAGATGGAGTTGCCTCTGATATCATTGTGAACACCAAGGTGAAATTCACCTTGAAGTTTACCACTACCCACTAAATCAATTTGTTTGCCCCCTGCTCGATTCCTTTGTAACTGCATGGGATGGAGGTGAGTCCAGAGGAGAGGAATGAGGGAACTATTCACAACATAAAAAGATCCCTGCCTTACCTCACTGTTGAGTCTGAATACCATTGTCGTCATGAGGTCAACATTCAGAATGAAATATTTGCTAATGGCTTTCTATGGAAGACATAGAGAACAAAACCTTTTCTGATAAAATATAACAGCCGTAGAGCATTTGGAAAGAGCTAAAAATACAATTAAACAATCGAGTTTATATACTGTATTTTCTTTTAATATATTGATTGTTTTATGAACAATTTTGTGAAAGGTTTGCTCTTGTTTAAACCATATCACGCAAAACAAAAGAAATCAAGTGAAACATGTTTATTCTTTGTTAACTCTATAAGAATATATAATTTCACATGTTCTCAACAATGTTAAAAGTGTGTAACCAATTCTATGTTAATCACTTAGTAAAAAAAGTGATGTTGTTTTCAAGAAAAACTCTGTGATGAAATGACACCTGTTCTATGGGTGTATAGTGTTAGGAAAGATTCTCTTTACTGCCCCTTTCCTTCCATCTTTATGGAACCCCCCAAACCTTTTGCTTTTATTTTTGAATCTGACCTGTACTTTTTGCAGTACATTGAAGCCTTAAGCTTCACTGCACTGGCCTTTGCTCACATGTTATGGGAAAACTGATATGTCCTTAAGGCTATCAGTACTGGTAAACAGTGTTTCCCTTAGTCGTGTTGCTACTTGAGGTTAGTTTTGTATCACTTGTGGTAACTTTTTATCATTGCACAAAGCAGCTTACACTGCAGTGCTAAGGGGTGCATTTTTGTTTTGTCCTAGACTAAAACTCAGAGGATTTTTGGTTACTCTAGATGTATTTAAAGATGGGCTGGTGGCAGCAGTGACTTTTCCCCACTTTTGGGGAGTTTCATTTTAGCTTTACCGCGTTTAATGTGTTTGGCTTCTGACTATGGCTACTGGTCAAACACGGCCGTGCCACAAGATTTTCGCCTGTTCTTTTTGCCATCTTTTTGTTTACCCTTCTTCCTGGCCAGGAAGTTCCTTAGAAGGACTTCCAGTGCCCAGGAAAGCAGCAGTTTTTGGTGGGCTACTGGAAGGCTATGTGTGTTTGCAGGCAGGATGTGGGCTTGGTCAGTCTGACCCTAATCCTCATCCTGGTTTCTCTGTGTCTGAGTGGTAAGCATGAGTGTTCCCGCCAGTGCTCCTGATTGGGGCACTGTGGGGTGTGTGTGTGGGCTAGTCCTGCTATTGTCTAGTGGGAGTTTCAACACCTACCTGGCTCCTAGAATAGGAAGGGGATCCCTGCATCCATTCTTCAGAGATCCTGGAGAAACCTGAAGGAGCCAAGTGTCCTGTCCAGCTGAGAGACCCGCACAGAAACCTGAAACCTGACTGAAAGAGGCCTGGAAACTGAATTCTGCTGCAGTCCTGGTGGAGCGACCCTCCATTCCTGACATCTGCTCAGTGCCCAGCACAATAACCACCTTCGGAAGTGCCCTGGAACCGTCCTGTGGCTGACCAGCTTTGTTTTTGGGCTCCTGTGATAACTTGGCACACCCTCAGCTACTACTGCAACAACACCATATGTGAAATTTCGGCATCCTAGCATAAAGGGGTCACAAGAAAGACCGGAAAGTCCGACCGCAGCTACTGAGTCCTGTTGCATCGCAGTGTGCAGCGTACACCATCCAAAACCTGCTTACCTGACATGAGTCTAGTCCTGAGAGGGGTGATGCATTGTTTGTTTTTGCATTCATTGACCAAGAGTACTTCCACCAGCAAAAGATCCCAACCGGAGTAGAGCTCGAACCTGCAACCTCTGAAAAGCAAGGACCACAGATTTTGGTGGGAAAATCAACCTAGGATACCCTTCCTTTGTTCAGAGTAAGAGGGGTACATTATTGCGTTTTTAACCTACCCCTATACTCCCATCATAAGTCAATGGGCTTTTAATAAACCTATTTCTTACACTATTGGCTTTGCCAATGCTTGCTTTTGCAAGACGTCTGACTGTTGGAGATAATTCTGGGCACTAGTCTACAATGAACCCTAACTCTTAGAACCCTTCACTGGATCCCAGAGACGCTACCTGCATTTTTCTCCTGCATCCTAAATTCTGTGGAACTGTATCCTGCACAATAGGGCACAAGGACCCAGACAATTTAGGGCTGGACAATTTTAGCTAGGTACCCTCTCTGTGGACCTTTTGGTGTATAATACTTACCTATCAATTCCTTTGCAGGAGTATTTGATTTGTATTGTTCATTATAACTGGTGAATGTATATATGTATTTAGTTTGATAGTATTGTCTGTACGTCTACCTGCTTGTATTTATTTTTCGATACTGTGTTTTGCCCATAATTAAATAACTTTATTTTTATACATCCTGTTTAAGTGCAATTTGTGACTCCCATTGTGTGACCACATTGCTGACCCTTTATAAGCTCACAACCTATGAAGAACTTAGCCTAGACCGCCTGTCACTGCTACCTAAACTGGTTCGGCTACATTTTCCCAGAGTTGTCCCTGTCACAATATAGGTTGGCCTGCTATATATCTGTCGAACAGATCAGAGTATAGAAAATCAGTCCTAACAAATTGGTGACCAGCAGTGGGATGACCCTCTCCACATAACATCTGGGTGTTTTGTGAAAATGATCTGTATTGGGTACCACAGTGTATATCACTGGCGGTGTGTCCAGATTATACTTACAAAAGACATTGTAGTATTTGATTGCCTTGTAGATACAAGTCACCTACTATACTGAATATCATGAAAACAATCATGTTCACCATTTTGAGTGCCTCAAAAGTGGAGCAATTGAGAAAGTTGTGTACTGAGAGAAGCTTGACAGTCTCTGGCACAAAAGCTGAGTCAATTGTAATAATTCTGGATTTTGAAATAAAGAAGGTTGTGCCTAACTTAACAAATAGTCGTGAGAGTGGAGCTGGGGCTTGACCCAGCACCAGTAAGTCATTATTATCACTTCAGTGACTGGTGTTGAGGATGATGAGGGAGAAAGTGCTTCCTCTGGACTTCTGGTTGAGGCCTCCTCTAATGCTGAGGCGTTGTTCAATTTGAAAAGAGACACCCTCAGGTTCGATGAAAAAGAACTTGAGTTTGCTATGGCAAAATTGGAAATTGAGAGGGTTGAGAAGCGAAAGATATGGATCACCAGCTGGAGCTTGCCAAGATGCAGGCTTCACAAAGTTCTTCCAGATGATCTGGAGATGGTTCTGGTTCCTCTTCACATCCTAGGTTTCCTAAAGATCTCCTGAGTATCTATGAGGAGAATAATTATATGATTGACTGGCTTGTGACTTTTGAATATGCATGCGATGTACAAGGAGTGAGTGATGCTGACAGGATTGCATGGGGGTTCAGCAGACTGCCCCATTCTGGCTGTGGTGCCATTATGGAAATGTCAATGGCTGATAGATTAGACTTTGTAAAACTGAAACAATCTCTGATCCTCAAGTTTGGGAATACTCAAGGCCAATACTTCAGGAGGTTTAGAGAATACAAAAAGAAAGAATGTATGACCTGTGTAAGTTTTGTTGCTGATTCTTTGAAAAACATGTGTGGCTGGATAGAAGGCTATCAGGTAACCACCGGTATGATGAATTTGGTCATGCATGAAGATATGTTTGCCTCTTGTTCCCCAGATCTTAAGCAGAATTTGACTGACTCAAAGGAGTTAAATCCAAAGAGGCTAGCCATTGCTGCTGACCTATGGGTTTCAGATAGAGTGTCCCATAAGGATATGCCTGCTTCCGGTAAGCAGGAGGAGGGAAAGAAGCAGAAAGAGAAAGAGAAAGTGGGTGGGATACTGATAAAACTTTGTCCAAGAAGGCCCACAAAGGTTTAATAAGGGGAAGTCATCAGAAACAGGTCAGGGTAATGGGACTAAACCTCCCAAGCAGTCAAGTGGTTACACCAAGACTCCCTATGTGTCAAGTGCCAGTGGGACTTGTTGCACTTGTGGAGCAAGTAACCACTGTGTAATGGGTTTTATGCCACGGCACACTCCGGTCAGAGACTTCTACCACTGACACTGAAGGTGGCGCACAATAAACACACCCTTTTACTTTTATTTGAACCCTGGATTCTTGGTTTGAAGAGGCACCCAACCCATCTCACACCCACCCTAACAAACACCCTGTGTTGCAGTGGTCTATGAACCAGGCCGTTGTGTAAAAAAGAAATATATATTTATTTTCAAAATTTATCGAAAAATCAGAGCAGAATACATTTTAGGGCAGCAATCACCAATGTGGTGACAATATAAATGCACAATGTTATAATACAATGGATTCAACTTTCTGACATCATCTGCATAAACTTTACACAGAAATTAAAACAAAATCAATGTTTTTCCCAATCATGGATGGCACTTACGTTATGCTCTCCCCCAGCAGCACTTCCCAAACACCTGCTAACTAATGTCTGGGGGCCTCATTACGAGTCAGCTGGTCTGGAAATAACGGTGGCGGTAAACCTGCCACCACCATTGTTTCCGAACCGGCTGATCTCGAGTTCTGCAGGCGGGAGGTGTCACTCCCGCCAGGTCTAACCTGGCGGGTTTAACACCACCTGCCTGCAGGCAGACGTGGAAACACCGGCACCATTACAAGATGATGCCAGTGTTTCCACTTCCCAATTCCTACGGAGTCCTATGGGACTCCATGGGAATGGGGATTACCAAATGCCGCCTCCGGAATTACCGGGTCACCGGGGTTGTAATGCTTCGGTGATTCCGGGAATCACGGAGGTGGAATGGTAATACGAGTCCGGCGGTAACCTGCCGGAATTTCCGGCACGGTTACCACCGGGCTTGTAATGAGGCCGTGTGTCAATAGAAAACAGTGGCAAGGACTAAGCAAGAAGAGGGAAAAACATGTTTTTAAATTCGACAAACGACTTCCGAATCGGAGGTCAAAGAAGAAAATGAAAACTTTTAAATTGAGCAAAGTAGCATACACGCATTGCACTTGTTACTCTGAGGTCAGTCTACATTTGCAGTCAGGTACATTCGACAGAAATTCATGTGCTGTACTAAAGAGGCAAGGAAGCTTACAAGCTACTGGGCAGGGAACTAAAGCAACGTGAACACATGTAAGAAAATCGCCTTTGGAAGGAAAAACATTCAACAAAAATCACACGCGGCAGAATTGCAATTTCTTATTTCACTTGCGCTTTAAACTGGCAAGAAATCATTTTTTTGTGATGGGGAACAAAGGTACAGAACATGTAGGATACTAAGGGAAAGGGGATACTCTTATGGGATGATGGTAAGGGTTTTATGGGGAAAGGGGTAAATCAGTTTTTAGAGAAAAACACAAGACATGGGGCCTCATTACGACCCAGGCGGTAAATTACCGCTTGGGTCGTACCTTTACCACCATGGCGTAAACTATGTTTACGCCATGGTGGTTGGCGGACTTACCGCCCCATTCCGAGGTGAGTGGGGCGGTAAGTCCCCATTAACCCATTTACCCTTCCCCATTCCCATTTTTGCCCCATAGGGCATAATGGGAGTGGGGAAGGCGTTAATTACGCCACCGTAAATTACGGTGGTGTAATTAACACCAAGGTCCCTTAGCGCCATGGATTTTAACACCTGCTAAAAGCAGGTGTTAAAACCTCCATGGCGCTAAGGGACCTCGGAATCAGGCGGTAAGGGTCGGCGCTGTTTACGCCGCCGTAAACCCCTTACCGCCTGGGTCCTAATGAGGCCCATGGCCAAATTCGGTTTTTGATGCAAACTGGCTAATTTTACTAAGACTATATTTTAATGGTTAAATGATTAAAAAAAGACACTCCATGAAAGGGGGTTAATTTGCAATTTTAACCAGCTTTCGTCCTTATAGGGGAATTAATTCATGTATTTCACATACTACTAAGGATTTACACAAATACTTGGAAAAATGGAAATAAAAGATGCTAACAAATATGAACTAACTTGGATTCTTCTAGAGAAAGAGTAAACAGAGAATACTAACACTTTGGGATATGCTTAGTGTCTTCATAGGGTTTTTATAGGATTTGAACAAAATGCAAGGGAAAAGAGCGGATAGGCAGTTTCAGGGTGCAGGGTGATGTGATACTTACAAAATACACTTGAGTTGGGTAATTTGGACAGCCAGTCGGGCCTCTGGACAGGGGGCCTAGGATCTGGTCACTGGGCACAAAGGTCAAGAGATCTGGTCACAGGGACGGCTGGCCTCCTGGAGGGGAACAACTCGGCAAAGACTAGTCACTATGGACAGCGGGATGAATCAGCTGGGCAAAAAGGTCTGGTCACTGGATTCTCCTAAAGGGGTCAGCAGCCTTTCTTCCTTTCTACTTGAATTATTGGGATGAATGTGGTCTGGATAGGGTGATCTGAATAGGTGGTTCTGGATAGGTTATTCTGGATACATGGTTCTGCCTGGATCTGGGTCAGCTACCTCTGGACCTGGTTCTGGAATCTTGGAATCTTGCAGGGTGAATTTTGAATATTGAATATCCTGTGCCTCCCTGTCTTCCCCCTTGAGTAGGCAGCGTGACATTGTAGGATTTGTACAAGTGTGGCCGGAAGTACCCTGGACTTACCCCTCATATGGGATAGGTCAGGCTACTGATGACGCCACCTCTCTCTAGCTGATTGGTTTAGGGGAAGTGGCCTTAGTGTAATTGTATGACTCATTGTCTCTCAAGCCAAATTTTTAACAAAATGAGTTATGAAACAAAACTCCATATTTACAATAGTTTCCAACATAAAAATTAAATAGGTAGAACCCATATTTTACAAGGAATAAGCTGAATCAAATTTCAATTCTGTGAAATTTTGCATCGCCTTTGGCACTATTTCGCAGTTTTCAGGAGACACATAACAGCTAAAATTCTGCAAATGGCTAGATATATGCATACTAGTATCCGGCATGTTCTCCCCTATTTTTATGTCTGCGCCATTTATGCTTCACTCAGAAATGTGTTTTACTGCCATTCCATTCCACCACATGCCAGGAACACACATATACTCTTATCTTACTTGTCCAAAAATCACATAAAATACTGGCATAACATTGAATTGTTGCTTATTTGGGGTGCTGAAACAAATGTCATAATGTACAGTAGCTCTTTCAAATCAAGATCCGACAGAACTTCATGTACTGTACTAAAGAAGCAAGGAAGCTTACAAGCTACTGTGCAGGGAACTAAAGCAACGTGAACATAGGTGAGAAAATCGCTTTTGGAAGGAAAACAATGCAACAAAAATCACACACGGCAGAATTGCAATTTCTTACTTCACTTGCGCTTTAAAATAGCAAACAGCTAAGGAAATGGGCTTAGCAATCAAAATCAGAAATAGTTTGTTGTGATGGGGAACAAAGGTACAGAACAGGTTGGATACTTAGGGAAAGGGGATACTCTTATGGGATGATGGTATGGGTTTTATGGGGAAAAAGGCAAAGACATGGCCAAATTAGGTTTTTGATGCAAACCGGCTAGTTTTACTAAGACTATATTTTAATAGTCATATGATTAAAGAAAGACACTGCACGCAAGGGGGTTAATTTGCAATTTTAACCAGCTTGCACCCTTATAGGGAAATTAATTAATTTATTTCAAATACTACTAACTATTTACACAAATACTTGGAAAAATGGAAAAACAAGATGCTAACAAATATGAACTAACTTGGATTCTTCTAGAGAAAGGGTAAACAGAGAATACTAACACGTTGGGATATGATTAGTGTCTTCAAGGGTTTTTTATAGAATTTGAACAAAATGCAAAGGAAAAGAGCAGGATAGGCAGTTTTAGGGTGCGGGGTGATTTGATACTTACAAAATACACTTGAATTGGGTAATTGTGACAGCCAGTTGGGTCTCTGGACAGCGGGCCTAGGATCTGGTCACTGGGCAGTGAGGTCTAGAGATCTGGTCACAGGGACGGCTGGCCTCATGGAGGGGAACAGCTGGGCAAAGTCTAGTCACTGTGGACAGCGGGATGAATCAGCTGGGCAAAAAGGTCTGGTCACTGGATTCTCCTAAAGGGGTCAGCAGCCTTTCCTCCTTTCTCCTTGAATTATTGGGATGAATGTGGTTCTGGATAGGGGGATCTGGATAGGTTGTTCTGGATAGGTGGTTCTGGATAGGTGGTTCTGCCTGGATCTGGGTCACCTACCACTGGACCTGGTTCTGGAGTCTTGGAATCTTGCAGGGTGAATTTTGAATGTTGAATATCCTGTGCCTCCCTGTCTAACCCCTTAAGTAGTAGGCGTGCAATCATAGGATTTTTACAAGTATGGGCTGAAGTACCCTGGACATACCCCTTGCATGGGATATTAAAGGCTACTGATGACCCCACCTCCCTCCGAGCTGATTGGTTTAGGGGAAGTGGCCTTAGTGTAATTGTAAGACTCCCATTCTCTCACAAGCCTCATTTTTCACAAAGTGAGTTATGAAATACAACTCCATATTTACAATAGTTTCCAACATAAAAATCAGATAGGCAGATCCCATATTTTACAAGGGATAAGCCAATTTGAATGCCAATTCTGTGCAATTTTGCATCACCCTCTGGCACAATTTCGCAGTTTTCAGGAGACACATAACAGCTAAAATTCTCCCCAAGTTTTAAGTCTGTGCCATTTATGCTTCACTCAGAAATCTGTTTTTGCTGCCATTCAGTTCCACCACATGCCAGGAAGACACACATTGTCAGGAACTGAAGTACCCCCCCGTTCCCTCTCCTCACCTGATTCTTCAATGGTGTCGTTGAAGTTATCGGATGCCTTTTTCTTTCTGGTCTTCTTGGTTTCTTTAAGCTTCTTTTCTTTCTTTAAATTCAAATAGGGGCGAACTCCCTCGGAGGCCACCATGACCTGCAGGGGAACAGGGCCACAGGGAACCCCAAGGAACAAGCTCCCAAATTGTCCAGGGAAAAAGCCAGTTGTGGCAGAAAAAACCCTGTTAGAAAAGTTTGACAAGATCCATATTTGTACAAGTAGAAGTTGTCTTGAATCAAGAAAGTCCAATTCAACGTGTGCAGATATATTCTTCCATAAACCAGGAAAGGGCAAAATGCAGCAGAACAAAGACTGGAAATCCGGTAAGAATGGATCCTGTACTCTTCAAGGGGGATCGGAGGAAGGTTGCAGAATCGTACCAGGAGTTCCTCATAACTAGAATCCCCGAGGAATTGGGATACCAGAGGATTAAGGTACAACGGAAGTGAATAGTGCACTAAAAGACAGTCAAATGTGAAGAAGTATGAAAAGCCTTGTGTGAGTCCAATAATATACAAGCCAAAGGACCCCAAACGAAAGAAGCAGAAAGGTCCACCTAAAGAAGGAAACCGGAAAAGGCAGGTCACTGGAGATGAAGGTAAGAAAAGTTAAAAATAGCCAGAACAGGAACTCAGCGTGACAGGTACGGATTCAAAACAGTAGGGGGTGAAACCGTGTCTGCTACAGCCAAAAAGACTAACAGAAAAGAGAAAAAGTTGATCACAGTATTTAGATAAAAGTCAGTAGATAGAACCCAAAAGAGAGAAAAATGGGAAGGCAAAATACCACGTTCAGAAACTAGGAGTACGAAAGCAAAAATAAAGAAGAGTACCGTGAGGACGGCAAGCAAGAGGGATAGAAAGTATGTGGAAACCGGGAACGGGAAGAAATAATTCTAACAAAAGTCATAAATGAGCAAAAAAGACAGAAGAGAGGAAATAGTCAATTGACACGCAGAGAGAAGCGCTAGTACTAGTGAAACCAGTACGTGTAGTGCAGGTCCAAGAACGGATACAATGCACTGTGTCTCCGGAAATGACTGCCTACATTACTCTGGCGGCCATCTTGGGGGTAGAATAGACAGTTGAATGCGGTTCAGGGAACCCAGACCCGGACCATCCACATTCCGATTTGAGCCCCCATAGGGCTCAATGGGAATGGGGAGCATGTTAAGAACAGGCCCATTAATGACGGGCCCGTTGTTAGTATGCTGGGCTGCTCGTGGGACCCGCTAAGGATGCCGGGTAAGACAATGCGTCCTTAGCATTTCCCACAAGCAGACCTCATAATAGGGCGGTAAGGGGTTAACGGCTCCGGCATCTTTACCGGCACCATTAACCCCTTACCGCTCACCTCGTAATGAGGCCCATAGTCTTATTTTACTTGTCCAAAAATCACATAAAATACTGGCATACCATCAAATAGTTTCTTATTTTGGGTGCTGAAACAAATGTCATAATGTATAGTAGCTCTTTCAAATCAATGGGGTGAATTTTTTTCTCCAGATGAGGGCGGTCCTAGACCTTCCTCAGCAAAATGTCCCTGCCAGACGTGGCTTACTCAAGGGGTTCCATGACTATCCTTTGAATTCCTCCTGTGGATACTGGGTATGAATGGAGAGAAAATCACAACTATGAGGCAAAACCCAGGGCATCACCTCTACTCTTTGTCCTTTGGGCCAGTTCTGCCAGGCAGTCAGGGGGAACCTGTAATTATCACACTATCAGGTACCAGGGAAATAAGCACATGTCCTTTGCAGTATCTGTTCATGGGTAGGTGTGACATTGGCCTCTCTGCCAAACTGGATTTACAGAAACACCTGGGCCTAGCTTGGATGATTTGTCGTTTGGGGAAAAACAGCACAATATACATATTTCTTTCGCCTTTCCACTATATGTAAAATTGTGTTTCTGAGCGAGCCACGGTCTTATTTAACATTTAATTATACAAATGGCATTTTCCTGCTTTGCCATAAGCAGGTTTACACATGTTCTTTTTTTCTCCTGTTACTGTCACAAAATGCGGTTTCTTTTGCATTAACTTTCTGAAAGACTCTTCCCAGATCTGGTCAGTTTCTTGTCACAGAGATGTGCTGAAAATAGTTTCTTGGTAACTGATACAATGTAAGAGAGAGCATCTTTCCTTTGAAGTACTTTGCATGTGTTGATTTATTTCAAAAAGTCAATCCAAGCCATGCGGACTTAAAGCAGAATTATTTTGCTTTTCATGGACTTTACTTAATGAAAACAATCTCGCTCAGCGAGGGATGACTGTATTTGATAATATTCACATGCAATACACAGCAGGGATGTGTTTAAATAGACAAACTGTGTGATGTTGGAAATGAAAGAAAGCACCAGTGTGATGCAGTCTGGAATGCAAGACATTTTCTTGTGCAGCCTTGACTTTTTTGAAATGACCGAACAGCAGTGCTGAGCCATTCTGTATTTAAGTTATTTTCTCTGGATTCACATGAAGGGCAACAGAATACAGCCATTCTTGGGGTGGCTGTGTTCAAATCACGCCCCCCCATGTGCTTAGCTGACCAAAAGCACAGCCGTATTTGGGTGACTGTTGAAATTCAGTTTTTCTTGTAGGGCTGTCTGTCCTAGGCCTTAAATGTACCCCACAGATCCCCCTGCTCTGCCACTACTTCTTGCTGAGGGAGAGTAGGGCAGAGTGGGGTTCATTCAGAAGAGTTCTCATTCATCAGGGAGCGGCACGCCAATATTTCCTTCTGTCTTTCCGTTGCAAGGTATGGAACGGCACCCCCTTTACTTCCTTCCCTTTCCAGGTACACAGGGAGGTCTTCGCCAGACTAGGAGGTAATGAAGTTAATTATCTAATAGATAAAAATGGGTTTTAGTATATTTAAATGACAGTCTTCCCGGAAGATTTACAACAGCGGAATAAGGCTCACATTTACAATTTTCTAGGACATAAACATTTCTCATTTTTACCATCACACCAAGTACATTACTCTACCAGACAATAAGAACAATTTAGACTTTTAAAACACATTTATTTATTTTTACATTAACAAATAAAGGAAATACTCCCTGTTGTATAGATATACCTATGCACCTCCCTATATCCTTAAGCTTTTTCCTTTCCTTTCTTCTCATTCTTCAGATGTCTCCTCTGTTTCATTTTACTTTGGCTCATAAATCAGCTGCAAAGTGTGTCTGGGGTGACAACTTTTTCACTGATTTATGTGGACCCATTTCTCTTCTGAGAGCTCTACTTTGGGGGTGCGGATTCTATAGGTGACGGGTGAAATGTTGTCTACAATTTCAAAGGGACTGCACCAGGAGGGGAAGAATTCTCTCTCCTTTGTCTGGTTCCTCTGAAAAGTGTACAAGTAGAGCCTATCTCCTACTTGCCATTCTTTTATAGCTGTTTTTAAGTCATAGTGGGGTTTCATCCCCTCTGCTGATTTCTCCAGATTCTGCTGAGTGTACACAGAAACATGCTGAAGATGTTTTCTTAGATTCTCAACATATTCATGTGTTGTGGAGGTATTTATCAGTGGCTGCTCTTGTGTTCTATAGAGCAGACGCTGAGGTAGCACCATCCTTCGTCCAGTCATTAGATCAAATGGAGACATTTTGGTCGAAGAAGATGGTATAGTTCTGATGGCCATCAGAACAAGCGATAATCAGATGTCCCAACTTGGCCCAGAATATGCCACAAACTTCTTGAAAATGCTCACAATGGTTTTATTGTCCCTCTCAACTCCCCCACTAGAGGGGGTGATATGCAATATGAGGTTTTCTTTTTACCCCAAGAATCTACCATATCTTTGTCATCACTTCGCTCGTGAAGTGACTTCCTTGGTCTGACTCAATCCTTTGGGGAAGGCCAAAACATTGGGAAGATGTGGTTGATCATCAGGGCAGCTGCTGTTTCTGCTTGCAATTCAGGGCCGGGCGACATTCCACCCATTTGGTAAACAAGCATGTTACTGTTAACATGTACTTGTTCCCTCTAGAGGAGCGAATCACAGGCCCAATTAAATCTACGTGTAATTCTGATCAAGGCAGTGTCATCCTATTCTTCTGGAGGGGAACTCAGTATGTCAGTGAACTTGGCTGAAATTGTGCACACACAAGACAGCCCTTCAAATATTGGTCGAGGTCCTGCCCCATGTGTGGTCAGTATTCAACCTCCTGCAAGATTTCTAGAGTAGTATGAAATCCTTGATGACCGGCTGTGGCCACATCATGGGCGTGACTTAGCATCAGGCTTCAGAATGAGGTAGGGATCACCCACTAGTCACATCCTTACCAACAAACCGTCTTGGATTCTGAACATTTTGGAATACTTCATCAACACCCTGTGATCCTCATTCCCAATGTAATCGGTTTCCATCAGAGGAAGGTTTGCGGGGTCCTCAATGTGTTGGTAAAATTTCCCAATAATTGGATCCCCATTTTGTGCCATAATTAACTCAGCATCTGGGTCTCCTTACTCCACTCGGCAGTTGAGATTTCATTGTGAGCATTTGTCTGGGGTCTGGTGACAGCAGCGACCTGGATTTCCCCCAACAAGGACTCGATCTCAAGGAGATCCAGCTTGGTGGCTACGGTTTTGGCCAACTGATCAGCCAGGTTGTTTCCAGTTTTGTCTGGCCCCTCTATTCTGGAATTACCCTTAATCTTTTTCCAATAGATGGTCATCGCATTCGAGGTGAACAGATTATCAATATTGTGTATGAGCTTGCAATATTTAAGTCGATTATTATTAGCACACAGCATGCCTCTGGTCTCCAGTTGGTCAAGTGCTCCATGAACCTGTTCCGGACATAATCTAAATCAGTGATTATGACCACTTCGTGGAGTCACTGTTGTGCGGCAGTGAGGATGGCCTGGTGAACTGCTTTCAACTCTACCACCTGACTACTGCGGGGACCGATCTTGTATCCAGCAGAGGGTGCTGGTGCATCCTTCACACATAAAGAACACATCTCTGCACTTAGAAGACAAGTCCTTTGGCTTCCAGTTAAGTAAAGGATCATCTTTAAAGCCCTGGCCCAAACTCACAAATGTCTCCATGACCTTGCTCCTCCCTATCTAGCACTAAGGATGACCAAACCTACCAACTACAAACCTTCCAGATCACCGTACTCAAACCTGTTGTCTGTTCCCAGAACTCGCAAAGCCTGTGTGGGCGGATCTAGCTTCCCCAGAGTCGCCCCAACTCTCTGGAATGCCCTCCCACCCCACCTCAGGGTGATTGACTCCTGCTCAGCATTCCGTAAAGCCATCAAAACCAACCTCTTTGTTTGATCTGTTGTAACCTATAATGTGCTGTAACATGTGACTCTTTAATGTGAACAAGGTCTTTCTTTATGCAGCTTCATTGTAACCCTGAAGTAAGCCTCCTTAAGCTCTGATACAGCACCTCGATGCCTGCGGGATGTAGCGCGCATACAAATCCAAATAAATCAAATAAATAACTAAATTCACCCAGGCATTCCCAATGCCGGCCACCAGTTCCTTCTTCATAGACCTTGTGCGGGGAATTCAGGTATGCCTCCATGTTGTCCTGGGTTTTGAGACTTAAGTCCTCGAGCACAATCATGCAAGTCAGCCAATCCTTGCACGAGGGGACTCTTCTTGTTTTGTCCATATCTGACCTCCACAGTAAATCCTTGCATGGGACAATCCAGGAAGTCAT
Source organism: Ambystoma mexicanum (assembly GCF_040938575.1). NCBI lineage: Eukaryota > Metazoa > Chordata > Amphibia > Caudata > Ambystomatidae > Ambystoma > Ambystoma mexicanum. The sequence continues at coordinate 1,249,526,393 of NC_090930.1, read as the reverse complement.
TTTGGAATTACTTACATTTCCGGGCCGGATTCTGTCACTTTGGAGATATTGCAAAGGCTGGTGTGACGTCTCCACTATGATTTGCTCCCCCTGGATAAACAGGCAGCACAATTTTTCAATGCCCACACCCTTGCCAGGAAGGAGTGCCTTCTCACAATCGTTGAATTTTTCCTCCGCAGAGGATGAAGTCTTGCTTGCATAGAAGAGGACTTTATTGATCTTGTCATGCTTTTGATATATTACTGATGTTAAGCATGTACTCGAGAAACCCGTCCCCAAGAATAACTCCTTGTTTTTGACGTGATAAACTAGACAAGGCTCTTGTGAGAGGCTTCGTTTGAGTTGTTTTACTGCCTTGGCTTGTTCTGGACCCCACTCCCACTTGAGCCCCCCTCCCTTCAACAGATGGACCAGGGGTCTTCTGACCTCTGCGTAATCCTCAATTAACTTCATACTGTAATTAGTCCGTTCAAGAAGGCTTCTCAGTTCACACAGAGTTGTGGGGTATTTGAGTTTTAGTAGTGCTTCCACTTTCTTTGCCTCGGGGCAGAGAACCTCAGGGGTTCTTTCATGTCCCAAGAGGTTTACACTGGTCCTACACCACTGTGCCTTTTGGAAGGACAGTTTTGCTTTGGCAACCCTCAACTGGGTCAGAACTTAGCAGATTTCCGCTATGTTTGTCTTTTTTTTATTATTATTTATAATGCACGTCAGACCCAGGGTTAACAGGGCGCAGCAGTACATGAATATGCAAAGCTTAGTTACAGGACTTTGTCAGGGTAAAAAGGAACCTTTGTACAAAGTAATGTTTACAGACATGGTAATATACCTATATTTACAGAAAATGCCGGAAAGCACAAATATTTACAGATATTACATACGGTGTGTGAGAGAATAGTGGTTACCATCATAAGGTACCCATTAGTGAGCAATGAGGAGAGGTGAGAATCCTTCGGGCAAGGTGTCGTTCTTACCATTGGCAGGAGGACATTGATAGTTAGAGTACAGGATTCTTGACGTGCATTTAGTGGTCGTTGGATTTCAGCCATGCAGTAATATTGTTCTAAAGTTTTGATATGGTTGATCAATTCTCAGTGTGGAGGGCAGGGAGTTCCATAATTTGGCTGCCTTCACAGGAAAACTATCACCTCCAATCGTGGATAGTTTGAATCTAGGGATGGACAGGCGATCCCTATTTGCAGATCTGGTTGGTCTGGAGGATGTCTGTTTGTGGAATCTGTCAGCAAGATAGATGGGGATGCATTATTAAGAGATTTGTGAGTGAGCGACAAGGTTTTTAGGAGGATTTTATCATTAGTCTGCAGCCAGTTATTCTGGCGCCTACTCTCAGAGATGTGTTCTCTTCTGGAGATGCCTAATGCCACTCTGAGGGCAATATTTTGTAGAGTTTGTATTCTTCTGATGGTTGACTTGGGAGAGCCTAGGTAGAGGGCATTGCAGTAGCCCAGATGGGAAAGGATGAGGGCTCTAGCCAGGATAATGTAACTGCTGTTGGAGAGGAATGGCTTACCCGTTCTGATAGGTTTGTACGTGTAGGCTGTGGTGGATGCTAGTGAGTTAACCCGTTTAGTAAAGGAGAGAGTTGAGTCAAGATAGACGCCTAGCGTTTTGACCTCCTTTCCCACCTTGATACAGTTGCCATCGATTATGAATGAGGAGTAGTTGGCTCCTAATTTTTTAAAATTACTGTGGGTGCTCAGGATGATGAGGTCTGTCTTATCATAATTCAGGCATAGACCGTGCAAGGCCATCCATGCCTGGATGATGATGTACACTCTGAAACTCTGTTTTAACTTTTGCTTTTGTTCCCCCGGTCTGAGAGGAATCAGCGAGGTTTACCTGTTTTCAACCATCTGTCTGAAGTCTGGAAATACCTCGGGTTTTGCGATCTCAGTGGCCTCCTCCATCTGTGTGGAGAGATCTCTGGTGAGGGTGTTGACCTGGCAGAGGGTTTCAGGTAGGCAAGGCAGTCATAAGGGACCTGGAAAATCACCTCATCCTTCCTGATGTAATTTATAAAATCCAAATTAATTGCAAACTGATTGAGAATGTCACTGCCTAAATAAGCAGGGACATCTTGCATAACCCACCAATTATGCTCTATGCTTTTATCATCTATCAAGTTTTTAGCATATACCTGCTAGGCAGTAGATTTTTGGAATTGGGCGTTTCTACGCCCATTTCCCACTTATCAATCAATTTAAATGTGGGAATGGTTGGATCTTTTGGGAGTTTCCTGAACAAAGCTTCGCTGATGAAGCTTTTTCCATTATTCAGACATACTTTTCCGGGAACAGGTGCTCCCCTCATTTAAATGAATAGGGAGGAACAGCTGTCTCTCATTTTCTGAATGTCAGCCAAACTTTGAGCATGTTTTTCATCACTTTTAACTACAGGACTTGGACTTTCAGATTGTGGATCGGTATAACATTTCAAGGTGTTACCTTCCAGTGTGGAATTTCACTTGAAACTGGAAGGCTGGAAGGAAGGTTGATTTTCAGGAATGGAAATCACCAGATTGTTGTCCAACAGCAATTACTGTAATGTCAGGTATTTGATTGTTTTGGAAATAGAACTCAATTTGGTCTGATTTTTGTTCAGCCATGTGCCATTTAAACTGACATAGTTGATGCTTTGTTTTAATTGTATTGGCTGTTTAGTCTGGGTCCAGAGGACATTGTTTGCGCAGTCTATCAGGGGAGATAACCTCCAAAGGAGGTCATTTCCTAATAGGGGGTTCCCTCTGGAGTCACGACTGTTACCGTCTGCTTCACCTTGTGTCACCCAATTTTAATTTCCAGATCTGCAGTCCCCTCTACAGGAATTTCATTCCCATCAAAGTTCTGGAGTTGTCTAGGAAGAGTGTTGAGAGGGATCTGGCGTTTCTCCCCCCTTCCTGAATTTAGCGGCTCTAAATCCCTTTTTATCAGAAGAGTGGCTTGGATCAAGTGTCCACCAGTGCTAAAAATGCACATTGCCCTTGCACCCGGGCAGGGGCATAGAACCTCCCTTCTTTCTCCTCCAAGGGGCAAAGGAAATTGGCATTTTGGGCAAGCTGGATGGTCAGTTTCTTTATTTTGGACTCAGACACTGTGGGGTTTTGGACAGTATTTTGTGTCAGAGGTCGGGAATCTGTAAAGAAAAATTGGTATCCTGAAACAGGAAAGCTTTTGGAATCCCCTTTTTCCCTTAGCTCCGTGCTGTCCCTCCTTACCTGGAGACAGTCACTAGAACCGGTCTGTGGAGAGGATCCCTCAGTTGCTGTTACATTCACAGGATGACAAGATTTCAAGTGCCCAGCTACCTCAGGGTTTGGTGTGCTATATAAATATTAAACAAATACCAAAATACAAAAACACATTTCTGGGGTTCAGGGATTGGTGATTCTGAATCAGTCCCCACACCTACCCAGTCTGGGTTCTGGTCTCTTGGGACCCATTTTTCTTTGGGAGGAATTCCCCCGTACTGGAAGGAGAAGACTTTCTTCCCAGAATCCTCCAAGGATTCTTCCCCTTCAAACTGGAGGACACTGACTTCCTCCACAAAATGGGTCTTTTTGCTCTCTTTGTTTCTGCTACCACCCTCAGTTCCCTGGGTTGCAGATTTTCAGAGTAGGAGATTTTAGTTCCAGGGTGACCAGGAGGTTTTCACGGGTGAGGAAGTAGCCCTCCTCTAGGGCTTTCAATCCCCCTTCCTCCCGTGCCTCCTCCTCTGGAACTGGTAGGTTATCGGGGTTCTCTCCTCGTCATTGTTCAGGGGTGCCAGACACTTGGTTGGAGTTATCCTGAGCTGCCATGTTCATCTGAGGTTCTGCTGAGCCCTCAACATGCGACTCAGATCTTGAGTAAGTTTTTGGACCTGGCGCTCCAGTTGGGACACCCGCTCCAGCTGGTACGGGGGCCTTGGATCAACTCTGGGTTGCTCTTGCGAAGGGTAACTATCCCCATCTCCCGGAGTAACATGGGTTCTGGGGATTCCCCTGGTAACCCTCCACCCTTGACCTCCCCTCTCCCGCATTTGTTGGACTCCTGAAAGTGGGGAGAGAAAGGAGGGTTGTCCTGGATGTTGGGGTTTGGAAGGTACCGGGGGAAGAAACTTACTTACCTGATTGACCCCGCCCCCGGGCAGGGGGAATCCACACGTCCCCCAAGATGGGTCTGTTGCCCTTATACATAGGGCTGATGTAATTTCAGAGTTGGGGGGCACAGTTGTGGAGTACCCTACCTGAGTACCACCTGCGTGGGATTGATCAGAGGGTCTTCTTTGCATCTGATTTGGTTGGTTTTGGGAAGGTGTATTTTTAGCCCCCCCCCCATTTCTAGGTCCAAAATGGGGGCAACCTTCACCTCTGCCACCTTGGCAGCAGCGGGGTTATTGGTTGGTTTGGAGTTTTTCGTTTCTGTTTTTTAACTTTCTACCAGCTTTTAGACCTCGTAGATCCAGGTAACATGCTCAATTACCCAGTCCACAGTCCTGTCATCATGAAAATCTCTTACCAGCCGTGTCATGATATATTAGGGCAGTGCATAAAAATAGGTATTAATAAATTCCCTACTATTTGTGCCACCTGCCTAGTAGTTTGCGCAAATGCCTGTTTTATCTCCTGAACAAATTCTATTGGGGCCTGACCTTCTCCACACTGCAGATTGTAGGCTGCCCTGCGGGCCTCCTTGGGGTTTCTGTGTGTGAAGAAGTGTTTTAAGATGGCTGCCTTGTAGGTGGACCACCTTGAATGGTTCTGGACTTTCAGCCCAGCAGAGAAGCTGGAGTACTCTGTAGAGAACATCCATTTGGCAAATTCTATGCAAATATGATTATTTGTAATGTCAAAAGAGGTCATCATTTGTTCATATAGCTCCAAATGCTCCCAGAAAGAATATTTGGCATTCTTGTGGTATAAGGTCATGAAACCTCTCATAGCTTAATTTGTTTAATGAGGTCTTTGACCAGATCTCTGTTTTGCTTGTTGGCCTTCTTTTGCCACTTCACCTGAGTCTATTCACCCTCAGACTCAGAGCTGCTGCTATTTGAGGACCCCTTGTTGTCCTCTAGGCGCTCTCTAATTCTTTGAGTTTATGAGTTTCTCCCAGAATGATGGGGCCTAGTCTCATCTCCCCTGTTGTGCCTCGGGCTCTCTGGGTCGCTCGCCTTGGACTCCCTCTTTTGCAAAGGAGAGTAGTCTTCTTACTCCTCCCTGTTCCAGGGTTGGTAGAGAATACCCCCACTAGCCTGATTGGGAGGGAGGGGGGTTAGAATACAAATACACTTTTGAGGCCTCAACTCAGACTACTTTTTTCTCTGTGGTGCCTTTGTAGGTGATGCTTCTGCAGGTCTAGCTCCCTGGTTTTCTCCTCATAGGAACATTCCTGGTCAGATCCCTCAGCCATGATATTTGTGTACCTTAACAGGGGCGCCCGTCCATCAGTATCTGATGGACGCTGACCTGTAAGCTCAATCACGCTATGCCTATTTAAGTCTGGCTGCCCCATGGTTTTGGGTTCTTGTGAACCTGTGGGCATGAAGTGCGCAGTGCCTTGGGCATACAAAGTGGTAAATGGGTTTGAGTCACTTGGTACAGAGTGCATCATGCTGTGATCAGGAGTTGCCCTGCCACTCTCATCTTGTTCGGGGCCCCTCAAGTTTTGGTTCAGTCTAGCACACTCTTTTTCTAACATCTCAAGTGTCTTTCTCAGCCCCTATCTCCTGATGGTAGGCAAAGGCCTGAGCCGTGTACTCTGCTATCAGGGCTTGACTTACCTCTATTACCTTCCCTTGTGCTGATACCTGGCTCTGGAGTCCCCTGTTCTCATCACAGAGGGTCTCATTGTCTTTTTGTGCTGCCTGTATTGCCGGCGAACAATGAGAACATTTTTGTTGCAGGAGATAACATCTCCTGACTCTGCACATTTTTGGCTTGGGTGGTCTCTTCTAGAGCACCTTCTAATTGTCTCATGCACCCCAATACATTTTCATATTCAGATTTTGGGTCAGTCAGTTGCTGGTCGTCTGACTCTCTTTCCTGTAGGTCTGTTTTTAATTTGCACACTTCTTGGCCTAGGGCATCCTTTTCCTGATACAGGGAGCTAATCTGTTCAGTCAGAACATCTCTTTGTTGTTTTACTGCGCCTAACTTCTGGCGTTCTTGGTCAACTTCTGTTTGGGAATGAACCGTTTCAATTATTAATTTATTATTCTCCTTGGCCAATTTCTCAATCTGTTTTTGTAGAGCATCCATGTCCTCTAAGCAGACTCTATTATTTGTTATTTGTTGCTTTAATTTCTGTTGACTCTCTTTCAGGGAATCAATCTTTTCCTGACAGTCTTCTTTTAATGTAGCTAATTGGGCACCTTGTTCTGAGTTGGTTTGTTGCTGTACAGCCAACTCCTGTTTTACCTGTTTGATGTGGTTTTCAAATTCTTTTAGGTTCTTTTGCTATGTTTCTTCTACTTGTTTTAATTCACTCTGGATTTGGTTTAAGAGCTCAGACTGGGTTATACTTTCTTGATATGTTTCCTCCATAACCACCATGTGGAGATATATGTAGACAAAGAGTCAGACCATTTTAAGCTGCTCCTCTTTAATATTTGGAGTCATGTACAACTCAGTCAAGGCTTGATGTAACAGGCTGCTGTAATGCCACACATCCATGTTCATGGAGGTGACCTGTGGCATCATGTTCGCTAGCCAGGCTCCCTGCTCCTGTTCCGCCCATTCCCCTCTAAGGAACAGTTTGGACAGAAGGTGCTGCCTAGCTATATGAATCTCGACATTGCTCGTTATGAGGAGTGTTCTTACTTTATTTAATTATCTATGCAGGGACAGATCTATACTCTGCCTTTGTCTAGTTTAGGATTTACTTTATTTTATTTTTACACACAAGTCTGATACCTAGGGTACACGTTTTGGGATGGCCCTTTTACAGTGTAACACAGTTTTCTAACCACCAAAAGTATCACTACCTACAATGAGTTAGCCTGCTGTGTTAAGCTGTCACCGATGGAAACTCTTACTTCAAACACGGCACAAGCCTCCAACATGTAACAGATTTTATGCCATGGCACACTCCGGACAGAGACTTCAACCACTGACACTGAAGGTGGCACTCAATAAACACACCCTTTTACTTTTATTTGAACCCCAAATTATTGGTTTGAAGAGGCACCCAACCCATCTCACACCCACCCTGACAAACACCCCGTGTCACAGTGAACTATGAACCAGACCGGTGTGTAACAAATACATATTTATTTATTTTTAAAAATCAGAGCAGAATACATTTTAGGGCAGCAATCACCAGTGTGGTGACAATACAAATAGAAAATGTTACAATACAGTGGATTCAACTTTCTGACATCATCTGCATCAACTTTACACAGAAATGGAAACAAAATCACTCTTGTTTCCAATCATGGATGGCACTTATGATATGCACGTCCCCTGCAGCACTTGCCCAAACACCTGCTAACTAAAGTCTATGTGGATAGAAAGCAGTGGAAAGGAGTCTGCAAGAAGAGGGAAAAATCTTTTTTTTTTAATTCGACCCACCACTCCAGAATGAGAGGTCAAAGAAGAAAATGAAAACCTTAAAATTGAGCAACATAGCATATGCGGATTGCACTTGTTAGACTGAGGTCAGTCTACATTTGCGGTCAGATAGATCAGACAGAAATTTGTGTGCTGTACTAAAGAGGTAAGAAAGCTTACAAGCTACTGGGCAGGGAATGAAAGCAACATGAACACAGGTGAGAAAATAGATTTTGGAATGAAAACAATGCAATAAAAATCACACACGGCAGCATTCCATTTTCTTATTTCACTCATGCTTTAAACTAGCAGCTAAGGAATTGGGCTAAGCAATGAAAATCCGAAATTGTTTTTTGTGATGGGGAACAATATTATAGAACAGGTAGAATACTAAGGTAAAGGGGATACTCTTATAGGATGAGGAAATGGGTTTTTATGGGAAAAAGGCAAATTGTTTTTTAAGAAAAACACAAGACATGGGCAAATTCGGTTTTTGATGCAAACTGACTAGTTTTACTAAGACTATATTTTAATGGTTATATGATTAAAGAAAGACACTTCACGCAAGGGAGTTAATTTGCAATTTTAACGAGCTTGCGCTGCGTACCTTCTTATAGAGGAATTAATTAATTTATTTCAAGTACTACTAAGGATTTACACAAATACTTGGAAAAATGGAAAAAACAAGATGCTAACAAATATGAACTAACTCAGATTCTTCTAGAGAAAGGGTAAAAAGAGAATACTAACACTTTGGGATATGATTAGGGTCTTTATGGGTTTTTATAGGATTTGAACAAAATGCAAGGGAAAAGAGCAAGATAGACAGTTTTAGGGTGCGGGGTGATGTGATACTTACAAAATACACTTGAGTTGGGCAAGTTGGACAGCCAGCCGGGTCACTGGACAGCGGGGCGTATGATCTGGTCTCTGGGCTGCGAGGTCAAGAGATCTTGTCACAGGGACGGCTGGCTCCTGGATGAATCAGCTTGGCAAAAAAGACTGGTCACTGGATTCTTCTAAATGGGTCAGCGGCCTTTCCTCCTTTCTCCCTGAATTATTGGGATGAATGTGGTTCTGGATAGGTGGATCTGGATAGATGGTTCTGGATAGGTGGTTCTGCCTGGATCTGGGTCAGCTATCTCTGGACCTGCTTCTGGAGTCTTGGAATCTTGCAGGGTTAATTTTGAGTGTTGAATATCCTGTGCCTCCATGTCTACCCCCTTAAGCAGGCAGCGTGACATCAGAGGGTTTTTATAATATGGACGGAAGTACCCTTGACTTACCCCTCGCATGGAATAGGTCAGGCTACTGATTCCCCCACCTTCCTCCAAGCTGATTGGTTTAGGGGAAGTGGCCTTAGTTTATGAGTGTGTAATTTTATCACTCCCATTGTCTCATGAGCCTCATTTTTCACAAAATGAGTTATGAAACAAAACTCCATATTTGCAATAGTTACCAAAATACAAATCAGATAGGTTGATGCCATATTTTACAAGGAATATGCCGGTTTGAATGCCAATTCTGTGCAATGTTGCATCATCCTTTGGCACAATTTCCCAGTTTTCAGGAGACACACATTTTCTGCCATGTATACTTCATTCAGAAATGCCTTTTTACTGCCATTCCTTTCCACCACATGCCAGGAAGACACACATAGTCTTATTTTACTTGTCCTAAAATTATATAAAATACTGGCATAACATCTAATTGTTGTTTATTTAGGGTGCTGAAACAAATGTCATAATAAACAGTAGTTCATTCAAATAAATGGGGTGATTTTTTTTTTCCAGATATGGGCGGTCCTCAACCCCCCACAGCCAAATATTCCTGCCAGGCTTGGCTTGCTCAAGGGTTTCCATGACTACCCTTTGAAGTCCTCATGTGGATACTGGGCATGAATGGAGAGAAAATCACACCTATGAGGCAAAACCCAGGGCTTCACCCCTACTCTTTGTCCTTGGGGCCAGTTCTGCCAGGCAGTCTGGGGAACCTGTAATTATCAAACTATTGGGTCCCGGAGAACAGAGCACATGTCCTTTGCAGTATCTGTTCATGGGTAGGTGCGACATTGGCTCATCTGCCAAACTGGTTTGACAGAAACCCCTGGGCCTAGCTGGCATGATTTGTCTTTTGGGGAAAAACAGCACAATATACATATTTCTTTAGCCCCTATCCCCATATGTAAAGTTGTGTTTCTGTGCAAGCCACAGTCTTATTTCACATTTAATTTGACAAATGTAATTTTCCTGCTCTGCCAAAAGCATTTTTACACGTGTTCTTTTTCTTTCCCGTTAATGTCACAAAATGCGTTTTCTTTTGCATTAACTTTCTGAATGGCTCTTCCCAGATCTGGTGAGTTTCTGGACACAGAGATCTGCTGAAAATAGTTTCTTGGTAACTGACACAATGTAAGATAGAGCATCTCTCCTTTGAAGTACTTTGCATTTGTTGATTTATCTCACAAAGCTAATCCAAGCCGTGCGGACTTAAAGCAGAATTCTTTTGCTTTTCATGGACTTTACATGATGAACACAATGCCGTTCAGTGAGGGATGGCCTTATTTGATAGTATTCACATGCAATGCACGGCAGAGCTTTGTTTAAATAGACAAAAATGTATGATGTTAGAAATTAAAGAAGGCACCAGTCCGATGCAGTCTGTAATGCAAGACATTTTCTTGTGCAGCCTGAAATGACCTAACAGCAGTGCAGTTCCATTCTGTATTTAAGTTATTTGCTCTGGATTCACAAGAAGGGCAACAGAATGCAGCCATTCTTGGGTTGTTAAAATCTCAACCCCCTCCACCCCATGTGCTTATCTGACCAAAAGCACAGTTGTTTTTGGGTGACTGCTGAAATGCAGTTTTTGTTGTAGGGGGGTCTGCCTTAGGCTTTAAATGCACCCCACAACAGGAAGGTGGGCCCCAAATGTACGCGTAAGACCTTGGTGGTCCACTCTGTGAGTCTGGCCTTCTCTCAGTATGATGAAGAATAGATGGCAGGAGTGTCCTTCCCTTTAGACACCATTCCCTCAGAGGAAGAGTCTGAAGTTTTTCTAGATTCCTTGGAAACTAGCAGTGCTGGAGCATTGGCTCACATCCCAGTACTATTACATAGTGATACTTATGTTGAGGATAGTGTTAAGGTAGTAGGTGTAAATACCTCTACTGTTAGGAACACTGGGCCTAGTCCCACTGAAGTAGCTTCCTTCATGGTAGACCCACATGTTTTTGCCAGAGTTCCTGTGGGGGATACTCAGTTGGCTGGTAGGCCCTCTCTTAATCTTCCAGTTGCACCTGTCATTCAAGCTGTGAATAGAGGAATGGTCAGGGCATTTGCCAATGTAAGGATAGTGGTTCCTAGAAGAGTGCTGGGTCAGTTGAGTCTTCAAGTTATAGGTCCTGATTGGCCTTCACCAGACCCATCAAGCACTATGTCTCAAAATCAGGCTGACTTAGCCAAGCCTAAGAGAAAGCCTAGGCCGAATAGGAAACGCATGGCCAGTGGAGTCAGAAAAAGAGGCAGAGGAAAGGAGAATATTCCTCCTGCCTTACCTACAACAGATGTTGAGGTAGTTGGAAGTGTCCCCATTCGTAGTTTGGAAGAGGGTCCCCTGGAAAACCTTGAGTCCTTTGGGCCTCCTCAGCTGCGTAGTATACAGGCATAGGAGAGTCCTAGGAGACCAAGAAGTATGGGCCAACCGACAAGGAAACCATCATGGTTAGGCCTATGGAGAAAGGCCTGCTTCCAATTTGAGGATTCTCCTCCAGTGAAACAAAGAGTTCAACAGGAAGGTGGGTTACTGCAAAGTACCCCCCCAGAGACCACCAGAGCTAACTTTGAGAGGTTGGAGGTTACTCAGTTAGTGAGGCACATCCTCCGACAGTTGTTATGTGGCATTCCCCTTGTGATGCATCCTAGTGTCAAGATATCACCTGTGTGTTCTAACAAACATTCCTGCTGGCCCATGATGGGGGTCCCAGAGGAAAACCAATGTAGGGGCCCTACGCTCTGTCACCAGATTGATAGACGTGAGACAAGAATTCAATTACTCCAGAGTTCACTTTTAGGAGTGGACTCATTATTACTAGAAACAAGGCCTAATTATACTAGCCCCTTGACTCTTGTGACCTCAGGCAATAGGTTGCAAGTGGCGGTTACTGATTATAATCCCCCATGCCCTTGTGCCAACCCACAGGGAATTAATGCCAAGTCAGTCATTGACACCATACTGAATGACTGCTACAGAGGTAGCACCTCTGCTGTGCGCAGTACTGGTCAGGCCGAGTGGAGGGATAGTGAAATGACCTGTCAAGTGTCACTGATTTGTCATCCACACGATAGTCTGAGAGAGAGATCTGTCAGAACTGTCAGGAGTTTGATTGGAGCCCTCAGTGAGCCCCAGAGAAGGAGATGGGACCGTCTCTTGTCAAACCTGTTCTGCAAATCCCTGGTTGTCAGTGGTCTGGGCCTTGGCATGTTTCACATCTTGGCAAGGTAAACTATTCTTGTCCAGGCTTGGTGAACCTGGACATGTTGCCATATAGTTTCCTGTGAAAAGTATGGTGGATTTTATCTTGAAAGATAAAATTGGAGCCCTACTTATTGCTATAGAGTGGTAGCCAGAGACATCTGTGAGTCTCCCAGCCCAGTGTCAAAGCAGCCCTTCTAATGGCTTCAGTGAGGATGGCCTAGTGTCTCCTCACCTGATGTCAGGATCCGAGTCTACCTCCCCTTTCTCCTCACCTGACTCCCCTGAGGTAGATCCTTGAAGGTCAGTCTCGGTCTTCTGGGGTCTCCTCTTAGTCCTTGAAGCCCTGACTCTAGGTGCTCGAACCTTCTTTTCATGTACGTAAGGTCTGGCCCCTCCGGAGGCCAACTTGGCAGAGGTTAAGACCTGCCCTAGGGGAACCCCAGGGGGCCAGCTTCAGTTCTAGGGAAAAAGCTCAAAGGCAGAAAAAACCCTAGTCCATAGATGGGTTCAGATGATGAGTTCAAGAGATGGCACAGATCTTCAGGTACAATGTCCGGGATACCAGTAATCGTGGAATACACAATCCTAAGAGAGGATACTAATAATAATGGGTACTGAGAAAGCAGGGAAGAACAACAACAAAAGTAAGGAAGAAGGAATAACAAAGAAGGATGTGGAATACAAAGAATGAAGAAAGTAGCGGAGAGCAGAATACAAGGAGGATGTAAGTTAACGGTAATACACACAAGAGGAGAAGCAAAAGAAAGGCAACACCTTATTAAGCTCCGCTGAACGCGGTGCAGAGAAGCAACACCGAGGCCGCCAGCAAGAAGGAGGCAGGAAGCTGAGCGGACAGGGAGGTAAGCAAGGAGTACGTTAGGGTTCCGTGAAAGAGGAGCCAACGCGAGCTCACGTAGCCAGAAGGAAAGGAGGAAAACCAACAGCCAGAAAATTAAGGAAGGCGGAGTAATAGAAATACGGAAATAAGGAGGATAGATAGAAAGAGAAGGATAATAACGTAGTGCAGGCTACTACAGGAGGGCTATAGAGGAATCAACAGCATGGGAAGGAAGAACGAGTACACAGGTCTCGGAGCGTTGAAGCGTTGAATGAAAACAATCACAGATACAACGCGCCGAGTAGTGGGCGGGGCCTAGATTTATAGGCAAAGGTGCCATGTTGGGTGAGGACTAGAAAGTTCATAGAAGTCGGAACTTCCAGCGACTCCAGCATTTCCAATCCTGGTTCCTGACAGTATGCACCCTTCCTCTTGGGGGGCCCCCAGGCTTGCCCGGGTGGAGACGATTAAACTTTCTCAGAAGTCTGGGGGCATGAATGTGGCTTACATGCTCCTAGGACCTTTCTTCCAATGGATAGCCTTTCCAGTGAACCAGATATTGGAGTCGACCCTTGCAGTATCTGGAATCCACCAGGTATGCTACTTCATATTCTTCTGGAATCGGTCTTACCTGGGCACGACCCTTGTGAATGGGTCTAAGGAACGGATCTTCCTTATATTCCTTGAGCAAGGAGACATGAAAAACCGGATGAACTCTCTTGAGATAGTCCGGAAGTTTGAGCTTATAAGCAACAGGGTTTATTTGTTGTAGAATAGGAAATAGTCCAAGAAACCGGGGGGGGAAACTTTCCAGCATGAACCCATTTAGGTAGAAATCTGGTAGATAACCAGACTAATTGTCCTAATCCCCAGTTGGGATTAGATCCCCTGTTCTTATCTGCTCATCTCTTCTGAGTTTGTTGACTGACCTGGTGTCCCTTCTTGGCGAGTTCATGAACTTCATGTATTTCCTGAAAGATACCATCCAAGGCAGGGATCTTCGTGGTTGGAGAGCTGAGCCCAGGTAAGTGTTGGGGATGAAACCCATAGGTGCACAAAAAAGGACTCATTTGGATTGAGGTATACAGTGAATTATTGTAAGCAAACTCTGCTTGCGAAAGGAAATGGTGCCACTTCTCTTGTTGTGGACTGCAGAAACACCTCAAGTATTGCTCCAGGCTGGCATTTAACCTTTCCGTCTGCCCATTACTCTGAGGGTGGTAACCCGAGGAAAGGGCTCGGTGAATACCCAAAGTCTGACAAAGCAAAGCCCAGAATTTAGACGTGAACTGAGGTCCCCGATCAGATACTATAGTCCGGGGCAACTCATGCAGACGGACTATGTCTCGGAGAAAGACATCTGCGGTCTCTGAAGCGGAAGGTATTTGTTTGAAGGCAGAAAAGTGGGCCAGTTTACTGAAAGAGTCTGTTGTGACCATGATTACCGTCATGCCGTCAGAAGGTGGGAGATCGACAATGAAGTCCGTAGAAATATGTTCCCATGGTCGTGACGGTAAGGAATGTTGCTGCAAGAGACCGAGCGGCTTACCCGTTCGGCATTTATTAGAGGCACAAATCGAGCATGAAGTAACATACTGGTACACATCCGTTCTTATATTTGGCCACCAGAAAGCTCTTTGTAGTAGTTCATAGGTCTTTCTAATGCCAGGATGTCCCGTCAAGTGAGAATCATGACACCAGGATAGGATGAGTTTCTGGAGACTCTTGGTAGGAATGAAAAGGGCGTCCTCATGGTAATATAATCCATCACTACCTTGGCTGACTATAGAAGGGAGCTCTGTGCAAGTCTGATATTGAGGTATCAGATCTTGGAGGAAGGAAACAGTGGATGCTAAGACCTTGAGATTGGGGAAAATACGGTCATGTCCTTCGTAATTCCCTAAGCTGTTCCCAAAGCTACGTGACAAGGCATCCACCTTCTTATTTTCAGATCCAGGAATGTATGTTAATACAAAATCGAACTGCAGAAACAAATAAGCCCACCGGGCATTGGTACATTCCATCTGTTGATGAACCCGGAGGTTACGATGGTCAGTTCTGATCACAAAACAATGGGTTGCGCCCTGTAGGAGATGTCGCCACTCTTGGCAAGCTAATTTGATGGCCAAATGCTCTCTTTCCAGGACTGAGTAATTGTATTCGCTACTGGTAAGGGTCTTTGAGAAATATGCCACCGGGTGTTTGTAGCTATCCGCCGCCTTCTGCAAGAGGATGGCACCGATTGCTCCTATTGACGCATCAGCTTCTAAAATGTAAGGTTTAGTCTGATCCGGCTGTACCAAAATGGGAGCAGAGGAGAAACACTCCTTAAGGGTTTGAATAGCCCTCTGTTGTTCCTCTCCAAAGATGAACTTGACACCCTTTTTTAGCAGGGAAGTAAGAGGAAGCACCAAGTTTGAGAAATTGGGAATGAACCTCCTATAAAAGTTGGCTAATCCTAAGAAGCTTTGTAGCTTCTTAACAGTGCTGGGTTCTCTCCATTCCCTGATAGCCTTAACCTTTATGGGATCCATCTCTATGCCCTTACCAGACAGAATGAATCCTAGGTAGGATACCGAAGGTGCTTCGAATTGGCATTTCTCGGGTTTAACCAAAAGCTTGTGATCCTGAAGTCGCTGTAGTACCCTCTTAACCAGTAACCTATGCTCAGGTAACGTCTGGGAGAATATCAGGATATCATCGAGATACACCACAACCGATACGAACAACATATCGGCAAATATCTTGTCCATGTTCCTCTGAAAAACGGCGGGGGCGTTGACAAGGCCAAATGGCATCACCCTGTATTTGAATAGTCCAAAAGGGGCGCGGAATGCCGTCTTCCATTCATCCCCTTGTCTTATTCTTAAGAGGTGGTACGCGCCCCTTAAGTCCAGCTTGGTGAAGTAAATAGCCCACTGTACCTCCTCCAGGATGTCTCGGATCAATGGCATGGGATACCTGTCCCTAATCGTCACCTTATTTAGTCCTCTATAGTCTATGCACGGGCGTAATTCAGCACTATCCTTCTTCGGAATGAAGAACAATGAGGCTCCACAAGCGGATCTTGACTCCTGGATGAGTCCATTCTGTAGATTGGAGTCCAGGTAGTTTCATAGGACCTTCCTTTCAGGGAGAGAAAAAGGGTACATCCGCCCGAATGGAACCACAGCGTCAGGAACAAGGTCAATACCACAGTCTTCTGCTCTGTGGGGAGGTCATTCTCGGGGTTGAATGTCTAAAAACACCTCGGAAAACTCCTGATACTGTGTTGGAATCGAGGCGATTAGAGCCGGACCTAGGGCTGGACCCGACGTCACTTCTTGGTATGTGGAGAATACAGACTGGTTCATACAGGTCGACTTACAAAAGAGTGAATTAAAACTCACTTAATTGGCCTTCCAGTCTATGGGCCTCATTACGACCCAGGCGGTAAGTTACCGCCTGGGCCGTGACTTTACCACCATGGCGTAAACTACGTTTACGCCATGGTGGTTGGCGGACTTACCACCCCATTCCGACCTAGGCGGGGCGGTAAGTCCCCAATCCCCATTTACCCTTCCCCATTCCCATGTTTGCCCCATATGGCATAATGGGAGTGGGGAAGGCGTTAATTACGCCACCGTAAATTACGGTGGCGTAATTAACTCCATGGTCCCTTAGCGCCATGGATTTTAACACCTGCTAAAAGCAGGTGTTAAAAGCACCATGGCGCTAGGGGACCTCGTAATCAGGCGGTAAGGGTCGGCGCTGTTAACGCTGCCGTAAACCCCTTACCGCCTGAGTTGTAATGAGGCCCTATGTGAGGATTGTGTTTTCTTAACCAAGGGATTCCAATGACCACAGGAAAGTGTGCAGCTCTGATCTGATCGAATACCAAATATTCTGAATGATGACTCAGCTCCATCCTTAAGGGTATCATTTCTCTGGTAATTGGTCCGGAGGACAAAGGCCTGCCATCCACACCTTCCACCGGAATGGAAGTAACCTTAGGCTTAGTGGATACTTGATGTTCCCATGCCCAGTTGGAGTCCATAAAGTTCCCGGCTGCTCCGCAGTCTAACATGGCAAGCACCTTGGTGGGACCGGAGTCGGATAGCCAAAATCTGACTCGGAACACCATCAGACTGTTCTCCTCAGGGTTGTTCATGGTTCTTGAGTGGTTGCAAGGGTACTTGGAACTTCCCCCGAAACTTCCCTTGCAGTAGATCGGGGGCTGAAGTTTTCCTTCCGCCTATGAGGCACTTCCGGACAGTTTCTTAATAAGTGTTTGGAGGAACCGCAATACATACATAATCCGGCTTCCCTTCTACGTTTGCGTTCCTCAGGAGTGAGAGGCCCTTGGGTGGCCCCTATTTGCAGGGGTTCTTCAGCAGTGAAACATGTCCTGGTTGTGGGAGAATGGTTAGGTAGACTGACAGATTGAGGGGTACCTCTGATTCGTCTTCTTTCTTGTCGCCGTTCCGTCAAACGGAATTCTATCTGTAGAGACAAGGTCATCAATTCTTGGCAGGATACTGGTCGGGCCACACGAGCCAACTCATCTTTGATTTCATTGCGAAGTCCTCTTCTGAATATGGTTTGTTGGGCAGAGTCTGGCCAGTCTGCCTTAGCCGCCAATCTCTGGAAGCGGGATATGTACGTTTGGAGATCTCTATTCCCTTGTATGATATCCAAAATGGCTTCTAGAGAAGAGTAGAATACCTCGGGTCTGTCAATTTTTTCCTTGAAGTCTACTACAAAACGATCATAGTCATTCAATGAGAGGTCGTTTCTGGCGACCAGGGGGGTGGCCCAGAGTAGTGCGTTACCTGTGAGATTGGCTATTATAAATCCAACTCTAGATGTTGCTGATTCAAAAGCATGGGTTTGAAAGGCAAAATAAACATTACAGGCATCCAGGAAGTCCTTCAATCCTCCCGGATGACCATCATACTTGCCGAAATAAAGGGGCATAGCTGGTAGATCGCCGTGGTCATCTCTATGTAAGACCACCTGCCGTCGGAGGCGATATTCTCTGTTCTTAGTGCCTGGACTTCGGCCGTAAGGTTCTGCATAGCTGCCACTAATTCTTGGTATTGTTCCATTGATGCCATGGTAGGTGTTGGGCGTTGTATGCTGTCAGGATCCAAGTCTACCTCCGCTTTCTCCTCACCTGACTCCCCTGAGGTAGATCCTTGAAGGTCAGTCTCGGTCTTTTGTGGTCTCCTCTTCGTCCTTGAAGCCTTGACTCTAGGTGCTCGAATCTTCTTTTCGTGTAGGTAAGGTCTGGCCCCTCCGGAGGCCACCTTGGCAGAGGTTAAGACCTGCCCTAGGGGAACCCCAGGGGGCCAGCCTCAGTTCTAGGGAAAAAGCTCGAAGGCAGAAAAAACCCTAGTCCATAGATCGGTTCAGATGATGAGTTCAAGAGATGGCACAGATCTTCAGGTACAATGTCCGGGATACCAGTAATCGTGGAATACACAATCCGAAGTAGAACTGAAGAGAGGATACTAATAATAATGGGTACTGAGAAAGCAGGGAAGAACAACAACAAAAGTAAGGAAGAAGGAATAACAAAGAAGGATGTGGAATACAAAGAATGAAGAAAGTAGCGGAGAGCAGAATACAATGAGGATGTAAGTTAATGGTAATACACACAAGAGGAGAAGCAAAAGAAAGGCAACACCTTATTAAGCTCCGCTGAACGCGGCGCAGACAAGCGACACCGAGGCCTCCAGCAAGAAGGAGGCAGGAAGCTGAGCAGACAGGGAGGTAAGCAAGGAGTACGGAAGGGTTCTGTGAAAGAGGAGCTGACGCCGACTACACAGAGCGGTAGGCGAGCTCGCGTAGCCAGAAGGAAAGGAGGAAAACCAACAGCTGGAAAATTATGGAAGGCGTAGTAATAGAAATACGGAAAAAAGGAGGATAGGCAGAAAAAGAAGGATAATAACATAGTACAGGCTACTACAGGAGGGCTATAGAGGAATCAACAGCATGGGAAGGAAGAACGAGTACACAGGTCTCGGAGCGTTGAATGAAAACAATCACAGATACAACGCGCCGAGTAGTGGGCGGGGCCTAGATTTATAGGCACCAGCACCATGTTGGGTGAGGACTAGAAAGTTCATCGAAGTCGGAACTTCCAGCGACTCCAGCATTTCCAATCCTGGTTCCTGACACCTGACCCCACATCAGGAAGGTAAGATGGAGAGTTTGCTGAGGCAAGCTATGCTCTTGTTGTCACTGACACCCTTTATAACAAGATGGTGTAATCCAGACTGTATTCTGGGAGTAAGTGAACCCGATTTCTGCAACTGAGTTTGGGTATTGTGGTGGTTCAGAACCAAGACAACGTTCTGACAGTTGGTGTGAGATCCACCCTGTGTTGGAACGAAGAGTGTCTGAGCATTCTAGCTGTCAAGAGTTCAGTTCTGATAAACTGGAGGGATATACGGGTAAAACCAGTTTTGGATTCTGTATGGACACTAGAACTCTGTGTGCTGTCCCCAATACAGAAGTACTCTCTTCACTAAGAGGTAACACCTTAGTGGATCAGTTTTGTATTGAAAAGTACAGTTGCTTTTATGATCTTTCTGCAGGGTATGGCAACACATCCCTGTCTGTCTGTGCTGAGGAGAAGACAGCAGTTTCGGCCTTTTCAGAGCCTTACTTCAGTGTATGGTCTTCTGGATTGGTGGCTGCAAATGATACCCGTGAACTGAGCTTAGCCACTGTTCTAAATGGGAAAATGGATCTCAGCAATGCATGTCTGGATGACATGGCAGATTCAACCCCCACTTGGAAGGAACTGGGTCTGACCCAAGAGAATGGGTGTCAGGACCTTTATCAGGTCAACTTGTTCAGGAAGTCAGCCAAGTGTCAAACTGAACAGGAGCCATTGGCCTTCCTCATGCATGAAATTGGAGTATGTGGGGACAAGATGCAATCTCTTGTCAGTGAAGTACATCATGTACAGAACTGGGTAACCCCACACTACCCAAGCACATCTGAGGATTTTCCTGGGTCTCACTGGGAAATACAGGAGTAAAGTGGCAGTCTATAGAAATATAGCTGTCCCTCGGACTGCCCTCACTACTCATAGGGGACCTAAAGAATTCTTATGGACTCCTGAGTGTGAGAAGGTCTTCACAATTTGTTAGAACTGATTTTCTATACTCTGACCTGGTGGACAGATGTATAGAGGGCCAACCTATATTGTGACAGGACACTTCTGGGAAGCAAATTATTTGCCCAAGAATACGTTCTGTTTTGAAAAAGGCCCTTGGGAGGCCGAAACACGTGTAAACAACCATAGGGGCAATGAAAAAATAAAATATTTGCTGACCGCAATCACAGTGACCAAAGGCAATTATGGCACAGTTTCGGTGTGTCCCACTGACATTAGTTTTCAATAACAACTCTGTGATGAAATGACAGCGGCTCTGTAGGTGTATAGGGATGAGTAGTGGTTATTCCGCCTACCCAGCCTCAGACTACTACAAGACCAGCAGTGATACCAATCATAAGGGAAATAGGTGCAGTTAAGAGAGATGTCCCCTTCAGCTTTTTTGGTAATATAGGCCAACGGCAGGCTATATATTTAGGAGAGGTGTGAGTTGGTAGTATTGGCAACCCAAACATCAACAGTACAAGAACTCCAAAATGAAAAATACAAATTCCAATCAAGTTTCTATCAAAATATATACTTTAATAAAAAAAACAATAAAATAATTAACTGAGTAGAAATACCAATAAAAGCCCAACTCCCGGGTTCAAGATGTGGCGAGTCTTGTTGATAAGAGCTGCAAGTGTGCATTGGGAAGGCATCAAGGCAACATTTGTGGCAAATTGGATTGAAGGCAGAGGAGCTAAGGCCAGGATAAAAGGCCAAGCTCACTCCCTGCAGCTCCGCTGCGAGTGAAACTCCAGCTGACTCCTCCTATATCAGCTGGTATCAGCACTGCCGCTCGGAGCGACGCCGCAGCACCGGAGTGCCTGAGGATGCCCTCCATTCCGCATCACCAGCCGATGACACCGTCAGCCGTTAAAATGCAGACGCAGTACCGGAGTGCCTGAAAATACCCCTTGCATCCATTGCCTCCCACGAGATCCCAGGAGAACCTAAGATGGCCGCCGCCGATGCTGCCATAGCAACCAGCAATATACAAACCACTGCTGAGGCCTGCAATTGGTCCCCTGGCTCAGCCAACCCCTTCCCTCCTGCCTTTAATGGAGGGGGGGCACACCGCCAGGTGAAGCTGCAGAGGAGCGAAGGCCAGGAGAAAAGGCCAAGCTCACTCTCTGCAGCTCTCCGCTGCTGGAAGGCGCAGAAGGCCACCACTCTATACTCATCACTAGATAAGCGCATCCTGATAGCACCAGATGCCTGTATTCCTAGCATAGCAATGCGAAATGACCGACTGAGACCGACCTTCTGCCCAAGCAGTCTATTAAGACTATCTCGCCTCAGAGCAAGACTTCACAACCACTCAGTGCTCTGCCTACCCCCTCAACTGCTGCCGAACACCTGCATGCACTGCTCTGCACGCACAGCGTTCTCCAAGACCATCCACACTCCCCCCTAGACTCCACCCACTACCAAAGGATACACCCCCCTTCTCAACCAACTCCCTACCAGGCCCCATGGCCCACAGCACGCTAGGACAGGTGTCCGCCTGGCTGCCCTCAACTTACTATTGCATAACAATGTTGCTCCGCCCACCGGTGTACTCCCAGAACCACAGGCAACCTTGCCACCTCATCTCCCCATCACTGACTTCCTGGGAGAGAAGGAAGCACCTAACGTCACCCAAGCAGAAACCAACGATTCCACCCCAACTATGTACCTCCCACCAGCGTCACACATCTCTGTGTCTTCTAACAATATCTTGCCTACCTTCATTATGCCCTGTACCATTGCCGACTGCACTGCCCTACCATGCACAGCTGCTAACACCACATGCAATATTCCCACACCTTCCCCAAGTGCCCCACTGCTATGCAATGCTCACCATGTTACCGTGCCTACTGCTAATATGCCTTGCACTGTTCAGCTTTCCTGCACTGATGTGAATATTGACCTGTATGTGCCCTGTATTGACATGCCACCATGCACTACTGCTCAGCCGCCATGCACTGATGTGAATATGGACCTGTATGTGCCCTGTATTGACATGCCACCATGCACTAATGCTCAGCCGCCATGCACTGATGTGAATATTGACCTGTATGTGCCTTGTACTGACCTGCCACCATGTCGCAGTGACCTGACATCATGCACCAATGTGGTAACTGCCTGCAATGTACTCACACCTGCCCCATGCCAGACCATCATGTAAAGACAACCTCAACCACTTAAGTACTACTGCTCCACCCTCCACCAGCTCTTCCGCCCCTCCCCTTCACCCTGAAACCTACCTCAAATGTGCCCTAATTAATTCTCGCTTCCTACCAGCCCATGCACTAGATATACATGACCTGGTCACCAACAACAAGCTTGACCTCCTCTTCCTTAGCGAAACATGGCTATCAGAGTCCTCCGGACCCGCCATCACCCTGGCAGTACCCAAGAGGTACATTATCTATAGGCAAGCCCGCTCCTCCCACAGAGGGGTTGATGTCGCCATCATCGCCAAGGACTCCCTATCCATTAGGACCATCGAGAAGGACCTTGATCAGAACTCTGATTACCTCCTACTCAAGCTCAAGCTCTCAGACAACCGCACCTATACCATCCACCTCATTTACCATCTGCCCGGCCCCTCCAATGACTTCCAATATGCTCTAAAACATTCACCCTCAGGCAACCTTAAAAACTCATCCAAAATTCTGCTCTTAGGGGACTTTAACTTACGTCTCAATGACCCAAAAGACGCACAATCCAAAAACCTCAACAAATCACTGCGTAACCTGGGGTTCGCAAAAGCCATCTCCAGCCCCACCCATATCAAAGGACGCACCCTAGACTGGGTTGCCCACCATAACTGCTCGCTAAGCCACCCAGTGATTGTCCCACAACCCTGGTCTGATCACCACTGTATTCTGTTCAACAGCCTCACCTCCAGAGGTCCTCCACTGCCCACCTTCACTCTTCCTGCATCCATCGCCCGTAGCTCCAAACTGCTCACCCATGACAACCTATCTAAGCACCTCAGGGTACCCACTCTACTACCTCCCTTCACTGACCACCCTGATCACCTTGCCAATGATTTCAAGACTGCAATCACCCACGCTACTGACCATGTGGCACCCCTCACCCTCAAAAAAGCTAAGAAATCCAAACACTCCAACGCCTGGTTCACTGAGGATCTCCTAAAACTACGTGGGGAAAAAGGACTGCTCTTAAACATGGATTAATAACCCCACTGAGGCCACCAAAATCACCTTCAAATCCATCTCTAAACAATACAAAATTGCTATCACCAATGATAAAGCCTCTTCCTACAATACCAGGATAGCCAATGCTAAATCTGGAAGTAGAGAAATATTTGTCATTTTCAGAGAACTCAAGACCCCCACCTCTCCCCCATCTCCGATAGAGAAGGATGAAGCCTGGTGTAACGCGATTCAGTCTGCCATGCTAAGCAAACTGGAAACCCTGCAAGCCAAAATACTTGCACACCAACGAGAGCTCACTAAACTGATCTCTAGTACTCAAACTGACCCAACACCAGGAGACAAACCCACCTGCTCCCCCTTGTTCGATTTCAGAGATATGAGTGAGAAGGAGGTCTCCTCACTTCTCCAATCCATCAAACCATCAAATTGTAAAGGTGACGCCTGCCCCGCACAAGTCATCAAGGACTGTACTCCCTCCCTAGTCCCTATGATCACAGCATTCATCAATGCGTCTTTCCATTCTGGCTATGTCCCTGTGCGACTCAAGGAAGCGTGGGTTCGTTCGCTCCTAAAAAAAGCCCTCCTTCAACCCCTCCAACCCAGGAAATTACAGGCCCATCACCACCATCCCATTCCTGCTGACAATTCTGGATAAAGCAGCCTACCTGCAAATTCAGAAATTCCTAGACGACAACCTCCTTCTAGTTCTCAGGCAATCGGGATTCAGACCTCGTCATGGGACCGAGACAGCTCTCCTTGACCTCAAAAACCAAATCGATTATCTCAGAGATGCAGGCAAACCTGCACTTCTCCTGCTACTGGACCTCTCAGCAGCCTTTGATCTGGTTGACCACAGAGCCCTCTGCCAGCACCTCTCGTCAGTAGCCAATTTCTCTGATAGAGCCTGCAAATGGATTGACTCATTTCTTAAGCACTGAGTAATGAAGGTCTTCTCTGACTCTTCCAGCGCCAACCCCAGCACCATCAAATGTGGGGTCCCGCAAGGCTCTTGCACAGCTCCCACACTAGACAACCTCTTCACGAGGCCTCTGTTCATAATCCTGGATTCCCTGGGCATCTCATACACAAACTATGCTGATGTCACCCAGGTAATCATCCCCCTCTCAGGGGATTACCAGGCCGACCAGAACACCCTCAACTCCATCAACACAACAATCCAATCTTGCATGGCAGAAAACTGGCTATGTCTCAACAGTGAGAAAACCAAACTACTGCTAGTTGGTTCCCCCTCCACCCTGAGCAAATTGGATAACAAATATTCCACCTTCTCCATTGACAATATCTCCATAACCGTATCACCTTCCATCAAAACACTAGGCATTCCTCGAACTAGACCTAACCATGGAGAGGCAAGTCAATGCCATAGCCTCCTCATCTGCCTATCATTCTAAACTCATTAACACAGTCAGACCATTCCTGTCTCAACAGACTTGTCTCTCCATCGCCAGGGCCATAATTGGCTCCAGGCTTGACTACTGCAATGCACTACTCATCGGCACTTCTGCCAAGAATGTCGCCAAACTCCAAATCGTTCAAAACAATGCGCTTAGAGCCACCACCGGCCTCACGCGTAAAGAACACATTTTGGTACTTATAAGACAGGTCCACTGGCTCCCAGTCAAGGAGAGGATCACATTCAAAGCCCTGTCTCTGACTCACAAGTGCCTTCACGACCTTGCCCCCCCCCACTTGTCATGCAGAATCACCAAGCCCGCCTCCCTTAGACCTTCCAGATCCCATTACTCCAACCTCCTAGCTGTCCCTAGAACTCTCAAGGCCCGAGCAGGCAGCTCCAGCTTCCCTGCACTCGCCCCCCGACTCTGGAACTCCTTACGGCCCCACATCAGGTCCATTGAATCCCACTCTGCCTTTCGCAAAGCCATCGAAACTAACCTCTTTGTCTGACTTCAAACTGGACTTTAGGACTATCTACACCTGCATGTACTCTGTGTCACGCTGTAAACACTATGTCTGAACTTTTCTGTAACAAGTAATACTGGGCGGCTTCTTTGTAACCCTTAATCCAGCCTTCTTAAACTCTGACATAGTGCCTCGATGCCTGCGGGTTGCCGTGCGTCTACAAATTTAAATAAATAAATGAAGGTTCAGACCGGTTTGCCACAGTAAGGAAACATTTCTTGGGTAGCTGCACACATAACAATGCCCCAATTTAATAACATACCTCATGTCAGCCAGGCCTTGTCCTTAATCTGAAACACCCCAAACCTCTGCCAAATAAGAAACTCATCAAGTTGGCTTTACCCAAAAGGCCAGTAAAACATATCATGTCACTCAATGCAAGAACACATCTTTGCTTTAATACCCCGTGGTCTCCAGTCTGCATGCATGCTATGCCCACTCTTCACTGACCAGTCACTCACCTATGCAACTTCTCCCCCTTAATCATTAGCAGTCACATGCATCCACAGCATTCTCACTACATTCTCATTCACAGAACACATGGACTTGCATGGAAAACAGACTTTTTTTTAGATAAGTCTTATTCTTCTAATAGTTAGATTAAAACAAAAGGGGGGTGCATGTATAGCCAATGGGAAATTAATACATGAAGAATGTCACTTTAATTCTCTCAGCTCCTCTGCATGGCCTTGCCAGATTACTTGGCCTCTATGCCTCTTTTTACTGTCGTTCCACCTTTTGTTTGACATTCTCCTTATCTCACTATGGTGCCCCTTCTTTTTCTCTTGATATCTCACCATGTCTCTCTGTAACTCCCTTTTTCCCTCTGTCTCACTTGGCCTTGCGCTCTGTTAGGGGCAGACTGGCCATTAATTATTTTGTGCATTTGCCTGATTGTTTGAAGGAAACGAGGGCCAGGGCTGCCTCGCTATGTCTGGTCACTATCCTGCCCTTCCCTCACAGGCAACGGTCTGTGCAATAGAAACATTAGCAACTAAAAAGGTAATATTAGCATAACTAAAGGGTCTGTGAGACTCAAGCACCTTCCTCCCAGAGGTGTAGCGAGGATTGTCTGACAAGTGTGGCCTGAAGCTAATGTAGTTGGGCTCACCACAGCGACATTGACATCTGTAAATGCCCACAAAGCTATGCTGAGTGGGCATTTACAGATTTTGGGTGGGCCTGGCCCGCTCGGGCCCTATCTTGTCTACACCTCTGCTCCCTCCTTCAACCATCAGGGTAAGCACTCGTCATCTGCATCTACATGGTTCGTGTTCCGATGCAGGACAGATAGCCCACATCATTAATTGCTGTGTGGTTCAGATCCGTGTTTATTTTGCGAATAATGGGTTCAAATACAGGAAGGCCCAAATATATAATTGTTACTGATGTTGAGAAAATGTGTCACATTAAAATGGCTAATTTAAAGAAAAGTCCCTCAAGAACATCAATCCATCAACACACTGCCATGCTAGCCATGGGCATAGACACCCTATTTTGAAGCAGTGTTCTCCCCCTTCCTACTCCCCTCTCCCCTTGCCTTATCTCCTTCCTCATCTCTCTCCCCTCCCCCCTCTCCCCCACTTTCTCACACTTACCCCTTCCTTCCTCCTCCTTCTCTTCCCCACCCCTCTCTCCCCCTCTCATGTCTATTGAACTACACTCTTCTTCCCTTCATTTTAATTGCTCTATTTACTGTTTTGCTAGTCTGATTCACAATTGTAAATCGCTTCTACTGTTACTGGTACTGTTATATTGTTAATGTTAAATGTATCCTGTGGTTAAAATGTGCAGCGCTTTGGTGTAAAGCGCTATATAAACTAAATAAATACAAATACAGTGTTTATGAGAGCAGAAGCATTCATAATTGTATTCTGGGAGCGGCATAGTTCAACATTTCTCGAGTGGGATGGAGTCTGTTTTTGCCCAGGATACTACGAGTCAGCCAATGGCCTCTGTCCTGGTCTCCCAGTATGTGTCTGTGCCTCTCTGTTGTCTTACTGCCTACCTTTCAGTCGCAATTCTCTTGATCTCACTCTCTCTTCTTGTGTCACACATGCATGCACAATACACAAATACAAAAAAAGTACTTTTGTCCTACTTGTTTCATGCTGCCCAGAGTTGATGTCCTCTCTAGTTCATGCCTCCAACCACCCCGTTTCATGCACAGAAGAACCAGCATGGAGATTTTCCCGGCTCCTGACATGAGCATTGGAGCAAGAGTGTCTCCATGTTGTGCTGTGAGCCTGTTGCCATGGCAGATCAGTCCCTTAAGCCCTGACTTTAGAAGTATTATTATTTTTTTTAAATCAGGCGGAGGGCCCCCACTGTGACAAATGGATTGGCAGAGCCAAAACAATGTGGGGGATCTAAGGGCACCCTCTGTTCCAGTGGTCTAACATAAAATGTGCCACTCCCCTTGAGCCAAACAGAAGGGGCATCCAAATGTACCAGCCAACTCTCAGTGTAGCCAATATTATGCACAGTAATGCTACCAAAATAAAAACATGTTCATGTTGTCGCTGCCAGCGTATGCCAGTATTCCCAGGTGCAACATTCTTTTGTTGGCTTTTCCCTTAATGTCATTAAAAATCTCCTGCCACAGGAAGAAGACATGCTATTGATGACTGCACAATGCATGCCCAACCGCCACACCACCATGTAAGAATACTTTTCATGTTAGCTATGTTAGCTATGTCCTCACTACAATGCAATGGTACAGTAAGGACACATTTCCCTGTTTGGCTGCACAGATTCCTCTAACCACCATGTAAGAAAACATATCATGTTGACTGTGCCCTTAATGTAAAACAAAAGAGGCGATCGCTGGAAGGTTTGGAATTAATTCTAACCTCTGACAGTGCTCTGGGCAACCATCCGGGCAACCCTCCAGACCATCGTTCTTTGCCTGCCAAGCCATTACAAAGGGGGAAGACCATATGAAAACCAGGCTTGGTCCCACCCCAAAAGGGGAAGGCCAGTACAAACTGCTGAGTCACATCCCTTCTGCACAAGACCACAGACATCCCCAAACATGTTTCGACCTTGATGGGCCTCATCAGTTAAGAGTAGCTTGGATTTCTAGGTTCAGAAGGCACAGGAACCATGTTTGGGAATATCCATCCCACTCGGGGTGACTAACGCAAAACAAATGTGGTGATGGCTGGAATGTTTGAAATTCATTCTAACCCCTGGCATTGCTCTGAGCAACACTCCAGAGCATCATTCTTCACCTCCCAAGCCATTACAAAAGGGGACAGAACACATGCAAATCAGACTTGGTCCAACCCTAAAAGGGGGTCTTGTGTAGATGAGATGTGATCTAGCAGTTTAGGCTGGACTGCCCCTTTTTGTGTGGGAACAAGCCTGATTTGCATAAGGTCTTTCCCGTTCTTCTTTAATGGCTTGGCCGGCTGAAAAACGATCGTCTGGAGGGTTGTCCAGAGCTGTGCCTGTGATTATGATTTGTTCAAAACCTTCCATCCATCAACCTTTGGTTTTGCTGGCTTTGCCCTTAACCCCATTAAAACATGTAATGCCACAATAAGGACATATTTAAATCTAGCTGACTGCTCAAGTCCACCCTCCCTCCCCATATAATAACAACATTACACTGCCCTTGCCCTTTATATGAGTAAAACATGTCATGCCAGAAAAAGAAAATGTACAGTCTGTCAGCCCCATTGAGCTGTAAAACCCCATCCCAAAGCGTCATCCTCATGAAGTAACATTCGTCAAAGTGGCTTTGCCATTCAAAGGCCTGAAACACATGTTTACAAATTCTCCAATGCCCTTTGCCCGGGCCCTAGCCTTGCATGCACATATTTATACTCTTTTACTCATCAGTCACTACCCAGTGGCAGCTGGTCAATTCTTTAATTGGAGGGGCATAAACATTTACCACAAACATGCCAGTGCGACCGAGTGTAGCGCTAGAGCCTGAACAAAGTAAAGTCTATTCCAGGAATTTTACCCCCTGAACATTTCTTTTTTTTTTTAATAACATGATAAAATGGTATATTATAAAGCACACATTCAGCAAAACATTTCCTAAAAAGCCAGACAGTTTGCAATTGTGTTTGTAAGGTAACTCCAATCCAAAATCCAATAGTCACCAACAGTACACAAGGACATTTGCCAATGTATTTTCATGATTCCTTTGCCCACATTTGCCGGTATTAAGACATGTTCATGCTGGCTGTGCCATACATTTCCATTCTGACAGTATTCCCATATACGACATGCTTATTTTTCTTTGTGAATAATGCCAATAATGATACTATAAGAAAACATGTCCTCCATGGCTCTGCCAATATATAGAAGTAACCCACCTAAGAATTTATAAAACCGCTATTATCACCCACAAAGCAAACGCATATAACACTTGCATCAGCAATGTCGCCCTTGATTCGAAAGAACGCTTCTCTATTCTCAGAGAATTAGAAAATTCCACTCTGGCCAAATCGAGTAAAGAATGGTGCACCACCATACACGATGACTTAGCAGCTAAAAGTGTACAGCTGCAAAACAAAATAACCACCAAAAGACTTGCTCTAGCAGATACAAATTGAAAAAGCACTAACCCCTACACCACCCGCATTAACATTCTAACACACCATTCCACTTTGCCCCGGTCACCCTAGAATTAGTATTCGATACCATCTCCAAATTAAAAGCCTCCAATTGCAAAGGGGACAATGTCCAAGCAAAAATAATCAAAGCATGTGTGTCCACCCTCACCCCAACCATCACCACATTTGTCAATGCCTCTTTCAACAACAACTCAGTCCCAGACAGCATCAATGAAGCTTGGGTCACCCCAAATCTAAAAAAACAACAACATTGGACCTTACAGTGCCCACCAATTATCACCCAATCACAACAGATACCCTTCTTACTCAAAATCATAGATATACTAGCATACACACAAATCCAAACTCACCTCAAACAAAACCAGCTGCATGGAACCAGACAATCAGGTTTCAGGCCAAATCATAGCACTGAAACAGCCCTTCTGTACCTTAAAATCCAGATGAACACTATCAGAGATTCAGGGTTACTCTGTTTACTCTTGCTGTTAGACCTAGCCACAGAATTTGACCTTGTGAATCATGAAAAACTGTACAACTCACTAGCTAATGAGATCAACTTCTCTAAAGATGCCACTAAGTGGGCGAAATCCTTCTTAGCAGACTGTGCCTCTAGAGTCTCAATAAGCAAAGAACCTGCCGATCCCATCCCAGTCCCATTTGGAGTTCCCCAAGGATCATGCCTCTCTTCAACTCTTTATAAGGCCTACACAAAGCTACTCTTTTCTGCATTAGACGACATGGATGTCATCTTCACTAATTTTGCAGATGACACGCAGATCCTTATACCCTTATCAGGCAACTATGAACAGGACACATTAACCATAAATAAAATATACTCCATTATCCAAAATTGGATGGCATTGAATAGCCTCTGTCTCAATGATGAGAAGACAGAACTTCTCATTGTGGGATCAAAGTCTAAAATAGCTGCTCTACATGCCGACTACTCTTCTATCAATATGGACGGCTCACTGGTCCCAGTGCTCAAACAAGTAAAAACCATAGACGTATATATAGACACCAACCTCACCATGACCAAACACATTAGCTCCCTTGCATCATCTAGCATGTATACTTCCAAACTAATCTCACTAAGCAGACAATTCCTGACACCTACCAATTGCCTCACCCTGTCGAGGGCATTAGTTTTATCCAAGTTGGATTACTGTAATATATCTCTACTGGGCACCTCCAACACCAATCTCATCAAATTGCAACTTATGCAAAATAAAGTCCTACAAGGAGCATTAGGTATAAAAAAATTCGATCACATCTCCAAGATTAGTAAGGATGCTCACTGGTTACCCATCAAAGCCAGAATTATCTTTAAAACACTGTGCATTACACATAAATGTCTTGCCAAAAATCTACTTTAACAATGCCCTACAGAAAAAAGAACCTACCAGACCACTCAGATCCAATGACAATCAACTCATAGTGATCCCCTGCTACAAAAACTCTAGAACGGGGGGAAGTAGCTTCCACGTCCTTGCCCCTAGACACTGGAACTTCCTCCCCATCAGTATCAAACAAGAGACATCCTTTATAGCATTTAAGAAACTGCTAAAATCCTGGCTATTTTACCAGTATTAGCATTATGTCTTTCTCCTGAAAGTGCAAATATACTCAAAAGTATAATGTATGATCGTTGCTTGGAAATAATTGATGCACTCTGTTCCATGTACAATTTAATACCATTTTTAAAGCAGTCTGTAACCATGCCGTTTTACCCCAGGGTCTGAGCGTGTGACAAATGTAAAAAAATAAAAAAACAAAAAATAAAATAGTGCTGATGTCTTTGCTATTAGAAATGGCTGGTTACAATAGTTTAGCCATGCTCTTCATGGCGGCATTTGAAGAGGAATTTGTGCTCTCGGAAAACAACCCATTCTGGTTCAGATACATAGATGATATTGTATTCATCTGGACAGGGACGGAAGACTCTCTCCTGAGATTTCTGCATTGGCTGAATGGATGCCATGCCACCATTATGTTCACTATGGTGTTTGACCATCATAGGATCCACTTATTTGACCTGACAATAAAAAAGAGTTGGAGGACTTTTAAGCTGCTCACTATATGAAAAATAAACTGACAAGAAAACCACACTCAATTTCCCGAGCTTCCACCCAAAGGATCTCAAGTAAAATCGACCTTTCAGCAGTTCCTGCACCTCCAACAAAACTCTAACTCCTTGGAGGATTATTTTGAACATGCAGATAATTTGAGTCCAAATTTGAAGAGACAGGGATATCCCAATAAACTTCTTTCCCACTCCATGAAAAGGGCTTGGATCACACCAAGAGAAACACTTTTAGTACTAAAGAATCGCGAGTCAACAGAAAGGAGACTTACTTGTGTGACCACATATAATATGAATTATTATGATATTAAGAACATTATTAAGAGGTATTTGCTCATGGTGAGTTTCTGTTTGCCAGAGACATCACTACCTCTCTTTGCCTTTATGAGATCAAAAAAATCTAAGGGACAAACTAGTCCACTCTAAACCAAAACAGGAGAGGGTGACCTGGTTCAACTAGGAGTAACGCCCTATAAAAGGACATAGTCCATGTGGAAACTGCAAGGCCTGAACATTTACTAAGAAGACACAATATTTTAAAATTAAGGAGAGACTATGGGAACTGATGTTCCTTTACAATTGCACAACAATGAATGTGGTATACTGTATCCAGTGCCCATGTGGCATTCGATATGTAGGGTCGACTGAAAGAGCGGTACATGTTCGCATCAATCAACACCAGTCTAAGATTCCATGTAAAGATATGGCTGCCCCACTAGTCTCACACTTTTTGGAATACGAGCATATGGCTGATGATTTATCATGGTGGGTGCTGGACATAGTTAGATAAGTTACCAATCCACAGAAACGAAAATACTTCTACACAAAGAAGCAAGATGGATATACCATCTAACAGCCTGGGGGAAGGCCTCTATGAAGAAATGCTCAATCATTGGGATAAAAATGGTAGAACGTGCTGCCTATGGCCCAGCCTGGTTACATAGGGCCTTAATACGAGTACGGCGGTAGGGGGTTAACGGCACCGGTACGGATGCCGGTGCCGTTAACCCCCTACCGCTGCATTCCTAGGTCCCTTAGCGGGTCCCACTAGGGCCGGCTGGTTTTACCAACCGCCCTTAGAGGGACCCGCTAAGGGACCAGGGAGCAAATAACGGGCCCTCTATTTGCAGGCCCGTTATTAGCTCCTTCCCCATTCCCATTGAGCACTATGGGGGCTCGAATGGGAATGGGGAATGGTTTTCAGAATGGGGACTTACAGGGTCCTCCAAGGTTGGAATGACCCGGTAAGTCCCTATTCCGACTACCCGGACCCAGACACGGGTTTGGAAGCAGCCATGGTACTAATAGCACCATGGCCACCTCCAAACCCGTAATGAGGTCCATAGACTCTGTCGACAGGCTTATAGATCACTTGGGAATGCCACATGAGGATACCCACTTGGCAGTGTGGTCCACATTCCACCTTACACACAACGGCCAAAATCCCCCTCTCATCCATTGGGATACATGTGGTTTTTTATCAATTATGAGAACCCTGCTGCAACACAGACACATGTGATCAATGGAACTTTAGTCTGTCCCACGCCATTGCTGTGGTAGTTTGCAACACCATGTTATACAGACTCCACCCAGATAGCGTGCTGTCCAATTCGGACCATTATATTCTTATTTTTATTTTCCATTATTTTTATTTTTCCATTACTTCTCTATTCACTAGAGGCTCCGATTTTTTGCTTTTGATTAGAATTCCTAGACTCAGCCATTCGGATGGCGTACTTTGTAAGATACCTTGTGGCATACATACACTTGGATGACCAGACAGCCACTCCTAAATGGCACCCCGGAGTACTACAGCTGCACAGCCTGACATGTAGAGTTCCATAGGCTGCACCCAGATGAACTTTTTTGCCCAACTGGGGCCGTTTTTCACCTTCCATGTTAATTTCCAACTTTAAGTTTGTTTGATTATTTATTACATCAGAGACCACGGCTTGCACGCTTTGACTCAGATCCTTAGGCTCAGCCCTCTGGACTATATACTTTGCTTACTTTATTGTGACATACATTCACTTGTGTATCCAGGCTGCCACTCCCATATGGCCCCCTCACTATCGCGATGCATAACCCGTCATGCAGAGCCACGTATCTCTCTGGCTATGATCCAACAAGATAATATAACCCTATTCGATCTGCGTCCTCTATGAACACTTGGTTGCCTTGACAACCGGTACACGGACAGATGCGGCAAACCAGCACTCCTCCTGTTCACAAGGTAAGTGCAGTTTGGATCCTGCATTGTTAGATATTACATTTCAGATGCACTTCTAGAGGGGATGCATACTTATATCCTTATTCTCATTCCCTCTCTCTGCAGGCTAGAGAATTCTCCCTGACGCACAGGATATCCCGCTCTCTACGAGTGACCTGAGAGGTTGCCCAGGCAATGCAATCCTCACCTTTTTAAGGACTATTTATGTTGTGACCTGCTGCCCTGTAAGTCATTTCAACTTAAGAACCTCGGTTTGAAGTACTTCAACTAGGATTCACTGAACATA
Source organism: Ambystoma mexicanum (assembly GCF_040938575.1). NCBI lineage: Eukaryota > Metazoa > Chordata > Amphibia > Caudata > Ambystomatidae > Ambystoma > Ambystoma mexicanum. Next base: position 1,249,492,081 of record NC_090930.1, on the reverse strand, counting down.
TTCTCATGGGGTGCTTGTTCTTCTGTTCCCCCCTCAGATTATTAACTTGAAGAGAACCATCTTCGGTCTAACTAGTCATATCTAGTCATTACCCTGCATTAGAAGGGTGTGTCATTTCTCATGACAGATTGTGGGGGATAAGTTAACACACAAGATAGGCAGTGCTGTCTTCTTGAATATGTGTTTTGTCACATACTACATCTTCCGGACTGAAGAGTTCCCTACTCACTGTGCCTGCTCTCCTCTTTTCTCTAATTTAGCACTCTTTGTTGGTCAGACCGCCAAGTACACGACACATGACGAGAGATTTCTAGGTCTTCTGCACAGAGAAGTACCCCCTTAAATACTATAGGGTGAGTGTACTGAACAAGGTTTATATTCTCACTGGCTATGTGGAGAAGCCACTTTTTGAGCAGCCACTTTTTGACGGTGCCGTGGTTGGTGCCGGTATCGTAACGTGTCCGCCATGGTGAAATGGGGAAATACCGCCCCATTCCAAGGTTGGCGGGGTGGTATTTCCCCATTTCCCCATGGCCCTTCCCCATTCCCATTTTTGCCCCATAGGTCATAATGGGAATGGGGAAGGCGCTAATTACGGTACCGCAAATTGCGGTACCGTAATTAGCACCAAGGTCCCTTTGTGGGTCCCTACTTTAACGGCTGGTCTACACCAGCCGTTAAGGTCGAGTCCCGCAAAGGGACCTCGTAATTAGGCGCTACGTGGTTAACGGCGCCGCAGCCTTTTACGGCGCCGTTCACCACTTAGCGTCGGGGTCGTAATGACCCCCTTTATATCTACTATCTGATTTGTGATTAGGCAGCCAATTGTAAAGATGCTGTCATGTGTCATTTATTTACTTGGGGCACAAACTATATGCTTACATATTCATGGCAAAGTACCAGGTAATGAGGTGAACATCCAACCACTAGAATGATAAACAGTAGAGTAAAGATTTGTTAGATTTGTAAATCATTCAAAAGCCTATGCCCTGATTCATGGAATCGGGTGTAGAAATGGTGCAAGGGCCATGCACCGAGAAGTCCCCCAGCAAAAAATATTGTGTGCCACGCATATTCATGGGTTTGAAGATGCATTACTAGCTGTAGCGCAAGTAACAACAAGCTGCTCAAGGAATGCTCCCAACATGCCCCGCACAACAAAAAACAAGTAAAAGGACTAACACGGTGCAAGTCTCCTCGGCATCCATCGCCCAGCATCCCAGAGAAAATGCGCAACAAAACATCGCAGTCCCAGGCTGTACCCCTGTGAAATCGCGCAACAACACCTACCTCACATTCCCAGTCCACGTCCCACAGAAAATGCGTGCCAACCGTCGCAAGGCCAGGCGTACCCCAGAAAAATCCTGCGACAACACCTCGCATTCCTAGTCCACGCTCCAGAGAAAATGCATGCCCTCACTTGCAAGGCCAGGCTGCACCACAGCAAAATTGCAGGACAACACCTTGCATTCCCAGTCTGTGCCCCAGATAACATGCGTGCCCACCCTCGCATGGCCAGGCCACATCCCATGCAAGCCCAGGCTGTACCCCAGTGAAATCGAGTACCCCCTCGTAAGTATACGCTACACCCCTTGCAAAAACAGGAGTTCCCCCTACACCTACGGCACCCGCCCTGTCCACATAGCCCCCTACTGCACATGAACCACTGTAGTTTACATACCACCCCCAGCTCCCCTCACCTCTGACACCCCCTGCAGGCAGCCCCCTCCAGACAAAACACCACTCCCAGCCCCCATCACCTGGGAAACCCCCTGCAGGCAGCCCCCTCAAGATGTAGATGAAATGGAATGAAATGATATTTAATTTATATCGCGCTCGTACACAAGTGTTTCACCACCTTACACCACCTCCCAACCCCCATCGCCTGTGACACCCCCCGCAGGCACCTTCCTTCAGATGGTACACCACCCCCCATCCACCATCACCTGTGACACCCCTCCAGTTCTCCTTACCTGTGACACCCCCTGCAGGCAGCCCCTCTAGAAGGGATACCAGCCCCAGCCCCCATCACCTGTGACACCCCTGCTGGCAGCCACCTCCAGATGAGACAACGCCCCAGCATATGTCCTTGTGCAGGTGATGAGGACCAGATGCAGAGGAGGAGGAAGAGGAGGAACAAGAGTCTGTGCAGTCAGACCACCAGTGGAGGACGTGGTGTGGCAGGCCAGGAGAATCCACTGGTCCTACAGACCATCCTGGGAATGTCCAGATATGACACTGACTCTTATGAATCTAGTAGCTCTGGTGCTGAAACGGATGTTCAATACTCAATGCTGTTGGAGGTGAGTGCACTAAGTGTTGGAGCAGTTGGGGACAATGAGTCTGCAGGGGGTTAGCTGCCTTCACAAGGCTAGTCAGTGGTGTAATGTCTGTCTGTGGTGGTTATGGCTGCAAGGTCATGCTCCCAAGCATTGGGTTCTGGTCCTGGGCCAGATGTCCACGGGAGGCATGTAGTCCTGCAGCCAGAAACAGTGGCATCAAAGCAAGGGCCATGCTCCCTTGGGTCAATGCAATCCACATGCTGCTCACACAGGCTGTACACGGAGGCCAACATAAGGAGCTGACGGACCGTTCTGAGGTCTGTGCAGGCATCTATGCCTGCACAGGGTCATGCCCACAGGGAAGCCATGATACAAGAGTTGTTTGCTCACAGAGCTGCAATCCAAGAGGAAGGGGCAGCCCATGGAAGACTGCACCAACAGGATATGCAACTGTTGAGGCAGACCATCTGGGATGAACTCTGTGCATCCCGTTAGGTTATGCACAGTGACCTCCAAGGCCTCATTGTGCTGGTGCATTCATCAGTGTCACACATGGCCGCTGCCACTGAGGAACAGGCCAAGGCACTGCTTGGTGAGCCTCCTGCACCACTACTACCTTCTGATTCTACCCAGGAAGGTGGTGCCAGTAGAGACATGCCTCCCAGTCCAACATAGATGTTTGGTTCATGAGCCCATGGAGGGAATTGTTTTTTTCAATATCCACCCATGTGGAAGTTGACATGCAACCTACCCCCCACGCCCCAGTCGATGATGGGCATATTTATTTTTTTGTACATTTTTTTGTTTATTTCCCTTGAGGTATGAAGTTAACATCTCAAGGCAAAGATGTGTGCAGTGGTGTACATGTAGTTATGCATAGTGACGTCAACTTGCATGTTTGCATGGTGTGCAGGTAATTATGGGTTTTGTGATCCACTGCACGTGTGTGCTGTGTCAATGGTACTTCACAATGGCTGTTTTAATGTCTTCTCCCATGTTGTTTCAGTAATCCTTGATCTTGTGATGACTGCTGTCCCGAGGGAGATACCCTGCACCCTTTGATGTCCATTCTCCCCATGCCCTCCACCAGGCACTGTGCTTCCTGTACCTGATTAGGAGACACAGTTCTGGGTGAAGGTGATGCGGGATTGACACCATACCGGCACAGTCAGCGAGTAACCTTTAGCACGGTCTTGCATGTTGAGCATGCATCATTGGCATGCATGTTTGCTGCATGACTTGCTTATCTTATATGTCCTTGCATGCTGATGTGCCAGTATGTTAATTTAAGTGATGCTCATGTCACTGTGTTACCTACCTATGTTTATTCCTACTGTGCTGTACAGCATGTCATTGTACATCTGAAAACCAGGCAGTGTACTCCTTGATCTGGCATTTCCTCGGGATTCCCTCTCTGTGTCACTCTCTCACCCTCTCTCAGTTGTGGTACACTGTAGTCCTGGGACGATCACAATCTATTTCCATTCATCCTGATGCACCCTGTGCTGCTCCTTCAGTGGATGGTGTCTGCATATTTTATTTATGAAATCATGTGTTGTCATGTATGTGCATGTTGTTTCTGCTGTTACTATGCGATGGTGTGCATCGTATGCAAGGCAGGTGGGTTGCCTGGACAGGTAAGTGAAGGGTATTTGCTGACACTTGTGTGGTTTTTGCATGGGAGTGTGGCACTGTGTGTGTTCACTTTGGATTTACTTAGCTTGTGGTCCAACACTACTTCATCAGGGGGCTTGTTTAACAAGAGGTGCTTCTAATGATGGGTATGACCAGTTCTTCAGATGGATTGATGGGTCCCTGTTCACTGATTATGAAAAGTGCACATTGTAACTGTGTGAAGCTTTCATGGTTTATTGGAAGTGGGTATCAGGCTCAACTGTTTATGGCTTGTGGCAGGTGCTGATGGTTGGACTCATCAGTCACTCATAGAACGTTTATCATGTGTAATGAGAGACACTTCAGATCCCTAGCAGGGTTTGTGGGATTATGGCTGTATGTCACATTTTGCCTGTCTTGATTATGGATCAACTATTACGGTGTGCAGCACCAGTTTGAAGCCACAAACATGTTGGTATGTATGCATTTTTAGGGTTTGTGGTGTTAGTGCTTTCTCATGAATTTCCCATGAATGCTGCACCATGGTGTTTGAAGCTTCTAGTGCAACATGGCTGGGCGCATGGTACTGCTGCATTTGAATGAATGCAGTATTTGACCATTTGTATGCTGTGACAATGAAGTCTGCATTGACCATGGTCTGGTGGTTAACAGTGTACTTTTAACATGATTTTATCATTGATTGCTATATCACATTGCTTTGTGTTGTCTGCTTCAATTGCAGAACCCTTCGTGGGCAGCATTACATTGTGATGTCAAGCATAGTTCTGGCGGAAGTGCAAGAGGTGAGCATTTCAGTAATTGGCAAACCATCCACTGTACATTCTGCACCAGCTCCTTCACAATACCTTTGGATGTGCTTGCATCTCATATGTTTTGCAAATAGACAGGACTGACTAAGCCTGTTTATGACAGGCTCTTCAAACACAACCCTCTGCACCTCTGCACCTCTGCCCCTACCACTCACCCTCATCATTCTATTCTCCTCATTCACTCATGTCTCTGCTGAAGTAGTCACCAGAGTTGACAACTCCTTGAAGATGTCATCCCAACTGGTGTGCCGGTGCTCCTTCAGAACCTTCAATGGCAACATCTCCTCTCTGGCAACTACTCTTGCTGGTCTCTGAAACCACTCCTTTCCTGCTGTTTAGTTTCCATCCTCCATCAAGCACTCCCTTGTGTGCACCATCCTTACTATGCCAAATGCAGAGCCTTCCTGACCAGCAAACTACTGGCACATTTCTTTCATCACCTTCCAGGGGAAACTGCTTGACAAGTTTGCCCTCCCAAAAATCGACGCTAATGGGGTCATTGTTGGGGATGTTCATGGATCCCAGTGTGGATTGAAACAGTCCGGAGCCACAGACACTGCTCTCCAGAACACACATGAATACATGGTAGCATCCCTCAATTCATAATCCCCTGCTGTCCTTATCCTCTTTGATATCTGCTTTTCACACAGTGAGGCATTCCATCCTCATTAAAATGTTCCATGAACGGCCAGTGGACTTGCTTAGCTCATTCCCAAACTGCCATTCCAAATAAACCATGTTGTGTCCTTTCTTCTGCCCTATTTCATCCCCCACCTGTGTTGTCCCACAGGTGTCCATTCTTTTGTCATGGTTCTTTGACATATACATTTCCCTGCTGCAATGCTTCTTTGACTCATTGGGCCTCATTAGGACCCTGGCGGTGAGGGTATGATTGGTGCCGGTAAGGCACCGGCACCGTTCATACCGTCCCACCACATTACGAATTCTGCTTGCGGGTTCCTGACAGCCTGCCAGGTCTTACCTGATGGGCTATGCGGCACCCGCGAGCAGAACTCGTGATTGCACTGGCACCGTTATCTGCAACCATGCTCTGCACCCCCATTCTGCCCTATCGGGCAGAATGGGGATCGGGAACCCGGCATTACCGCCACCCGCGAATGACCAATTACCAGCTCATTCAACTTGTAATGGGCCGGTTATTGCCCATTCGTGGGTGGCAGGGCCGTTAGTGAGCATGGCAGTAGCCGTACCTGCCATACAGGCACGGCTACCGCCATGCTCGTAATGAGGCCCATTGTACAACAAATTAATGTGCTATGCTGACAACACACTACTCTACTGCAATGACCCTACAGACACACTGGCACCCACATTCACTATGACTGCCTCTCAGCCATCCTGGCCTGGTGCGCTGTGAATGACCTTGGCTTGTACACCATGCAAAAATGAGAGTGTCCTGATTGGCTCCCCTTTAGCCTACGTCTGGCATTGACTCTGTCCTTCCTCCATGGGCTCATTCCTTGCTCCCTCATCCCAAGCCAGGAATCTTGGTGATGCGTATACTAACTTCCACACCATCACACAGAGGTGCAATGTTACACGTGCTGTGGTAGTCTCCAGGCTACACTACTGCAACAGCATACTCCTAAGTGTTCCTTGGTCCACCCTGCGACCCCTACAGGTTACCCAGATTAGGTCTGCAAGACTCATCATTTGACTCAGGCCCAGGGACCACATCTCTGCTGCAATATACAGCCTTCAGAGGATCACAGACTTGGCACGGATTACATTATATTCCCTGTATATCATCCACAGGGCTGTCTGGGTCTGTGTACCATCTTCAATGCTTACTGATCAAATACTCACCTTGTATACTCCTGCATTCCTCTGACAACTACTCCCTGCATGTGAAACCCTTTGGTATTGAAAGCGCTGTTGGTGTGTCCATTTCCTACGCATCATGCCTTCTGTGTAACAGACTCACTCTCCCTCTGCGTCATGAGAAGGAACTACGTAAATTCCCAATAATCATCCACTTCCTTCTCCCACTTTCTTCTGTGATATTGAAACAGTAGCATGCCTGATGTCCATGGCTCTTATGTGTCCTTGTTGCCCTGACCCATCACATGTATCATCTGATGTACTGTGTATATACTGAACTTGCTCACGAGCAGCATCACCACGTGAGGTAGCACTTCCGTTTGTGTATTATTTTCTGGCCATTTCACCACAAGATGTTCTCCATGCACTAATCTGAACCTTTTCCCTTACCACCCTCACCTGTACACTTGCACGACCCAGAAGGCATTTTGGGCTTGCCTCCCCTCCCAGTTATTGTCATGTTTTCTTGGTAGTATTGATTGTATTACTGATCTCTGTTATTAAATCATTGTCTACATTCACCTGTCCCCAACCATTTGCCCTGTGTGCAGTGCACTTGGCATCTTTTGGGGTTATTAGATGCGTGTCTATGCAATGGACAACACATGTGGTTATTGATAATGTGCTTCCATTACTGTGTGCAGTGCACTGTCCCAATACTGCGCAGGTGATGGTCAGCCTTATCATGGCATTCATAGTCTTCCAAGGGTGGTCCATGTTTTGGTTGTCATCAATTATACACATATGTGCTGTCTTCACATGTTCATGCAGCATTGTGAGTGAAGTGTGTAATTAATGGAATGTGTTGCATGCACATTTGCTGCATGTCATTGAGGGGGACAGGCAGTGTGGGTGATGTTGTTGGGTGTGAGTGTGTGTGTATTGTGTGTTTGAATTTCATGCAGTGTGCAGGTGTTTGTGTGCAGGGACACATTTTGATGGAAATATTAGGGACTTGTGGTTTGCATGTGTATGATGTCACTGAGGGTTACCCGTGGCTCTTCAATTATTTATTTGCATGTATGTGGTACATGAACTATGTTTAATCTTTTTCTTTGTCTGCAGATGCTTACGTCAGGTGATGATGGCTATTTAATGTAATGAAATTTGACTGTTAACTGCATGGCAAGGGGACAGGTAAGATCTTCTTTCATATTGATTGTTATGGAATGTTACACATTTGACCAGTATGTTACTTATTCACATCCACCACTGCTGAAGGGATCCACTACAGTGGGTATGGTGCACAGGGTTCATGGATCAGGCTATGGCGTGGTTAACCTCCTTTCTTTCTGACCACCCATCCTAAGTGGATCTCCTTTCCTTCTTCTATGGCTCTTTTAAACTGTAGCATTACCCAGGGATGTAAGCTATCCCCCTAGTTCTTCTATGTGTACATGGCTGCCTTTGCACGTGTGATTATTACTTTCACCTCTGTATTCCAGTGTTATGTGGATGACACAGAACTTTCATTTAGGCTACCCTCAGCTGCCTCCTCTTCATCACTCACATTTTACTGTCCACGATTCAGACATGGTATACTGCAAACAACCTCTGTTTAATGCCAGCAGGAGTGAGTTGTTTTGGCATTGGGACCTCTGCTCCAGCTTTCCCACTTTCACTCTGGCCAGACTCCCTTGGCCCTGCAGCCGCACCTACCTGCATGGATAATAATCTTCGGGGTCATCTTTGCCTCCACTCTGTCCTTCTCATGTCACATTTCAGACATCTCTAGAAAGTAAAACTATCAGTAACACCTACTCTGTGGTACTGTACCTTTTCTCACTTTCCCCAAGCAGGTCACTGTCTCCACAGCCCTGGTTATCTCCAAGCTGGACTACTGCAACTGCCTCTTTCACAGGACCACTCTGCTTCTAATCTGCATCCTCTATAACTCATGTAGATCATGACGGCAAGGCTTATTGTTGGCATCAACACTAGGGACTGCTTCTGCTGTCTGGCACTGATATCGCTCCACTGGCTACCCGTGGCTGCAAGGGTCAAATTTAAGAAACTCTGCATTGTCCACAAGTCTTTGTGGGACCTGGAACCTACCTATCTGCAGCGATTCATATATAAATACTCTACATTCAAGCCCTCTCCTCATTTACCTCCAATCTTCTATGAGTGAGCCTGTTCTCGAAGAAGAGATTTGGATGAAGATCATTATCCTCAGCAGGGGCCTCCCCCTGGAACAGCCTCCTTGCCGCCCTCCTTAAGTTCCTGGAACTCTTCAGGAGTTTCCTCTTCTACTCTTCCTTCTCTCTCTCCCTCTTCCATACTAACCTATCCCTCTGCTTTCACCCTCCTTCTTTTCTTGCAGCTCCATGACTGGCAGCCTGATGAACCTCAGGGTCTCACAGGTCCATGGCACCGTCAGCAGTCTTTTGCACACTTTCCTGCAGGACCTGCACTAGCCTCATCATCACTGCACGTGATGAATGACCCTAGAGAGTTTAATCTCTCTGAAGTTACCCCCGCTTCCACTGACTGGATGCACTTGGACCACCCCCGAACTTGTTCACAACCTCCACCTACCACTCCGCTCTAAACGTCTGTGCACTTGCTCAATTTGATAGCACCATGCCTGTAGATCGTCTGTCTCTTCCAACCTATCCTCGCTCCCTGCATGGTGGCACATTCATGCACTTGGTAAAACTGAAGAATCATCGTCAGACCTATTCACTGCTAGCTCCACTGTTAATTTTATAATATGCACTTACTCTTCCTGTACAGACTATTATGGTTTGAGAAATGCAAGGGCACTAAACGTGTTCTTTTTCCCCTTGTTCCATCCATCCTTGAGCACTTTGAGACACTTGACTTGTGTATCGCCCCTTTATGAATATACATTTACATAACATAACATACCATAACACAGCCAAATTAACATTTTACATGATATATGGGATGGTTTGGGTGACACAGAGGTAATTTAATGGATTGTTTGGCATGTGATAGTGGCGTATTCCTGCTTCAAAAATGTTCTTTTGGCAACACACGATGAAAAGCCTTTTAGTTTTAAGGGATGCACACAATGTAGCACTTCCAAGGACACTTTCTCAGGGTGGTTTTGTGGGCACTGTGGATTGGCCCATTGTCATCATTCAATTGGCACCTGGGATGTAGCAGACTCCTGTGCACTCCACAGAGGTGGGTTTTAGGTGAAATACGCTGCCACAAGCTGGATCTGTGCAACCTCTCCACATGACCTTGGGGAGGCCTGTGGATGTGGATGGGGTGCCACCACCATGTCCAATGGGATGCCACACTGTGTTGCAAAATTGTGCAGGACACATACTGCCACAATGATCCTGCAGACTAGTGATGGTGCATATAACAACACACCCCCAGAGTGGTCAAGGGAGCAGAAACGTGACTTGAGCACTCCAAATCTATGCTCCACTATGGTCTGAGTTGCAATATGGGCAGTGTTGTATCTTACCTGGGCGGGTGCGTTGGGGTTGTGTATTGGCGTCATCATGTATGTGTTCAGAGCGTAGGCACTGTCCCTGCTGAGGTGAGAATGTGTGTCATTTCTTGACAGTGTATATTTGTAGGTGTGCAACATGCATGCATGTGCATGACCATTCATACTCACCAATGAGCCATGTGTTTCCATGCTTCCCAGCTTCCAAGGCCCGGTGTAGGGGGGACATCCTGAAGATGTAACTCTCACGGGTGCTGCCAGGATAGTTGGCATAGACTGAAGTAATGATGCCCTTGGCATCACACACAACATGAATGTTGATGGAGTGCCAGTCTTTTCAGTTGCGGTATATATCTTCTGTTGCTCGAGCTGGACATAGATCAACATGGGTGCAATCAATGGCACCAAGCACTTTTGGGAAGTGCGCAACCCCATAACAATCCTGTACCACTTCCTGCTTTTCTGTAGGTGTTAAGGGCATATATATATATGCCGGCAGACAGAAGGACGTGCAGTTATTATTGCCAACACCTGGTGTAGGCAGTGTGACTGAGTGGGCTGTGAAATGCACCCAACTATGGCATTGGTCTGCTGAAACGAGCGAGTGGCTAAAAAATGCAGTACAATGAGCACCTTTTACAGGGGGCTTGGTGCTTGGGAGCACAGGGTGGATGATGTGAGGTAATCTTCTCACTCCGTGGCCAGGTCTAATATGATATGAGGGGGCACCTATACCTGGTATAGATCTGGTCATCAGGCATCCCAAAAAGGGTGATCCTTGGGTGTAAGATCCAGGCCCTGGCCATCCTCCTCCTCCTGCGGTGTCCCTCAATCACTGCTAAAACAAATGGTACATTCATCATAGCTTTATACGTGCATTTGTTAATCGCGCATGATATTTATGCATTTCTTTTTGTGTACGCATTGACGTTTACGGCTGCTATCGCATAGCGTAGGTGTTTCGGTATTTGGATGTACTTTTTCACACGCCGTAGATCCCTGTTCATTTCCATGAATATGGTTGTTTTGTGCGCTTATGGGCTGGTGATTGTTTGACTGTGGAAGGTCCCTCGTAACACCAATATTTGCACTTGTTCTTCACCATTCTAAGTGTTCCGCCACCTTTTTTGGTAGGTGAGTAGACCCAGGCGGCCCTGCGCTTGGAGTCTCGCGCAAGGCGTTTGTGGTGTCACAGTGGCATGTTGGACTGGCTCGGATTCCTCGCAGGACCCGGGTAAGCCATGCGCAATGTGTTCCATGAATCGACAAAAAGGGGACTTGCGCAATTTCGCTTGCAAGTCCCCAATTTTCCAGGCAAATAATTCCATGAATCAGGCCCTTTGCCTCTATATTATCAACAGCAAACTGTTATATATGATAGGCATTGGTAAGTGCTGTTAAGTCTAAATGAATGGTCCATAGATACAACTAAATTTAAGCTGATGAAATGTTAAGTCAATGATGGCATTTATCCAGTTGAATGAGGGCTACCTTACCGTGTTCACAGTCTAGCACCTAAGATAGTAGATGAATTAAAAGTCCTGACTTTATGATGTATACATCTTTATACATTTTCACAAGAACCATATTGTTTGATTCAACCAGAGCATATGCATATGTTACATGGTCTTCATCAGCCCTATGCATAATTTACGTAATGTTATGAACCAATTGAAGAAACATCAAGTGAAGCTCACATCAAGTCAATGTATTCAAATTCAATATCAAGTAAGGTCATACACAGCATTCAACAGTAATTCATTTGTACAACCTATATCATATAAAGGCTCCAAGGTAGAACTCCTTGTGTATCCCTGTGGGTTGCAAGGAGTCAAGCTTTTCAATCCATGACAGTTCCTCTTGTGTCAATGTTTTAATCAGATCACCACCTCTCCGAAATCTACATACCGCCTGTAGTATTTTGCAGTGTAGTTGCGCTATGTGTGCCATTTTTCAGTGACGTGTCTAGTGACTGGTGATTTAGCATTAGGTTTACAAATGTTACTCTTATGTGTGTTCCATCTACACCCAGTGGTCTGTCCCATGTAGAAGATTCCAAATGCGAAGCTAAAACCGTAGATGTCACAGCTAGTGTCAAAGGTGGCAAAGTCTCAGAGTTTGATCTTAGCACCTGATCTTGGGTGTCTCACATAAGTGTCTTTCATGAAATTATTGCAATTATTGCAACTTAGGCATGTGAATGTGTGTTTATTTTGTTTATAGAAAACATTTCTTCCCCTCTTGTATGCAATCATGGGTGGTTTAGGAAAGAGCTTGTTCAATTGGGTGTAGAGCTCAATGAGGTTTATTTTTTCCTATGCAGCCTGGTAACTTGGTTTTTTGGCGAATTTGGCAGTCAAAAGTCCCTCGTGTTCTTGTTGGTTAGCCTTGTTTCATGCCGTCATGACATCTTTAGGAGGATACCCCTCTGGTGGTATCTTTCTGCCAGTTTGTTGCATTTAGTATTAATAGTTTCTTTGTCTGAGATTATTCTTCTCTATGTTATAAACTGGCTATAGGGCAAGTTATCATTAAAATGGCTAGGGTGGTGGCTTAAATAGTGCAGTGTTGTAAATGAAAACTATTTGTGGAGACTCCATCATACGGTGGTGTGCAGGGTCACAAGGGTCCTTAATTCTAGGACTCTTCTTTCCCATTATATTTTTGGGGGTTGCCTAGCACCCAAACATTTGACAAAACACATAATCTTAAATTCGCTCATGCTACATAGAAACAAATCACCTCCTGCATGAGAGACAGTATGGACTTATACTTTTTATAAATTATAGAATTTGCTCTGTTCTCAATTTGGGGTATCCTTAAAGACAATGCAGATGAAAACCCATAAAATGGACTCATCCTGCTGGACATCTCAAACACTTTCGGCACAATCAGTCACTAAATCTCCCTAAAAAGACTGAAGATAAAGGTATTATAGAAACAGCTCTAAACTGGTTCAGCTCCTTCCGCATTGGTAGAAAAGAAATGACTACCTTGGGTCCATACAACTTCCTGCCAAACTCACTTACCCGCAGAGGTTCACAACCATCCAAACTCTCACCTCTACTTTTCAACATCTATATGACACCCTTACCAGACCACATTACTAGATCTCACATCTCCTGCTACAACTATGTGGATGACATACAAATAATGCACACATTTCTGAACCACAAACCACTGAACTATCCAGACATTAAAAACTACCTCTCACAGCCCTGTGCGCGCCAAATATGAAAAATTGCGCAATGCATAAAACCACCAAAGAGCTGCACACCCTGCCACACACACAGGCAAAGTTGGTGTAAAAACAGGAATCACTGCTGTCATCTGCCATCTGTCACTGTCACTTGAAATACGACAACAGAAGCCTAAAATCTGAAAATGCCATTAAATACAGTTTCCTAATCAATGGCAACCTTCAAAGAGCTGTTTTGGCGCTAAATTCAGTCATTTTCCACAGTGAATTATTGTAAGGAAAGTGTGCTGAAATCATCGATTCTCCAGACAGTCAGAGGAATCCAGGCATCACTGCCTGACAGCTGCCTAAATAAATTGTCTGTCAAACCCAGTTTAAAAGTGTTTCTATTTCCTGATTAAAATGGCAAAAATCGCCTCTGTTGGTGAAGGGCTAATTCTTTTAAAATGTTTAAATAATTTATTAACTGTGCTTATATTTTAAATGGGAAATGAAAAAAACGTTAATGCCAAAGGGCCCAGCCTGGGACCAATCCACTATGTAATTCTGATCTGATAGCATGGCCTGGGAAAACTGACATCTCTGCTTGACACTTCCTTGAAAAAAGGAAGGCTAATGGCTGTTAATGGTTCCCGCATAATGAAATAAAAGAAAGCCTCAGACATTTGTGTCCTAGCTGACTCAAGAGCAAAGGACAGGCTGTCTATTGACCTCTGCAAGGATGGGCAGGATGTGGAGGAGGTTTTTCAGTGAACTTTAATGGATTGGCCATTTGCTCGCTTTGAAAGTAAGAAAAAAAACTGGACTGGATTTTGAATGAAAATTGCTTGTTTTTGCTTCAGAGCTTTATGACATTTAACATGACATCCAAAATAAGTGGAGAAGTGAAAAATACAAACTTATAAATCTGAATTTATGCAAGACAGTTGAAGAAGTGGTAGGAGTTATTACTAAATAAGGAACGAGAGATACACTAAATGAATGATTGTGGAAAAACTATTAATGTTGCAAGCTTGAAATTGTATGTACATGATACCTTGATCAGCGTCCAGAGATGTATCAAATGAGAAATGATTAATCCAAAGTGTTATGGGCAATATTGATAAAAATCCATAGAATGAGCAATACAGCTCTCACAAAGATGGGAAGTGGATGTTTGTTTGTTTGTTTGTTTGTTTGTTTATTTATTTATTGTGCGCACCGGATGTAAATGTAGATAATCAAGTATAAAGTATATGTGTACAATTATATGAGGGTACATAATGGTAGAAAGGTACATTTGTGCAAAAGTCTGTTTTGGGTAAAAATCCAGGTGGGAGTTCCTAAATCCTGTCATAAGATGACTGCTCTGTTTAGATTGCCAACCAGAACAATGCACACGTCAGTAGCCACTCACAGACATGGGGGTGTGTTTTGAAGTTCTGCCCACACCATAAACTGGGGGTTGCCATTTGTAATGTATAAATATAGAAGTTTCACTACACAAAAGAGACTGCTTCCAGAACACACTGCTTCCAGAACACACTGATTCCAGAACCCATCCAGATGTCCGTGCAACACCTTATTCCAGAACTTTTCAATTTATAGCTGACTCCAGAATTCTTGAAAGATCCAGACTTCTTTGCAGAACCCCGACCCTGGCATTGCAAAATTATTGCTAGCCTGACCCAATTACAAACATCCCAAACTTGAAGGGATTTAATTCTGATTCAGCTTGGCTTGCTACCACTAAGGCGGCCCGCTGAAAGCTTGCATGCTGCTATCTACCGTGTATACCGTGTCTACCAGATATAATCATGGGCTCCAGAACATCACAGGAAATGACTTACTCACCTGGTTGTTCTCTAGGCTTCCCCCTGTTGCAACTGATGTGGTAATGGAGTTCGGGGAGGAGGATAGGAAAGAGTATGAATGTGTGAAACTAGCTCTGATAGCTAGATTTGGGAAGACCCCTTCCCAGTATCTTAAGAGGTTTAGAACCTTCAAAAAGCATGATGGTACCCCTTGGGCTACCTGGGTGAGTGAAGGGTTGAAAAACTTAGAGGGATGGATTAAGGGTTACAAGATGAACACTTATGAAGGTATGAAGAATCTTTTTATGTTGGAGTCAATTTATGATGCCTTCTCTCCTGAGCTCAGACAGCACTTGGCTGATTCAAAGGAATTAGATTCCCGAAAGCTAGCTAAGGCTGCTGACTTGTGTGTTGCCAACAGGGCTACTCACAAGGATTCTGGGGCTACCTAGAAAAAGGATGAGGGGAAACAGCCTAAAAAAAGACTCCAAAGAGAATTCTAATACTGCAAATTCCAAAGAGGGCCCCAAACAAAACCATAAGAGTAAGCCACAAGGGAAACCACAGCAGAATAGTGTACCCTCTGGTGCCAAACCAGAGGGAGGCCAGAACAAGCCACCATTCCAGAAGGCATTCGGTAAATGCTTTGTTTGTGGCTCTACTGACCATGTGAAAGGAGATCCCAGATGCAAGGGTAAACCTTCAGGGATCCAACTTGCCTCCTTAGCCTTCCCTCCAGAAGAGGAAGTCCCAATGGCAAGTGAAAACTTTCTACTGCTGGCTGATGAACCCATTGGTGTCTCAGCCAGTGTTTCTTTAGTCTCTCTGGGGTTGTGGGAACAACATAATTTAGATGTGTATAATTCTATCCCAGATAATACTAAAGAGTATTATAAAGACAGCGTCCAGGTGAATCGTCAGGAGACTCCTGCCATTAGAGACACTGGGGCCAGCATAACTTTGGTGGATGAATCATTTTTCAAGGCATAGGATGTTGCTAAGGCACCCAAATGCCTCACCAAGTTAGCAGGAGGGCCTGTGCAGATGTGTCCCCAGTTACCAGTTCTCATCCAGTGTAATGATATGGCTGTAAAGATACCTGTCAGTATACAATGTGAAGTACCACGTAGGGTTCTGTTGGGTAATGACCTGAAAGCTCTTGGAGTTGTGTCACATACCCCCAGACCTCCTAGTAAAAGGTTACAGGAGGTCACAAAACCTGCAAGAGAGAAAACCCTGCGAGGGTTATCTCAGGAGATGATGACAGAGATCACTCCTTTACCACTGGAGCAACTCACTGCAGTAACTACCAGAGCAGGAGCAAAGGGGCAACCCAAGAATCCTAGGAAAAAGCCAGCAGCAAGCACTCCAGTGCTTCCAACAAGGAATTCCCCTTGGTTGTCCACAGTTACACCTGTAACTCCACCTCCAGCTGAGGCTGAGAGGGAGGTACAACCATGTGTGGTTGAACTAGACTCTGAAGAAGAGCTAGTGGGAGGCCAACAACTTATTGGAGATCTGGACCCTGAGGACCATCCTGAGCTGCAGTCTTTACTGGCAGAAGGTGGGCCCAGCAGGGCAGCTTTTCGTAAGAGACAAAGAGAATGTCCAACTCTGGAGGATCTCCGCCACCAGGCAGCTGCTCAGGCTGATGGGCAAGAGCCTGGGAAGTATAGGTTGCACTGGGAAGATGGCCTCTTCTACAGTGAACCAACTGAGTCTGAACCTGGAGACTACAAGCGCCTTGTAGTACAAGAAAACAGACAACAGTTCTTGTACTTAACCCACGAGATTCCTTTGTCTGGTCACTTGAGTTTCAATAAGACCAAGGAAAGGCTCTCACTCTACTTCTATTGGCCAAGAATGGGGGCGGAAGTAGATAAGTTTTGCAAGAGCTGCCATACTTCTGGTAAGGTTGGCTCCAAGAATGTGGCACCATTAGTGCCTCTCCCAGTTGTGGGAGTCCCATTTGAGAAAGTAGGGATTGACATTGTTGGTCCCCTTGATCCTCCAACCTGCTCAGGCAACAGGTTTATACGTGTTGTAGTAGACCATGCTACTAGGTATCCTGAGGCAATTCCTATGAGGACTGTTACAGCTCCGGCTGTGGCTAAGGCCCTCCTTGGTATTTTTACTAGGGTCGGGTGTCCTAAGGAAGTAATCTCTGACAGTGGGTCAAACTTTATGTCCCACTACATGAAAGCCATGTGGAAAACCTGTGGAGTTACTTACAAGTTCTCAACAGCCTACCACCCCCAAACCAATGGGCTGGTAGAACGGTTCAACCGAACCATGAAGAGCATGATAGGTGATTTAGAGGAACCCCTTAACTGTAAGTGGGACCTTGTACTTCCATGCCTTCTCTTTGCTTATAGAGAAGTCCCTCAGGAGGGTGTAGGTTATTCTGCCTTTGAACCTCTCTATGGCCATCCAGTCAGAGGTCCGTTGGCCCTGATTAAGGAGGGATTGGAAGGTGCTCCTCCCCTCAAGCCAGTCAGAGTGACTGACTATTTGATAGGTCTCCGAAGGAGAATGTCACACATGATGGCAGAAGCTAGTGATAACCTGAAAGCTGGACAAGGTTTGGTCAAGCATTGGCATGATCAAAAGGCTAACATGGCTGAGTTCACTCAAGACCAGCTAGTTCTCATTATGCTCCCAACAAGGCAGAGGGCCTTGCAAGACAAATGGATAGGACCCTTCAAAGTTGTGGGAAAACTTGGGGAGGTCAACTATCTGGTGCATCTGGGCAGACCCAGGCAAGATCCTAGAGTCTTCCACACCAACCGACTGAAAGCGTACGTCTCCAGACCTGAAGTAGGAGCCTTGCTTCTAGCTTCAGCAGCAGAGGAAGAAGAGAGTGAATCTCTCCCTGATCTCCTCAGAGGTGTACCTTTAGAGGAGAAAATTGAAGGAGTCAATCTCTCTTCTGATCTGACACCTGAGCAACAAGAGGAGTGCAAATTTATGTTAAATCAGTTTGCCTCCCTGTTCTCACTCTCACCAGGCTTGACCCCTTGGGGACAGCATGAGATACTCACTGATGACTGTCTGCCAGTCAAAAGCAGAGGATACAGAATGTCAGAAAATGTGAGAACCCATATCAAAGGGGAGGTCAAGAAGATGCTTGATCTCGGGGTAATAGAGCCCTCTACTAGTCCATGGTCTAGCCCAGTTGTGTTAGTACCAAAGGCAGGATCCAAAGACTTGAGATTCTGTGTGGACTATAGAGCTCTTAATGCAGTCACGAAGACTGATGCCAACCCTTTGCCAAGGACAGATGAGTTGGTGGATAAACTTGGTGCAGCCAAGTACCTCAGCACATTTGACCTTACGTCAGGCTATTGGCAAATAGCCTTGACACACCATGCCAAGGAGAAAACTGCATTTTCAACCCCAGTTTGCTTGTACCAGTTTAAGGTCATGCCTTTTGGATAAAAAAATGCACCTGCTACATTCCATAGGATGGTGAATCATCTTCTAGCTGGGATGGAGGACTTCTGCATGGCATACTTGGATGACATTGCAGTTTTCAGCCACTCCTGGGAGGAACATGTGAACCACCTAGGGCATGTTTTACAGGCTCTTGAGCAGGCCAATTTGACTATCAAGGCAAGTAAATGCCAGATAGGTCAAAGTAAAGTGGTCTACCTTGGGCATGAGGTAGGAAGTGAAGAAATAAGGCCTGTGCTCAGCAAAATTTAAGCTGTGCAAAATTGGACAACACCTACTACTCAAACCCAGGTGAGAGCCTTCCTAGGCCTCACTGGGTATTACAGGAATTTCATTGAGAACTTGGGGATCATAGCTTCTCCACTGAATGTAATCTCCTCTCCAAAATTCCTTAAAAAGGTCAAATGGAATGAGGAGTGCAATCAGGCCTTTGAAAAACCGAAGAAAGCTCTTTGCCAAGCTCCAGTACTGAGAGCTCCGGACTACCACCAAACTTTCATTGTACAAACTGATGCTTCCAATGTAGGTATAGGTGCAGTTCTAAGCCAACTGGATGAGAAGGGTAGGGAGCACCCCATTTGCTTCATCAGCCGTAAGCTGAAGGATCCTGAGACAAGGTGGGGAACAATCGAAAGAGAATGCTTTGCTATTGTGTGGGCACTGAAGAAGTTTAGGCCATACTTTTACGGTTCTACCTTTGTCATTCAGACTGACCACCAACCCTTGAGATGGTTAATGCAAATGAAGGGAGAAAATCCAAAACTATTGAGATGGTCAATCTGCCTGCAAGGGTTTGATTTCACCATTGAGCACAGGTCAAGGTGTCACCATCAAAATGCTGATGGACTCGCTAGGATGTATGTCATCGACTAGAGGTATGAGGTTCATCCAGGAGTGGATTAAATCCTCCTGTCCCTTAGTCTGGGGGGTGGCGAGTGTTAGGGAGAATTCTCTGTTTAGGCTGAATTTCCTAACCTAGTGAGTCGCCCAGCAGCTTTGCTGGATTTTTGGGGTTTATTTTTTTCTCCTGCCAAGAGTGAGACTCTTTTACCCTCACGCTTGGGCATGATTTGAGTGTGTTTCTTTGACTCTACATGTGTTTAATGGGCTATGGGGTCTTTTACTCCATAGGG
Source organism: Ambystoma mexicanum (assembly GCF_040938575.1). Lineage (NCBI taxonomy): Eukaryota > Metazoa > Chordata > Amphibia > Caudata > Ambystomatidae > Ambystoma > Ambystoma mexicanum. Next base: position 1,249,472,505 of record NC_090930.1, on the reverse strand, counting down.
CTTCATGTGTTTTTGTGATGTGTGTTACACAGCACCCTCAGTGCAGTAACACAGGGGTGTCATAGTGACCCCCCAGTATAGACTCCATACCCTGGGGCGGACTACTGTCTCTCAGGGCATGTAAAGTCACCATTGACTTTACTAGTCTTGAATTCTGAACAGAACCAGTACAAACCATCATATTGTGGACGTACTGGCTGGGCCAATTCGATTGCCCCAGGGTCTCCGTCCCCCCTGATCGAGTTTTGGCTGGTGGCAGTGGATACTACTTTTTATATTCAACCGCAAATATTTCTCTATGGGATTTTCCCATTGTTCGAGGCTACTATCTTTATTTATTTAATTACGATAGCCTCGAACATACCGCCGGATTATTTAATTATTATTAATTCTCCGGTTGGTATTTTTTGCCAGAACTCAGTTCTAAAATGGCGTTTGTGTTCTCTTCTGTGACTCCAACCCAAGTCGAGCCCTTTGTTCCACTTTTTGGCGGCCATCTCCACAGAAGCCCTCCAAAGTGGTGCCACTCTGTCTGGGGTACTTAGGAGAGGTGGAGGGGGATTTAGGCACCCTGGACTGAGTTGCCTAGGCAACTCAAGTCGCACTCCATCCTGATTGGCCCAAGTGGTGAGCCGGCCGGCTCACCACTTAGCATGTTTGAGTGGCAGCTAGGCTGAGTGAATGGGGATTTTCTGCATAAAGGCAGGCCTTTGGGGAATGGAACGTCAGAAGTCACCACAGGACCTAAGAATCCGACGAGGGAGAAGATGAGCCGACCTGCCACGACAACACCACTGGTGGAGCCCTGCTGGACCGTCTCACCACCTTTCCCAACGACAGAGGATATCTCCCGCCGGAGAGTCTTCTTCCTTTGACTGGTGGGGATAACCAGTTTCACCATCTTTTCACCTTCCCGACCCATCTCGTGGCTGCCTTGCCTGTGCCAACACCCCGGCAACCGGAATACCACGTTTACCACAACCGCGAAATAAAGGGTAATACCTTTAACCGGAAAACTCAGCGGCTGGTTTCTTCCCTGGCAGTGCAACAACCTTCATCTTTCCTCCAAGTCGAGAACTTCTCTTCCCCTGGACGACGACGAGACTTGCACCCGCTGCCAGGAACAACTGCCATCGCTGGAGGATCCTTCCCACTTAAGGTACCGTGTCCCGCCTGGCTTCCCTTGCCACCGACTGTACGGGTAGATTTAGCCCCCGGCTTTCGAACCTGGGTTAGCCAGGGACATCCTGGCTAAAATTTTCTGAGCCTCTCTAAACTCTTTTCGGACTCTCTGCAAGACTTTCTAAGCCTAGTGTAACTGTGTGATCTTGGGTGCATTTGTGCTCTGCTCTCTCTAAGAGTAGGCTCAGCCTATGGACTTTGGCTCACAAGTGACTTTTGCTCTTCTGCCTTGCTAATAGTGTTCCTAAATCTTAGAGTGGTGTATATTTCCATATTCTGTATTTTTCCCCACCCTTCTTCATGAATTTATTGGAGTGCCATCTATAGTTAAGCGCTCACCTCTGTATGGAAATAAGTGGTGCTGACTAAGACTTATCAGAAAAGGAATAAGGGTTGTATATATTATAATAGTAACTGTGTTTAGAGTGTTTTACAATAAGAGTGCTGGAGTGTTTCAAACAGTGTGTTTTTAAATAAATAATTATATACTTTGATACCAAAGCTCTGGTCAATGCTGGTTTGTATTATTGTGTCTGAGTGCCTATTGTGTATACTTTGCATACTGCCTAACTCTTCTTGAGGGAAGTCTGACTGCTCAGCCACAGCTACCAGGTAAATCTGGATGGTACAGTCTGCTACCAAGTGGGTTTACTGCTAACACCTGTAGTCCTAAATCTTTTTGAGTGTTCCCAAAGGGAACTGCACAGGTTTCTGCCTAACACTTTGCTTATCTTTCTGAATTGTTTTGTCACCCTTTGGGTGATTGCTGCCCCATATATATCTATATTAAACCTATGTGTGATTGAACATTAAACAAATAAATACATCTTTACCTTTACAAACTAGCCTGATTTCTGGTTCAGTGTGACCTGGGGGGTATTTTGAGAAGGGTGTGATATGAGTGGTATATCATTCAGAATATTGAAGTTATAAAAAAAATTAAAATAAAGGTTTCATTTGTGCACTACAAGTTAGGCGAGACTTGCGTGTGTGCCTGATTGAAATCCCTTACAGCTTGGGGGTGTGTGCCGCGATTCTGAATTGAAATACCACCCCTGACAGTCTAACACAGAATACTAGCCTACAGGGTACAGACACCTTGTTGGTTGGCATACTGTGCTACGCTGTACAGGCATCCCTCAAAAGAAATACTCAAAAGAATTGGGCCTGTTTGCAAAAGTAAATTAACCCTGAAATAAGCCATAAGGAGACTGATATTTCTGAGATGGCGACCCCAGTGGAAATTAATGTTGCTAGGGAACACTTCCCGCACAAACTATTTGTCAGGGGTATGGGCCAGAACAGGATGAACAGGTATAGTTGCAGGAAATAAAAGAACAAGTCATTGCAATAGACCTGAATGCATGGCAGGACAAGGGCCCATTACATCAATCGTTTAGCAAACTGTATATGGCACCAAAAATAAAAGAGGAACACTGTACAATTGCCAAAATAGCGGCCTACCTGTACCTCCACATAGCAGTCATACAGCAAAAGCATGCAGACAACATAGATCTGGCAAAGAGGCAAGGGGAAACACTGCAGAAAATCCAGACTAATCTGGACTCTGCAGAGAAAAAGCTCCAGAAGAGCCAACAATTAGAAACAGAGGCTAGGCAGTATATTGCCAAATTAAAGGAAGATATAGCTCTCATAGAGCAAAAGAATGTATAACAAGATACCACATTACAGACACTGCAAGATGAGTATCAGGAAAGGTTGACTCTTTAAAACAGAATCAACAGAAGCTGGAACAACAGTTAAATTACAACAGAGCATGTGCAGAACAAATAGTGACCTTACAAAACCACCTAGAATCCTTGAAAGAGGAGAATAATAAATTAATTATTAAAGACATCCACTCTCAATAAGAATTTGATGAAGAGCTCCAGAAATCTAGTGCATTTAAAAAACAGAGGGATGACCTAGCTGAACAGAGGAGCACTCTAACTCAGCAGAGGGATGCCTTAGGCCAGGAAGTCAGCCAATTAAAAACTGAGTTGGAAGAAAGAAAGCTGGCTCTTCAGGAGTTCAGTGAAGTTAAAACGGAATATGAAAAGCTACTACAGCACACCAGGTGGGTGGAGGATGCTCTTGCAAATGACACTCAGACCATTAAGTACCAAACTCAGGAGGTGAGTCTCCTGAAGCAAAAATCGGCCCAGTATTTCCAATGCAGGCAGGAAGCACAGAGAGACAATGAAGCTCACTATGAAAAGAATGACAGGCTCCACAGACAGATAGCTATGCAGGAGCAAATCATTGAGACCACTATTGCCTTAACAGAGGAGCAAAAGGGTCAGCTTTTGGCATGTCATCAGGGAATAGGGGCTGAAAGAGATGAGGAAATAAGGGACAGAGAAACCCCTGAGCATAACCTCAGGACCCCGGTCATCAGGGACTTTAACTCCTTCAATTCCATGGACTCTGCCATCCTCATGGACACTGGCTCACATGAACCAAGGGTTATGGGGATGGTAGACTTCAGTAGAATGGGAAACATGGGGCTGACAGATCAGCGCCTCCCAGAAATGGACTGGCGGGCATCCTTGTGCAGATTCCCAAATGTTAGGGCTAGCCTCTCTGATCAGGAAGACTCCAGTGAGGGGAGAATCAGAGAATTGGATCCTCAAATATACCGCTTACCAAGGGATCAGTCTGTCATACTTGGTGGGGAGTTCCATGAAACTAGGCCCACAAAGAGTATATTAAAGACCTCTTCCCATCTAGGACAGTGAGGCTTGGGGATACTCAGCCAATCCTGGGAGCAAGGGAGAGTCAGAAGACTCTTCTGAGCACCACAGGTCTCAAGAGACTAGGCCCCCACATTCTGCAAGCCATTCCCAAGCTCGCAGAATCAGGAAGAGCCTAGAGGATCAGATAGCCATCACCTATAGCATTGCCTCTGAGTCAGAGGATGTGTGGACAAAGGTGACTAAGACTCAAAAGTCCAACAAAATTAAGAGGGCCCTACTGAAAGAACCCCTGAAACAGATAAAGCCCATTAGGAGCGTCATAACTCCCTATCATAAAAATGACAAATATTCAGTTTGGGAGCACCTCGATTTATATGAGCAAATGATGGATACTTTCCATTTGAAAGATAGCCAGAGTTACATTCAATATGTCAAGTGGACATTTTCCCCTGAATACCCCAGCTTCTTTGCGGGGCTGGAAGATCAGAACCACTCAAGATGGACCACCTATAGGGCAGCCATCTTAAAGCATTTCTCCATACATAGGAACCCTCAATAGGCCCGCAAGGTGGCCTACAATCTGCAATGTGGGGAAGACTAGGCCCCACAAGAATTTGTACAAGAATTAAAAGGTGCCTTTGCGCAGACTACCAGGAGAGTGCACACAGACAGTAGGGAGTTCATTAATACCTTCTTTCATGCACTCCCTAAATACATTATGACCCAGCTGGTGAGGGACTTTCATGAGAACCGATCTCTAGACTGGGTCATTGAATAGGCAACTCGCATTTATGAAGTGCAGAAACTGGTAGAGAATAAAAGTAGAAATAAAAACCCCAAACCAACCAACACCCCTGCTGCTGCTAAGGTGGTGGAGGTGAAGGTTTCCCCCATTTTAGATCTGGAGATGGGGGGGCTAACAATATTCCTGTGTAAAATCCACCTATCCAAAGACCCAGAAGGCCCTCGGGCCAATCCCAAACAGGTAGCCAGGAAGGTAATCCCACAAATGGGATCTCTAACTCCCCTGACTATATCAGCCCCAATTACAAGGGCAATAGACCCATCCGGGGCTATGTGTGGACTCCCCAAGCCCAAGGGGGGGATCCAACCAGGTAGCTGCCAACCCAGGAAACTTCCCTCCTAACTTTCCCCAGGAGGGCAGTAATCCCCCAAATGCCCGGTTGAGTTTCTTTCCCCAGTACCTGCCAAACATCAACCCTCAAAACAACCCTTGTTTCTTTCCTCACTTTCCTGAGCCCAGACAGCCCAATCCGGGAGAGCAGAGGCCAAGAGTGGAGGGGTACCAGAACTATCCCAACCCAGGGTATTATGGGAGAAGGGACAGTTACCCTTCTGTGATCAAACTAGGATGGACCAGAGACCCCTCGTACCAGCCAGAGCGGGTGTCCCAACTGGAGCGCCAGGTCCACAACTTGCCACAGGATCTGGGTTGCATGTTGAGGGCTCAGCAGAACCCTCAGATGAACATGGTGGCCCAGAACCCCTCAAATCAAGGGTATGGTACTCCAGAGCAATGATGGGGAGAGAACCCTGACAAACCACCGGTTCCAAGGGAGGAGGCACAGGTGAAAAGAGCGTGTAAAGCCTTAGAGGAAGCTTCCTTCCCCACTTGTGAAAAGCCCCTGGAAACTCAGGAACCAGAACCAGAATCTACTGCCCCGGGAGTCTGCAACCTAAGGAACAGAGGGCGGGTAGGAGAAACAAAGGGCCTAAAAAGACCCATTTTGTGGAGGAGGTTAGAGTCTTCCATTTTGAAGGAGAGGGGTCCTCAGAGGATTCTGGGAAAAGTATCTTCTCCTTCAGTGATGGTGGAACTCCTCCGAAAGAAAAATGGGTCCCGGGAGATCCTACTCTAGACTGGGTAGATGTGGGGACTGAGTTGAAACCACCCATCATTCAACCCCAGAATGACCAACCAGAAAATCACCTTGCCTAAACCAATTCTGGTGACTGCCTCCAAAAAGGGGGGACAGCCCAGAATCAGAACCAGGAGAGCCTAAAACTCCTCCTAAATGCAACTGTCCTATTTTTTTTGCAGATCCCCAAGCTCCCACACAGGATCATGCCCAAACCTATTCTAGGGACTGCCTCCAAAAAGGGGGGGGGCGGCCCAAAACCAGAGAAAGAAGAGTCCCTAGCTCCCCGAAGCCATTCTGAGGACTGTCTCCAAAAAGGGGGGGGACAGCCCCGAATCAGAAAGGGAGGAGCCGAGACTCCTCGATTCGCTGAGTGTGAAATTGCTTGCTCAGTTTCCCAAACTACCCAACTCCATACTGGGGACCGCTTTCTAGAAAGGATGGGGGGCAACCCAGAACAGCACAAGAGGCACCCCAAACCTGACCAACCACTTCAGTTGACTGCCTCCAGAAAGGGGGGGCAGCCCAGAACCAGAACAAGAGGAGCCTGAAACTCCCCAAATAGCGGTGTGTCAAAATTCGGTGCCAGATTCCTCAACTCCAACACCGTCTATTGACCCAACTACCCCGGTGTCAGAGTCAGAAATAAGTCAATTGACCATCCAGCTTACCAAGAACACCCATTACTTTTGCCCCTTGGAGGAGAAGGAAGGTAGATTCTACACCTCCATCCAAGTGCAAGGGAAATGTGCCATTCCAGCACTGGTGGACACTGGATCACAAGCAACTATGCTGTCAAAGAGGATCTTTGAGCAGCTAAATTCAGGAAGTGGGGAAAGATACCAAATTCCTCTCACCCCTTTTCCTGGACAGCTCCAGAACTTTGACGGGAAGGAAATTCCTGTTGAAGTATCTGCAGAGCTGGAAATTAAAATTGGGCGACACAAGATGAAGAACCCGGTCCTAATTCTGGTGCCAGAGGGAACCCCCTGTCTATGAGGGAATTACATCCTCCGCAGGCTGTCTCCCCTAATAGATTGTGTGAATAAGGTACTCTGGACCCAGACTCACAGGCCAATTAAATTAAAACAAAGTGTCAACCATGTTAGTCTGTCTAATTGGCACATGCCACATGGTTGAACAAAAACCGGTTTAAATCAGGTTCTACTTTCAAAAAAATGACATATCCGATGTCACCATCATAGCTGTGGGACAACAAACTGTTGATGAGAACTCCTCTCTATTTCTGCAAATCAGCGTCCCTTCCAGTCTCAAGTGGCAATTCACCCTGGAAGGGGATACATTGACATTTTATTCTAATGTACAATCTGAAAGTCCCAAATCCATAGCCAAAATTGATATCAAACCAGCACAAAACTTAGCTGGCATTCTGAAAAATGGTGAACAGCTCTTCCTCCCGATTCAGTTAAATGACGGGAAGGAGTCTGTCCTCGCCCGAGTTGACTTGAATAGCGAAGGAAGCTTCATCAGCGAAGTATTATTAAAAAAACTCCCAAAAGACCAGACCCTACCCACCATAGAGTCAGTGCAGCAATGGGTATGGTGCCTAGAAACGCCCCGCTCCAAACATCCTCTGCTTAGCAGTTGCATGATCAAAATTTCTAAGGACGACGACAAAAGCATAGTAAATACTTGTTGGGTTGTGCGAGGTGTTCTTTCTGCCTTTTATATGAGCAGTGACCTCCTCAACCAACTGGAGATTAATTTGAACCCCAGTTATTGCCGAGCCCGGTCCCTATTAAAGAGTAAATCTCAGGGTACTGTCAAACCTAAAGAAAGCCTTCCGGTCAGCACTAGTGCTACGGTAGGAAATGGAATTTCAGAAATGGAGGAGAGGTGACTATCCCAGGCCTCACCTACAGAATCCACCTGTTAAGACCAATATTAAACATAGGCGGGAATATTGTAAATTGTATTCAATGCATACATCTGCCCCACTACATCCCTTGAAGTAGTAGTGTCCACATTTCCATAGCCATGTTATGTTCTGTTTTCTAGCATTGGAACTAAAAACTCACCTAATCACCAAGGAGGACTCCTCAGGGACCGAAAGAAGAATAATCCTACTTGCCCAACTCCCCCACGACCAGATGTCACGAGGGAGTCATATGTGGAGTATTTTTATCCACGCCAATCGCCACACTGCACCCCTTGCCAATGGGGAAAGAAAACTGTCAAAAATTGAGGAAATAACCCTGTGCGCGCCAAATCTGAAAAATTGTGCATGGTGCATAAAACCACCAAAGAGCTGCAGACCCTGCCACACACACAGGCAAAGTTGATCGAAAAACAGGAATCGCTGCTGTCATTTGTCATCTGTCACTGTCACTTGAAATAAGGCCACAGAAGGGTTAAAATCCAAAAATTACATTAAATACAGGTTCCTAATCAATGGCAACCTTCAAAGTGCTGTTTTGGTGCTAAATTCAGTCATTTTCCCCAGTGAATTATTTGAAGGAAAGTGTGCTGAAATCATGGATTCTCCACGCAGTCAGAGGAATCCAGGCATCACTGCCTGACAGCTGCCTAAATAAATTGGCTGTCAAACCCAGTTTAAAAGTGTTTCTGTTTCCTCATTAAAATGGCAAAAATCACCTCTGTTGGTGAAGGGCTAATTCTTTTAAAATGTTTAAATCCTTTATGAACTGTGCTTATATTTCATATGGGAAATGAAAAAAAACTTTAATGTCAAAGGGCCCAGTCTGGGACCAATCCACTATGTAATTCTGATCTGATAGCCTGGCCTGGGAAAATTGACATCTCTGCTTGAAACTTTCATGAGAACAAGAAGGCTAATGGCTGTTAATGGTTCCCGCATAATGAAAACAAAGAAAGCCTCAGACATTTGTCTCCTAGCTGACCCAAGAGCAAAGGACAGTCTGACCATTGACCTCTGCAAGGATGAGCAGGATGTGGGGGAGGTTTCTCAGTGAACTTAAAAGGACTGGCAATTTGCTCACTTCGAAAGTAAGAAGGAAAAGAAAACCTGGAATGGATTTTGAATGGACATTGCTTGTTTTTGCTTCAGAACTTTATGACATTTAACATGAAATCAAAAATAAGTGGACAAATGAAAAATAATAACTTATAAATCGGAACTCATGCTAGACAGTTGAAGATGTGGTACATAAGGAACCAAAGATACACTAAAACACTGATTGCGGCAAAACTATTAATGTTGCAAGCTTGAAATTTTATGTACACGATCCCCTGATCAACGCAGAGAGATGTATCAAATTAAAAATGATTAATCCAACGTTTTATGAGTAAAATTGATAAATATCCATAGAATGACCAATACATCTCTCACAAAGATGGGAAGTGGATGTAAATGTAGATAATCGAGTATAAAGTATATGTGTACAATTTTATGAGGGTACATAATGGTAGAAATGTAAATTTGTACAAAAGTATGTTTTGGGTAAAAATCCAGGTGGGAGTTCCTAAATCCTGTCATAAAATGACAGCTCTTTTTAGACTGCCAACCAGGACAAAGCACCCACCATTAGCCACTCACAGACATGGGGGTGTGTTTTGAAGTTCTGCCCACACCATAAAGTGGGGGTTGGCATTTGTAATGTATAAATATAGAAGGTTCACTACACAAAAGACACTGCTTCCTGAACACACTGCTTCCAGAACACACTGATTCCAGAACCCATCCAGATATCCGCGCAGCACCTTATTCCAGAACTTTTCAATTCATAGCTGACTCCAAAATTCTTGAAAAATCCAGACTTTTGTGCAGAATTCAGACCCTAGCTTTGCAAAACTATTGCTAGACTGACCCAACTGCAAACATCCCAAATTTAAAGGGATTTAATTCTGATTCAGCTTGGCTTGCTACCACTAAGGTGGCCCGCTGAAAACTTGCATCCTGCTATCTACTGTGTTCAGTAACCAGAAGAGGCCCTTTCAAATCCAGGATGCGGTGCAGTCCAGTTGACCAGAACCACCTTGCTGATCCAATCCCGCTAGAGGGGCCTTGCTGCTGGTAGACCAGATCCAATTTATTGAGCAGAGCTGACGGTCCAATTTCTTCTTTAAGTATTAACAGGAAGAACAGTGACCCTTAGTGTATGTGCATTCTATTATCCCTATCTCAAACCCATCCCATCTTTAATTAGAATCCTCCTTGCGCGGATTGTCTCACCTGTGTTTCAAAACCATAACTCCCTAGTGATTTTGAATAACTAAAGTAAATCACAGGAAGAAGTAGAGTATCCACAACAGGATGGGTTACGCTGATCATGTGACTGTAAGATCCATCTGTGGCATTCTCTTTTTCATAGTCATAATATAGTGTAATCAAACCCATCTGACATTTTCAAAAGCACATTTCTGTTTTCAATTTTGCGCCTATTTTGCAAAAACGCCTATCACTAACACCTCTATAACTCCTTCAGTTTTAAAGATAGAAACGAAATTTCAACTCTCACTGATATCTAACATCCTTAGCTATCTCCACAACTAAAAACTGCATCCGTGTATTTGACCTGTTTTTCTTCAATATTGCATAGTAAATATTTGCCGCGAATTTGCAAAATCCCCCAAGTTTACACGTGCCAGTTCCCCATTTGAAAGTGCTTTTTTCATCCCAAACCAATCTCAAGTGTGTATTGTTTTTTTTTTATATTATAGCTCATGTATGTTAGGACCTGATTAGTGTTGTTTTTCCTAGAATTTCTATCAATTTAAGCATTTTTGCACCTTTTGCAGTATTTCACAAAGCCATTTTTCAGCTGTCATTTTAAAAGTGTCATTTGCCAAAATAAGGTTTTCTCTCTGGTTTGGGAGGGAGTTTTGCCTATAACTCTAGACATTGTATTCCATTCATGAAAACCTGCTGATTACTCACATTGATGTAGGATTGCTCTATTGTATTTAAACATAACTTTGCAGGGGGAACATTAACCTAAACTCTCTGTGTGCAAAACAAACTGTTCTTTTTCCCTGTGTTTTCTTTTTTGCCTCCTTATAAGTGAATTCAATTGCTTTGCTTATCTTTCTGAATTGTTTTTTCACCCTTTGGGTGATTGCTGCCCCATTTATATCTATATTAAACCTATGTGTGATTGAATATTAAATAAACAAATAAATCTTTACCTTTACAAACTAGCCTGATCCCTGGTTCAGTGTGACCTGGGGGGTAATTTGAGGAGGGTGTGATATGAGTGGTATATAATTCAGAATATTGAACTTATAGACAAAAATAAAATAAGGGTTTCATTTGTGCACCACATGCTAGACAAGACTTGGGTGTGTGCCTGATTGAGAAATCCCTTACAGTGGATGAATAGGTGAGAGCAAACAGACTAAAATTCAATCCTACTGAAAGAGAACTGATGCTCTGCAATCCTATTGGTTCCTACTCCACCACAATTCCTTGGCCTGACAAGATAGGCCCTTGCCCAATCTGGTTGGCCACATTAATGTATCTTGTAACCACAATGGACAACACCCACATACTTCATTTGCAGATCAGAGCCATTGTCAGAATCGTTTTCACCTTACAGTGCATTCTGTACTGCTTCTTAATTTACCTAACACTCACCTACAGGTCCAGGTGCATAATTGCTATAATACTATTTTGTCTAGATTCTACAAACAGCATCTATCTCAGACTCCCAAATTGACTAATGAGGACACTTCAAAGTGTTCAAAAAGCAGCGGTAAGGCTACTTCTCCTAATGAGATGTTTTGAACATATTAGGCCAGCAGTACCTATTACAAATGGTTCATTATAAAACCGTGTCCACCACCTAGAGTTAATGCCATGGAAGTGGCCCTTCCTCCGTCCTAAGTTTCAACATTGCTCTTCCTCCATAACACATAGGTCCAAAAGAGCTGCACTAGTACTAGTCCCTAAAGCCAACAAGAAATTACAAGGGAGATGTTCTTCTTCAGTGCTAGCTACAAAACCTTGAAACACCTTCCCAAACACCTGTGCCGGAAAGAGAATAGCCAGATTTTCAGGAAACCACTCAAGACATGGCTTTTTAACCAAGAAATGAAAGATAGCAATCAACTAAAAAACGTGCATCAGAAAATGTTCCTTCTTTACAACAATCAATTGCAAAACTTTTTTTTGAACTACCATCCATCCATTCCACGTAATCCCCAAACGACAATCAGAATAATCTCCAGCAGATCACAGGAGACAGTCCATGCCACATGTGTGAAACCAAGAAGACAGCCAGAGCACACAGTTATGTATCACACTCCATGCTTATTGAAGATAACCGAAGGCAAGGCCACTCACCCGCTCACATATGCAACCGTACACCACTTCCAACAACACATTGCACAACAGCTCTGTCATTAGAATGCAGCTATCCCCCGCAAAAAAAAAAAAAAAAAAATCAGTATAGCTGGACAAATAAGGAGTCTCTTACTCTGGCAATCTGTCTTCTCAACCTCAAAGCACCCATACATTTGCCAGCTCGACATGGGTAGCTATTAGAAACCTGGCCACCCCTTCCCAATATCGCTTTGGCTAAAATTCACACAAGCTTTCTAAACTCCACTGACCAATGTTCCCATACCTTGGATTATGGTCCCAGAGAGTGTTCACCTGCAGTTCTTTTAAGCCATGCCAATGGGATAAAGGCACTATGCAAATGACAAACTGCATAAAAAATTACATTACATCCATTGAAAATCAATTTGATTTATGGAGCCTCTGCAGCGGGACATTGGTCCGAACCTGAATATCAGTGACATTATCAGCCATGGGCCAGGAAGCAACAACACATTTAACCCTCTCCTCCTCACCACCATCCTCTCTCATCTCTCAACTAACTACTCTGTAGTAAAAATGTGAATCCATACACTTATCACACCCCTTAAAATGACTGACGAGGTCTATTTTATTCAACAGTCTCAGATCCTACCCACAAACAGGAGGCTGATCATAGAGGTAACCTGCCCCTGGCTGCACAAACCACAAACAACATTGCAATGTTCATACTGGCAAACAGGTAATAGGTACTTCCGGCCTGAATCCATAAACACTAGCGTGTCTTCATCTGACTGCCCGTTTGCCAACTAACAGACAAACCACCATTTCTGTATAGATCCAAGCACACAGTGAACTACATTATTGGCAAAACATTGCTGCATAAATCTATTTCACTCTACATCACACTTTCCTGCTCACTCACACAGACAAAGTTCTTAAGCCCCTCATGCGCACTTTTCGTTTTAGACCCCAGCCTTTCCGGATCAGAATCTGACATCCTACCCTGACCGAGTCTATAAAACCCACTGAAATGAGATGAGATCTCAATCAGAGTTTGCGCACTTGGACCAGTTCAGAATTCTGGGCAGGGTCCTGCAGATCTGTCCCTGAGGTCTCTATGGGAATTCCCATACCAAGCAAAGGAATCAGATATATGTCTGTAGAGATTTTTGGCCCAATCCCTATTTGAGAAGACTACTCAGAACCAAAGATGTACCCTACATTTTGCCCATGAAACAGAACAGTGCCAGGAATGTTATGACTTAATGATGATCAACATAAACAAGTGAGATATCATAGTCACATTGTGAAGGGCTTCATCTATTTTCGTAGCTTTAATGAGGAACGTCTTGTCATTTTGACCATCAACTCCAGTAACCCCACTCCCCTTCTCAATGTTTTTCTTTTGTATTTTGCCAACCTATATTTCTGTCCTTATCACAATATAACTTTTTTTTTCATTTTAAAGATCTTATTCTTGATTTGAAAAACATACACGGCATAATAGAGTTTTAATATAATAATTAACAAGTGTATGACACATGTATATTCAAAAGTTAATATAAACCAAAGAGAGGCCTACAAGAACCATGAAAATAAGAACTTCAGTTTTTGAATAAGGTGGGGAGACAAGACATTTGCTAAGAACAGAAAAATAGCAGCCCAAAAATACAAGGAAGGTTGGCAGTAGGGAGGAGGAGTATTGGGCCATTAAAGGTTAGTGAAGCAAGAAGGCTTTAATACAGGAGTATAGCAAGCTAAGAATTCAATTAATGATTTCCATTTGAGTTCATGTTTGAATGATAGAGACAAAGTTGAGGCGTCACATCTCTCTAATCTATGAATGTTACATATTGAATGCCACCATATGTTGTGATTCAGTTTATCCAAGTTCTTCCAGTTAGAAGTCATGGTTTTGATGGCGATTAACAGAAATAGATCAAACAAGCAGCAGTCTTTAATGTTTATATCATCATTAAGAAAAACACATCCTAAAAGAAGAACCTGCGGTTCAAATTCGTGTTGTAATTTGAAAATATCTTTCAGAACATTCCATATACCAAGCCAAAAAGAGTGAACACATTTAAATTGTAGTAAATCATCCTGAGGGTTGTAGGCAGTTCCGGCAGTTATCGTTTTGCATATGGCCACATTTGAATAGTAATGAGGGAATAACAAAGACTCCATGATGGAAGAAATATAAGGTATGTAGTAAACTTGCTAAAGTGGTCATTTTAGCTATGGGATGCCATACCACAGGCAATTGTATATGATTGTCTTGGAGAGCAAAGTCTCGCTGCCAAGCCCGGCAGCCCTCCCATACATTGTCCATACAGGAGTTTTCAACAAGGAATTTATAAAACAATGAAGCAGACATATCAGAGTTTCATAATGATTGCAACCTAACAGAATTAGGGACAGTGTGTATACTGATCAAGGAGTTATAATTTTCCATAGTTGCGTCAATTATGTTAAATGTTAAATGTTAAAGGTATTTGTACCGCACACCGTCACCAATGGAGTTGATCCCCATGCGCTCATGGATACGAACTGGTGCAAAAAGGAGATCGGTGAGAGAAACTGAGTTGCAAATTGATTAAAAGAAATAGGAATGCCTTGTAAAAATAATTGCTCTACATATTGAATGCCAAGAGAGAGCCATGGCGTCCCAAAAATGTACCTTTTTTTTTAGTTGTAATGAACGGGTTGAACCATTTGTATGGTGAGATATACTGGGAAGACTTAAGGGTGCTTGAAAACATATATATTCTCAGATATTGAGCAGATAGGATAGTAGTGGTACACTTGATACATCTGCTTTTCATTTTGATAAGGTAGCAGTCAGCAAGATCTAAGGGTTGGGTCATGGCTCTCTCCAGACATAATCAGTGAGGTACATCATTGGATCATTCAGAAGAGGACCACATCTGTACTTGTTTAAGAATAAAAGCCATATGATCTTTTTTTATCCAAAAAATATACACCCCTAGAAACCTGCAGTTTCTTAAGTTTACATGCAGATAGTCTGTGTCTCTTTTTTTTCCCCCAGAGGAATTTTGCCACGCAGGAGTCTATGGATTTAAGAAAGATGATAAAAGGGGGATTGGCAGCATAGAAAGAGTGTATACAATGATTGGGGAAATCACCATTTTAATATATTCTAGTCTACCCCAGCAGGACAAGTGAAGAGAGGATCAGGAGTTTGTAAGTTCATTTATTTTAGAGAGTATAATTCATTGTAGCGTTTGGTAATATTTTGGAGAGAGGCGGAGATGTGGATGCCAATATATTTGATAACATTAGGACACCAAGTCATGACAGAAGACTTAATCTGATGTATGGTACAGTGCACGTTAAGAGGCAGAATTCCTGATTTGTCTGAGTTGAGTTTATACATTGACGCTAAGGAGAATTGGGAGATGAGGTTTAGGAGATGTGGCAAAGACATGACTGGATCTTTGAGGAATAATAACACATCATCTGCATAAGCTTCTGATTTAATCTGTGTGTCACCACACTGTATAACTTTTATGTATGTATTGTGTATAATTCCTTCAAGGAAGGGCTCTAGGACTATGATGAAAAGAAGTGGGGATAAGAGGCATCCTTGACGAGTGCCCCTCAATAGGAGAAGTATGAGGACATTTGGCCATTAATAAAGACAGCAGTTTTAGGATTTAAACAGAGTGGTTTAATCATGGAGAGAAAGGGGGTTTCAAAGCCATGCCACTTCAGAGCTTCAAACATATAGTTCCATATAACACAATCAAAGGCTTTTTCAGCGTCTAAAGCTACTGCAGCATAAGGATCTATGGACCCATGTAGCTTATCGAGGATTTTCAAAAATAGTCTTACATTTGAGGAGGATTGTCTACCCTTGATATATTCTACTTGGCCTGGTTTGATTAACTTGAGGATAGGAGCCTATTGGCTAAGATTTTAGCAAATATTTTGCAGTCTGTATTAATGAGGGATATAGGTCTATAGCTTTGAGGTAATTCAGGATCTTTGCTGGGTTTAGGAAAACTATGAGCATGGCTTCCGAAAAACAGCCTAGCGCTTTATTATTTAGAATGAAATGAGAGAAAAGCTCACTAGGTTTGGGAACCAAAGATTAATGAAATGCACAAAAAAAATCAGCTGAAAAACCATCAGAACCCTGGACGTTCCCTTTTTTAAGATCTTTAATTGCTTTGTGGATTTTGCCAGAAGAAATAGGGGCATTGAGAGTTTGTAAGTTAACTTTGGGGTATATTATGAGGACATTTCAGAATATGTGTAAGGTTAGGAGGGTATTCAGATGTGTATAACTTTTAATAATTTCCTTATTTGAAAGAAAATCTATTTTTTGACTTGTCCTTAATAACTGCAATGCTGTTTTTTTCCCTTTTAAATTTCAAGTATGATGCTAGGGATTTACTTGATCTGTTGGGGAGTTGATAGATGTTTGCTTTGTATTTTTAACAGATTAGCACAGGAGTATTGTGTGACTAGTTTATTATATTGTAGTTTCAGATGCATAATATTATTCAGAGTTGCTGATGAGTTAGTGCGTCTATATTAAGACTCTAGGATCTTAAGTTGTTTAAGAATATTTTTCGATTATTGTTTAAGTTTCTTCTTTTTATTTGCAGCAAAGGATATAATACATCCTCTAAGAACCGCTTTATCTCAATTATCAGCGACCAATGTTTCTTGACTTTTGTTTTCTAAGAAGAGGTTGTGATACTGTTGGGTAATGAAAGGTGTAAATAATTAATCTTTCAAGAGGGCCAAATTGAATCTCCATCTATTGAATCTGCATGTATCTTGCAATGTTGTTAATTGGATGTGTACTGGAGCATGGTCTGATGATGATATGCACTCAATTTTGGCATCTACGCGACAACTTGTTAAGGATTTTGCAATGCATATATAATCTGATCTTGATTGAGTGTTGTGGGGATTAGACCAGAAGGTATATTCTACCTCAGAAGGGTGCATAATATGCCAAGGTAGGCCTAACTCTGGGATGCAGTTTGTACATTTCAAATGAGATTTGCTGTTTTTGAATTGAACAGAGGATTTCATATCCAAGAAAGTATCCATAATGTAATTACAGCCACAACATATGATGAGGTTATTAGGATTGGACTGAAATAAGTGATCTTTAATTTGCACCTGAAATGAGGGATCAGGCAATGTTGGAGCATAAACATTTAAGATGGTATATTCTTTAGAGTTAACTAATATTGTAATTGAAACCCATCTACCAATGACATCAGATTAATTTCCTATTAGCTTACAGTTGAAACCTTTTTTAATCAAAGTAATGACTCAATTTCTTTCCCATTAGCTGCGCTGGAAAAAACATGGCCCACCCCATGACGTTTGAATTTGGCAGCTTCTGCTTACGGGAGGTGTGTTTCCTGAATACAGGCAATAGATGGTGTTTGTGCCCTCCCCGACTCTACGTGAAAAAATGAATAATACAGACACTCCCTGGACAGGGAATAAGGCACAAAAGAGCAGGCTGCGAGAGTTCAAGGAAAAGTTTTTCTAGATCTCTGAGAGCGCTCTCCCCACATCAAGGTTACAACACATTTATATAGTACATTGACATCTTTAACATATGATGCTACGTTGGACCTGGATTGGTCAGCCGGGGTGGTGTCTTAGGTGTGAGAATAATCTCTTCCTCCGGGTTGGTTGCTTGGTTGACGGGAGGATTGACGTCCGACATCTGTGCTCCGGATGGGTGAAGGTCAGGTCGCTGTGAAACACGGTGGTCACTATCTAAGCTAAGCTAAGAAAATACATTCTGAGTAATGCATGCACAAAATATTAGTTGATCAAAAGACCCTCAGTAGTGTATCATGTCATTGTACAAATCACTCAAGAGTTTATATCATCTACAATATTTGGGTTATACAGGTCACAGGTGTATGGGCCTTGACCACTATAATACTGTCATTGAACTATAGGGTTAGTCTCACACGAATCTCAGGAATGTGGCACTTGTTTGTATTGGGCAGGATATACTGCAGCAGGGGTCAAATGTTAGTTGGGGGTCTGTTGGGTGGGCTTCATAGCATGGTTGGCAGTCTGGCACATGAAAGGAATGCCTTGCAAGGACACAGAGTTAGAATGGCAATAAGTTTCAACTGGCGAGGGTAAGAGGGCAAGGACACTTTTTTCGAGATGGACGAGCTATGTCCTTGGCTCATGTTGGTTCAAATGCAGGACAGTGATCTCAGAGGAAAAGGGATGTGTTACATTTATTATTTGTTGCAAGCAGCTCCGGCTTCAGCGTGAGAATGGAGCTGCAGAGTTTTCCTTTTGGAGTTCGAACGAGGGTGGGGGCCATGTGATCCGAGCTACAGCGGCGGGCAAAACGGAGAGAGGCATTTTGCACTATCGCAGTGAGGCCTGTTTACCAAGATGGAGTCGAAAAGGGAGTACACAAAATGGATGCCCTGTGCCCTGCTTGGTGGTCCCACGCGAATGTAACCCAAAGTAAACATCGCATAAGGGTGAGGGGCGTACTGTTATGTATTTTGTATAGATTTGGGGCCTAGCAGTATTTTCTTACCGCCAAAATGAAAATAATTCAGTAATAATCACTCTTTGCATTCAGATTAGATTTGGTATATAGTACTATAGTATACATACATTAATTCAGCACACTGATACATTTAGTGGTATACATTATGTTGGTATGCGTTATTGGTGGTATTTCTGGTGAGCATAATTGCTTTGTTTTATATATGGCCCCAATATCCAGAACCCCTTATTTTTGCTTAGTTTGTTCGTGTGATCACTAGAGAGACCTCAGGCTTGCATTTCAGAAACACCACATTTCCAATTGGAGTGCCACCATGGGCTGTTCTCACTGACTTATCTACGACAGCAAGCTATATGTAGTATTTATCACCAACTTATTTACGTTTGGTGAGCTATGTCCAGGGCCTCTGTTTCTGCCGACTCATAGACCTTCGGCAGCAGGCTATTTCATTTTGTTATTATTATGTTCCATTTAGAAAACACACACACTCATACACTGAATGGATTCATGCACACAGTTACCGCCATGTCTTATCTTTTAGCAACTTTTAAAAATGGCAATTGCAATGTGCAAAGATCTTCCCATATTACCAGTGTTATCATGATAGATTCACACGGGACAAGATAAAAATGAAACACACTTCCCACCTGCTTTCAGATAATATTTTTTTTGTATTATAAAACTTGCATTTCAACACGAGCTTACTCTTTTTTTACAGAAATAAATGGAAAACTCACAGTACAACAGTATCTGTTACAAAATGAAAAGAGAGTGGCGAGGAACAAGAATTCAATTTGCAACATTAAATATGTGGTTAAAACACAGGAATCTCCTCTGCTACTCTGACTGAATATTTTCGCACACATACACACAGCCCCCACACTTCAGCGAGATAATTACCAGGCTTGTTCGGCATGTAACTTCTTTGGCTGGTCGCCTTCTGGAGGGGTTCACCCAGCAAGGACAAGCATTTGCTGTCGCTCAAACTGGGACTTGTTGACTGGAAATCCCAGTCTCTGAAGCAGTATTGAATCTGCTTTAGGAATCAGGCATCCCCAGCTATCAACCCAGTCCTTCTCCAGCTGTGTCAAGATGTCGTCTCCTTTCTCCCTCCCCGAGATTCTACAGGAAACTTCTCATTTCAGCCCCCAAGGTGACGTGCACCCAATAGAAATCCATCATGTCCTATCCTCCTTCTTTACACAATGGCTCACTTTTACAGTTGCAACTGTAACAAAACTGATTTCCTGCTATTCGAATCCTTGCTTCCTGCAAATACTGTGGACAGAGCACAGAGAAGCAAGAAGAAAAATAAATCTGCACACAGTCTGAAATGAGTTTCAGCCTGCCTCATTTTGCAGTGGAGAACACATTATATTATTAAGAAGTTAGAATCATGTTAGTACAGTTAATTTTATTAGTTCATTAATCTTCAAATGTGTCTCTTGCAACATAGGCATTTCAGATGAAAAGAAAAAAAATGGTGTGCATTTTGAATATGGAAAATAAAATGCGCTTTTAAATGAGAAAATGGTTTGTTTTTAACCTGTGTAGCCTGTCTTCATTTACATATCCATATGTTGCACTGGCAACACATAGCTTGAAGCAATTGCATCAAACCCATGCAGTGGCGCTGCATAAAAAAAAATGCTCAATAACACATGTCTTGCTGTACCACATTATAGCAATGCACCAAACCCATGCAGTGGTGCTGCATGAAAAAAATGCTATACATTGATCCTGTGTAGTGGTGCTGTACTCCAAAAACACACCAAACAATCCTACAGTACCCACCACTAGAGGCAGTTGGACCGAGTTTTGTACTGAGATGTGATGGTAGAGAGGGGCCCATTGGCCCCTCGCTCCCACACATTCCCCCCTTTCGTTACGTCGAATACTTCTACTTTTTATTCTTTTCATTCTCCCTTCGGTAGTACTCAGCTTCCGCCACAGACTCGTCCCATCCATGCTCTGCATACCCTTCTTAGGCTATTTCCTCTTCTGGAATATTCATCTGGTGTACACATTAAGTAAATACCTCCATCCCCATCTAGATCTACCCATACTTCTTGGTACCATTGCAACTCCCTTGGTTCTTTTATCATTGTATGATGCAAATTATCAACTATATCCCCATATTGCCTGTAAATAGCTGTCATCCTGTATTGTGGTGTAGTGTATTCCCCTGTTTGCATTTGTGCATCTATCATGGTAGCTACCGTTGTCGGTCGGCCCATTGTTACCATCATCATAGCTGAGGTTGGCATGCTTTTCTCACAACACCGTAGTCCCAGTTGGCACACACAAAAGAACAGGAGCACAAAGACGATGATGGGGATCAGTATTTTCATTGACACATTTATCCATGATGGTATCCAGCTGAACAAATTGTCGAACCATGTGCTTTCTTCTGCTCCTCCTTCCGCTCTCATTCTCTCTCCTAGATTGTGTACTGCTGTTATCACACGTGAGAGTGTCCCGTTATCAGCATCTTCAGTTCGGCAAACACTGACGTCCATCGCCGTGAGGAGATCTAGGACATATCTGTTTTGCATTGTCATTAGGCGCAGCGCACGGAGCTCTATTTTTATCACGTTGAACCCCTCTTCAGTGTCGTTAGCCAGTTGAATGAGCTCCCAGCGCACTATCTGCAACCATTTGGCGTTCGCTCGTGCTTGCAGTCCCGGGACAAGAATTGAGGCAAAGAATGTCTCTGCTGATAAAAAAGAGCTTGTATTTCTGCGGGATCTCAGCAAGGAGTTTCGATGATTCGGATGAGATGTAATTGGAGAATATTTTACTTCGTGTCAATCTTTTCTTTAGTTCATATTCTGACAATAGTTCATATGCTGGAGCTTCTGTTCTTATTAGTTGGGGTGCTGTCGATGGTTCAGCCGATTTCCCTGCTGCCGATATGCCAGCCGATTGCCCTGCTGACCCTTGGATGTGGCTTTCTGGTATTAACATCAGGGCTGTGTGGAGGGTGGCTAGAGCACACATTCCTTTCCACGATGCGGGAAGGTGCAGGTAAGCTTGTTTGCCGCAAACCCAATACATATCCATTAGTGCAGCTGTGCCTTTTCTTCATGTCGGGTATGATCTCTTTGTCTCCCCCATGTTCACTTTTCCTTCCCCATGGAAACACAGTTCATGTGGCACTTATTTTTGTATTTTGATAGGTTTTTCTAACGCTGTGACATGTTGCGACCACATGGGGTCACATATCTCTTTTATCCATTGGAAAGTGTCATTTGATAGGCCTCGAAGTGCTTCTGCTTTGCATTCAATTGTTTCTTCGTGCCACTTATTTTCTGCATATCGCGTCCCCTTGATGACAAGAAATGGTTCCTTGAGGCAAATTACTCCTTGACGTCTGCTTGTGCATGTTTTTTCATTCTCCAGTTTTTTCAATGTGATGGTGTGCGCTTGGAACGGGCTCTTTCTTCTGCATAAAACCAGATGAATTAAACATTGGGCCTCCGACAAGGGCACTTCCTGCGGTACTAACATTTTCGGTGTTCCTGATGCATGCGGAATGAGTGAACAGACGTAGCAGCTTTCATTTGTTGCTTTCTTCGCCGTGGCACTCATGTCGGAATACTATTTATTTGATTTATCAGGGTGGCGGGGATCTTCTATTTCGTCTAACCCCAGGTCATGATAGATGTCGTATCTTTTCCCTCCCGCCCCCCTTTTTCTCATCCTCCTCCCTTCCTGGTTATTGTTTTTCACCCTTTTGTAATGTATTGGAAACATTCCAGCCCAGGTTGTATCATTACTATTCAATATGGCATGTTTATCGTCATCAGTAGCAGCAATGTTGTGTGAGGTAGGGTGTATGGTTGTCTGTGCAGTAATACTAGTGTTAATTAAATCATTTGACCAATAATAATCTCCATCATATTCGTTATATCCATAAGCATTACTCATATTTACATTGAAACGTAACACTGACACACTTGTTGATCCTACAGTGATGTATTCTGAGAGTTGCATCACATCTGTTTTGTTGACATTAATCTCATGTGACTCTTTCCATATAGTCTTTACCCCAGTCCATATCATTTGCGATCCTTCTCATATCATGTTAGCCCCGTTCCTCCCCTTTGCATGTCATTAACAAAAGATAAAAGAGTAAGATACCAAGCTACAAAAAACAACATTACTGACATCAAAATTGCAGCACATTTCAAAACACATTCAACGTTACTGAACCTTTTAGCACTAATGGCGACCCTATCACTATCTAGCATTAATTCGTTCTCCACGATTGTAGGTCGTTGGGCCATTTTTCACCTGGAGGGGCGATATAAATTCGTTAAGTCACCACAATATATACATGTATTTACATTCTTTGTTCAACTTCATGTTTAATCACCATTTTTAGTCATGTTTGTTCTTTTACTCGATTGCACATGTACTTTTGCTATAGAGAAGATGTTGGTAGCAAAATAGTGATGGAAAGAAGCGTGGAACAATAATCGGAACAAAGGTGGGAGATAGAGAGGGAGAGACAGTTGAGGTGTATGGAGAATATTTCGATCAATTAAAGAGGAAACATAGAAAATAAGGAAGGAGGAGAGAAGTCATGCAGAACAAAATACATATCATGACTTTTATCTCTGCATATTCTCTTTACTGACAATTTGGTTATCCTTTTTCAACCTCATTTGTGGTGCCAGTGGCACCATCTTGCTCCTCCTGGGGGATTGTACTATTGTGTGCCCTCCTCACGTCTGATAAGTGCACCCAATACTTCAATCCTTTTACCTTCACCGCAGTGGGTGTACTATAGATGACCTCATAAGGGCCATGAAAGCTGGGTGAATTCTACCTCCTCACAAAGCTTCGGATGTACACATGTGCTCCTGGCATCAGTGGCCCGCTTTGACTGTCTGTGGCTAGTGTGGTAGTATCAGTCGCCACATTTTCAGTAAAAGGCAGTGCTTTTTGTTGCGCTATGCTGTTTACTGCGCGTGTTAACTGGGTCATGTATTCCTTGAACTCTTCCCCCAGCACTGTGGCAGCCCTGGGCGCATCCGATGCTCTTCTAATCGGAGATACTGGCGTGTGGATTCGCCTCCCAGTCACAATTTCGAGGGGGCTTAGATGGTGGTCTTTACATGGTTGCGTCCTGAGTTGGAACAGTGCTAGGGGCAAGCAATACACCCAGTAAATCTTCAATGTGTTACACTGCTTAGATAACTTACTCTTTAATAATCTGTTGATCTTTTCTACCACCCCATTCGCCATTGGATGATAAATTGAGCATAGTTTGTGTTTTACCCCCAAGAGTGATGTCACTTCCTTAAAGAGGTCATTCACAAAGTGCGTACCATTGTCTTATCTAATCACATCGCATATTCCCCATCGTGAAAACACCTCCCGCACAAGGAACTTGGCCGCACACTTTGCGTCTGGGTTGGGACATGGGCCCACTTCACCCATCTTGAAAAGGGGCACACCACCACAATCAAATATCTTGCTCCATTACACCACTCTCCCATATCAGCATAGTCTATGTGGAGCTCTCTAAATGGTCCTGTTGGTCGGGGCAGGGTACCGCACAGTGTTCTTAATGTCATTCCTGAATTATATGTTTGGCATGTTATGCATTCTACAATGACTTTCAACAGGTGCTCTTGTAAATTGGGGGCAAACCAGTATTTCTGGATGTCTCCGGCAATGTGTTGCTTTGCTACATGGCCGGGGAAATGCAGCTGTTGGAATGCTATTTCTAGTAACTCTATGGTCATTACAACCTTTCCTGTTGTCTCCTGTCTCCAAATGAGATCTGTGGCTGATTGTTTACATCCCTGTTTGCTCCACAGTTCTTTCTCCTCTTGTGGTGCTCTTTTTTGTAATTCTATTATCTGTGCTATTGGGGTTCTATTGTATGCTTCTTCTTGTGGATCTGTGGTGGTTGCTTTTAAAATGCATTTGAGTGTTGGTGTCACATTGAATTACGAGGCTTCCTTCGCTGCTGCGTCGGCTGCAGCGTTTCCCAATGAGATTGAATCTGTGTTGTTGGTATGGGCTTGGCATTTCACCACTGCCACTACCGATGGTACTTCTAATGCATTATTAGCTCATTCAACAATGTTGCATGCTGTACTAGAGAACAGTCTGCCCTCCTGAATCCTCGTCTACGCCACCGTGACAACCCTGAGTGCACTGTGGTAGTTGCATAGGCTGAGTCTGAGTATATTGTCACCGCACAGCCCTTGGCTGTGTGCAGTGCTTCGATCAGGGCAGTTAATTCTGCTGCCTGTGCTGAATAATGCGATGGAAGTGCTTTTGCACAATCGTCTCATAGTCATCTTCCTCCATGCGCACTACCGCCATTCCGACGTGTTTTTCCCCTGTTTCGGGGTTTATTGATGCTGACCCATCTATGAAATATATTTCTCCCTCCTGTAGGGCATTTTCGCTTGCTTTTGGGATTTCATCACCTTCCCCCTCATATGTGGCACAATCGTGTTCCTGTATGTCCTCTGTCGTGCATGGCTCTGTAATAAATGTTGCTGGGTTTACTGTTTTGCACTTCACAACGTGTACGTTGGGGCTTGAAGTTATTACTTCATATGCTGTTGCTCTTTGTGTCGTTAGTGTTGATTTTGATCGCTCAAGGATGGCGAACAGGGAATGCTCCGCATATAACGTTACTGAACATCCCATGACAATGGTGGCGCTCTTTTCAATCGTGAAGGCTGCAGCTGCGAGAGACTGTTCACACACGAAATGGCCTTGCATTACTGCATCTAGTGTCCCACTTTAATAAGCCAATGGTTTGTGACCTAGTGATGTTTTCTGTGTCAGTACTGCTGTCATCAGTGTCCCATTGCAGTGTGAAAACAAGAAAAATTCCCTCTCATAATCTGGGTTCGCGAGGACTGGGGAGTCAGCAATGAGGTCTTTTAATTTCAAATACTGTGTTATCATTTCCTGTGTCCATTTTATTGCTTCTCTATTTTTCTGTGCCTCTTTTAACGCTTGTAGTAAGGGGCGTCTGTATGCCGCGTAATCAAGGATCCATGCTCACCAATAGTTACAAATGCCAAGAAACTTTTGCATGTCTTTCACAGTTTTTGGGATTATTATTGTGCGTATAGCAGCTGAACTGTCTGGGAGTATTCTCTTCCCATCTTTTGATATTAGCTGTCTGAGGTGTACAACCTCGGCGAGACAGTATTGCAATTTTCCTTTGTTTACCTTGTATCCCTTGGTAGCTAGCACATTCAGTAGTGCTATCTAGTCTTCTCTGCAGTTTTTCATCTGTATGGCTACAGACGAGTAAATCGTCTACGTACTGAATGATGGTGCTCTCTACATCTATGTTTCCAATTTCTTCCCGTTACACCCTGTTAAAAATGCTGGGGCTTTCACAATACCCTTGTGGGAGTCTGCGATGTTCATACCTGTTGTTCCCTAATGTGAACGCTGTCAGGTATTGGGATCCTGGGTCGAGTGGTATGGAGAAGAAAGCATTCTTCAAGTCAATTACAGTGAAACATGTTGATTCTTTTGGCACGCTGCACAATATTGATGCCGGGTTAGGCACTAATGGGAACTCTTTTTGAATGACGTCATTGAGTGGGCGGAGATCCTGGATCATCCTCCACGCCCCTCCTTTTGCTTTCTTGATCAGGAAAATCGCTGTATTACATGGGGAATTTGATGGCACTATGATGCCTTGTTTCAGGAGTGCATTTATAGTCTCCCTAATTCCCTCCTCTGCTTCTCTTGATATGGGATATTGTTTTACCCTCGGCAGTATTGCGCCTGGCTTGAGTTTTATTTTTATTGGTGTCACCTCATGCAGTAGCCTTAAACCGTGGGGCCCTATGGTCCAAGTTTCAGGTGCTACTTTTGCCATGTCTTCCTCAAATATGGTCAGTGGGGCCTTAATGCTAGCCATCAGTGGGTTATGTACCTCTCTGTACTGGATCATAATATCACATGGTATGCTTATTTCCACTATTATTTCTCTATCATTCTCACCATCAATGAATAATTCCTCGTCTGTTATATCTCGTAGTATTATGTTTGGGTCTATTCAGAACACAGTTCTCCACTCGCACCCATGCGCGTCCAGTCCTATGACCACAATACGTTTGCTGGATACTTGAACTGCCTCGATGTCTATGGACATTATCGTGCCTGGCACGACGTCTGTGTGTGCAATTGGGCGGAATATGAAATCTGATGGTGTTCTCCATTCTTTCCTCGTTATCTCTGGTACCACTCATGCTAATACCTTGATGCCATAAATAAACATGCCTATATCAATGGGTATTCCTTGCACCACACCTTCGTTCATTACTGTTCTGATCATCAAAATGGCTCGTACTGGGCATACTCCTGGGGTTGAACACACTATTCCTTGTTCTGTAAACGAGATGGTCATATTTAATTTTCTTAACAAATCTCTCCCCAGCAAATTGATTGGCGCATCTTCGTGGTACAGTAAGGGTGCACACACGGTTTTTGCCCCCACTGTTATATCAAGATCTTTAGTGTAAAGAACTTTTAAAATAGCCCCAGAGAACCCCTGTGTCTCTAAATTCCTGCCTGAGAGCGGAAACCGCCATAAGACATGATTTCTCCGCTCCTGAGTCTACCATAAAGATAAACTGCTTATTTCCTATCTCTGCCCCCACTAGTGGTTCCTCTTCTGCACATAGGGTGGTGGATAGGACTGGACACTCAAGTGTTCCCTGTGGGCTGTCCTAATCTGAATGTCTTTCTTGCCCTGGCACTGAGAAGACATTGTCTCCAATCACGGTCACGCCATGGTATGGTGCGGGCGCACCGTTTGCGGATGTTGCATAGCAATTATTGTTTGCACTTCCTACTGCATTTTGTATTGCCATAGGTTGTGGTGGTGGTTGCTGTCCTTGCTGCATCTGAGGTTCGTTATAGCATTGGTCTTGCTGTCTTCCACTTCCCATCGGTAGTCCATAGGGGGTACCTGGGTGTGGGCACCCCCAACCTTGTTTGTTCTCCATGGGCTGTTGCCCCTGGAAATACCCTGAAGGCTGCATTCTAAAATCTCTGGAGTAGTGTCCCCATCTCCCACAGTTCCAGCATGACCCTTGTGGTCAGCCTCTCATTCTTTGACCGCCAAACCCCCCTCTTAGGCCACGGTACCCACCTCTTCCTCTTGCTGGTCTTTCTTGCCACTGTTGTCCACTGTATTGCTTTTCTCCGTTCCACTGTCCTTGTCCTCCTGTGGCCCGCAGTGCCGCTATTGTTGCCGGTCTGTTTCCCGCTCCTTCGTCCCCCCTCGTTTTATCGGTCTGTGGCTACGCTGGCGTTGACGGTGGCAACCTTCACTAATTTGTTCTGTACCAGCTTCGCTTCGCTGCCAGCCTTTTTTTGTGTTATCTCCTTTTCTCTCTCTTTGATCCTCCTGCAGTGGTGCACAATTATGCTCTGTATTTCAGGCCAGCCCTTGGCTTCTATCCCAGCTATTTTGTCCAAGGCATTCTGCACCTCCTTCGGGAGCCCCTTTTTTAATGATAAAATAAAACAAGGCGGTGGACTGGTTCCACGCCGTGCCAGTTTTGCTTCTCCATAAATCCTGCACCCGCAGTATGAATTGCGTAGGATCCTCGTTCTCCTCCATTGTGCACTGCATCACTAAATGTAAATCTGGAATATCTGGAAATGTGCGCCTCAATGCATCCCATACTTGTGCTCAAACGTTATTGAACGCCGACCCATTGTGGCGGTCAAAACTCATCGTTACTCTGGGGAATCCGGCCTTTTCCCACACTGCGTCTGCTTGGTCACCAATTGCTGACAATAATAAGCTCTTCACATCCCCTATCGCTAGCGCCACTCCTGCTTGTTTTTCTCAAAGGCATGTATCCATTTCCCAGCCCCTCCCGATAGTGGGTGGAGGACCTTTAGCAAGTTGTTTTTATCCATTTGAGCCCATTGAATGTAGTGTGGCCTACCTGCTCCTTTATGTATCAATGGCATTTGTAACTTGTGTTTCGTTCCTACCTTACTTACCGCACCTTTCTTTATTTTACTTACCATCATATTTCCCCCTCATTGTCTTAGTCTACCATGCCATAGTGGTGGCGTTGGTGTATCTAGGTAACAGCGGATTGACAGTGGGGACCCGGTCTCGGCAGCTGCCTCTTCATATTCGTCTAAGTCACTCCACACCTCTTCCATTTCTGATTCTTGCTCATTGTTCCCTTCACATCCTTCCCCTCTCTCACTTTCTGGGGTAGGTGGGCGTATAATCCTCGCGTGTTTTTCATTTAGATGGAACAGGAACTCCCCTGACCACCACTCTTTCTCTTGCCCTTGTGGTATGCGTGTTCCTTGTGATGATACTGATCGTGCTGGCTCTGAGATCGCTTGTGCCACTTCCCCTGCTGTGCTCAATGTTGGCATTAGATCCGCTATGGATAATGGTGGCACCTCTCCTCCCCCTGGCAACATTTGGCCTCTATCGCACAATGCTCTTAGCCGCGTTATTTCCATCTGTGCATGCGCTAGCTGCCGGTCTAATTCTCCAGTGAAGTGTGCCAAATTCACGGGGAGTGCACTTGTTGGGCCATACAAACCTCCTTTATCATAGGGTGGTGGTGCTGTGGCAACTGCTGCGGTTGTGGGTGCGGGGGTGGGACATACTGCTGACCTTGACATTAAAGGATATATTTTGGTTGTATCGTCTTCAGCTGTAGTGGTTGTGCACTCGCCCTTTGGCGTTCCGCTTACCTCTTCCTGCGTTTTCTGTGTTTTGTTTTGTTTGTTCTTTCTTTATTTACCTCTGCTGTAGGTGTAACTTCTTCAAACATTCACCACAAGTCTAGTACTTCGCTTCTATTTTGTTGTTGTTTCCCCTTATATCTAACAAGTGTGTGGATACTAAATCTAATACTCTTTTGTTGAATGACCCACCTTCTGGCCAAATTGGCGTCACACTGTCCCCTTTTATCTCTGTCAACCATTGGTCATGGTATTTTTGTATTTTCTCACTGTATAACGGATGGTGCTGTCAAATATGCGCTAGTGGTGTTATTCCCCCCATGATGATATTTTTCCTTTTCTCCCTTTGTCTGTACTTGCCTTTCGACCTCTCTTTCCCCTTAATCACTTCTTCACTGGTCTGTTGTCCTTCTAGTTGGATAATACACCACAAAACTTCTCAGTTACTTGTAATTTGTATGCACATATATGTATCAAGATAAATATATCAATCACTTTTCAACGTTAACCTTATAGTTGTTACATGTTCAAATTCAACAGTTCATTTTTGCATATTTTGCCACTTGAACCACAAATTAACCACAGTATTTGGATATCCTTGATGAAAATGGACAGAACACAAAAGCACATATAACACTTATCATGCACATGCACTACCTGCGCACGCTTTCTCCACGTTTGCTCTTTTTTCCACCCCTTTCCCATTTTGCCTACTCTTCTCATTCACTCCCCACCTCTTACACCCTCTTACTCTTTTCCAAGAATCCTTTCGCACCCAGAAAAAGAATGTTCTAAATAACTACTCTGAGTCTACTCAATATATGAGATCCTACTATTTTCACTGTATCTTCACTTATTTATTCTGCACTGGATGAGACAATGCTATGCGGCGCCGCCTTCTACCCCGTTCGGGCTAGGATACCACTTCTCTTTTTTCTCTTCACCTCTTACAAAAACCTAATGGCCATATAAAGGACAGATCAGAAAAGCATCATCATCACTCACATAGGCCCTACTCTTCCCTATTACCCGTTACACCTGTCCCCACTATTTCCCCCTTACCTTTCCTTCGTAACCTTCGCAACCGGCCCTCACGTGTTCAGTCAGGTGACCCGAGGGTCGCCGCTCGCAGTCCGACCCCAGTCAGGCTCGCACCCCAACCAAGCCATGGCCCGCCTCGGCGATCAGCTTTTCAGTCGGGTAGTCATCAACCGGGAACCCTTGACCCTTCTTCGTAGTGCGCACAGGCTGGTCGGCCACAGAGGCGATGGTTTTGCTGGGGGCGTCCCGGATCTCGCCGCTCGGCGCCAGCCTCGAGGCACCTCTCCGATCACGTCGCAGGGGGTCACCAAACGTTTGTGCCCTCCCCGACTCTATGTGAAAAAATAAATAATACAGACACTCCCTGGACAGGGAATAAGGCACAAAAGAGCAGGCTGCGAGAGTTCAAGGAAAAGTTTATCTAGATCTCTCAGAGTGTTCTGCCCACATCAAGGTTACAACACATTTATATAGTACATTGACATCTTTAACATATGATGCTACGTTGGACCTGGATTGGTTAGCCGGGGTGGTGGCTTAGGTGTGGGCATCATCTCTTCCTCCGGTTTGGTTGCTTGGTTGGCGGGAGGATTGACGTCAGAAATCTGTGCTCCGGATGGGTGAAGGACAGCGCTGTGAAACACGGTGGTCACTATCTAAGCTAAGCTAAGAAAATACATTCTGAGTAATGCATGCACTAAATAATAGTTGATCAAAAGACCCTCAGTAGTGTATCATGTCATTGTACAAATCACTCAAGAGTTTATATCATCTACAACATTTGGGTTATACAGGTCACAGGTTTATGGGCTTTGACCACTATAATACTGTCTTTGAACTATAGGGTTAGTCTCACAAGAATCTCAGGTATGTGGCACTTGTTAGTATTGGGCACGATATACTGCAGCAGGGGTCTAATGTTAGTTGGGGGTCTGTTGGGTGGGCTTCATAGCATGTTTGGCAGTCTGGCACATGAAAGGAATGCCTTGCAAGGACACAGGGTTAGAATGGCAATAAGTTTCAACTGGCGAGGGTAAGAGGGCAAAGACACTTTTGTGGAGATGGACGAGCTATGTGCTTGGCTCATGTTGGTTCACATGCAGGGCAGTGATCTCAGAGGAAAGGGATGTGTTACATTTATTATTTGTTGCAAACAGCTCCGGCTTCAGCGTGAGAATGGAGCTGCAGAGTTTTCCAGTTGGAGTGGGAACGAGGGTAGGGGCCATGTGCTCCGAGCTACTGCGGCGGGCAAACAGGAGAGAGGCATTTTGTACTATCGCAATGAGGCCTGGTTACCAGGATGGAGTTGAAAAGGGGTACACAAAATGGATGCCCTGTGTCCTGCTTGGTGGTCCCATCTACGCGAATGTAACCCAAAGTTAACATTGCATAAGGGCTAGGGGCGTACCCACCACAAGAGGCACTTGGTCTGAGTTTTGTACTGAGAAGTGATGGTAGAGAGGGGCCCATCGGCCCCTCGCTCCCACACAATGGCTTAGTTCTGTTCAGGTGTGATAATATGTTCTGTCTCTTAACAGGGTTAAGTAGTCCTTTAACATTCCAAGAAGTAACATTGAACGTCATTATTTACATAGAAAGATATAAATATCCTAATAGATAGTTTTCTTGCATGAGAAATTGGATTCACAAGAGCACACGGAGAAAACAGAAGGGGAGACACAAGAGGAAGATGGGAGACAAACAAAATCAACATGGATCATATATAACCATAGAAATAAAGGATATCACAAATAGTTGTGGCTAACAGGATACAGCCACACAAATCCATGTTAAGCAAAAAGAAAAAGTGGAGGTTGGAGTGACATTGAAAGACGCCTACTCCCGCATCCCACTCTGGCGGATGATAGAACAAGAAAAATCTAACACAGGCAATTTATCATAAAAAGCTGAAGGTCTTTACTTGTCCATTCTTTCCTTCTTTTGGTTTCAGATGAAGTGTCTCAGATCCATTGGGTTTTGAAAAGCAGTGGTATAACCATGAAGGGTCACTTTAAGTGTAACTGGGTTAACCAGACCATATCTTGCATTCAGCTGCTTCGAGGATGGTCTGAGTGCCAGCAGTTCTTTTCTTCTGGCAGCTGTGACATTAGAGACATCCTGGGAGATGAAGATCGTTTTGCCATTCCAGAAGAGTTGCTTAATTAGTTTTGCTTTTTCCAAGATAAGCAGAACATTTGAGTAGTCTAGTAATGCACACGTGAGGCTTCTGGAAGAATGAATCAAGCCATGAGCCAAGTTGATTGGACCCTCACATTGGGCTCTTTGGATATTAAGTTGTGCCAACGTTGATAAGTCCAGAAGTCCCAGAGCTTAGTGAGCCTATAATTGAGGAATAGAATTGCATGATATCCCTCAGTACCCTCAGGAAGACCCACAACACCCAGGTTGTTTCTTCTATTATGGTTTTCCAAATGTTCCATTTGTTTTTGCAGGGATGTAAGTATGTTCTCAAGCATTTGTACTTTGCTTATAACATCTTCTGAGTCACTAACTCTTCTTTGAACTTCTGTTATCTTTGTTTCAAATGCAGACCTTTTGTCTTCAAGCAGCTGCAATTTGACATGTGTAGCCTACATAAATGGTCGCAAGGCCCTAATTTCAGTAAGGATAACCTGCATGGTTGGGTCAAGTGGTTCTTCCTTCGGGGTAGGTGACTCACTTTTCTGCCTTTTAAGGGTGCTGGATGGTGATGAAGGAACATCCTTAATTTGACTTTTTTATGATGGCATGTTGCATTGAAATATGAGATGCAGCTGACGTGGTCTGTCCATCTGTGGAAAAAGACTTGGTACCTGTGCTATAAGCTTGCACAAGCAGGTTGAGATGCTTTAGAAAATCGGTTCACAATAGAATAGCTTAATAGGCAGCTTCCTACTATATCAGATATGTAGAATTATAGTGACTAGCATTTGTTAAGATGCCAAAGGTTTGCAAGCCTTTAAAATATAGTTTTCTAACACCTCTAAATATAAGAGCAGAATCCTTGATCTATACAATTATGGCAATACTTATAAAAAGCATTATCTGCTTGAAATAAAGCATAAATAGCCCACCATATGTCTGAACATGTTACCAAAGTGTGAACGCGGCTCGTGTTGCTTCCGACCCGAGCAGCTGACAGGAAACGCTGGCATCTGTTATTACGGGATGATGCTGCTCAGGGCCTGGCCCAAGAAGCCACCGTGTGGAGCCTCCACACCAGAATTCAGCCAGGAAAAAAACACCACGAACCACCAGGGATGAAGCTGGTACTCATCTCATTATTTCTATAACTTTAGGCTTATGAGCAACGTTTGTTACATAAACATGTAACACCATCAGAGCTGGAGCATGGAAACTAGGCGGTCATCCTCGTTGGCGCTAAGCCAAACCCACCAACTACGATATCTCTTTCTAACTCTCTACATGTCCCTTCCCACTTGCTCGTCTGCTACATACCTCTCTAATTTGACTACTTATACTTTCTTTATCTACACATTCCAAGTTTCTTAAACCCTGTCTATGTGTACCTACTGTTCTGCTTACTCCCAATCTCTCCCCTTTTAGCTTGCTCTCTATCAACTCCTCTGTCTCAGTTTCTCACTTCAATTTTTTTCTTCTTGTGCCTTTTACTTCAGTTTCTGTTTTCTTATTTTTAACTCGTTTTACTATCTACTGTCTCATAAATATGACAGGACATGAGGGGAGTTGTACGGGAGGGCACCACAAGTCATGTAGCTAAACATTTTACACAGCAAAGACTATGTCATAATGACTTCTTCATAAAACCCTCTCTGGTTGGATTGCACTTCTAACAAACGATGGTGAAGTCATACATACAGATTTGCACCCGGGCATGAGGAGCTAGCTAATCAAATGTCTAGGACTGCAGACTTGAACCACCGGTACAAGCCCTGCTTCCAAGCCGCCTGACGACCGGCACCCCTGCCGCCATCTTCCCCCTACTCTCTGTCACTCTATTTTCTATTTCTCCCCCACCCTCTACTTATCTTTTTTCGCTCCTTCCCCTCGCCTCCCACTGGCTGCCATGGAAATGGAAGTGTGGCTCCGTTGCAAGCCCTACCGTCCCTTTCCTTGATGGCCATTTTGGAGAAGGATTTTCCTTCCTACAACGGGATGCTGCACTCGGGCCGATAACTTGGGCTGCCGGGCTATTATTTCCCATTCCAGTCCCTGGAACGGGGGATGAACACCAGATTGAAAGACAAAATTTAAGTTGTACTGCATGTTTAGACCAACACTCATTCATATGTACATATTGTTACACCTGCGCTCTGGCCCACTTACCCCCGCCTCCTATCTGTTCCACTTCCAACTACTCCTCCAGCAGACTACTGTCTGTAATCAACACCGTGGGTGGGGGCACAATTTGTTCACCCATGTACAAGGACATGGTGTTTTAAGACCACTTTGGTGGGGATTTGCGCAGTATAAAAGCCAATAATATAACATATGCATATACATAGATCTCAAGATCTCAAGGGGCCAAAACGCATGGATGACGCCTTTGAAAAATCTTGACTTTTTCGGCCAACAAAGCATTTGTCAGACTGGCAACATTTTAAACTGCAAGTCTTTGAATAATACGGACATGTTAAAAAAAAAAGAAACATTCAGTTTAAATAGCTTGACTGCCGAAAACGATCAATGATCAATGATGGGGCTCCTTGGCACAGTCAGCAGAAATCCATATTTATAGGTGGCAGGAGATGTGACCAACTCTGAATCAATATTGAGCTGGACAGACACAATTATTAGAGTTGTACCCCATCTTTAAAGCCGACCTGCTTCTTTGATATAAAAAGATGATTCTTCCAAGGCTACCTTCCCTGATGAACTCTGATTCAGTAGTTTATGCTGGGGGCTGTCCGAGTCAGGAGAATAGTTATGTCAGTAGGAAAGCGTCCAGGTTATATTTTGCAAGTCATTGGCTTTAAGAAATCACACTAACATATTGCTTTTAGACCCAAACTGGCGGAGAGAGTGCACATGAGGACATGCATAACTGAAATGTTGTCTGAAGAGAGATCTACCCACATGCAATGAGGTGTTCATAAAGCACAGAGGTGGAGCCTTACAGGAGACATGTAGATGCCCATGATGAAAGTCATGTCAGAGCACTGACAGTCGATAAGAATGCCTCACGGTGTGTGAGGCTCGATTGTGATGCTGCCACGCTGCTTTTAATTAGACTGCTGTCATACAAATGTGGCGTCAGCCCTAATGCCAATGATAGGCAGTGATTACTTTATGTCTAAACAACTCCAGGGCATCGATGACAGTGTAAATAATGAAATGTGTGATGGGTGCATCATCAATACGTGATGTATCATATCAGGCAAAACATTGCATTACTCAGTGACCATGGTTCCTATTGCTGATGTCATCCACTGTAATGAATGAATACAATGGGGAAGCTGGCAGTGTTAAAATACATTACTGTTAAGCTGTATCATGTGTTAAACATCTGAAGTTAATAGTTCTTTAAGACCTTATTTGAAACGCAGTTTCTGGCCAGGCAGAGGTGGGAAAGTATCTATGTGTTTTGTCATAGATTATAGTTGATAGTCTACATCAATCAATCTCTTCCCAGATGGAAACCAGGCGAATTATAGCCGTTCTCCTCTTGGAAGAGTGGATCGGCTAAAGGCATGACCTGTAACAGGTGATTCAGTCACACAAATACACATTTGAAACAGATACGAAATCAATAATACAATCCACATGTAATGAGAATTCTATAAGAACAGTTTAATGCGTTAGCAGAACACTGCTAAAGTATCATAGAAACTATCACATCACGTACAAACATCTTATAAGAATACTTTTAAAATATGTTGGTAGGGCAAATGCATAGCTGTCAGTGCAAGTCTAGAGTTGAAGGTTTGTAGAGGAGCAGATGTATACATCCACAGGAGATCCCACTTCGCTACCTCTTTTGTATTGGAGACATGATACCATGCCTTGCCTGACACCAGCTATCGTACCAAGACTTCAGCGAGTATTTGGAAGGAGTTATCCATTGAGACAACCCTATCGAATGTACCCTCGAATTGATGACAACCTACAGGAGGAACTATCTAAAGGAATATGAGAAAGAGCTAATAAAATGAACTGATGACATCATAAGAAAGTGTGCACGGCGTCCCGAGATACTGAATGAAGACGATGTATGGATCCTAGAGGACACATGATGAAGTAAAGAATCGAGTGAAATATTAAAGTGGAAAAAAGATTAAGTCATCGTATACGCTAGCTATGAGTAGTGAATATAATGCAGGCCGAGTCACCATTGTATAGAAACTGGACATTGGTATCATATTGGTATTGAACTGGAGGATAGCTCAGCAGCAACGTGCTTGCCTTGGAAGCAAGACAATACGGCGCAACATGGGTTCAATCCCAAGATCCTACGCTTAGAAACCTCAGGGTATTAAGCGTTTTATAAAAAACCTATCATATCATATCATATCATATCATAAAATAAATAAGCCGAAACCATGAAAGGGAAATGAAAAGCTGTGTCTGGCCTGAAGTCAAGATCCTAGAAATCGAGGTCAGCCATCTCCTATGAAGAACAACAAGTGTGTGGAGGATGAATCATCTCACATTAAGGTGCAAGAACGAACACAACAGATGCCAAGTTTTCATTCATTTAAAGCATTTAAAAGCTACAGAATGGACAAAATCGTGGTCTCTTGTCACATGAGAAAAGGATGGAAATAGAGTTCGAACTGGAGATCCAGACATGATAGCGAGTGCCCTCACTCCTGAGCATTCCCAACATGAGAATACTCTGCAAGGTCAAGTACAAAGACAATTTCATGGCAGAAGGAATGGTTGATGAGAGATGTTGGGCTAATTGGGTGGTGAGGTAGCTTCATGTCCTATTTCCCTGAACCTGGGTCTTGGCTTATGTGCTGCTAAATGAACCGAATGCTCCAAACATGGCACATTCATGCCTACCGTTTATATTAGTCCATATAACGAAGAACCTTAATGCTTAGAAGACCGATGAAACCTGATGTAACTATTTTTTTTTAAATCACATGTTTGAAGAGGTAGGCTTAAGTTGTCCACCTGATAAAGGACAGCCAATAACAATCCTATCTCCTATTTGATTGTATATATAGACGTTTCCCTTAACCAATTCCGACCATTGATAGATTTTCCACTATTGCCATGAAGTATGACATGACTTGATGCATAATGGAGTAGATGAAGTATATTTTTTGTGGAAATCATTGAGAGACTGAGCGTACATCCATTGATGTTAATTGCAACCTCCCTGTGTTAGCTAATTGTTAATAAAACAGTAACCATCTTTTTGAGTTTGTTTGGTTATTTGGACTCAGAATTATTCTGGTGTAATCCAAACTAGTTTGAATTCAGAGTTTCGGATGATCAGACATCATCTGCCATTAGCTGGAAGATTGTGGCGTTTCATGTGGAGAGTGGCAGATAAAAATAAACTTGCAAGAAAAATCGAGAAAGTGTGCAGGTCCCACTTTGAAGAAATCCCTGCTCGGTTTCCACGGGCACTATGCGAATGGAAGGCAAAATGGTTGGATTGGAGGAGAAGTCGATACCGAAGGCCTTGAGTTGATTAACAGATGTAAGTAGACTAACGGAAATGGCAATGTAAAGGGGGAGGATTGTGATATTTTCGGGTAAAGGGAAATTTTGTGTAGATAAAGGAATGCCTAAGTAATCCTATTTCAAGGGAGATAGAAGAAGACGTCTCAAAATCCAGTCAGAATATTAAGAGAGAGAATACGCACAGTCAGCACTGTGTAAGGCGATGCTTTAAACCCTGCACAGGGTAATATAATTTGAGGCGAGGAGAGAATACCTCTTAATAAAAATGATTATAGTGAAAAGAGAAGGTGATCACAAAAGTTATTAATGTGTATTAATACCAAATGGAGTCAGTATCCCAATATCCCAAAAAGAAAGCACACCTCCAAAGACAGGAGAGAAGCACACTGGCTACCCATCCAGGAGTGTATCACCTTTAAAACACTCTCCATTACCGACAAGTACCACTCCAATACTGTGCCCCCTTACCTCTCTCAATAAATCACCAAAAGTGACTTGACAAGACCCATTAGGGTCCCTTACACTGATCGACTAATCATCCCCAAATTAAAGAGATGCAACGCCGGAGGCTCAAATTTCCTTTACCTTGTTTTGAAAATCTACAACGACCTCCCTGCCTCCTTGAGGACTGAGAAATCATGTTGGATCTTTCGTAAAGCTCTTAAAACTCAGCTCTTCTCCTAACCAGACCACATGGCTGACTTGCCAGATAAAATTCCTACAACCCTTCTGTATTGCATGTTAACAAGTATTATGAAAATGCCTTCTATCAAAGTAACTGTGGTACACTTTGTAAATGCACCTATACCACCCCTGTCTGTTACATGACTCTACTTGGTTGTGTGACATAATTTGACCACTTGTCTTGTACCTGTTACAGCACCTCAATGGCTCATGGTTGAATGTGCGCTATATAAATGAAATAAACAAATAAATAAACAAGTATTGTGTTATTTTTTTAAGTATTATTTGATGTATGTGGTCTCGAGAGGTAATGAGCTGCCAAGGTTGTAAGTGACATTGTTTTGATTTAAAGTAGACTAAACAATTGGCGCCAATCAGAAGGCAGATAGGCTATTGAAACAAAGAGGATTGAGCTGCAATTGATGGTGCTTGCTCATGTTTATTGTTTCGAGATTAAAAGTGTTGAACGATATGTTTTGAAATAGGTAGAGATTTATTAACGATCTGGTAAGTTTGACAGTCAATTACGATGTGTTATTTTGGAGGACACTCCTTCCATGCACCTTTGTAAAACATTACCACAACATACATCTAAGCTCAAATAGTACAGTGCAGAATGGGTAAAGGGGACAGCAGATAACATGTTCATGTCATGGCCACAAGGGGAATGATTGTCAAAAGTAGTATTACAACATATGACTGCGTACGTGCACGCTGCACACACAGGGAAGAAATTAGAAAAAAGACTGACCATTTTAGAACTTTGGAAAATGTACCAAGAGGAGAAAGAAGACCCAATTTAGGAGGAGTGGATGCTTAATCAGCATAAAGGGGAGGGCATTGAGCCCTCAGCTCTTCTTACTTCATTCAAGATTAAGTGCATATATACAGAGGAGATCGGAGTTTATCCTTTAAAGGAATTAAAAGTAGTGGCCGGGTTATAGTAACCCAGCATATGAACCCCCCGCGTATAGTAGTGATGTCCGTCCAGAAGAGGGCAAATGGCAGGAAGATGCCTGTAAATTCATCCAAGATAAAGTAGAAAGAGACGAGAGATTGAATATATTGACAGACATAGACAGAAAACTTAAGAGATGAAAGGAGAGAAGGATAGGGCTGATGAGGTAAGGCTCAAACAGAATAAATGGATTAAAGGACAGATATTACTCAAGTTAGATGGAAAAAACATTGAGGAGTTTAGGCCAAGGGAAGATAAAGACAAGCAAGAAAAGAAGATTAGGGAACAAGCAAAGCAGTTGAGGGAGGATGAGCAAAGAAGAAAAAGCAGGGAATGATGGGAAAAGATATATATAGAAGAACAAGAAAAAGATGAAAAGCATGCAGAGGAACAAATGAGGTATGACACAAGAAAGAGACAGAAGAAAGGGAAAGGAGAGAAAGAAAGAGAGAGAGAGGAATTGAGGTACAGAATGTGAAGGAAAAAAGATTACATACGAAGAGAGAAGAAGAACAAAGCCAAGAAGTACGAAGGGAAGAATGAAGGGAAAAAGAAGATAGGGCAAGAAAGGACGCAAGAAAGCAAAGGTAAGTGGACAAAGAAATAAAACAGAATAGAAGGCAGTTTGGTCTTTCTGGAGAGGGGTGCCTGCTACCTTTTTGAAAAATGTTTGCAAGGAACTTGGGGTTGGTCACCTGAGTTACTGGGGGAACGCAGACGTGGACTCCCTGCTCACTGTGCTCAGAGAGGCACAGCTCCTCCTCACTGGTGAGGCCCAACAAGGCTGAAACACGTGTATGGGGTTGCGGATGGTACTATTATTCAGAAGGGAATTGCCATAGCATTTCGTTGCTGGACTGCCCATGTGGGCGGGACAAAGACTGATATGCAAATGAATATTTCCCATTTGTGAAAGGTACAGTGAGGAAAAAACGAAGGCTGCAAACTCTCAAAGGGGGAAAAAGAACACAGAACAGGTTATCACGCTATGTTCTTTCTGGAGAAGGGCGCCTGCTAACTTTTATGAAAAAGGTTTTCAAGGAACTTCGGGTTGGTCACCCCGAATAACCTGGGGGAAAACAGACGTGGACTCCCAGCACACTGTGCTCAGAGAGGCACAGCTCCACCTCACTGATGAGGCCTGACAAGGCTGAAACATGTGTATGGGGTTGTTGTTGGTACTCTTGTTTAGAAGGGAATTGCCATGGCATTTCGGTGCTGGACTGCCAATGTGGGCGGGACAAAGACTGATATGCAAATAGCTATTTCCCATCTGTGAAAAGTACAGTGAGCAGAAAGCGATGGTTGTGAACTCGCAAAGTGGGAAAAAAAACACAGAACAGGTTATCATGCCATGTTCTTTCTGGAGAGGGGCGCCTGCTACCTTTAATACACAGACAATGGGACACGATGATTGAAGTTCTCCCCATGAGAGAAAAGAGTCAAGAAATACCTAAAGTAGCACAGGAAGAGGAAAGGTATGATGCAGAAAGTCTTGGACAAAGGATTGATAAGATATATCAGAAAATAAGGCAGAGCAGCGAGTATGGGACTCAAGGGAGCGGCAAACAGTCCCTGATATCACCATCATGGGATGAGTTGGAAAACATGTTTAGTGATGAACGCAGAGCATTGTCTTTGAGTAGATTACACTTAGATAGAGAAGAAGAGGATGATAATCACACTAGTTTTAGTCTAGCAATATCAGATGAAGAAAGGAAGAGATAGAAGGGGAGGGTTCTTGCGTCCCCCTGGGAAGTCAACAGATGGATGTAGAGGTAAGATGGTCAGATCGTGAACAACCTAAGGAAAAAACACCAGATCCCATACCATATCCTGAACCTCCCTGAAGACGATTTTCTAGTGAGAAAGGAGAATCTCCACCAAGTGTGAGTAGGTTAAGGTTGTTACCAGCACAAAGGTGAATAGGGACACATATTTCTAAATTAGGCAAATGAATAATGGGATTTGATTATGGGATGGGGTTCTCATAGTTCCCCTTGCTAGAGAAGGGAGAGGAAGACCGCAATATATTCCATGGCCTCAGATGGACATTGATAACTTAAAATGCAAGCTCCCTAGTTTGACATCGGGGGCTGGGAAATGTATATACAAATTAGAGAAAATGACAAGGGGAAACATTCTGGCCATAGGAGATATAAAATGTCTACTTGCAGATATTCTTGGAGAGCGAGCTGACGACATTTGGAGATGAGCAGGATATGCGGGAGTGACGGGCACAAAATACAGCACATGATGGAGCGCCATTTAATAATAGCAGGACAGGTGTTTGGAGGGCTCTCAGGGTACACTATGCTGATACGTCAGATATGGGTGCAATTATGACACGTAAAATGAAAGAAGATGAAGGCCCTTTTGCTTATATTCAGGATATTCAAGAGAGATCGCAGCTTGAAATGCATGAACCGTGAGAAAAAAACAGTGGCACTACACTATCATATTTGGTGTCAGGGGTTGCCAGAACAGGTACAGAGACAGAGACAAATGAAAAAACAAGAGAAGAACCGAAAGAAAGATACGGACAGAAAGATTGAGGAAGCCAAGTTAATTCAGAAGACATTGTCAAAGTTTGCTATAAAAGGGGCAGTACTGACAAGTGGAGAAGGAGGAGGAATGCAAGAAATAATGGGTGCATCATAGGTGAATAATGTACACACAGTAGAGCAAAGTGGGTATGGGGATTGGCCATGAAGTAGAGGTATAGGATTCAGAGGAAGAAAAGGTGGATTTCAAAATGCCCAGGGTGGAAGTCAGAATACTCAGGGACTATATAGTTGAGGTTTGGTTAGACGACCACCCCCAGTGTGTTGGAATTGTTGGATGATAGAGCATATTGCACGTGTATGTAGAAGCTAAGGAAAAATGCAACACAATGGACAACATTTAAGAGGGGGGACAGCTTATCCACCTCCATACAGTACACAAACTTGAGAGGGCTTTGCCCAGGATCACACATCTTATCAGACACAGGCACCTGTTATGTAGCCAATGCATGAGGCATTTTTGTTTCTGTAATGTGCATATGGCATATTGCACAAAAATCACTCTAGTGCATTATGTCTAGCTTGCCAATTATAACGCCACTAGTATTGCAGGCATTTTACAAAATAAATGACACCATGTGCACTGATATGCAAGGAACAAGCAGTGGGTTGACTGGGACGCAAGTGTCAAAACATCACAGGCTACTGGATGTCGGGGGGCGCTGTTGCGCAGCAGAACTATGCAGACATGAGCGGCCATAGCTCCCGAGCCGCGACAAACATCCTGCAATCTTGTCCCGACTCCCTGCCGGGAAAATACTGGCAAAAGACAGCCCCGGACAGCGGTGAATCGGAACTGGGATCCACTCTAACGGACCGCCTAAAGCCCAGAAGGGTGACAGGCTCCATCTTTTCCCGAGTCTGCCCACATCGAGATGCCGTTGGAGCTCAACTGGCCACAACTGGCCACAAGCACCGAGGTGGACTGCCCTCCACGCCCACGGATCCAGATCCGACTTCAGTGGTGCCCACCAGAGGTCTGCCAGAGATCCTAGGACCGGCACACATCCCCCACGCTGGTGAGGCAACCCACAGCACAGATCAGGTGAGGAAGAGGGGACCAGCGCCGCACTCCCCCACCGCGAGCAGCCCAGTGACATACTCCCCGCTGGGACTTGTATGAAGGCAGAGCACACC
Organism: Ambystoma mexicanum; assembly: GCF_040938575.1. Lineage (NCBI taxonomy): Eukaryota > Metazoa > Chordata > Amphibia > Caudata > Ambystomatidae > Ambystoma > Ambystoma mexicanum. Next base: position 1,249,429,206 of record NC_090930.1, on the reverse strand, counting down.
CAGACTCCCCCGCTGGGACTCGCAGGAGGGTAGCAGCTCGGCGGCATACCAGAGGGTGGAGGGAGAGGCTTAAGTGCCCGCAGGACCAGGGCAGCCGTCACCAGCAATGGGGGTCTGAACCCCGCAGCAAGGAGTGGAGGGAGGATCCGGGCCGCCCGCCCCACGCTACAGAACTGAGGGCTGGGAATTCACACTCCGGCACATATTCTGGGGAGGAAAACAAGCAGCCCAACACATGTTCCCGGGGAGTCCCTCGACCTGCGAGCTACACAATCCGGCAGGGCGAAACAAGAGCCCCACTGGAAGAAACCTGCTCGATAACACCCAGCCAGGAACATAAACCAGGAATAAGGCACATTGGGAGACTGAACAAGAGCACCCAGCGCCAATGCAATGGACGCCCGGCACCACGAGGCGCAAGAACACACTCCCCCAGCAGTGGGGCCAAGCCCACCCCATCCACACAAGGCAGAACACAAAGGAGCTGGAGGAGGTGCTCTGCCTACATGGATCAAGCACCCCACCAGCACAAGACCTCAGCCCCCACTGCCACAACACCTCAAGCTGAAACCCACAGTGCTCTGGTCCACCATCATAACACAATGGGGAAAGATAAAGTAAAGAAGGACAGTATTCAATGCAAGATGGATCAGTACACAGTGGGGGCCCCTCAAGCAACAGGGGCAAGCACTAGTGGAGCAGAGGAAATGGGGCTGACTGATTCCCAAATTACATTATGAAGGCCATAAGCGAATCCAGATCCTCCATGGAAGAGAAAATGGGGGGACTCTCATCGGAGGTGAACCTCATCAGACAGGACATGAGGAACATGAGCTCAAGAGTGGGGGAAGCAGAACAGCGCATATCAGACTCAGAGGACGCCATAAATAAAATGGAAACACAGTTAGCGGCGGTCACACAGAAACTCACGCAGCTAGAGAACCGGACAGAAGACAGCGAGGGGAGAGCCAGGCGTAACAATATCTGTATTCTCAGACTACCAGAAAAAGAGGAGGGAACCGACATGGATCAATTCTTGGAACAGTGGCTTACCAAACTCTTTGCCCCCAAGAAACTTTCCAAATTCTTTTCAGTTGAAAGAGTGCACAGGATGCCAACGGACCAACCCGTCCTTGGGGCACCCCCCGTACCATAATGGCAGGCCTGCTAAACCACCGGGACCGAGACTCCATGCTACAGATGGCATGTGCCGTTGGCCCCATTACGTACAATGGCAACCAAATTGGATTCTTCATGGACTACACTAAAGAAGTTCAAAAAGCCTGACAATCTTTTGAATCCATGAAGCTACACTCACTAGGCATTAAGTACGCGCTCTTTTTTCTGGCAAAACTCAAAGTCCAGTACGAGGGCTCTGTGCACCTCTTTCACAACCCAAAGGAAGCATGGCTGTGGTTCAAAACGCATATCCTATCGCAGCCAGAACACTGTACACCCAGTGGAAAACCCAGCGGAAGACCACACCGAAGCCGCTCTCCAGTGTTGAATGGGGCGCAGCAGACGGTACTGGTGCCTCCCGCTGAACCCGAACCCGAGGGAAAGAGCAACAGATGATCCGGGGCCCTCAGACCCCAACAACACCCTTGCAGTTGGCACAGGAGCAGGAGACTTTAGCGCCCTCGGGACCGGAGGCAATTGGCTCTCGTATTCCGCTGCAGCGACCAACCCGCAATCAATTGACTCTGTTTTTTGCACCCAGTTGGTGCAAAGTTAGGGATACAGGTGCTTCCAGTTGGGGAGGAGTACAGGGAGTGTTAAGGGGTAGATTAGAAATCACAGTTGGGTTGATTATACTTCTATCAAAGTTTCGATTGTACGCAGCATGCATTGGCATCCCTTCGGGGACCGGTACACGCAGAAAGGGTGGGTGGAGCGCCGGATCAAAGCGGGAGGAGGTGGCACCACACAGGTAGATATGGGACTCCCCTGGGATGATGGCTCCTGAAGGGAAAATAACAGTGATGACCTGGAATGTAAATGGGTTATGAATGGGGATAAAATGGAGACTGGTCTAGGCTGTCGACCTGCACTAAATTTCGATCCTTCACTGAGGCCCTGGGGTGAGTAGATATGTGGAGGTGGCTACACCACACCAAGAGGGGATATTCCTTTCTCTTCGGGGCCTACGCCTCGATGTCACACGTTGACTACCTGTTTGTCCCCGCCAATATGACGCACCGGCTGCTCACAGCTAAATTCTTAACAAGGGGAATTTCAGATCACTCCCCCCTGATCACTGAACTAAAAAAATGGTAGGGCGAAACCCCAAGGACCCTGGCGCCTTAACACCTACTACCTGAGGGACCCCGAGTTCACTGACGGCCTTGCAGCCAAAACCGATGAATACTTGGAGCTAAACACAGGGACGTAGACAGCCCAATCACATTATGGGAAGGCTATAAGTTACGCTGTGGTGAGAGGCCCTGTCAATGGTTAGAGCCAGAAGGAGACAACACGCGGATAGGGTGGAGGAGGCTGAAAGTGTAGTTCAACAAACGGAGGTAGAGTTCCTCTCCTCCGGGGCGCAGAGGGCCAAGCGAGCGCTCTTTACAGCATAATAGTCGGTAAGCAACATTGCGCTGGATAACGCCAAAGAAGCCCACCAGGTCTGTCGGAGCCGGATCCATGAATTGGGAGATAAGGGGGGAAAGATGCTGGCCTGGCTGGAAAGCAGGGATGAACGGCCGAGGCATGTCAGAGACCTAAGAAACTGCCAAGGAGAAGAAATCACAGGGGGACACAGAAATACTCGAAGCCTTCGCACAATACTACGAAGTGCTATACAGTGTGGGTAGTGGAGACCGACAAGACTGGGACCCGGCAACTCTTGAACAGGTGCCTATCCTGAAATTATTGGCTCAACAGGCTTCCTGATTGGAAGCTGATATCTCTGAAGAGGAAGTTTTTGAAGCAGTCGTCCAGCTACAGTCTGGAAAGACAACCAGACCCAATGGGTTTCCGATAGAGGTGTGGAAGCGACTGTGGAATAAGACTACTGGCCATTTACATCGCCTTTTTTTACAATGTAAAACAAATGGGTACCTCCCACCCGACCTCAAACGGGCATGCATAGTTGTCCTACCAAAGCCGGGCAAACCCCCGGAATACTGTGCGTCATACAGGCCAATCTCTTTAATAAATGGGGAAGCCAAGGTCCTGGCTCGAATCCTAGCCAACCACCTAATTCCAGTGATAGGCTCACTAATACACCCAGACCAGTGCAGCTTTACGCCCTGCAAATCCACCAGAATGAATATCCGCAGGGCTCAACTGGCCATTGATTTGGCCACCACATTAACGGATGAGTGGCGCTGCTCTCCACAGACTTTGAGAAGGCATTCGACTCGGTGAGGTGGGAGTCCCTCTGGGAGATAATGAATAGGATGGGATTCGGCGAAAACTTCCTGGCCTGGGTCCGACTACTATACACCTCCCCCTCAGCCGCTGTAAGGGTAAATGGGATCACATCCCGGACCTTCTCACTGGAAAGAGGCATGAGACAGGGCTGCCCCTTCTCGCCACTACTCTTCATCCTTGCGATAGAACCACTTGCAATACGACTCAGGGAGAGTACAAACTGGGAGGGATTTAAATGGCCATGGGGAGGAGAGGACAGGGTATCAATTTGCATGGACAACCTTTTAATGTACATGAGCAACACCACAATCTCATGGACCATCGTGACTGGAATATTACAGGAATACCAGACTTTTTCCGGCCTTAAAATCAACTAGCAAAAGTCGGTCCTCTTCCCAATGCGGGGTGAAATGACTGGGCCTCCTCGTGGATGCCCATACACAGTGTCCACAGCAGGCTATAAATACCTTTGAATCCAGATCAGCCCCCAACTGGGAGAATATACCCAACTCAATCTTACCCCAGTGATGAACAGGTTCCCCTCTGACATCGCCCACTGGCAATCCCTCCCACTGACCCACCTGGGAAAGGCGGCCCTGTTTAAAATGCTGGCCCTGGCCAAATTTCTATACATCCTGCAAAACAGTCCACTCCCAATCCCCAAAAAGACTTTCACTAACATTGAGGCATCCCTAATAGGGCTCCTGTGGGGTGGGAAACAACCCTGGGCGGCACTACGGACACTACAGAGGTCAGTTTGGGAAGGCGGGATAGGCCTACCCAATCTGCGCAGGTATTACTGGGCAGGCCAGCTGGGATCAGTAAATGACTGGCTGCATGGAGACCAATTCCTTCCACACATTGCAGTGGAGAGAAGACAACTGGGAGTGAGGACACCCATACCAGCCCCGTATGGGGGGATACGGTACCAGGGAACCCTACCCAGACCAATGAAACACACATGTCGGGTTTGGGCTGAAGCTCATCAAGTTATTGGATGGGGCCACAAACCGACCCTCGCACAGCCCATTTGGCACAACGCACTCCTTGGGGAACTTAAGAAAGTGGGGTACTTGGAAAGCTGAGCAAAGAAAGGGATAGACACCCTGGCAGACATTACAAAGGATGGCAAGCCTAGGCCGTTCCGGGAATTACAATTGCAATACGTGCTGTCTACAGCAGAGGGTTTCAGATACATGAAAGTATCCCACGCCATCTCAGCCCAGTTCCCACCCCAGAGCAACTATCCCTAGCAACTCCACGCTGGAAGCCAACTTATTTGAAGCAGGCATTCCCACTAAGGTAACATCCACCTTATATCAAGTACTAACAGCATTCGGGGCAGAGGACCTAGCCAACTTGCAACGCAAATGGGAGCAAGATCTGGGTAGGATCGAACCTGAAGAAAGGGTAGAGGCCTAGATGTTCCCAAGAGAAATTGGGATAGCGGCACGGCTGAGACTGCTTCAATTTAAAATCCTCCACAGGGTATACTACTCTCGCACAATGCTAAATAAGTGGGGGAGAATAGATGATGACACCTGCCTCAGGTGTGGAATGGAGGGCGGCACATTCTACCACACACTCTGGGAATGCCCACAAATTAGAACCTTTTGGGCCAAATGCACCCGGAAACTATCCATCATAATGAGGGCCCGATCCCCTTGGAACCCAAACTGGCATTACTGGGAATCTGGGAAAGCACAGACTTTAATAACAGCTATGAGAAAACCTTTCTGGCTGTAGCCCTAGGGCTGATTAAAAGACGGATAGCAATCACATGGGGCTCAGCAGAACGCCCCAAACTGAACCAATGGGTGTCGGACATGGACCTCTGTATGGGTCTGGAAAGGAAGGTATATAGAGCCTGGGGTAACCCCCGGAAATACATGAAGATATGGGGGGAATGGGAAGATAAGGCCTAACTGGGCGGTACACCTGGACACTAAGAACTGGTATGTTCCACCATGGATTTTCCACACCGACTCCCGAAAGGCATGCTCTCAGACCAGCAAGAATCCTATGTTGTACCTTAACTATATCAGGCATAAATCGTACTTGTTATGTATTGTTTGTTCTGTAAAAATCAATAAACAGATTTATAAAAAATGTTTTTTAAAAAAAAGGCTACTGGATGTCAACTTTCATCTTCCTGTTCACATGCTGATTGTTGGGGCACCCGTACACACAAGGGGCCGTGGAACAAGAAGATGAAATGTCTAGCCCCTGTTGAACATTGTCTTCTAAAAATTTGGATTTTGCTAATTACGAGGCAGTTCTGGACAAGCACATCAGCAGGTTAGTGAATGTGATCATATTTGTGGAATATAAGGATTGGGGAAGAGGTATAGATTTTCAATAATTACACTCTTGCAAAGCAGATTCCGGTGGGCAGTGTCAGCCCACACTGTGTTTTTGTTGCCCAAAACTGAACATAAGTGATTTGATTACTTCAGTTTACAGTAGCATGTTGCAAAGCCAAGATCTCAACCAAAGTCGTTTGATTTGTTTTCTTCAACCAAACTGTCTAATGAATGTTTCGAAGATATGATTTGAACCAGAGTCATCCTGTTTCGTAGGCCAGACACTTCCCCCCACAAAACCACTTGAAGGTGCAACCAAATTGTGTGAAGTAACATTAGGATTTCGGTTTGAAGGGAGTATGGGGCTCGTTAGAAGTTGGCCAGTGTGGTAATAATGTGCCAATATTAAAGTATACCAGCATGTTACCACACTGGCCAACTACAAGTTTGCCAGTGGAGCACAAGTCTGGTGCCTTACAGGCAAAAATAGCTTGTATTACTGGCACCGATGTTATGGGTGCCGGTACTACAGGCAAATCCCCCCATGGACCCAGTAATTCCCCCAGACCAAGTTGCGGTACCGATCATTTCGTTTGCCGGTATCCTGGTGGATTTACTGCCAGGATACCGGCAAACTTATAATCAGGCCCAATGTAAATACCAATTCTTTGAGTTAAAAGTTGTGCACCTTTTGTGATTTACCAACAACGTAATACTAAAATCCGCTCTCTGTTGTTACTTTTCATATGTTGAGTATATTTTCTGAAAGGCGAATGCTCATTTGACTTGTGCACTTTCTTCAAGTAGGAAAGTACAATTTCCTTCAGTTTGCCTATTTAACTTTAGATATGATTACATTTCTGTGAGCCACTTCTCATTGGGCATGTAAATGAGCACCCCATCACACTTTTGTTTCTTGGACTTGTGGCCTTGACAAATGTGTTGTGCCCTGGTATCAGTCAATGCTTTTTGTTTGTGAATTCCTAGTATTTTTTCTCTCTTCAAGGTTTGACATGGTGGAATCCTGACCCGGGGTTGCTATTTAAAAATACATATTCTGCCACCCTCCTATCATTCACACTACACTCTGCTCAGCTGCTGCACCCCTCTAGGAAGTAGGAAGTACATCTTCTATGTATGGTATTGCTTGACTCCTGCACTTGTCTGTAACTGGTCTGTCAGTGCCTATCCTTGAAGAAGTTGAACATCTGCTGCTCTCTACAGTGAAGTTGTTCCACCTGTTCTGAACACCACTGCAGAAGAGCACAGGTCGGCCGGGGTTTCATGCCGGCCCCCTTAAGTATTTTTGAGAATCAGAGTAAAAAACGTCTGTTCCTCTCAAATGGATTCAAGAGTTAAATGCGTGCTGAGCTGTACCTTGAGATTCAAAGACAGGTCATACACGATCCAGGACAGAAACCGACCCCCTACACCACGTGAAAGGGCCATTTAAACTCTTTGAAATATCCCATAATCGGATTCTGCTCTGCAGTGAATATTTCAATATGGATTTGCAGGGTTAAAAGATGTGCACTTTTTCAATTGTTCAGCAACATTGAAAGGCAACATCTCTCCCGTTATTCTAAAGGTTTTGGTTTCTCGTTAGCCTTGTGCACTTTCTAATCAGGAATGCCTATGTTCAATTGCCTTGACGTAATTTCCAATTGAATATATTAATTAGACCCTCCTCACTATACTTTTTAGGACCTGTGCCCCGTCCGTTTGTCAAGGAGACTGCCGTCATGTCATAGAAGAAGTATGGGTGCATCACAACATGTATAAAGGTTTGTGAGAGCATCGCCAGCGCACACGCCCAGACAAGTTTCCTTGGCAGAGTGTCCATCCCCACTTCCCACATTCTACTGGTGCTAGATATTCTCTGCACCTGCTACAAAGAGATAGGCAGAGAGACACACCTGTGTTCTCCAACACACAGGACGTGCTCGTTACAGGTGCCCAATGACGCACAATATAAGACTCTGTTCCAGAGTGGTTCTTGTTGGAGTCCCATATAATCAAACAAATGGGACATTAATGAGCCTTCCTTCTGAACTGGATTAAATGGGGGATTTACGAGTTGCCCTTCTGCCATAGCCGTGTTACAAGTGAAAGAGGGCATTAACGAGATACTTTCCCGAAGTGGCATGTTTTGAAGTTTCATAAAAGAGAAGTGGCATTTTTGCAGCCTTTCTTGAGTGTTGTTGACTCAAGTGGTAATATGTGATATAGGATGTAAAGGGCATTGGTTCTATGTGACTCAGGTTCAAGTCTCAACGATAGAAAGGGCCACTGAGGAGAGATTGCTTCCCTGTGGTGTTTATTGTATTCCTGATATAACAGGGCATTCACAACCCTCCATGCCATTATAATATTGGTAATTGGAATTCTAATGTTGTGCTTTATGCTGGATTCCTCTTCTAAATGGCATAATGAAAGGTGCTATTTTCAAACCATTTTATCTTGCCGGTGACAAATCTGCCCTTCGGTGGTATTTCATCCTCTGAAGTGCAAGCTACCCATGAGTTTCAGGCCAGTACTTTATGTGCGAGCTAACCACACAGACAGACAAGGGATGCCTAGGTTTATAGTTACAGAATCATGATGACTGGCGTCTACAAGTTTGGGATCCATTGTAGCCCAGACACTGGTTCCTCAATGTGATGTGGCATTTATATTTATGAGGTGCAGTGCAGAGTCATTTCCCTATGAAAATCAAGCCCAATGTTTTTTTTTCTCCACATGTTGGGCTCATAGGATTGGGTGAGCAGGAATGTTGGTATGCGTCTTGGGAGGATAGCTCACGGGCAACGTGCTTGACTTGGAAGCAAGATGACAAGGACCAACACCGGTACAATCCCCGGGTCCGCGCTTAGAAACCTCTGAGTATTAAGCGCGTTATAAATAACCTATCATATCATATCATATGATGTGTACTGTCAATGACTAAAAGTAAGTAGTGCTTACTACTTGACCGCCTGCTTTTGTTGTTGTCCACATCCACATGGAGAATGTCTTTGCTTTTCTTGCCTGAAACCCTTGGGAGGAAACCAATCCCAACTGGGAGATGTTCATTGGGATCTTGATCAACTGGTGTACAGTATGAGCTGTTGGTGTCTACATGAAAACCTAACTTGACACATCATTAATCTTTACTAATAGAGTAAAACGTATTTCCTTTTCTAATCACAAATTGCCAATTCCCTGTCCTGCCCCATCCATGCCATTTTGGGCTTTCACATTGTTTTCTAAATGGCTCATTGTTTTTTTTATTTTTTTTAAAAAATGTTTTATGGTTTATACAAAACTTTCTGTATTTTTTCTGTAGGACTGCTGCCTGCACGGCTAGTTGGCGGCATTTGGCTTTAATGTTTGTAACCCAGATCATGTCATTTCTAATACAGCTGATTAACATTCCTAAGTATCTGGCATTTAGGAACACTCTTCACCAGTTCCTTGCCTAAGCACCATTTGAATTTCTTTGCAGAGATTTGTGTTTGGACAAGTCTTGCAAGGACACAAATTCCGATTTCTTGATGTTGATACTTAGCCCATTCTTGATTACATACTGTTCAATTAAGTTTAGTTTACGCTTTAACCCTATCGGAGTAGAGCCTAGAAGAACTAGGTTGTCGGCGTAAAGGATACAAATTATTTCTTTCTCGACAATTTTCGGGTTGAATGAGGCAATGCTATCAAAATCATCCCATATGTCGGATATGAAAAGGTTGAATATGATGGCAGCCAGTGGACATCATTGCTTTACCCCAAGATAGATTTTACTTGGGTTAGACAGAGCACCTCTACGATCCAATCTGATTTTATGTTGGTGTTCGTATGTAACTCTTTAATTGCCGATAGGAGGCTGCTCGGGCAATTCCACTTCTGCATCTTCTCCCATAATATCTCACGGTTGATACTGTCAAATGCGTGCGAGAGATCGATAAATGCAAGATAGACGCGTTTTCCGGCCCTTATGGTTTCCATCTTCATGATGTTCATGATGAGTAAGTTAAGCCTGCATCCTACCCCTTCCACAAATCCGGTTTGTCGTATGTCAAACCGCTGGGTAGATTTGATCCACTCCAGCAGTTTCTGTTGTAGCAATGTGGCATAGACCATTCCTAGGACATCCAGGAGTGCAATCAGCCTATAGTCTTTAGGGTTCGACCTGTTGCCCTTTTTAAATATTGGCACGATGATTGCAGACTTCCATGAGGCTGGAGGTGCTTGTTCTCTTATAATCCTTGCAAATATCAGTGCACATAGTTCAGCCCATTTTTCAGGATGGTGTTTGAGGGTATAGTTTGTCAAGCCGTCAGGGCCAGGTGCTCTAGAAGAGCTGGTTTGGTTGATGATGTTTAAGATTTCATTGTCATCAAATTTTAGGCCCCATTTATCAGTTGTTGGCTTGCATGGTTCATCAGGGTTACCCTTCTTTGCGTAAAGCTTGGTGTAATGTTGTTCCCAAGCAGTTGCAGTTACCATGTTGACCTGCACCGCAGAATCAGGGTCGGATTCTTCTTTTATAATCCTTGCAGAACTCACAGGTATCTTTGCTAGCAAGTCTGTTTAGCATGGCCTCTGCGTCTTGCTGTTCCAATTGAGATTTATGGGCTATCAGCCAGTTCTTATATTTTTGTTTGGCCTCTCTTACTTGTATAACTCGTTTGGTCATTTCTAAGTGTGCGCATTGTCTAAGTTCTTGTCAGAGTGCTCTTTTCCTATGTGCAAGTACAACATCAAACACATGTTTTGGTTTGAAAGCAAGATTTCGCAGTCCATGTTTATGCTCTGTAAATTGTTTTAGCGTATGCGAGTACTCCACTTCGTTGACTTCAGTTCTGTACATGTCAACCAGGGATTTTACTTCCGGTTCTCTCAGAGTTAGGCTGATCCGACTGGATTCGACCGCGATTTCAGGTCCTCCATTGGTAACTTGCGTATTTCCCCTGTCCACTAGGTTTAGCGTGACACTATTATGATCTCTCTGAGGTGTGTCCATAATTTGTATCTTCAGGGCACATTTGGCCAGGTTGGAGGACAGAAAAAAATACTCTATGACTGAACGTTGATGGTCTCTTTTCCAAGTGGGTTGTGCGGGTATGTCCCCTGTGGTATTCACATTCATCAGATGCAGTTCTCTACATTCTCTCTTCACACCATCTAGCAGATATTTCCTCCCTGCAATCTTTTTTATTTTCCAGCTGTACAATGTGCACGGTCAACGCAGTTGATGTTCACGTCGCCACATAAGATTATGTTGGGTATATCGAGATTCTCATTCAGATCGTCAATAATCTGAGTTATATCATCTATAAATGTCCACAGATCAGTTGCCCGGTGTTGCCAGTAAACGTTTATTAGATAGATTTGGTTTAGGTCTCGTTTACTGTCTCCCTGCCACACTAATTTGCTTATTTGGATGTATGGTGACTTATTCCAAGATTCGCTTATACAGAACCCAGATTCTTTCCTTGCCATAGTCAGAAGTCCTGCCATTGGTCTTCCCTTATTCCTTTTTATGGCTGGGTTAATTGCCACTTCAAAGTGGTCTACCAGGGGACAGACGTTTTACCAGGTTTCTTGGAGACAAAGTACATCCAATTCCTTGAACCCAGTCCACGCTGTAGTTAACAAGTGGGCGAATCCTCTGGTATTCCAGGTGCCAAGATTTAATCTTGACCTTTGTAGGGGTACTCAGCGTTAACTGGAATTACTTCCCGCCAAGCTTGCAGCAAACCAATTCCAATCTCTTGGTTCACTGCCAGAATGGAGTCCATGACAAAGACAGATTGACTACCCCTCTCTAAAGGTCCCTTCTGAACAACAGGCTAAATGATCGGACTCTACTTTATTATTGGGTATATAGACCACCTATATCTACTTTGGCATTTCTCTATATCACACAGCTTTTATTACAAAACAGTTTTCTTTATTTCCTTTTCATTAAAAGCATAGTAAAAAACATATAATCAAATATTTTCTACTTATCATTCACCACTGTCATACAACATTTATTCTACATAAATGGGGTAACTTAATTTGCTTTTCTTCAATAACATAACAACTATTCAGTTATGCACAGGAGATAGGGAAAAACATGTTACATTCCCTTTATGGTTGACATATGTTTCGGCCCTTGCAACGTGTACTACACCCTCTCATGGGTTGTCACTTGATATGATTATTGGGCCATCTTCAGGACAAAAGCAATATATTCAAGAAGTTGAATTTCATTCCCCAGTGGTAGATTTTGTAATCTAAAAAAATACATAAAACAAATTCAGTGAAAATGGAATGCCATGCAGAAAAATTATTTGAAGGTGATGACTCATATTTTATTAAGAAGAATCAACCCCATCACTGACCTGTTGTCCATATAATAATTATTGGGACATCTGAGCTTGCGCACAAATTAAATCAGTAACAAATTACAATAGAGGACTTTTTATAAGTTCATACTTTTCTATGTGTAGGTAAAATAACACTGGATGCTTTAAACCAAATTCAAGGTCATTTTCCCACCATGTTTTGCGAGTGAGCAGCATAGTGTGACCACCTTCTTTTTAGAAAGTCTTGTTCCACTAAGGAAGAGTCAGATAAAGACGCATTTCATGTAGTTTCAGCACTGTTAATACTCGTAGGATGAAGTAAGGTGTTGGGCCTGTTAGCTGGCAGTTGTTTGCACATAGAGTTACTTCGACCTTGGATATTAGCCAGTTGATTTGTGTTTCTTAGATGTAAGCAATTTAGGGGAAGCGAGCAACTCCCCTCAATTCTCCTCCGTTTTAAGGCCCCACTTGTTCCCCAATGGTGCACATATAAGTGGCGTATAGTTGATGCCAATCAACTGATCTTTCCCCGGTGTAAGTTCATCACTTTCTTCAATGTTCATGTTTTTAGATAAATTCTTTGTGTTAAAAGCAGAATTTAACTGAGTAAGGTCCAATAGTAGTTTGTTTACTACATCTAAGGACTTCGCTCAATGATTGCACAAGTAGCTTGTCCATTCTGGCCTAAGGTTTGTTCAGATTAGGTGATTTGCAGCGTCTCCATCAGAGGCAAGGCAGAGTAACATGTAACGTTCAATTGCAAAGTGTTTAAGGGGATCACGTCAAACGAATTGTAGAATACAGAACTCAGTCTTTGTTTGTTTTTATCCAGGAGCAGCGCCGCTTGACCTATGCTCGCTTCGAATGGGTTTTGTTTCCCTGTGTTTCCTTTTAGTTCAAGAGCAATACACAATTGCCTAGTGGGGCTACTGGCAGAACAAGCAGCAGTGCACCCCGCATCAACACAGACACAGGCAACTTTGCTGACATTTAAAGGTAGACCAATTAGTTTGGTGCCTCGCCCCCCCAGTGTCAGTGTCAGGCTCTAACACACTATACAGATCCATGACCAGGCCCTCCTCCACACCAGAACAGGCACGGCCCACCAAATGACCCGACCCACACAGGGAGCCTGGGCACTCTCCCCAGCAGGGACGCGACAGAATCTGCACACGCTGCCAAGCATGGGCACACGCGGGGCCTGCCGAGAGGACCCCACTTGCCCTCGTGGCTGGTGGCCACCACTCTGTTCAAGCAAGGTCCGGCGCACGCCCCCCACGTGAGGACCCACAAGGAAAGATCCGGGCCCACCCCATCGCCACCTGCCAACACCATGCACCGTAAGTTTGTTTTACTTGTTACGGCAAGGCTGCTGGAGGGCAAAAAGTGGCAAATTCGGGTCTCAGCTTCCTTAGATGTGGTATTAGGTAGATATTCATTTACTTCACTTAAGACCCGCTGGTCACAATTTTCCAAGGCTTGAGATGCAGGTTTAGGAGAAGGTGGGGGTGCACCAATTGCCTCTCTCACAGATTTAGACGTGGTGCCATGTTTATCACTATTATTTTGTGGCTTGTATTTTATCGTACACACCTGTAGTCCAGTTCCCAGCTCTTCAGTATCACGTCACAATTGGAGTTGCAATTGTTGACGCGTCACAGGATGTGTAGCCTTTGTTTTCACAGCAGGTTCTGATGCTGCCCACAGTCGAGCTGGGCTCTGCATTTTTTTGTCCCATCTTGGGGCCGACTGCAAACATTTTCAGACGCCACACAGCCTCTGCTCCCAAAAGCTCCCAAGACTCCTCAGACTTAAGTCTGACTCCACGTCCGCTCCGCAGAGGACCTTGGGTCTTATCTGTTAAGCTCCACCTCCACCTCTTAGCACAGTGGAAATGAAAAAGTTACTGCTCCACACTCCACTCTGCTTCCTCCTAAAACTCAGGTCAACTCTGCGTCTGCTCCACGGAGGACCTTGGGTTTTATCTGGTAAGCTCCACCTCCACGTCTTAGCACAGAGGAAATTAAAAAGTTACTGCTCCACACTGCTTCCTCATAATACTCAGGTCCGACTCTTCATCCTCTCTGCAGAGGACCTTGGGTCATATCTGGTAAGCTCCACCTCCACCTTTTAGCACAGTGGAAATGAAAAAGTTACTGCTCCACACTCCACATTGCTTCCTCCTAAGACTCAGGTCTGACTCCGCCTGGCTCGTTGTTATTGAGGCTTTCAAGGTGGTAAGGGGGTATTCTCCACTAATGTCCCAAACACTTCTGCCCTTTCCAGTGGATGTCTGGGAATGCATCATTATACACTCATCAATTACCCACCTATAGGACTGCACAGGTACGGCGCTTCACCACCGGAAAGGGTGGCAGATGCTTCCAAGTGGCTTCCAAATGCCGAAATGAGAGAGGGATGTGTGTATGAGTACACAAGGAGTGAGCCGAGAGGAGTAAGGATGGCTGGAGGGAGAGCAAAGGATCACAAATACCTGATGATACCTGTGGGTGAGGAGGGGGCAGGGTCACATGGTCCCGTCAAGAAAATCCTCAAACAGTATGAAAAATGGTGTGCCTATGTGCATACAGCGGGCATTTTCTCTGAGACATAAACACACACACACATGCCTATGCATTGTAAGGCTTGCAGACTTGCATTTATAATGAAAAAAAGCAAAAGCACAATTATCAGTATGCAAATTATAAACAGAGTACTTGAAGGGCTTCACATATGTATAATATGTATGTGTACAGAGAGAAATTGTGTTTACACATTTCAAGGTGTAAGGTTTTCATACATACTTGATTCAAGATGGGTAGGAAAGTAGGAATAAAGTTCAGTGTCTTGCCATACAATTCCTGGTACTCTGTCATCTGTGACCTTGAGCAATACATGGCGTGTATCTGATTGGTGAGAATGTGATGCAAGGTTCGAAATTGCTATGAGCTGGGAGCTATTTAGCTCATGAATCTACTCTGGGTGAGCCTGGTTAGCTTGAAACGAATAGCTACCAGGAGCTGTTTTTGGCTCCCAAGGAAATCTGGTACCTTTCAGGCATGTATATGCGACATTAACTTTCAATGTTCGAGAATGTTAATAAAGAAGACATCGGACACATTTAGGATACATATAAACACAATGGATCATAGATAAAGGCCAATAAGTTAAAGTATCCCACTGAAACCTTAACAACTCCTCTTGCTCCAATAGCTGACAGTGCCCTTTCAGACATCAATCAGAGATTGGCAGCCATTGGGGCAGGCTAGACACAGAAGTGCATTATGCAAGGGAAAAGGCAGATTCCTGTTTTGCTATGTTGCAGGAACATACCACAGGCATTTCTGTCTGCCAACAAGGTTCTTTTGCCCTGGCCCAAATTGGTGCCAGTCAGATGTACACCTGTAGAGCACGCCCCCGGCACAATGTAGCATCTCACCATGTTCCCCACCCTCTTTTGCGACTGTTGCTGATGTAATTTTGATAAAAAGGACATGTTTCAGGGGTATGTTTTCCACGACCTTGTGGCTGCCTAGACGAAAATGGACATCAATATATTCTGAATATACTGCCAAAGTAAACATGCCTGGCCAGAATGCAAGACCCATATCCTTTCTTTGAAGAACTGCTAGACTGCAATACTCTTGACAAAGACATCTGTGAATAATCGTGCAGTGTGCGTTCTGCTGTGGGGATCCATAGTGCAGCGCACCACGTGATTAGACCAAGCACTGCATGATGTAACTATAAATCCACTGTACTGAATTACACTGTTTCATCCATATTACACAAAGGAAACTAAGGGCCTGATTCATGGAACGTTTTCCTATGGGATTGCACCATTATAAAACACTTCCATGAATCAGGCCTTAAATGTGCTCTTTAAACGCACCATAACAACCAACAGTCCTGTTGAAATGTGCATTTAAATAACTCTGTGTGTATAGAAATTACCTCATCTGCATTTTAGGAAGCCAGGTCTCCTTTTGTTTCCCAACAAGCTGCTTTGTGGTTTGTATTGAAAATATTCTACAGTGCAGAGTGAAGTTTTCATTAAGTGGCAGGTCATATCAGATAGGAACAGCCAGGTTTGTGCCAAGTAACACATGAACCAATGAAATAGGCCAACGACAGCTAAGTTACGGCACGAGATGCATTGTAAGGCTCCACACAACTGATTTGCCACCACGACCTAACAATTAATGTGTTTCTGACCCATTTTTGTATCCCATCCAGAGACTGCACGAGGCAGAATGTATTACTGTTAAATAGTTAATAAGGGTGAAACCAGATATGTAGTCATCGGTAGTCTTGAGAAAGGCTTGTCTTGAGATGATTAAGGTATGTATAAAGTAGCACTGAGCTGTAAGACAAAGACATTTTTCTGGATGAAGCAGCTTGCATTTGAGCTAATTTGCATAACCACAGTACCTTGCTGATGTGGCTCTGAACGGGAGGTGTGCTTCCAGCAATGGTTAATGGTTGGCATTGTGGCATGTGTGAATTGGCTCAAATGGAATAATGCAGTTGCACAGTTCAGATGGAAGGATTTTTTTTCATGCTTGTTAAACCCACCATAATTTATCTGGTGTTTGTATATTTCAAAAGTACACTGACCTCATATGATGGGATATTTAAGAAATGGATATCTTCAACAATTATGGAATTGATGTCTTGAACAGGACCATCAAGGCAGTATAGTGTGACAGTCTTGAGGTTGGGGCGTTGGGGCACGTTTAACAAACACAGCTAACTATGCTACACTGATGATCCATAATAATGGTGAAAATACATATGTAGTTGTCTGCAGTCTTGAGAAATGCCTGTCTTGGATTGATTAAGCAGGAAAAGTGCTTATTTTTTTTATTTATCTTTTTAGAAATTGCACTTTTTACAGCTTTTTTACATTTTCTTTTGTTGCCCTAGATCTGAACTGTAATTTTAATTTTGTATGTTCCAATAATGTTGTTCTTGGAATACCTACTGCCTTGGAAATATCTCATGGATGCACAATCTCATGGCATTACATGATAGGGATAACAGTCAATCAGACATGAAGTCTTTCACAGCGTGTGGGTTCCTGCAGAAACAGGGGCAGCGAAACATACAAAGAAAATGTTCCAGAGTCCAGGAAAAGAATATTTTCACTTCTTATACATTCATTACTTTCTAGTGTGTTGCCTCGGTTCTTGTTACTTTGTATGCGTCTAAAATGGTTCCTGTGGGATTATGTATTGTCTCGGGAATATTGTGTGCATACTAAAGCTTGCTGTATCACCTAATGTGGCGCATAGCGCATCAGACGTTGAGTATTTGACCACACTCCTGTTCCCATGGATTAAGCAGGAAAAGTGCTTATTTTTTTTATTTATCTTTTTAGAAATTGCACTTTTTACAGCTTTTTTACATTTTCTTTTGTTGCCCTAGATCTGAACTGTAATTTTAATTTTGTATGTTCCAATAATGTTGTTCTTGGAATACCTACTGCCTTGGAAATATCTCATGGATGCACAATCTCATGGCATTACATGATAGGGATAACAGTCAATCAGACATGAAGTCTTTCACAGCGTGTGGGTTCCTGCAGAAACAGGGGCAGCGAAACATACAAAGAAAATGTTCCAGAGTCCAGGAAAAGAATATTTTCACTTCTTATACATTCATTACTTTCTAGTGTGTTGCCTCGGTTCTTGTTACTTTGTATGCGTCTAAAATGGTTCCTGTGGGATTATGTATTGTCTCGGGAATATTGTGTGCATACTAAAGCTTGCTGTATCACCTAATGTGGCGCATAGCGCATCAGACGTTGAGTATTTGACCACACTCCTGTTCCCATGGAAATGGGGGCAGGTACAAAGTGAATGTATGCTCTAGATACCAGGACGTTTTTTTTTTTCTTTCTTTTTCTCACTGGTCACACCTTCATTGTGTTATTTTGTGTTGCTCTAGGTCTGGATGGCAATTTTGTATTTCTTGTAAAATGTTGTGTTGGGATGCCTTTTTTCAGGAGGAACAGCTTGCTCATATAATATCTTGTCTGGGCTTGTCGCCAATCAGACATCCAGTATTTGATTCTGCTTCTGTTCCTGTGGAACATGCTGAAGTTATACAGACAACATTTTCCAGAGCCCAGGAAAAGTCTTCATTCGATTGTTACAAATTTGTTTAATTCACTTTGTAAATGTATATTTTGCCTTTCCGCAGGAATCTCTCTGTCATAAGGACTCTCATTCCCACGGTATTGAAGAAAAATATGCATTTACATAATGAATCAATTGTATGTGGAGTACCTCAGAAACAAGTTTCACCTTTATCCGAGGTTGTATAGTGAGCAAAGACAATTTGATTGAACAACTGTGGCGGTTATTACGAGTGAGCCAGTCCAGAACTAAGGTGCCTGTAACAACGTTACCGGCACCTTTTCCAGACCGGCTCGCTCCGTGTTTGCTGGTAGGGGCTGTGAACAACCAGCAGGCCTGACCTGCTGGTAGTTCAGGCCCCTACTAGCAAATAATTAACTGAAGCACCGTTAACAATGGTGCCAGTGTTTCAGTGTTCCCATTCCCATGGAGTCCTGTGGAGTCCTGTGGGACTCCATGGGAATGGAACTTACCTTTCCGCCACTTCCCGTAATATCCCGATAATACTGAGATATCAAGCAGCGTGAAATGACAACCTCGTACTGAAGCCCTGTGGTGCTGGATAAGAAAGTGTTTTATTCGACACGGATTGGTTGTGCAGTGAATGGTAATGTTTGTGTATGCGGTAGTGTAAAATAGGATTTACATAGGATTTACATAATAGTTATTCTATTTTTGCTGGAGCAGTGTTCTTGTTCATTAGTGGGAAAGTAGGAGTATGTCTTTGAATATTAAGAGGTATTTTTCCTCTGCTTTTTCACCCACTATAGAAGACTATATTGAGAGCTTTTAAGAGTTAGATCATATTTTATTTTCAAGTACATCTGCCAGACGTGAGATGGTATAGAGTGAAAGAGTCCATGATGGTCAAAGGCTGCCTAGATGTTTTTAGTTTTCTTATTGTGCTATAGATATAGTGTATGAACAAAGGGCTAATTCGTTTTTGTGGACAAACATTTTTAACTGACTGTACAGGTTTGTATTATTTTGATTAAAAAAAACATTGTGTGGCGTCTAAATAAACCTCAAAGGCATACAATAAGAATGTATTTACTTTTGGAGGTGGACTGGAAGTTAAAGATTGGTATCGAAAATAGTATTTCAGACTGCTTTTGCGAATAGAAATGCTATATTTTTAATGCTATTACAAAACAAGGGCTCTTTGAAGAGCCAGCACATAAACATAAGGGATATATATTGAACGCATGCCCAAACTACAATGCACATCCTTAATGAGTTAAAAAATTATACAATTGGTGAAAATTAAACTTATGATCCACCTGCATGTCTAGTCATCACTTAAACAATTGTGCTCTTGTTGAATGCGACTCCCAGGTATTTCAGACCAATGCTGCCAGTCCGCAGACTCGGAGGGCCCAACACATTCCCCAGGACAAATGAAGGACTCAGTCAACGCCAAGTACAAACTGAGCTTTATTGCAAATAAATCCAACAGGGATATGTACAAGAACATAGGAAAATTCAGGCAGCAGGTCGAGGCTCCATGACTCACAGGCTGGTTTTCTTTCACTATGGCATCATCACTCAGGCCCGTCCCATAAAAACCTATAGACATGAGGGATTGGTTACTGAGAGTCTCTTCTACCTATAGTGGACCCTATAAGTGTTATTCTTCTGGATCTCACATGTCAGGTGGCTGCCCTGTCCCATCCCCAAGAAACAATCTATTACATTGTTGCAGAGTAGTGGGTTTACCATTGGTTCTTGCCCCTTGCCATCCACCCCTGGGATTCTAAGCTGTGATCGGTTAGAGCTGATGCCCCAAGGCCTCGGACTCGATCAAGTTCTCAGCTTGCTGTGCACCTCTTCAATGTGATGTGAAGGATTATGTGTCTGTATTGTAACTTGTATACACCACCTATGCCTGTGAGAATATTCTCCTTACTTTGCAACACTTGTTACAGTCAGCATCTGGTTTACTGGGATCGGCTCCCCTTTCTCACTGTGGATGACTGTCCATTGTCTCACCTGGCTGCATCGCATGTTTAGAGACCAAGAATTTGAGCTATGCAGCTCATAATTATGAGGATGTATTCTGTTTCTCTGCAGCTGGTCCTTTTGTCATCTGGGCATTGGAATGTGTCTTCATATCTCTGACCTTGGCTGTGGGCCTGTCTCATGTGTCTTGCTCATGTCCTTCATGTATATGAGTGTGTGTTTATGTGGTGCAGTGCGGACTGCAAGTGTGCTTCATGTCTAACGCTGCTATGTTGTGGTGTCCCTAATGACTTCATTACCATGGCTTCTTGAGCTCAGTTGAGGCAGTCCATGAGGTGTATGGTGATGGTGGGTGAGGGTTTGAATTGATCATTAAGAGGTCAGAATTACCTCTGATGGATGTATTGCACTGTCTTAGAGGAAATGCATCTCTGGCTATGAGAGCGACACCACCTCCCGTAGACGAGGGTCTATCATTCCTGAAGATAGTATAACCTTTAGGCAAGGCTAGGGACAATGCTGGGCCACATACTTCATGAAGCCAGGTTTCTGTGATGGCTAATGTGTCCAGGTCATGATTAGTGACAAGGTCATGGATGTCAAGTGCATGGTCTGGCAGTGTGCGTGCATTGATGAGGGTGCAAGTCAGGAGGGGGAGATTGGGTATACCGCTGGGTTGGAGGGCTGGGCTTGTGTTTTGTGGGGGAGTGGCTATGTGTTGGGGTGAACTGGATGTCAGCTATCCATGTAGAGGATTATTATGCTCTCCCTTGCACTCTCTTCCTTCTATGATTCTGTTCTGATCGCTAGACTTTCAGTCATTCTCTCCTCGATCGTTTGCCCCCTCTCCTTACTGTTTCTCACTCAATTGCTCGGGTTTCTGTCTGTCTTCTTTCCCCATATTTCCCTCTCACTTTTACACCCACTTTTCCATCATATAGTGCATCTAAGAGCTGAGCCATAGCGGGTGCTCTCGCAATATAAATATACATCGTCTCGATTGCTAATCAAGTTTGCAGAAACGCTTCACCAATATGGTAAAATTGTGTCAGTCTTGGTTTCATGGTTTAAAAAACATTTGCAAACCTTTCAAAGCATACCTTTGTTACGCGTTAGTAATATGCAAAAATATTTAAACATTTACAAGCTTTACAATGTTGTTGTTAAAATGTTGCAGACATAATGCAGACTGATCTAAATGTTGTGAAATCACCATGTTAACATTACATGTGCAAAATGTTACAAGAGCACTGCAAACTGAGGTCATGAAATGGTTTCCAATTTTAGGTAAAATGATACTTTATTGTACTACCACATGCATGCGGAAGTGAGTTCTGCTATTAGATTGTCTTTCATGTATTTTGGTATGCTTTTACTCCTTAGGGGTGACAACCTTACTCACAACATGGTTGTGACTCAATCAAAAATGTGTAGCAATTATAAAAGCACTGCCACTAAGGAAGGTGACAGATAACAGGAAAAGTTAATGTAGCTTTGTATGTAGTGGGGGTTATAGCAGTAAACCTAGCAGGGATGCAATGCAGATCTGTACAAAAAGGAAACACATTAAAAGCCTGCACTAGTATGGATACACTTAGGAGGATAGCATATTAACAGTACAGTCTGAAGGCTATGTGGTCGGGATGCATATAAGAACTGTCCCTTTTGTAGTTGTGTATTTGATATAATAAACTAAAGCCAATTATTGTTGATCTATTAGGCCTTCATGGTCGATAAAGTCAATGCCATGGACAGATGGGTCATTATCAGCACTAGCAACTACCACTGATCATTAATGGATAGCATGTTGCGGACGATAATCAAGAAACCACGTTATTATTTTATATTTAAAAATGATTTTATTAATGGAAACGCATTCTGCAGATTCTCACCCTCTGCATTGGAGTGGGGGTTGTGTGGCTTCATACAGAAGCCATAGCAATAAGATGAATGTAAACAATGTGTGCCCCCAGACATGCTCTTCCACACTTTGCGTTCTCACGAGGGAGCATGGTACAGGCAGGCATTAACCCCCTTGATCTCAAAGTGTACAGGTGACACTGTGCTGGGGCGCAGTGAGGAATACCTGGGATTGTATAATCACTAAGCCCAGCCCATTGAGAACACAGTGGTGTGCAAGACCATCTTTAGTGCCAGCCACATGTCATATTATCCTATTTGGGTCTACTGCTGTGGCAGGAATCGAACTCCTATTATTGACCTGTGGCCCTTCATTTCGTCAGGGAACGATGACAGTGGCGGCAGTGTCAAACAGCTTCTGTAAGAAGAAGGCTGTGTGGTACTAACTGATTGAATGTCATTAGTTCTATGCAATGACAGATGGTCAGAATGATAATGTACACTGTAAAAGGAAGACATTAACATTAAAGAGACAAAACAAGGTAAAAACAAAATTCATTATCCATGATTCTGCAATAGAAACATGCTCTATGTTTAAGCTTTAATGAAAGAAAAATTTTACTTGAATGTTTCTGTGTGCATGTTGGCTAGAATTTGAAACAGACCATGATGAACTGTGAGACTTGAATTTCTTGAATTGTATGGTTCTATAAGGTAATTGTAAATAGAGTATCTATTATAAATCACACGGAATATCAAGTTTTATCTGTGATAGACCCAGATATTTCCAGATTATTATTAGAAGTAAAACTAAGTGCATCATGCTGCATTTTAAGTGTAGGTTCAAAACAAATAGGAATGACATGTTATACAAAACACCCATTAGTTATGCTCCATCTAAATAAGAATGTACAGGCCCCATTAACATAACTCTTCCATCATAGAACAATATAAGCAGAGTATTTCTGGGTAATTAAGACAAAAACAGTTTTGAAAATTCAAAAACAACATTAAGGAGTTAATTTCGAGTGTGTCATGAAGACCTCCATGGTTCCACTGATAAAGACTTTTGCCATCCGTCAAGGGAGAATGATAGAGAACCACTGTATTATGACCTTAGGGCTGCCACCATGGTATATAGCAACAGAATTAGGGCAGAATCCGACTGCAGACATACCGATGCAAAAAATTGGAATTGGAATTTCGCCACCTCTGGCAGACGTGACATCAGCCACCTTCCTGCAGTGGTCAGACCACCAGTGGATGTGACTTCAAAACACCTTCTGGCGGTGGTCAACCCACCAGCGGAAGTGACGTCAAACACCTTCCGGAAGATAGCAGACTGGTGGCAGAAATCACACTGCCATAACCATTGCTGCAGGTCCTCAAAAAATTATTAAAGTGGAAAACCATAAAAGCACAGAATCCTATATAAAGACATTTCTTCTCATCAGACAAGGCAGGTGCAAGGGCGCCACGTTTCACAGACACATAACTGCAGGTGTTGGTGGACAATATGATGCCAGTAGAGGCATACCTCAAGTGGCATTGAAAAGAGGGACATGTGGATGGTACTGGTCAATGTCGGCAATGCAGTGTACACCATGCCATAAGAGAGCAAAGAGCAATGTAAAAAGTGGAATGAACTCAAGCATGCCATGCTCAAAGAAATGTCCAAACGGTAGGAAGCCAAAGAAAGCACTTGTGAGGGGGACCTGAAACCATTGCATGGACCGTCTGGGAGCAGAAGGTGCTCCCACTGATTAATTGGAAAGTGTCATTAGCCTAGGGGAGGGTCATGATACAGGTGTGTGAGAGAACAACAAATCCTGACATACAGAAACAACACATGTACATGGGCCAACATATACGCATACAGGTGCACCATGGACACATGTTATGTTATGTTATGTAATGTGGCATTTGTATAGTGCCTACTGCCACTGGTATGGGCTCAAAGCAATGTGGGGATGTATACCTTTTTGAGGACTGTGGTCTGAGATGTGAGATGTGGAGGTAGGATTTTATAATGCATGCGTGCATTATTTGTCAGCAGAAAGGTAGGTAGGGAGTGGTTAGGTCTCTAATATTATAACATATGTGCATGCATTTCTTTAGCCTGCCCAAGGGTAAGTGATGAGTGGTTAGATCCATACTGGTGGGCACATAAATTGAAAGAGATGATTGGTGCCATGACGAACTGTTAGGGCAGAGGCAGTATCAAGTAGACTGACTATGTGCACAGCTGGACTGAATTAGTTTCATGAGGCCTTGCTGAATTCTTTTGGAAGTAGTGATGTATGTCTGATGTTTGAAGTCGAGCAGTGTTTATTGCAGATTTATGGGGGTGAGTGGCCGTGCCCCGGTAGGGGTACAGCTATGTTCCATTGTGATGGAGTGCTAGACATTACAGAGAAGCAAAGTTGAGACCTAGTTGAAGCGATGCCTTGCAGAGATTCTCATAAGGCCTGACTGAAAAGTTTTCTGTCAGTGACTAGGATCAACCTTGTTGACTCCTCAGGTGCCTCTGCATTCCTGTAAGGTGAGAGTAATGGTTACGCAGGGCATGGAGTGAGTCTGTCAGGGTGCTAAGGAGAAAAGGCAGGTTTTGAGGGCCTGCCTGAAAGCGAGGTGATCCTCTATGTGGAGGATAGTAAAAGTTATTGATTTCCAGATGGTGGGTGCTTAGACTAAGAAAGACAAGCTGCCTATGCTGGTTTAGTTTGCCAATGGGATGACGAGGAGAATTTCTGTGACTGACTTGAGGTTTATTGTGGGCCTGTAGAATGTTGGTCAATGTTGTAGATGTTCTGGTCCTGTGTTGTGGGGAGCTCGGTGGGTGATGCACAGTGCCTTGATGGTGGATCATCACTCTATCGACAGCCAGTGAAGGACTTGGAGGGTGGGTGCAATGCATTTTCTGAGTCCTAGGGCAAGGAGGAGACTTGCTGCAGTGTTTTGTACCCATTGGAGTTTTCTGAGTTGTGATACGGGTGCCACCAGGTTTAGGGCATTAGCATAGTCTAAGCATGAGAAGATGATAGCAATTATCATGGAGTCTCTGTGAGGATAGATCAGGTAAGGAAAGATGTGGACGAGAATGTGCATGTGTTTTTGACATGAATTGATGTGGTGTGATAGGGTCAGGTCCACGTCCATGATGCAATAAAAGTTTTATAGTGTTTTGGAGGTAGTGGAGGTGGGCTTAAATGAGTGGCCAAGGGGTGGGTTGGGGGAAGAGGGCAGTCTTCCCACAGATCAAGACCTCAGATTTTACTGGTTTGAGAAGGAGGTAGTTAGCAGTCATCCGGCATTCGATTTCTGTCAGACATTATGCGAGATTGTGGTGGGAGCTGAGGTGTTGTCCTTGGTATTTTGAAGACAATTAAGGTATTGTCTGCCTATTTATAGCTAGATAGGCCATAGGATCGGATGAGTGCACAGAGGGAGCTTAGGTGGAGGTTAAAGAGCAGAGGGGAGAGAGAAGCACCCTGTGGCCATCTGTGAGCAACAGGGTGGAGAGTCGAGGAGAAAGAGGAGAAATGATGCATGTGTATTATTTTGGATCTGTTAGAGAGGTAGGAATTATCCACTGCAGAGCTGAATCCCTAATGCCGAGAGAGTGGAGTCTGTCCTTTAGTGTCTGGTGGTCAATGAAGTGGAAGGCTTCAGAGAGGTCGTGTATAATTAGTGAGGGGGAACCCTTTCAGATGAGTGCATTTTAATATAATCTGAGATGGAGACTATGCATGATTAAATTCCTTTTAGGAGTCTGAAGCCAGATTGGAGGATGGGGGCCGAGGATTTGGTTGGATTATGTGAAATGGCATGGTTGGGAGTAGGCTGTTTGGTCAATTATTTAGCTATGAATCAGTTGTTAGAGATGAGTGTGTAGTTGGTTGGGCAAGGGGGTAAAGTGAGGGCTTTTTGAGCAGGGGCTTGATATAGGAGGTTTTGAATTCTGCTGGGTGGTTCTGGAAGTGAGAAATGTGTTAACAATAGATCTTGTGATGCTACATTCACAGGTTGAAGAAATAATTTATTTTAATACTGTGGGGGTGCTGGGATCGCCAGAGGCATGGTTGTTAGCAAGTAGCTTTAGAAATTCAGGGTGGGAGACTGGGGAGAAGAAAGAGAAGAGTTGGAGTGTGGAAGGTGGTTTTGATGTCCTGGTTGAGGTCACTGGGAAGTGGGAAGTGGGTGTGGAGTGATGCTATTTTTTTACTATGGCGATGTTTATTTCTAAGGCTATGTTGTGGAAGTGGTCTGAGAAGAAGTCACAGAGTGTTTGTGTGTGGGCAGGGGAGGCAACAGTGCATGCTGTGGCATTGAATTTGGAGATGTGTTTGTGGAGTTATAAGTGTTTGGGTCGTTGGTAATTCTATTTCAGTAAAATGATTGGTTGGCCTTGAGTATTTCTATTCGATACGTTTTTAGCTGAAGTGTGTAGGCAATTCTGTTTGATGGCAATGGGTCTTCACAGCATCTGCGTTCTAGGAGATGGTTCTGGGATTTTATAGTTTTGAGGGCTCTGGTGAAATGTCTAGGGACAGGCAGTGTCTGCTAGAGAAGGTTCTGATCGGGGTCAGTGGTCCGAGGGCTTCCGTGAGCCAGAGATCATTGTGGCGGATGGAAAGCTTGCTTGAATGGAGGGGTGAGGAGGTCAGGCAGGCCAACAGGGAATCTGTCAAGTGAGGAGAAATTATCGTAGAAACAACAGATATGTAACTTTCTCAAATACATCTGGGTCATCAAGTGAATCTGATCAATCACTTCATGTCCAGGCTGGGCCTAGTACATGGGGTAGAGGACAGAACCAACAACAGTTTTTTTTAGAGGGGGTCAAAGGGGCCGCCCTCAACCGAGACGACACAATGTGGTCATGGCCAAGGAATGAGAACCAGACAATGGTATCAGAATCAATAGATCACAACAAAATACCAATTGTCAATCTATCCTCATATACCCTTAGCAACAAAGAATTGGATCTTCTCTCAAAAGGGTTGTTCTATGTTTCAACAACCAAGGCTGACCCATTTGACACTGAACTAGAGCTGCATAGATTCTTCAGGAATATACGTCTCAAACATTCTTTGAGATTTATTTACTTAAACAGCAGACAGATAGGAGTGGCACAGCAGGGAACAATGATGAGATACCTAATGTCAGTGGACTTAAAATTAAATCTATATTCATTCCACCCCAACATACTTGTCCGCCAGAGATTCTAGCTCGAGAATATAGCGACTAAACAAGTTCTGAGTGTGATTGCTAAAAAGAACCATAAACCAGAAATTCTCAACAGAGCTGAAAGAGAGAGATTTAAGAAAATGTATGATATACCTGAAATAACTATGAAACCAGCAGACAAGGGGGGGGGGGATTGTTATCCTTGAAACAACAGATATGAAGCTGAATGCATGTACCTTCTTGGTGATAGAAATGCATACAAGAAATTGTATTGGGATCCCACAACCAGATTGCAGGAAGAAATCAGAAGCCTGACAAACCATACCATAAGTGAGGAATGGATAAGTCAGGAAGAGGCTGTTTTCTCAATAAAGCATGGCCAACAAGTGTGGCCTGTTATATACTCCACAGGACAAAACCAAACCCCCAGGTAGACCTATCGTGTCTGTGATAGACTCATTGTTGGAACCACTGTCTATTCAGAAGTATTTCTTAAAACACTTTGTATTACAGATACCCTCCTACGTGAGGGACTCTTTGGACATGATTAGAATTACACAAGATATACATATCACCAATGAGGACATATTAGTCACGATGGATGTAGAATCCCTCTATACTGCCATACCCCACATGGACTGCCTAAATGTCTTGGCTGATTGCCTTGATAAACGCAACAGACCTTATCAGCCACCTACAGGATTTATCCTTGAATGCATCCGCCTTGCAATTACCAAAAATTGAAGATAGGTACATCCCCAACACATTGCCAGCACCTGATGGTCTGGCACAGATATATAGATCATGTGTTCATCATATGGAGAGGGTCGAGTGCTTCACTAGTGACTTTCCATGAATGGCTCAATACATGTGATGAGAACATCAGATTTACAATGGAATGGAGCCATAAGGCCATAAGAAAGTTAGCTTTCTGGATCTAATGATCAGAAAATCGATGGGCAAACTTGAAACAATTTTGTATAAAAAGCCCACAGACAAGAATTAACTATTATACTTTTCAAGTTTTCACCCTGCAGGCTTGCGTCAAAACCTGCCCTATGGTCTATTCTTGCGCATTCAACGGAATTGTACCGAGAAGGAGGAGTTTGTCAAACATGCTGATCAGTTGAAAACAAGATCATCCGAAAGAGGATATCTGAAAAATTAGTGAAAGACCAGCTGAAAAGAGCTATGAACACCAGCAGGGAGGTGTGCTTGACCCCCTTTGAATAGACCAGAAATGACAGGCTAGTATGTGTCACGTTGTTTAATCCTATACATTGTCAAATAAAATAAAGAAAATCATCAACAGGAATTGGAATTGGGTGATGCAACCGGGGTCCCTGTTCAAGAAACCAATGTTTTCCTGCAAAATGAGTCAGAATTGTAGACAAAAGCTGGTACACAACTACAGGGAGGCTTTGGAAGAACAGACAGTTCTCAATCAATGGGATTACCACCTATAACTGGCCACTACAAGTGTGGGAACTGTACCGCATGCCCACTGACCGAAACAAGACATGCATTTCAGAATGGGACTAAAAGTTAGAAACTCAAAAATCATACCAACTGTCTAACTAAGAATATGGTCTATATTATTAAATGTCCCTGGGATCTGATATATATTAGAAAAACTACCAGGGAGGTGAGACAATGGCTATCAGAACACATGTCTTGTATACAGAACAAAGTGGCGGACAAGCCTCTGTTGGAGAATTTTGTGCAGCAGAATCACAAAGACACAGACATGAGATGGCTTGTATTACAATCTATGAAACCACACAGAGGTAGAGATATGGGACCAAGACTGCATCGTATAGAGCTTGCTGGATATATACTCTAGATACTGTCCAGCTGGGTCTGAATGTCTCAGTAGAGTGGAACACCCGCATCACAAAAGGATGATCAGCCGAAAGAGGATAGTACCCAATGAGAAATATCCCACTGAGGGACGGTATTTTATGTCCCCAGGGGATGCAATTAATTGATTCATACGGATATGCAACCTCCGCATATTGGGCTACAAGGATGCAGACATGACCAAGATGGAGACATAGACACCATGGTGTACATCTAGGGGTTTTGGGTCCATGTACTCTGGAACTGTTCCAAAACAAGTATAATGGATGCCTACCCACACTAGTAGAATGTCATAATATGATTTCTGTCAGAGTATGATTTATGTCCTGTAGAACTATAGAGATGGCGTCATCACCATTACAACCAACTCTTTATGTGGAGGTATTTATGTGATTGACATAGATGCTCAAAGACTGATGAGCTAACAGTATGTGCTAAGTATGATGACCAGTACCTGCCAACACCGTTGCAGTGAGGATATCTGTAATGGATGCTTATTAAAATAATATGTCCTGATTTAAACACACAATTTGGGGTATTAACCACAAAACAGAGGAATGATTTATTTCTTTATCCACTGTATGGACATGTGGATGTTGGCGCCAACATGTGTTTGGCTAATGAAAGCATTTGAAACCACTAAGGTGGGAATGGGCCTGCTTAAATAAGAAGTGATACCTTTGACAAAATAGTGGGCAAAATTCAGTGGCGTGAAACTGTGGGAATATAAGAATTGCCAATGGATGATGTCCCCAGTCCTCTTTCTATTTTTGTGGTTGCAACCCAGAGAGTGGGTAGGTTGTAGTCCCATATCTATGCCTAATGTTTGAACATAGGAGGAAACTTTATAACTGGGTGATCACAGAAGCAGTCTGGAGCTGTTGTGATACACCATGAGATGCCTCGTATGATGTACTTGAGGAAACAAATGCATGAAGGTATGAAAATACCCCTAACGCTGGGCTCTGTATGTAACGTATAAACTCGGGGCCGGAGAGGGAGTTGTGGCGGAATTATTAACAACGCGAGTTGGGAGTCGCGTGTGCTGATAAGACTGGTATGAACTTTTTATATGCCAGCTCACATAACGTTTGGAGAGACGTATCGGTGGTTGTGGAGATCAATAACCCGGGATACGAATCACTGGGGGCAGAAATAAGAGCGGCACGGAATCCAGTTGGGCTTCTGACTTACAGCACCTAAAATAACAGCGTCCATTTTGTGGACTTAGATGACACTAAGATCAAGCCACTCCCATGCTTGGGGATAATATGCTACAGGCCTACCGGATACTCATGAGAGCTGCCTTTGATTTGCAGTTTATAAGCACATTGAGTGCTAGCAAAAGTAACAAAAGAAAAAAGAAAAAAAAAAGAAATCCAAGAGAGGAAGTGGACAAAGGAAGATAGCTTTATGAATAAAACCAAGCTAATCAAGAGGAATTGGGAAATGACCACCCTGAAAAGGGTGAGTGTGATATGTACAATACCTTGGTATTGGAAATGTGATAGTAAATAAATAGCAAATGGGCCTAATCAGCACAATTATATGGTTCTCTGTTTGTAGGAAATGCAAACCGAATGAAATCATATCTTACTTGAGTAGAATTAGTGTATTGATCTGCAGAAGAATTACAATTGGATATGAATTTGGCTTCTCATCACATAATTGTAAGTAAATATTCCAGCTACTACCTAGAATCTAGTACTATGTTTTTCGGTCGAGGTTGAATCTGACTAGGAACGAACGGGGGATTCCCGTTTTTTTTCATTTCACAGGACAAGACTGAACAGTCTATATTTAAGAACCTGAGGGGAATTGATCCCATAACATCTGCATAACCTCTGAATATTCTAACTACATGGAGAGTTACTTCTGTCACGATAAAAGTGTATTTAAATAAATGAGGATGACAAGAGATCAGAATAGGTTTTATAGATTTTATCATTATATGTTTTTCATAGATGGTGTGGCTCACTCCAGTCGTTTAGAGGCAAGAGACAAAGATATCTTCGCTTCATGCCCTGATGAAGATCTAAAGAACCGATGGCCGAGATTGTTAGTGCCCAGCATATATGACCGAAACACGTGTCAACCAGAACACTGTTTGCAATATTAACAGATATTGACACCTGTATTTAAGAAAGGGTTTGAATATTATGCTAAAGTGTTTGTTTTATAGATGGTGAAACATGAGGTCCCACCTACACAAAAAAGCTGAGAGTTGTGTATATGAGAGTGTGTGTTTGAATGCATAACTGGAGAACATAATTTTGAGCCAAAAGATGCATAAAAATGGTTTAGAAATTGTTTTAATGGCACTGAAATGTATTGTAGAATAACAGTGACAAACATATATATATTCAGTGAGAAAACTTTGCTAAAGGGACGTTATGGTTAAGTTGCGCTACTAAAAACTTATGAAATTCAGTGTAAAAAACTTTGTTAAAGGGATGTTATGGTTGAAAGTAAAACCGAAAAACCCCTGAAATTCGGCAGTTATGGTAAGATAAGCAACCATAACTCGCGCCACCGTGCACTGCTAACACTAACACCCAGGACATCAAAGATGACATCACAAATGTCATTGATGACATCACTGATGACATCACATGGCTGGCTCTCCTTTTTTTTCCTTTACTGACATATCTAAGCCACACAGTTTTCTTCAATAACAGTCAGGAAGTAAACATTGAAAAGGTACTATATTTGTAGACTTAGGGTCAAGTCAAATCATATGAAACATATACATAGCGGAAGACACAGGCTTGAAAGAGAGCAATCCTTTTTGTGCATGAAGATAATCATTAGGGTTATCAGCACTTTCTCATAGTTTTATCTTTATTACTCTACCTTCTGTGTATATGCTCATATTTGTATACATTATACTCACTCTCCTTTCCTTTGGGTGCAGTCACATCATGTGATACACATACATATGTTAAGTAGCAGCTTTGAAACAGAGCAATAGTTTCTCTGCATAAAGACAATCAGTTAGGTTATGAACTCTTTCTGCTACTACTTCTGCTTTTTTGTTTACTTCACTGTCCCTGAATATACTCATATTTGTATGTGTTGTTGTCTCTTTGTGTTTTGTCTGTAATAATTATGTATTAAGTGGGTTTTATTATCTACTTATTACATGTTTCACAGTACGCAAAACTGTAATAAGAAAGCAGTTATCATTTCACTATTCAACATGGCAAGATTATGAATATGGCACCTTCATCATGTATGCTGCACACACTGCCTATGTTTCTGCATGAGTAGCTTAGTACACTGAATAGAACTACAGAATAGAATGCTATTTATATCAATGCATTGCTTAATGCACTAATTAGCTCATGATATTTATCCCAATGATCCTTGACAGTTTTTGGTCAACATTGTAAGAATCCCTTGTACAGAGTTTTTATGAAAAGTAAATGCACATGTGATGTCATCAGTAATGCCATCAATGACATTTGTGATGTCATCTTTGATGTCCTGGGTGTTAGTGTTAGCAGTGCACGGTGGCGCGAGTTATGGTTGCTTATCTTACCATAACTGCCGAATTTCAGGGGTTTTTTGGTTTTACTTTGAACCATAACGTCCCTTTAACAAAGTTTTTTTCACTGAATTTCATAAGTTTTTAGTAGCGTAACTTAACCATAACGTCCCTTTAACAATGTTTTTTCACTGAATTTCATAGGTTTTTAGTAGCGCAACTTAACCATAACGTCCCTTTAACAAAGTTTTTTCAGTGAATTTCATAGGTTTTTAGTAGCACAACTTAACCATAATATCCCTGACTTCATATACATGTAACATAGAACATACAACATAGAACATACTGAACCCCCACGTAGTGATTTTGATGTCCGCGGACTACAGCCATGTTTCTTACTTTACTCCTAAAATCTTCACATAACCTTCTCCAAAGCAACCCTTACATTCCAAAATAGAAAGGCATTTCCCACAAAAGATAAAGAGATGCCATCTTCTTTAAAATTAACATTATTACTGGCATCAATATTTTCATTAATACAGAAGAACATACCAGCTCTAAGCATGAAGGCACACATGCCTCGGTTGATGACATACCTAGCAATGTTTTGCTGAGGACAAAAAACTGAACTATTGTCCCATATTGCCCTAGGTAGTAATCCAGAAAAAATTACTTTCACATTTGGGTGGATCTTCATTACGGCTTGAACCAAGCGTTCCAAATCAGTCAACAAAGTAGGGGCACTGACGTTGCCTAAATGGAAAGCACCATAGTGCAAAACTACCACATGCAGACTGTTCATCGTGGCAAAATCCTCACAAACTTGTACAATTCCCTGTACATTGCAATCAGGCACAGTGCTCCACACCACCTCCACTCCTTTCACATCAAAGTTCTTTTCAACATGCCTGCATCAAGCGTACTGTTGTAAGCCATGCACAAACATATCTCCAAGCACCAACACCCTGACTTTCTCTACTTCTGCCATCTTTACCACATACAGTCTCTTTCAACACAAATCCACAACCTCGACATCTGATTGGCTAATCCGTGCAGTCTTCTTTCCATGTTGGATTTGCTGGAAAACCCCGGATGTAGCACGCCCTGTCCAAGGATAGCCGCGGTGTCCGCTGACTGCGTAACTCTTTGACACCCCTTCTACCATTTCCACTTTACTCTCTGTGCCATTCCCTCATTGCATACAGCTAAGCAGTCACACAATACCAAGAACGTCCTCAGAACACCCCCATTTTGTTTATTTTCGAACACTTCAGGACAATTATCATTTCATTATTCAACATATTAACATTACAAATATTATACTTTCATCTTGTACGCTGCACACAATGCTATGTTTCTCCATTAGTAGCTCAGTATACTAGATAGAACCCCATAATACAATGCTATTTATATCAATGCATCATTCAAAGAACTAATTACGGTATGATATTTATTGCAATGATCCTTGACACTTTTTTTGCAACATTATAATAAAAATCCCTGGTACACAAATTTCATGAAAAGTAAATTCACATGTGATGTCATCAGTGATGTCATCAATGATATTTGCAATGTCATCTTTGGTGAGTGGGGCGGTAAATCCCCATTTTCCCATTTTCCCTTCCCCATTCCCATTTTTGCCCCATAGGGCATAATGGGAGTGGGGAAGGCGCTAATTACGCCACCGTAAATTACGGTGGCGTAATTAGCATCATGGCAGGTTAGCGCCATGGATTTTAACGGCTGCTAAGAGCAGCCGTTAAAATCAGAATAGGCATTAAGGGTTAGCGACGGCGTTAACCCTTAACGCCTGGGTCGTAACGAGGCCTGTAGTGTAAACAGCAAGTTCTCACAGGTGGCTTTACACAGAATGTTGCAAAGTAAGCATTTATGCTTTTTCACAGTGAAGGTAAGCTGCTTCCATTTTTTTCTCGCGGCCCGGAGAGGCCCACGACTCCCAGTATAAGGTTCTTTTTTTTTTTTACCTTGACAGACGGAGAGTGTGCTGAAAGACTTCTTTTGAAGAAGTGTAGCAAAAACGTAAGACACGATAAAGATGAAATTTCTGAAACGAATCCACTTTTGTATATTATATCACTTTGAGAAAGATCGTTGGCACACGCGGAGTCATATTTTGGGACTGCGCTACACTTGGACAATGGAAAATGCAATTATAATGTAAGTAACCCTTTAGATTATTTTATACAGGAATATAATAACAATAGCGTGGCATTAAAGCCCGGGACAAGTTGTACTTGTTCGTTCAATGTGACATATTGTTTTCTACCGTGCACTATCACCGCCGAATTGATCCCCTGTCGTTTAGAGGGCTCTGAAAAAGGCAGACGACACAGGGTGAGTTAATAGAAATAATTTTACCGGTCTGTAGCCAGTCAAGTGCTCTACTCGCTGAGCCACTTCACTGTAGCTGGTCAAGTGGCACAGCGAGTAGAGCGCTCGCTTTGACATCCGTGCACAGCTTGCTAATGCAGGTTTGAATCCCGGCACAGCCAAACTCAGCCTTTCATCCTTCCGTGGTTGATAAATGAGCACCACACACTGTGGCTAATAATAAGCAGCGCTGAGATACCTGATGGTTCTTAGTGCTACATAAATGCGAAAATATTATTATTTTATTATTAACATACTCTGTTCCACTATCTTCGCTAGCAAATAGCTTCACGCCCTAATAAATAAAATGAATATTTTTAATAAAGATCGGCTGGTGAGACTAATTTATGTTTTTTAAAACAGGTATGTTGCCCCATTTTGCCAATGTCACGATTTTCAGACTCCAGCGGATGGATTTTTCAACTGCCAGTTGCAGCTCCATGTAAGCAACTTCATGACCCTCACCATTTTATGGGACAATCGCCAAGGACCAATATGCCCTTACGCAGTACTAGCGGCTAGAAGCAACATACCAACCATTATGGTGGTCTAATGCCTCGTTGTTGGACCAACCTTCCGATTATCAGTGCGACCATTTACTGCTTTTATCATAAACCAACAGCCTATCTACCGCAAAGGAACAGCGCGTGGCTCAAAATAAACTTTTGCTGATCGACAGCAGAGACAATTGCAAATCGCTGAATATCCACTAAACATTTCATGTGAAATAAATGTACTTTACCAAATGTACAATCCTGCTGTTTACTTTTAAACTACAGTTTCATATTCCGAATTGTGGCGCACTGTGTTCTAAGCTGATCTAACACCATCTGTACCGTAAAGGAACATCGCGTGGCTCAACATGAACTTTTGCAGATCGACAACAAAGACAATTGCAAATCGCTGAATAATCTCTAAACATTTGATGTCAAATAAATGTACTTTACAAAATTTACAATCTTGCTGTTTGCTTTTAAATCACAGTTTCATATTCCGAATTGTGGGGCGCTGTGTTGTGACATAATGTGTGTTGTCTTCCGGGTTCTGTGTAAAGCCGCGTAGGACTGGAGACGACTTGGCGCGTTTGATGACGCACCCTGTAAATTCACAGAGAGAGGCGGGGAATATGAATGCTTTCATAATGTCAGGCTTAGCGGCCGGAGATATGATTTAGTGTCGCAAAAGCAAGTCAGCCAGGTCAATAGCGCCAGTCATAGGATTATCACATAATGTCGGCGCACACCAGCCTGATTTATCGTTTCTTTAGTGGACAAAAAGTCGGGTGAGGCCCATAGGACATTGTACTATCAGCGGACAAAAGGAGGGTTCATAGAACACTTTCAACCTGACAACGAACAATACAAACAACGTTCTCAGAACACCCCCATTTTGTGTAATTGCAAGCATTTCGGGACACCGCGAGTGTTCTTAGAACACATTCAACTTGACAAATTACAATATGGACAGCGTCCTCAGGACACCCCCAGTTTGTGTATTTAGGAACATTTAAATACACCGCAAGTGTTTTTAGCTCAATTTTACCTTCCTTGCGAACAAAAAGGACACATACTCCGTCCTCTGAACACCCCACCATTTAGCTTATGTACAAAATTTCAGAACAGCCGTGTTCTCCGCGGACAAATCAAACACAACAAAAGCGTATAGCACATAAAAAAACAAAACATTGAACCTATCTCATACTCCCCCACCCTCCCCAAACACTCTTACACACCAACACACTCCACTAAATACAATTTATAATCCAAGTTTCACAGCACTGTACGCGGTCGACGGCGAATACAAGATGGCGGGCGCCACAGAAAATCTGATGCGCTCCACGCCCCATGCCGTCCAATCAGCGAACACGTCGCATGTCCGCGGACATGACGCAAGCCCATGGGCCAATCGGGCTGCTGTCCGCGGAGCGAACAGGGAAGTCCGTCCGCAAAGCGAACACAGATATCACTAATTTTTTTGCCTTACATTTTGGTCATTTTTTAAAAAACTACTGGACGGATTTACACTAAATTTGCAAAAGCACGCTTTCGGACCAGGCCGCCGCTCCTGCCGCAAATCTGGTGTAAATCCGTCCAACGGTTCGGGCTGTAGTCGTGCGCAAAGTTTTTTCCCATTATGTCTATAGGAAAAAACAAAAGTTTTGGGACCCCCCCTATAACTTTGCCCCCCCTTAACCAAACCTCTCCAAACTTTGCAAAAACATTCAGACTGGGCCGTATACCTTTTCTGCAAAGTTTGGTGAGGATTCGTCTAGAGGGGGCGAAGTTATAAGCCACCCAAAAAGTGCTCTTCCTATGGAAACACCAACTTAACCATTACTACATGGATGCTACTGCGTCCATGTGATATACATATATATATATATATATATATATATATATATATATATATATATATATATATATATATATATATATATATGTAAAGAAAACGCACAAGCCCCCATGCAAAAAGTATTCCAGCACACAAGACTTAAGCTATTCTAAAAAGTCTTGTGTGCTGGAATACTTTTTGCATATGCCTGCTTGGCGGTTTTTTGAGTGTTACAACCGTGCAGGGGCTTGTGCGTTTTCTTTATATATACGAATTTGGCTAAATTCGTTTTTCCAGCACCAGCCACTAAATGAGGGAGAGCGCCATTTTTTAGCTAAATTGGTTTATCTATATATATATATATATATATATATATATATATATATATATATATATATATATATTGTACTGATGAAATAAAATTGTGTGAAAATAAGAATAGAATTAGTGAATTGTTTCATCCTCAATCTACTGGTCCATTGTGTTATATTCCCTGAGTACCCCTGTCTGGCAGAGGGCTTTGGAAAGTACTGCATTCTAAACAGGGTCCATATTCATTCTTCTTCCGTTAAGATTCCAAAATGAATCACAGCAAGTGTGGGAGACCACTTCCTTATAAGAGTAAAAGGCCACAGAGGATTTGCTAAAAGCAAGTCTGCTGTAAGTGGTCCATCCAATGTCAAGGTATTAAGAAACGTTTGCCTTCATTCATCATATCGATAGTGCTTTGGTCTGCAGGAAGTGAACGAGACAGGAAGGAAAGAGAAGCCACCCAAAACCAAGATGGAGGAACCCTTCCTCCAGTCAGTTCTGGTCTGTCTGTCTGTTCTAACTCTGCCCCTATGCAAGCATTCAGCTTGAAAAGCCCTTTGGTATGTAACACTGCGGTGGAAGGCTGCTACTTTTGCTATGGATGTGCCTCTTTAAAGCATGGGTCAACCTCCCAAGATATCAAAAGAGACACAGTTCTCTGCCTCTATGTCTTGCTGGCTGAACAGAGCCAGGCCGTCTGGCTTGAATCCAAATAGCCTGTCCATAGCTGGCCTGAGCCCGCAAGGTTGTCAAGAGAATGATACACGCCTGATGTGGCTTATATAATTGTCTAAACTATCAGCCACCATACTAAAACCCAGGTATGGCTTATTATTAGAGATTACCCTGCTATCAGATCATTCTTCAGAATTGGGATGCTTTTGGACTAGAGATGCAAATTTAAATGAATCTTTCTGTCTTCAATTACTTTTCTATCATAGCAACTGTCATAGCAACCGCCAAACAGGGCAGCTGTGGCATTTAAATCTACCCTGTTACATTAAAGAGCAGGAACTGCAGATGGGGAGACTGATGCAGCAGTGCACAGTAGTGCACAGGCATTCACTATGATTTTGCTATGGAGCTTCCTGAAAGTAGGGTCTGATTGGCAGACCATGCTTTCTGAGATGGATCACCTGCATCATTGTATAAATAATACATATTTAAAAGCCAGGGCTTCTACACCCTTGTCAGATGGCAATCCTTCACATTGTACACGTGGTAATCTCCCTGCACATCCTGCTGCATAACACACTGTTGGCAACCTTTGGCTAACCTTAATCCATTACCTAATGTTCTCTAATGGCATGCTGTGGTCTTCTATGATGCCAGGTAACCATGGCGGAATCATGCATAGGTGGGCTATCCTACCTCTTATTATTTGAAATGATGTCACTCCAGTTACAGTATATGGTGTCAGTCTATATAGAGACACAGCTTGCAAAGCAATGTCATTGCTGACATTGTGTAATAACTGCTGCCAACTGAAAACGGACGCTGATGTACCTTTTCACACACTCCACCTTCCCAAGATGTTGCAGTCTTAGGAGTTTTACCGTTCTATGTCAATAACTCAACACCTTTGTACATGACAGTTCTTTGGGAAACCTTCCCTTTTCAATATGTTGTTTAGAACTAGAATAGTCTCCCTTGAGGAAATATCCAAAACAATATGCAACTCTGTATATTTAGACAAGAAACCCACTAGCACAACACCATCTTGACTGTATGTTTCCAACGTCTCTAGTTGTCTTATTAAGACTTACTGTGTGTTGTGCAAAGGACTATCTCTGCGTTCCATACTCTGCAAAGGGGCTTGTCTGGTGTGCAGTCCATTGTTGCCAACAGCTGTTAAAAGCAAGATCCATGTCATTGTCCATCTGAGGCCATCTGTAAACTTCCCTTTACTCCATGTTTTGTGAATGCAGCTCCTAAATGCCCTTTGTGAGCATTAGAAAATACACCTGGCTGTTAAATGTTAAATGTTAAATGTTAAAGGTATTTGTACCGCGCATCGTCACCAACGGAATTGGTCCCCAATCAGCTCTACATGGGGCAACTTGCTTGTATGCCGCAGTCAGACGGGAATACCTCTCTCCTATGGCCACCATTCTTCGGCATGTCAAAATGCATTCAACCTTAATAGAATCAGCACCCCTAACCCATTGGTGTATGCCAACTACTTGTACCCTAGTATATCTACGCCCTATTCTCCCTGAACATCGCCAACCACCTTGCCTTACACACACAACCCAGCACACAGAACCACCCCATGCCTTGCCACCACGTCATTATTACTGAAGATATGGCAAAGCTCACTTCTTGCTGTGTGGTGTAATTTATCAGATTCTGTGCTCTACCACTCAGGTAAACATATACCCATGTGTCTATACCCAGTGTAACCTGAATGCCATAAGGGCATTCAGGATCTGGGTTACTTCTGGCTTGTTCCTATCAACACCACAGGTTTGGCATCTGCCCCTCATTCTAGCTCACCAACAGTACACAGCCCCCCTTCTCTTAAATGGCCAAGCACATTGAGATGACAAAAATGCCAGAAGAGTGCTATAAAAGGCAGATTTACATACGATTGCATTACTTAAGATTTATCGAAGTAGCCCGAGGGTCGTACCTGGAGTTATGGGCCCTGAAGACTCAGTTAAAGGCCTGAGCACAGCAGGGGAGTTTAACAAGGTATTCCGGGACTATTGTTCACAGTATGGCATGAGGGTGTGGTCTATAAAGCTATTATAACCCGTTAAAGCAGTAACAGGGGTACAACAAAATGTGCCTGGAGTTGTTGCAGGGATTTGGCTAGTCAACCACATCCTGTGTTAAGGAGGGAGGGGCAGGGATACAACTGAAGCCGGCACGCCTCTGCTAGGTGCGGCCCTGCATGGTGGGTGAGTGGTGGTGTGGCATTTGAAAGTCATGATAGAGTTTTTGCCTTCTTGCATTAATATGTGAAAATAAGGATTGCTCATTTACAATTTGTGAATACACCTAGATTGTTGAAATGGAGAATGAGCTCCGAAATCCAGGAAATGGCATAGGGGTCATTGACAAGTCTCTATTCAAGTTCTGGCATTCTAGACGTCCCCCGCCACCCCTGCTTTCTTTAGTCTATTTTCTTTTACCAAGAATGTCAATAGCGTGGCAGCCACATCTTCTTGGCAGTTCATGCCGCATTACACCACAAAACACGTTTAAAAAGGTTGCATGTGCTAATTTGCACTCGGTTGCGATGACCCATATGTATTTTACAGGCCGTACACGAACACAATCTTCTTCGAACAAGTCTCTTTTCCCAGAAATCTCTTTGGATTCTGCTTTCCTATATATTGGTTTCTACTGGGAAAGAATACCCACTGCCCACAGAAAGTATACTGAAGTGGCCCAACTGTTTACAAGGCCAAACGGACAGTGGCATAGAGAGGCTAAGACTCCTGTAGGTGGTGCAAGTGTCTTCACTGACCCGGTGATTGTCTTTTAAACATGCAAATTTCAGCCATTGGAGCACCTAACTCATCTTAATTCATTTAATTCAAATAAAATAAAAACTAGTCAAATCACGTATTCCATTGCTTTTGTCTTTGTGATGTTATCGCGTGGCTTTCAGCATGTCATTCGAAGCACAAGCTGTCTCCATTGTTGTGGCAGGTTTTAAGGCAGTACAGCACATTAGATGTTTCCCTATTGATCATACAGCGTTTTTCTGCCAGAATGGGGAAAGGCAGAGAGCCCATCTCCAGGCGTGCTGACTGAAACCTGCTGACTACACTGCGCCGCTGGAAATAATGCGAAATTAGCTGCTGCTGTCAGGAAGGTTGCAGCTCTGTCAATAAATATGTCTGGCTCAGCCTAACGCCCGTGGCTACTTTACTGAAATCACATTGTTAGCCGAATGATTTCCAGTGGCATGTAATTTTATTTTTGCGGTTTCGAGCGCTTTATCAATGTTAGTGACACACTCCCGCTTTATGATGCCTGCAGTTTTCTTCAAAAAAAGCCATTGGTAATCTATATCTGTCTATATGTCCATCTATGGATGTATCACAGGTCGGAGCCCTGTAGTTATGGTTAAGTTGCTCAACCTATAGGAAGAGCACTTTTTGAGCAGCTTATAACTTGGGCCCGACTGGACTAATCTTCACCACACTTTGCAAAAACAGTATATGGCCCCTCGGATTGTTTTTGCAAAGTTTGGTAAGGTTTCGTCCAGGGGGGGCAAAGTTATAGGTGGGGTCCCAAAATGCGTGATTTTCCACATAGACGCAATGGGAAAAAAAGGTGCTCAGGCCTACAGCCCAAATCGCTGTACGCGTTTTCATCAAATTTGTGGCAGGAGTGGCGGCTTAGCCCCGAAAGCATGCTTTTGTTCATTTTGTTTAAATCCGTCCAGTAGTTTTAAAAAAAATGGCTGAAAAGTAGGTCAAATAAAATTGTGATATCTGGGTCCGGTCTACAGACTCACTTCCCTGTTCGGTCAAGTTACTGTCGTGACGTCAGTGGACATGTACCCGCTGATTGGTTGGCAAAAAAACATGAGCTGCGTCAGATATTTTGAAACAGCCGCCATTTGGATTCACAAACAGAGCCCATATTCCACAGACATTGCGGTAAAAACATATTAAAAAACACAGCATTGCACTTGCCAAACTAATGAAACAATCTCTGGGCAGTTAAGGGGTGATGAGGATAAGATGAGATATGGCCATAAAAAGCCCCAAACAGGTTGTTTTCCACCTTCGAAGTTTGCAGACAGTTTGAGGACAGTCCTGTGATGTCCACAAACATCTCAGATGTTCGGGGGCTTCCATACATATTTTTGCATTACAGGGTTAGTGAAAATCAGCTTTTGGATGGCCTATAACATTGGCGTCACCAAATGTAACTGCATGAATCTTTGTGATATTATTCATCTGACCTTGAATGGTTCTACAAAGTTTGGTGCTGTTTTGCCAAGAGGGCAGAAAACTATAGGGGGTCCCAACATATTTGAAGGCTTTTAAATTTGGTGCCATTTCATGAATCTGCACAAACGTTTGCAAGAAGATTTAAGATCCAGATTTGAATGTGTTTGCCAAGTGTGTTGGGATTTTGTGAAGAGGGGGCAAAATTAGAGGGTGGTTTGAAAATTATTAGATTGCTTATAACTTTGTTGTTGTTTGACAAATGTGTACAGAAGATGTAAGAATGATTATAGACCCAACTTTGAATGTTTGTGCAAAGTCTGAATGGATTTTGTCAAGTGGGAACTAAATTATATGACTATTTAATGTATGTACATTTTGACACTTTTCAAAAAATAAAACATGGACGGATTTGCAGCAAAGTTGGGGATTGGCAAAAACCTGGCAGCATGGTTTTGCGAATGTGTCCTTGTTTTATTTTTTGAACAGTGTCATAATGTAAGTACAAAATAAAGTTTTATAATTTTGGTGACTGAGGTATAGGCCGTGGCCATGGGCAGTGGCTAGATTTTACAACTCATGGACTGTGGCCATGGGCAGTGGCCAGATTGTCCGAGTCATGGCGTTCCATGACTCAGACAATATGGCTACAGGCCATGAACATGAGAGACTGGCACAGAGGTTAAAGTGAGCATGGCCACCAGGCAATGGCTATGTGGTAAAGTTTTTCAAAATTGGGATAGGTTGAATGGAAATTTTCTTTTGCCTGTAGCTACCTATGGCTACAGCTCAAAGTGCTGCACTGGATTGCATCAATAGATTGCAGTGACTACCGCTGAATACACTTCCAGACAATGCTAATCAGCAGATAATTACAGAGGACGCTCAACCAGGTGCCGACATGGTCACCAGGCCACCCCTTCAAATCATTAACCACCTTTATTTGCGACCATACCGGGACAAGATATTGCATTGCATGCTAGACTCATTTCTACAACCTCGCAGCAATGACTGCCCCACAATCCACACACATTGAGAAAGACCGTAGAGAGACCAAACATGTTTTGGCTGACTTCTAACAATAAATATAGCACCAGGTTTTCAAGACTGCTTTATTACGACAATAGATACTGATTGAATAACCCTGTGCTAAACTGAACAGGGCTCACTCTCCTATTCAAAACCTAACACTTGAAGAACAAAGGGCACCTTCACAAAAGAACCTCATCACTAGCAGTAGGGCAATCCATTCAAGGTACTAGATGAAGCGCAGTGATCGACATATTGTACTACTCTGCAATTACTTCATAATTGTATACTCCATTTATTGGGGCATGCACCATGGTGGAAAGCCTAGGTTTGAATGAAAAAAAATATTTTGCTTTTGGCTACATCCTAAAGTGCTGAATGAATTACAACAAATCTATGTGAGCAGTATCAGTGGGGACCCGAAAGCATGCTTTTGAAAATCTGTTTTGTGTTTTATTTTTCCAAAGTGTCCGGAAAGAACAAATGCGTTCTCTGATTTATTTATTGGGGCATGCAGCATTTTCAGCCAATCAAGGGTATTTCAAGTCTCCCACCTAGGCATCCCTTGGCATTTTCCTCATGGGCTTCCATGAGAAGTTGTCTATCCGTACTGCCCCTTTTATTTATGGGGTTCATTCACTGTAGAATGCATATGCACATTTATAGGAGCACTATGTATAATTTGTTGGTATATGTATGGGAAATGTAGATGCAAAAGATTTGTAGAACATTGTTAAGTGGCAGTTGGTAGGTGGAAGTTTAATATGTTGATAGGCTTTATGTAGAGATTTTT
Organism: Ambystoma mexicanum; assembly: GCF_040938575.1. Classification (NCBI taxonomy): domain Eukaryota; kingdom Metazoa; phylum Chordata; class Amphibia; order Caudata; family Ambystomatidae; genus Ambystoma; species Ambystoma mexicanum. The sequence goes on along the minus strand of NC_090930.1, from coordinate 1,249,384,928 downwards.
AAGTGATTGGTGAATATATGTGTGAATGGTTTAAAGCAGGCAATGAGGGAGTGTTACACACATAAAAGTAAAAAGATTGGAAGGGCTGTCTTGTGTGATGGTGTGCATGTGCAATACAGGTTTTCTAATAAGGCATGGGCTAGACTGAGGAATGCAGAGACTGGATAGTTATAAAGGGCAATGGATTGTGGTGTTTATTGTATACTAGAGATAATATATTCAAACAGAAAATTGTTTATGTTCATTTTTCTTTTATACTATAGAATTGTCCATTAATTCCATTAGCATAGTAGAAAATGCTAATGGGAATGTTGGAGAATCTTATTGAATCTAAACACTTCACTGAAAATGGAAAGTAGATGGATTCTATCAGCTTATTTGTTTAGTTCTATTTTTTAACTGTGAAATGTGGTTTCTAAAGGAACCTTTTGTTAATGTTTTTTTTTCTGTTTTTGCAGGAGAGGCCAGAAAGTGAGGTGGAGAGGGAATTGAGGGAAGGGAAACCAATCACAAATATGGAGGGGCAGGTGGAGGGGCAGGTGGACAGGGGAAGATGGTGTGCATGTGTTACATCTAAGGTAGGGGCCAGCCGTAATTAGCACCTTCCCCATTCCCATTATTCCCTATGGGGGCAAAAATGGGAATGAGGAAGGGCAAATGGTGAATGGGGAATTACCGCCCCACTCACCTTGGAATGGGGCGGTAATTCCGCCATCCACCATGGCAGAATCATAACCTTAGCGGCATGGACCATGGTGCTAATAGCACCATGGTCCTCCGCCAAGGTTGTAATGAGGGCCAGAGACTTTTCTTCTGAACATCTGTGAAGATCTGCTCTCTAACCTTGACTGTAACATTCCCTCTGTCCTCATCATACTCGATCTCTCTTCTGCCTTCGACACGGTCAACCATGCCATTCTGTTCAACCGTCTCCGTGACAACTTGGGTATCATCATTCAGGCTCTGGCCTGGCTGACCTGTTTACTCTCTAATACACCCACCCAGGCCCAACTTGGGTCCTTCCTTTCATCTATCTCCCTTTCTACCTGCGGTGTTCCCCAGGGGTCTAACCTCTCACCCTGGCTTTTCAACCAATACTTGGCAACTCTCGCCCACCACATTGCCATTTTCTGCTCCAATTTCCAGTGCTTTGGCTTCCCTTGGCCACCTCTTCTCCTTCTCTCATCTCTGATTGACTATCTGACATTCAGGTTTGATGCGCTGCCAATGATCTCTTCCTGAATTTCAGCAAGACGGAGATCCTCCTCATCGGCACACCTTCACCATCCTTTCCTCTCGCTCTCTGGCTGGCTCCCTTGGCCCTCCTCCTACCCCCACCTAAGAGGCTATGAACCTCGGGGTCATCTTTGATTCCATGCTTTCCTTCTTTGCCCACATCTCTGATGTCTCTAAAAAGTCAAACTTCCTACTGCACCTCCTCAGAGGTACTGTGACTTTCCTCTCCTTCCCCCAGAAGCTCATTGTCTCTCGAGCCCTGGTTCTCTCTACGTTGGACTATTGTAACAGCCTCTTTCTAAATCTACCTGCCTCTACTCTCCGCGCTTTGCAACTCATCCAGAACAGGACTGCAAGACTTATTCTTGGCCTCAAGCCCTGGGATCTTATCTCTCCAGCCCTGAAATCTCTCCAATACTTTCTGGGGCCTGGGTCCAAAATACCTTCAGCTGCCCCTCTGTAAATACCTCCCCTCTCAAGCTCTTCACTCCACCTCTTCTAACTCCCTCAGGGTCAGTCATTTTTCAAAGAAACAAGCTGGGGGTAGATCTCCCCATCTGGAGCAGCCTCCCTGCCACTCTGAAACTTGAGGCAAACCATCTCTGGTGGTTCCAGAAGCACATCAAGACCTTCCTCTTTGCTTCTTCCTTTGCCCCTCTCCTCCCCTTCTTATCTTCTCTCTCTTGGCACTGTGCACCAGGCCTACCCTCTGACTTCCGGGCCCAGGTACCTGCTCACTCTGCCACCCACACGCACTGCCTCCTGGCAATCCCTTGCACTGGAGTCTGTATCTTTAACCATACAGTCCCTCCTTTTTTCCCTGCACTTATCAGACATACCCTGTCTGCTGCCTTAAACCCAGCACTTGCCACTGACTGTCTGCACTACCACTGTTTGTTGCCTTTTATTATTTATTTAATTAATTATTTATGTATCTGTTTTTCCTTTTCTCCGCACTTTCCACTTCTCCCCATTTCCACATTTTTTTCCCTTTTCCCTCTCCCATGCACTTTTGTGTTCTCAATATCACTGTGCCTAGTAATATTGTTGCTTGTGTTCTCCCTTGTTCCTCTGCCTTGCCTTGTCGCACTCTGAAACACTTGTGTTCTAGCGCTACAAATAAAATATCAATACAATAGTTCAAAGCCATGCCTAGTAGCCCATCACTGTTTTAAAATGTACAGTGGGCAATGTTGAAAGCTGTAGTCAATGGCCATGGCTAAGCGTAATAGCTAGTGTCCATTAACATGTAAGAATATACAGTCAGCACAGCCAAAGGTTCTGACCACTGGCTAGTATTGTGTTGAACACCATGGCTAGTGGCTGGTTAGTGTACATAATATACAGTGGGCAGGGCCGAAGGCCCTAGCTAGTGGCAGGTTTGTGTTGTATAATACACAGTGGGCACAGCCAAAGTCCATTGCTTATTGCATTGTATTATTTTACAATATACAGTGGACATGGCCAAAAGATGTACAGACTACTCAAGGTCAAGGGACATGGCTAGTGGCCCATTGATAATTTAGAATATGTAATGGGCACATCCAAAGATTGTGGCCACTGGCTAGTATTGTGCTAAAGTCCATGCCTAGTGCCTGATCAGTGTATATAATATAGAGTGGAAATGGTTGAAAGCTGTATCCACTGGTAAAGGTCAACATCTATGGTTGGCAGCCTGTTAGTGTTTTAAAATATTCAGTGCACATGGGTGAAAGTTGTGACCACTGTCCATAACTGAATGCCATGAATAGTACCGATCTATGTGTTAAACTATACTTGGCCATGGACACTGACCATGGCTAAAGGCCATGCTTAATGCCAGTACCTTTTGTAATGTAATTAGTGATGTCATCAGTGATGTGATCTGAGAAGTCATCAGTGTGGTCATAGGGTGCGCAACAGGGGGTGTGCGCAACAGGTTGCGTGAAGTTAAGGTGGCTTTAGCTGAATTTCAGGGATTTTGTTGGGTTAAGTTCTTACTTTAACGTTCCTGCAACTAAAGGTTTTTCCTTGAATATTACGCGGCCCACAGTAGCGGGCTTGTAGTTATGTTAAGTTGCTCAACCGATTGGAAGACCACTTTTTCAGCAGCTTATTACTTTGTTCGCCATGGACACATTTTGATAAATCTTTGCCAAAAAAGTATATGGGGTCAGCTGAATTATTAAGGGAAAGTTGTGTAAGGTTTAGTTGAGGGGGGGCAAAGTTATAGGGGGGTCCACATTTTTTTTTCCATAGACTGAATGGGCCAAAACTTTGCGCATGGCTACAGGCCAAACGGCTGGACGGATTTTGACCAAATTTGCAGCAGGAGCAGGGGCTTGGTTCCGAAAGCATGCTTTTGTGTGTTTGGTGGAAATCTGACCAGTACTATTGTTGAAAAGAGCTAAGAAATGTAAGTCTAAAAAGATTTGCGATATCTGGCTCTGCTCCGCAGACCCATTTCCCTGTTCACTCCATGGACAAAAGTCTGATTGGCTTGCAGTATGCCGTGATGTCAGCGAGCATAGGATGCAGCTGGTCGTTGGCTGGAGGGAAGCGTGCTGTGCGTCAACATTTTTGAGAAACGCCGCCATGCTGTATCGGAGTACAGTGCGGTGCCGAAAGGGCACAGCAAACATATTTTACACCATGTGGAGGTGGGAAGAAGGGATGGAAAGGGTGGGGGAGTGAGAAGTGGTTCATGGGATATATCTCATTAGGTGGAACAAGACGGTGGTGTGCCTGTAGAATCTGTGTGTACTGTGGCAATTTGCGGGTACCTCAAGAGGCGAATACCTTGTGTAGTGAATGCAGGCAGCCTTCATTACGCCATGATAGCTCATGCGGCGACCTCTTTCCATGGTGACTCGTGGCAGTTGAATTGCAGAAGTGGAGTTCATTGCACATGATGTAAACATTGTGTATACAAATTGTTAGTTTAACAATTGTTTGAATTACAATTGACCTTTTCACAATTGACCAAATTGTGAAGGTCAATTGTAACATATATGCGGAAGGAAACCCCCTGCAACCCCCACCCAATGCAAACCCCCCCAAAACCCCATATATATATATATATATATATATATATATATATATATATATATATATATATATATATATATATTATACAGCCACGTTAGTGGAGGGGTAGTTATGGTTAAGTTGCTATTCCCATAGGAAAAGCACTTTTTGGGTGGCTTATAACTTCGCTCCCCCTGGATGTATCCACACCAACTTGCAAAACAACGTATATGGCCCACTCTGAATGGTTTTGCAAAGTTTGGTGAGGTTTGGTTCAGGGGGGCAAAGTTATAGGGGGGTCCCAAAACTTCTTTTTTTCCCATAGACTGAATGGGGAAAATACTTTTCTCATGCCTACAGCCCAAATCGCTGGACGGATTTTCACCAAATTTGTGGCAGGCGCAGTGGCTTGGTCCCGAAAGCGTGCTGTAAATTTGGTGAAAATCCGTCCAGTAGCGTTTTTAAAATATGACCAAAAAGTAGGTCACAAAAAAAATAGTGATATCTATGTCCGCTCTGCGGAAACATTTCCCTGTTCGCTCCGCAGACAGTGGACCTCATTACAACCCAGGCGGTAAGTTCCCTACTTTACCACCATGGTGTAAACTCCGTTTACACCATGGTGGATGGCGGCTTTATCGCCCCGTTCCAAGGTGAGTGGGGCGGTAAATCCCTATTCCCCATTTACCCTTCCCCATTCCCATTTTTGCCCCATAGGGCATAATGGGAGTGGGGAAGGCACTAATTACGGCACCGTAAATTACGGTGCCGTAATTAGCACCAAGGCGGGTTAGCGCCTTGCATTTTAACGCCTGCTAAAAGCAGGCGTTAAAATGGTAATCAGGCGTTAAGGGTTAACGGCGCCGACGGCGCCGTTAAACCCTTAACGCCTGGGTTGTAATGAGGCCCAGTGTCCTGATTGGCTAATCGACTTGTGTCATGTCCGCGGACATGTGACGTGTTCACTGATTGGATGGTGAAGAGCGCAAAGTGCGTCAGATTTTTGGAAGCGCCCGCCAGCACAGTGACAAATGGTCGAGAAATACAACGTTGGCAAATGTGCTGGTGTGTAAGAGCATTTGGGGAAGGTAGGGGAGTAAGAGATGGATCAAATTCTGTATTTATTTAAGTGTCAGGCACCCCTGTTGTGTTTGTCATGTCTGCGGACAGCCGCGCTGTCCGGGATGTCCATAATTGGGCAAACGGGGTGTCCTAAGGACACTATTCCTGTCCTTACTGTCCGCAGGCAAGTTGAAACTGTTCTAAGAATGGGTCTGGTGTCCGGGATGTCCGCGCTTACCGAAAATGGAGGTGTCCTAAGGACACTATTCCTGTCCATAATGTACGCTAGCAAAACAAAACTGTTCTCAGAACACTAATGCCCATGCTGCATGGTTAAAAAGTTTGATTCTATGGGTGTGATATGCTGTGGTGGTTGTGGCCAGGGCCTAGAGACTTGGGTGTTTATTTCTTGTTATAATTTAGTGGTATTGATTTATCTGTTTGGTTGTTATAGAATCTTAGGGCAGTTAGATACCTGTTGGCGTATTCCACTGTTTATAGTTTTTTAATTGAAGTTGTATTACAGTTTATGCACAGATTAGTTATTAGTGGTATTGATTTATTTGTTTGGTTGTTGAAAAATCTTGGAGCAGTTAGATACCTGTTGGCGTATTCTAACTGTTTATAGTTTTGTAATTTAAGTTTTGTTAATGTTTAAGTACAGCTTAGTGACCTGCATTGGTTGTGGCTCCTGTGTGGTAGATTATACCTATTGTTGTGAATGTTTTCTTACTGAGCGATACTTGACCATGTGTGAATCCAGTCAGCTTGCAGTTGTTTTTGGTACCATCTGCATTGTAACAAAGAAGCATTAATATTACATATGCACTATGTGTTTGTATTAGTAAGGTGGAGCGATTATCTGAATTGCAGGTAGTACATAATCTGCCATGGTTTGCATTTTGTACAAGTTGCTGAAATGGAATGGATTCACATTTAGGTATGGATACATACACAAAACGTTCATTAGGGATTTGCTCATATTGCATATTGTTGCACAGAGTGCATTTATGTTTTCACATGTATGAAATCTGGAAGATTTCATTCATAGGTATGTTTATGTTTTACATTACTTGTAGCAAGTACATTAGAAATTCTTGTGGATCTTCTTGTGAGTTTATAGTGAATTTCACCATTCCAGCACAGTAGTCCAATTCTTGTCTTATTGAACACTGTAGGTGTTGTTGGGATTGTTGGTTGCATTTCTATGAAGGACTAACATTTGCAAACACAATTGGTCTGTACTGTAAGTACATTTTTTCAATAATTGATGTCAATTGAAATAGAATATTGATTGCTACATTTGCATAGCAACTTACACCAGTTACATTTTAAAATCTGAATGGACAAGATAGTTCTGTGTCCAAGTCATTTTTTTGGAGTGTGTGTTGCTTCTTTGAAGAAGTACCTGAGTTACTTTGAGTAATAGATTCTTCTTTGGTTGTACTAATTAATGAAGTGTTAGTTTCTTTTACTCTCTTTGGAGGATTTGTAGTGACATCCTGTTGCTTTTCTGTTTGAAGTAGTTTTCTTTTACAACGTTTTGCTTTTTGTGGAACAGGATATGTTTTTAGATGGGGGTGTATAGTGAACATAGTCTATTGTATTCTAAAATGCAAGGAATATCAGTGTTTACTTTACTTGCATCAAAGTTGATTAGAAATAGACCGCCAAGTGTACGTAAGCAAGATAGTGCTACGTAGCTCATGCCTTCTTTGAAGACTGTTTTCCCAATATTCATCAATGCTTTATCTAAGGTTAGACCTTGTGATTTGTGAATGGTGACCGTGTATGCTAGAGTTAGAGAAAATTGTTCTCTGCGTACATACATGTCTTTGAAAAGAAGAAATCGAGATGTTGAGCGCCCAATCCTTTTTACTTCTGAAAGTTTGTCAAAGAGAATATTGACAAACTGAATGTTGTTGTCTCATGGGTATGTTTGAAAGCCAACAACTGTACCCAGTGCTCCATTAACTAGTCCTTGCTCCATTAACTAGTCCTTGCTCCATGTCAAGGTTACTTTTAAGCATTACACTACAGTTTAAAGATAATTTTAATATTTTCTCCAAACAAGCTGTGTTGGAGATTGAATTTTCCAAGGTATTTAGTCTTGTTGTGGCTTGTTGACTCATGGGTAGTGTCATACCATGTACGTTCAGTTTGTCTGTTGCGGAAATTTCAATTATTGGTTGCATTTCTTTTTTCAACATTGTTTCATTGAATTTGGAACAGCTTGCAATAGTTGGCATCAAGGACATACAATTGAGATTTTTTTGTGCTAATTGTTCCATGACATCAGTAGCACATGAGTTATGGCCATAGAGTGCATGGATGTGCCGGGTTTTTAATATTGCTTGTGCTTCTTCTACACAAACTCTAAAACTTTTTAAAATGTTGGCATAGGTGAGGTCGGCAGACTGTCGCATGTTTTCTGTTAATTCTCTGTATTGGAAATGTTGCCAAAGGTTAACATTTCCTATGCTGCCAACAGTTTTACGGAAGATTTTGGGGCCGATTCATGGAACAAACGTGCGCCGAAAATCTTCGCGCAAGCATGCGCAAGCATGCGCAAGCGGAAAAAAACAGGCGCACGCGCACGCGTGCGATTCATGGAAGTCCCTGCGCGTGTTCACCGCGGGATGTGCGCCAAACCCGTGCATGGCGCACAAGTCACTGCAACATCGCGAAAGGCGTGCGCGACGCGCACAGTGAAAGCGCACAACCTCAGCGCACACACCAGAAAGTGGGCGGGACATGGGGCGTAACGCGCGGAATGGGGAACAACACGCGAAAATAAGGGCGTAACTGGGGATGTACTGCAGGGAAGCAGACGGAACGCCCACACGCACTCGAGCCACACGTATTCATGGAATCGAATAGGGCAAAGCCACGCACAGCCAAAGACACGCACAAGCTGAAACACGGCCGCCACACGAAGGCAGGCGGTAGAGTCCCAGCGCATCAAAAAAGTGGCGCGCGGGAAGTTAAATACGCGATTGAGCGGGGTACGTGGATTTCAGGGGTGCGCGAGAAATTCTACACGTGATTGGCCTGGGTACGTGTATTACAGGGGTGCGCGAGAAAATCTACACGCGATTGGCCTGGGTACGTGGATTCCAGGGGTGCGCGAGAAATTCTACACGTGATTGGCCTGGGTACGTGTATTACAGGGGTGCGCGAGAAAATCTACACGCGATTGGCCTGGGTACGTGGATTTCAGGGGTGCGCGAGAAATGCTACACGCGATTGGCCTGGGTACATGTATTACAGGGGTGCGCGAGAAAATCTACACGCGATTGGCCTGGGTACGTGGATTTCAGGGTTGCGCGAGAAAATCTACACGCGATTGGCCTGGGTACGTGTATTACAGGGGTGCGCGAGAAATCCTACACGCGATTGGGCCTGTGCGAGTGGGGCAGTGTATTACGTGGGTGTGCGGGAAGTTGAAGAGGTGAATTGCCAGTGTGGGTCCTCCCAGGTCTCCCCTCTACCCCCTCCACGACCTCTGCAGGCAGCCCACACCACAGGGGACTACCCTGCACCCCTGGTCATGTCCCACAGGCAGCCCATCCACCATGGGCATGCCCCCCAGCCAAGCCACATGTCCCCTTGCACCCCCACCCCCCAGCACTGTGGGGCACCTGCCAGCAGGCCCCCAACCATGTCCCACTCATGTCCCCTTGCACCCCCACCCCCCAGCAGGCCCCCACTCATGTCCCCTTGCACCCCCACCCCCCAGCACTGTGGGGCACCTGCCAGCAGGCCCCCAACCATGTCCCCTTGCACCCCCACCCCCCAGCAGGCCCCCACTCATGTCCCCTTGCACCCCCACCCCCCAGCACTGTGGGGCACCTGCCAGCAGGCCCCCAACCATGTCCCCTTGCACCCCCACCCCCCAGCAGGCCCCCACTCATGTCCCCTTGCACCCCCACCCCCCAGCACTGTGGGGCACCTGCCAGCAGGCCCCCAACCATGTCCCACTCATGTCCCCTTGCACCCCCACCCCCCAGCAGGCCCCCACTCATGTCCCCTTGCACCCCCACCCCCCTGCAGGACCCCACTCATGTCCCCCTGCACCCCCACCCCCCACCACTGTGGGGCACCTGCCAGCAGGCCCCCAACCATGTCCCACTCATGTCCCCTTGCACCCCCACCCCCCAGCAGGCCCCCACTCATGTCCCCTTGCACCCCCACCCCCCAGCACTGTGGGGCACCTGCCAGCAGGCCCCCAACCATGTCCCACTCATGTCCCCTTGCACCCCCACCCCCCAGCAGGCCCCCACTCATGTCCCCCTGCACCCCCACCCCCCAGCACTGTGGGGCACCTGCCAGCAGGCCCCCAACCATGTCACACTCATGTCCCCTTGCACCCCCACCCCCCAGCAGGCCCCCACTCATGTCCCCTTGCACCCCCACCCCCCAGCACTGTGGGGCACCTGCCAGCAGGCCCCCAACCATGTCCCACTCATGTCCCCTTGCACCCCCACCCCCCAGCAGGCCCCCACTCATGTCCCCTTGCACCCCCACCCCCCAGCACTGTGGGGCACCTGCCAGCAGGCCCCCAACCATGTCCCACTCATGTCCCCTTGCACCCCCACCCCCCAGCAGGCCCCCACTCATGTCCCCCTGCACCCCCACCCCCCAGCACTGTGGGGCACCTGCCAGCAGGCCCCCAACCATGTCCCACTCATGTCCCCTTGCACCCCCACCCCCCTGCAGGCCCCCACTCATGTCCCCCTGCACCCCCACCCCCCAGCACTGTGGGGCACCTGCCAGCAGGCCCCCAACCATGTCCCACTCATGTCCCCTTGCACCCCCAGCAGGCCCCCACTCATGTCCCCTTGCACCCCCACCCCCCAGCACTGTGGGGCACCTGCCAGCAGGCCCCCAACCATGTCCCCTTGCACCCCCACCCCCCAGCAGGCCCCCACTCATGTCCCCCTGCACCCCCACCCCCCAGCACTGTGGGGCACCTGCCAGCAGGCCCCCAACCATGTCCCCTTGCACCCCCACCCCCCAGCAGGCCCCCACTCATGTCCCCCTGCACCCCCACCCCCCAGCACTGTGGGGCACCTGCCAGCAGGCCCCCAACCATGTCCCACTCATGTCCCCTTGCACCCCCACCCCCCAGCACTGTGGGGCACCTGCCAGCAGGCCCCCAACCATGTCCCCTTGCACCCCCACCCCCCAGCAGGCCCCCACTCATGTCCCCCTGCCCCCAGGTCCTGACGAAACGCAATCATGGCAGTAATGGGCAGCATACCCAGCACAAACACCCAGCCAAGGATTGCATCCACCCACATAGTAGATGCAATTACATGATACAACCCCAATGGCAAGTATGTAAATGAACACATGTCCCTCACACACACATACACAATGGGTGCAAGTGAATGTCAAAACCCATATCATGACATGCATGAAACCAATGAGAAAATACCACAAATGTAAGTAATAAATATATGTATTAAAGATGAAAATGAAGTAAAGAAATAAAACACACAATAATGGGGATGACAAAACAAATGGTCCATGTCCGAGAACTAATAGAAAAAATCAAAAAACAAAGGAATCCAAAAACTAATGTAGTCCAAAGCAAAATAATGGGGGGAAAAATAAGGAAAAACCATTGCCTCATGGTGAACACAAATATAAATCCAACAAATGTTTTCCAAACATCAAACTATGTACAAGAATATCCCAGGGTCCATGAGCCCAACACCATAAATTAAACCTACTACTACTAACTAATAATAAAAATATATACAGAAAAGTGGCCATTGTCCGAGCGGTCCAAAAAAAACTTAAAAAATAAAGGAAACCTAACACTAACTAACTAAAGAACTATATACAATGGCAGCGGGCAAGTCCTGCGGCTCACTCTGTGATGTTGCCGGCCAGGGCATCCTCGAACTCCATGTCGATGTCCCGGAGGCGGGACTCTGTCCTGGCCCCGAGGTCTAGCAGGGACAACCCCGTGTCCACCTCAAACTCCCTGCGAGCTTCCTCGAGGCACTCAGCCCGCCTCAACGCCCGACGCATGGAGAACTCCGCCCTGACCATGGTGAGCTGCTCCTCTTCCGCCCGCTGCCGCTCCGCACCTATCTGCTGGACCAACTGCTCCCACACGGAAGACACTGCCATCCCAGGGTTCTCCTGCCCTCCGGCCGATGCCTGCCCCTCTGATCTTGATGGCCCCGAGCCATGATGCCTCCCACGTCGAGCCTGCTGCTGCCTCCGACGCCACTGCCTCTGCCAGCACGACGGCATCCAGGCTGATGGAATCCACTGATGCCGTCGTGCACGTGCCCTGCCAGATGATGCCGGCACATCCTCCATCTGCAGGGGGACAGTTGCTGGTGTGTCCACCCCTGCTGGACCTTCGACTCCCGACTGTGGCAGGGATGGGGTCCCCACCGAGCTGGCTGCGTTGGTCGGGGCAGGTCCACAGGGGGCCCTGGTGGCATCTGGGCCGGAAGACGGCATGGAGCACGACTGGCGCATAGCCTCCACAGAGGAGGAGAGGGTCGCCAGAAGGCCACACACATGTAGGAAACCCCCGACCATGGCGGCTCCCAAATGGTTCACGTACGCACGGTGCTCTTCGTGATGATGTGCATGCTCCTCCCGGGAAGCATGCACCTCATCACAAATGCCAGCCGTGCGCAACGCGACACCAATCAGGACCCTCTCCACACGGCCAGGGGTCCCCTCGTCCGCAGGTAGAGGAGTGTCAGATGACATGGACATCTCCCCTACCTGCGGACGGGCCTGGGATGGGGCATCCCTGCTGGTGCATGGTGGTGCAGTCACAGTGTCAGGGACAGTGACATGCACAGGCACCTCCACGGCGACCTGTGCTGCCTCCTGCCCAAGCCCTGGACTGCACCACTTGCACCAGCGGGGATGCCCCCACCAGGCCCCATGTGTGGCTCAGTAGCGGCCTCCTCCCCCTCTGTGGAAACCACCAACCTGGATGTCTCCACGCCGTCTTCCGCCGGTGCAAGCCCCTGTGGGGGCTCACCCACCCCTTCCGCTGCAGCCGTGGTGGCATCCCCGCCGCTCTGCTCCACAGCGCCTTCTCCGCCCTCTTCTTCACTTGCCACTGTGTAGAGGGAGACATAGAACACAAGCATCAGGGTACTGTACAATGGTCCCCTAGACAGGAAGCAACAGCAGATGAGTGGCACTGTCATACATCACTTCCATCATGTCCCTCCACAACACATGGGTCAGTGCAGGCAAAACACATACAGTAACAGGCATGGCGCATGCCATGGACATTGGCATACATGACCAAGGGACTCATGATTCATACAATGTTGGTTTTAAACTCACATGCATCATGGGTCTTGCCATCACATGCACACACCTCACCGTAGTTCCATCCATCTGGCCTCGTACACCACAGACGCAGTGGATACAAGGATGACTAGGCTGCATCAGTGAATCTGAACATTGTCACAGACATGTGTCATGCATCCATGGCAGTTACAAGTCACAGACACGCAGTTCAGACACACACACATGGGCACCATACGTGTACATGGGACCAGCACCCATCCCTCACCCCCACCCATGTCCAGGAACAGAGACTGCCATGCTTCCATGTGTCCATTCCGCACAGAGCCCCCCATGTTGCAATAGAACACATGCACCAACCATGTGGTTCACACATCACTGTACTCACATGCCTGACCATGATGTCCCTGCACACACACATACGTACATGGCCTATGTCACACATACAGGCAGGTATCAGACAACCAGCACACTGCAACATGCCCTGTCTCACACAGTAATGCTTGGCCACTTACCGGCCAACTCCAGATGGGTCTGCCTCCGAAGGATCTGGGCGTGGAGCGCTGGGTCTACGCGTTCCAGCACCCTCATCTGGATGTCACTCAGGCGTGCCCGGCCCCCCTCCGCGAGGCGCCGGGCCTTATTGAGGGTCCTGGACCTCAAGTCCTCCCAGCGCTTCTTGATGTGCTTGATGTCGCGGGTTGCCACCCCCTCCGCGTTGATGGCAACCACTACATCGTCCCAGATCCTCTCCCGTCCTTCCTTGTTGGCGCGTGGTCTTCCGAAGAGGGCATCATAATGCCCCAGGACATGCTCCACCAGGACACCAACTTCCTTCTCACTGAAGCTGGTGGCCCTCTGCCTCTCTGGCTGGGGGTCGCCACTGGTCTCAGATGGTGCTTGCCCCGACATGGCGACCCCCGAGGCAGGCGTGGGTGGGCAACTGGGTCCTGGGGCTGGGCTGTGGAGCGATGGTATCCCAGTCGGGTGTCTACTGTTCCAGCAGGGGTCGACACAGCAACTGGACCCCTGCAGATGGCTGATGTGCAGGCACCAAATGGCAGGGCACGGTGGCAGCAGGCAGGCAGGCAGGCAGGCAGGCAGGCAGCAGCAGAAGGCACGTGGGAGGCTGCTCGGGGCACTGGGGGGCAGTGATTCGGCCTTCTGGGCAGGAGCGTGGTCTTCCGTGTGTAGTCGCGTGGCCAGCTTGATACGGAGTGATTTGGCACGTGAAAAATCTGCACGTCAGCGTGTAATTCGAGGAAAGGCCCGTAGCGCGTAAGCGCGTCTGCACGCATACGCATTTTCATTGGACCAAAGGCCCTCAGCGCGTGAGCGCGTCTGTGACGTGTCGTGCGAGGGTGTATCCCTCATTGCACGTGATGACAGAACACACGTGGATTTAAACCAATCGCGTGTGAAAGTTCACGCCACCCCGGAACACACGTACCCAGGCTAATCGCGTGTGGAACTACCCGCACACCCGGAAAAACACGTACCCAGGCTAATCGCGTGTAGAAAACTGCACGTCCGTGTGTAATGCGCGTAATCGCGCGTGAAAAACTGCACGTCCGCGTGTAATGCACATAATCGCGCATGAAAAACTGCACGTCCGCATGTGACGTGACGCGCGCGTGCGTTTCCCTCAGCACGGGTTAAAGGTGAGCGGGCCCAGCAGTTCGCTGTACGTGCCTTCCGTGGAGACCGATGTGTGTTGCTGCTTCCAGTTGTTTCGCGCGCCATCTACTTCACAGCTCTCAAGGACGTATCTCTTCTTTTGGTGGGGGTATTGGCTACGCGTGTTTTTCTGCATCGCGCTAGTCAAACTGTGAGTCGCAAACGCTCCTTTTCCCACTGCGGGTGCCCCTGTGTATTGCACCCATTTTCGATGTCATCGTAGCCTGCGTGTCCCACGCGTACGCGTTATTCATGTTACTGGGTGCCACCGCGTACTGCGGGAGGTCAAATCCACGCACGTAGGCTGCAGGGTTGCGTGCACGGTTTTACTGCAGTTTTGGGGTGCCTGAGCGTTGCGTGACCCGTCACCACATCACCGGGGTCACATACAGCCTTGCAGGTGCAGGGGGGCTGTTAACATCTTGCTTCCCACCCCCTTCACCCCAATTGCCCAGGTCAATTGTGGTGTACACCTCCCATTGGCACCACTCCATCTGTGCCAGCACTATTACATCTGTGCCATGGTTGGGAGGCCACCAAAGGTGAGGGGCGCCTCAGCTGGGCGTACTCCTCGTGGCGGGCGTGGTCGGGGACGTGGCCGTGGTGACCAGGGAGTAGGGGGACTCCAGGGTGTCCAGGGCAGCCACAGAGGGGGAAGAGGCAGGGGTGCGCCACTTGAGCACAATGTTGTGCCATGTGTTGGTGCAGCCATGCCACCACCCCCTGTGGTTCCGGGGGATGCAGCTCCTGCATCTGGCACTGGCACCCGTATGACCCAGCAGTCCGTTCCATCGACTGCCACGGGCCCAAGGGTAGCGGTAGCTGCAGGTGCAGCTGTGGACACCGCCACCCAGGCTCAGGGTCTGCCAGCGCAGGCTGCGTTGGCACTTGAAGAGCCCTTGGTAGATCTCCAACAGGCCAGGGGGGAAACCATAGGGGCACGCCGGGCTGCTCAGACCAAGACACGTGTCCCTGGGGCAGTCATGTCATCTGCTGCCCCGAACAGCTGGGTGTTGGCAAGTGCAGGGGCAGATGCACCCAACAGCACCCCGGTTGTGAGTCTGCCAACCAGGACCATTGCGGTCAATGACCCTGCCACAGCTGATGTTGCTGCGCAGGGTCCATTAGTGGGCACCCAGCTGCCACTGACACAAGTCAGGCCTTTGGTCATCCCTCCACCTGCCACTCCCTCGGCTCAATCCACCGAACCCACTGGCCATACTGGTCAGGGCGGCATTAGCCAGCCAGGGTCTGCGCCACAGTCCAAGAGGAGGAAGGTTGCACCTGCAGCACAGGCTGGGACCCCACACACAGCCACGACCTCCTGCACGTCGAGGAAGAAGCCTTTCTGTAAGCAGGAACTGGACTTCCTCGTGGACTACGTGCGGGGACACAGCCGTGACATGCTAGTGGGTGCCAATAGTCAGACTACGGCTGCCCAACGTGACACCCACTGGAAGCATGTTGCGGAACATGTCAGTTCATTCGGCCATGAGGTGCGCACAGCGCAGGAGTGCAAAAAGCGCTGGAATGACATCAAGCGCAGCACTAAGGCTAAGCGTGCCTCAAATTACAACTTGACTCTGGTGACTGGCGGTGGGCCTGCACCAGAGGAGGAAGAACTCACTCCGCATGAGGCTCTCGTTGCGGAGTTCATACCACCAGAATTGGTCGAAGGTGTGGGAGAGATGCTGGACTTTGATGCCCAGTCCAGTGAGTGTTGATGCGTAGTTGTTGAGGACGTGTGTGTTTCACTTGTGGGATGTGTTGTGCATGATTGCTGCTACATGTGACGTGTACATGGTTCTGATGTGTAAGTAATGCAATGCTACCGTCATGCATGTCTCCTCTGCCTGCATGCGGGACTCCATGTGGGCATGCTCCCTTGCCCCTCCTCCGCCACTCTGCACCCCAGTTCCACCTTTGCACTGGTCTGCTACATTCTTGCCAATGTGTAGTTTCTTGTTCATGTGTCCTGTGTAGATGCTAACTTCCAGCTTAGAAACTGCCAGACATATGCCGTGTGGTACAGCCTTAGTACTCGATGCAGGGTATCCCACTTGTACTGTGCATGGGTCAGATGTCCCGCAGGGACATGAGTGCCCATTCATGCTCCATGTGCATTGCACGCATGCCCCTATGTGTCCTTGACTGGATGATCACTGTAATATGAGTCCTTGGTTACATACATTGCCTGCCATATTATCGGCCTCCCCATGTCAACTGTGGCTCAGTCCTGCGTTGCACACATGTTTAGGCAATGACAATCTGTGTGGCTCACAGGCCTCAGCCTGTTCAATGGCCAATGACTCTGTCCAACTCTTGTCGTGTCTTCTTCACACGTGGCTGGCCTCCGGATCTTCCATCATGTGTTCTGCCCACTGTCCCAGCATCATTAGCAGTGTTGTAATTTGATTCACATTAAGCTGTTGATGCCAGTCAACACTGCTTGTCAATACACAGGTGTATGGGCAGCCTTTTGATACCATGCTAGGCATCCCTGCTTTGGTACTGGGGTGGAGGGGTGCTTGGCTGCTAGACATGGTACACATTGAATACACAATGCACGTGATGTCTGAATTTGACATTGCACTGCCTTCACATTTACTGGCACACACCATGGAGTGCTTGTACATGTAGGTAGTGAGTGGCGTACACATTTTCAGCACTGCATAGACCCACTTCCATGCAAACTGCCACCTTTCAACAGGTCTGATCACAGTGGCTATTCAAAGTAGACCCAGCATGCATGCCAGGTCATATGTTGTGTGTCACATGTCTGCTGGATGCCTTTGCTGTCGGTGTGTGTGTGTTGTGTGCTTCTGACATGTGTAGTGACCTTTTCCTCTCTATTTTTCAGGTGATGACGCAATGGATGCAGAGGATGGTGTTGTCATGCCAGACACAGGGTTGGTAAGACCACATCAACCCGGCACTAGTGGGGGTCGTGGGGTGGTAGGCCACGAAAACCCCCAAGTGCTGCAGTCCATCCTGTCTCTGGCTGCCTATGAGTCCAGCCTTGATGACGACTCTGACGTCCATGTTGAGTTGGATGAGCATCAAGTCCATGTGTCAGGGGTGAGTGATTCTGATGTGGACACTCCTCTGTCTGCGACACCTGCACTGAGGGATCAGACAGTCTTGGTTCCTCCGCCCGTGGTGGATCGGGACGCAGGGTCACCCTCCACACCAGTCACTGATGTGCCTGGGACATCACGTCGACGGGGGCATGTAGTCGTGCAGCCGCAGGCGGTGCCAACACAGCGAGGACCTCTGGTCCTTGGGTCCCGCAGGGGTCAAGCCCGGCAACGCGGTCGCCGCGCGCAACCGCTGTATACTGAGTGGGAGCAAGACATGACTGCCAATTCCGAATGGCAGGGGGCAGCAATGGAGAACATCGCTGACAGCATGGAGCGTGTGGCCCGATCTGTGCTCCCCCCTGCTAGGCAGGTGCTTCTCCAGCAGCAGGCGGCACGGTCCACGGCCCGCTCGCTCAGGCTGGGCATGGCGGCCTCAGACAGGGCACGCCAGGCTGAAATGTCGTCTCTGCGTCAAGCAATTGCTGCTCACGCAGAGGCACACATGGATGCCCTGAGGGAGGAGTATGCCTCCCTCAGATCCACTCTGGGTGTCCTTATGATGTCCCAGAGGCAGCAGGCAGAGGAGAGGTTTGCACAGCTTGAGCGCACCATCTCGGCTGAGCTACAGGCTTGCCGGGAGGTGCAGCGGTTGTCCAGCCAGGCCTTGCAGGAGGAACTCCGTGTTACACGTGCTACCTTGCAAGAGGAAGCACGTGTATCACGTGAGGTTCTGCATGCAGACCTATGTAACATCGCCACACAGAACCAGGCTCACCTGTCCGGCAGACTTGCTGCCGACGAGGGGCAAGCTGCGGCTAGGCGTGGCCAGGCTACTGTGCCACGTCCTCCTTTCCAGGATGAGCCAGACTCGGACGACCATCTATCTCCCACATAGGTCGTGCTGTGCAGGCGTTGAGCCCATGGAGGTATTTTTTTTTTGGCTCAGCATCATCGCATGTGGATGTTGAGCAGCACCCTGTACCTCCCCCCTCCTGGGTGTCTCCCCTCCCCCCCGGGTCGTATGTGGCCATTTTTGATTTTTCTTTTAGTTTAGTTAGTTAAGTTTCTGTTTGATAGTTAGTTTAAATAGGTAATGTAGGTTTTCCATAGTTAGTGTAATTAGTTAATAGTTGAGTTAGTTTAAAATTTGTAGTCTATTGTGCTTTCATGTGACAGTGCGGTGCCTTGTGGTTTTTGAAGGCATCCACTGTCTGTTCCAGCTGGGCCCTTCATGGTTGTCTTGTGTATGTGTTTGCTGCTTGGGTTCCTTGACTCACATATGCCACTCCTGCCTCCCTTATCCATGGGCTCGCAAGGATGGTTCGGTGTTACAGAATTTTACACAAGGGCTTTGGACTGTCATATCTGTGGCATGTCTGGTGCTTTGTGACTTGTGTTGACACCCCTAGTGGGGATGATTTAGGTGTAATTGTCCACTGTTCAGCTTTTGCTAGATGGGGTGTGTCATGATTAATGTGGACATTGATTGCTATGCATTGTGTATTATGTCTCATATCTTTCCTGTACACGCCTGTTGCAATTCATGCTGTAGATAGTGTTCCACACTTTGGAAGTCAAAGACGGACTGATGGTGTGATTTGTGATGTGACTCTCTGACATGGTCAAGTAATGAGATGCCTGATGAGACACACACAGATCACTTTGATGCATTAATCATTTGTTTCATGCACTTTCTGCAGGGGGATGAGGCACCAGAGCACCTTTGCCAGCAGACATGGCCCATTGGACGACGGAATTCCTGACCCGTTTGTTGGTGCCCACATGCACATGTGTGCATGAGCAGAGCCACAGTGATTGCAGACCCACATCCTAGAACTGCTGACATGTTCCAAGGAACTCCAGGCAAGGTGAGCATCACAGGGCGGCCACGACACAGCAAAGCTTGCACCAGGCGATTTGCACATGCAGGCTTAGTCACAGCACTGAGGGTGAGCTTAGACAAATATTGGTGTTGAAGCACACAATGCAGCTCAGATGTGTTTGTGGACTGATGGCTGTTGATAGTAGGGTTGTCTGGGACACATGCAGGGGCAGTGGCACATACCCTGCGGTACACCAAGGTTCATTGAGGCACTTGTATCAACCATGTAGCCTTCCGAGACATGGAAAGGGGCAGCTCACAGGGACATACAGCAAGGGACATACTTGGGTGCAGTGCATGTCTATTCCACGTACTTCATGATAAATGCACTGCCAACTTTGTTTTGGTCATGGTGGTACGCAACTTGCTCTGTAGTCATGGCTTGCCATATGGGTCTGTCTGCTTACCCAGGGAACATTGCATGTTGTGTGAATTGTGACACATTGGTGTTCCATTTGCCACGCACCCACCAGCGCCTGACTTACTGCATTGACTGTGTATGACCTGTCACAGGGGTGATGTTATATATGGGTACGAAGCATCGAGCACTGATTGTCTGTTTGTAGAGTAGTTTGTTGCTATGGGGCATGTTTTGTGTTGTGTTTTCGTGTAATTGGCACATACAGGTTGTTGACTGTGTCTCTCTTTGCAGCATTGCAGTGCTCCTGTAACCGGCCCTGAGAGTGCGCAGGCAGGAGGCCAGCACTCAAAACCAGAGCTAAGTGTCTTGTTGTTTTCCTTACAAACTGCCCTGCATAGGCTTGCTGGGGAGTGTACTAATGCACGGATGTATGTGTGGTCGTATTTGGTATGTTTTTTTCCCTAATCACCCGTGATCCTTTGCAATTATGAAACCTGTACCCTCTACCCGGTGTTCCTGCTTCCCGTGCCTATCCAAGCAACGTTCCCTGACCCTCTTTCCCCACTGGGGTTGCGGATGCCTGTGTAAGCCCCGAACTTGCAGGCGCCAAAACCCTAGAGGGGGTGGTTGGTTCGTACCACTCCTGAGCCTGGACTACAGAAGGCCATGACAATGATGTCCAAGTTTGTTTGGATTGTGTATGTGTTCATGCAGGTTGTACATTTTCGTGCATTCCCTAGTTTCATGTGTCATTCCTCCTCCCCTCACCTGCCACTCATTCCAGTCATCCAGTGTGTCTACACCTGTCCCGACTGCATATCCCTGAACCTCATTCCCCACCATGATCTCAGGGGCCTGTGTGAGTTTGACCTTGCAGGCACCCGGGACATGGTGTGGGTGGTTGTTTCATGAGACTCCCGCGCCTGTACAGGGGACCTGTGACAGTACACATCCATTCATGGTGCATCATCCTATGTCATGTACCACACATGTCTCACATCCTGTTGTGACATTGTTCTGCTCTGCTACCTTGGTTGTTGCATCATTGTGGTAGTACTTGGCGTTTGTGAGGTACTGCTACGTCAAGTCATCTACTGGAGGGTGTTTGGGTTCGTTTTCATGCCTTGGATTTTGTGATTTTGGAAATGAGTGTGGATTCTGAGGGTTCAGGCATCTTTTTACACACAAGGTGGGAGATGGACACGAAGGGTAAAGGTGATCCTGTGGCCAGGTGGAAATGAGGGTTGGAGGCTCCATGACCCAGGTGCAGTTGTTCAGCGGGTCATGGTCATTTGCGCGGGAGGGGGGGGTTGTTGTTGATAGTTGCATTGCCCTGCAGTGTGATGGGAACTCTGACATTGTAATGTTGTTGTCCTATCTACATGTTGTGTTCTGCTGATCAATGCCTGTTCATGTGTTGTGTTTTCCTTTCAGGTGCGAGGGGATAGTTGTGGTTTGACATGCTGGGGTGTACACATGGTGGATGTTCACATGTGATGTGTAGGGAACACTGATGGTCACTTGAGTGCACATGCATATGTGGAGTGCATGTCCCTGCAGAACCACACACTTGCACTCGGATGCACTCCATGTACTCCCACCCTTGCATATCCACGTGTACACTGTTTGCCTTCTGGTGCCCACTGTGTCCCGGCAGCACATGTTCTGTGACCGATTATGGTTCCAGTACATGCCAAATTTGATGTTTGATGTAGTCTGTCACTTAGATGTGATGCTCAGGGTGTGCATCACACGCAATGGCTGTTCACTGTGCTGTGCGCTGAGCAGTGTGATGCAGGAGTGGGACACTGCACACATGAGCTGCAGTGTTGATTTTGCAATGCATAATGTGCATATAGACAGGCATTCATTGTGATGTTACGTCTACGACTGTTGCAATGCATTTGGAAACGACTTATTTTGGGTGGGACATTTTGTTGGTCTGTCATTTCATCTGATTCCGGGTCAGGCATCATTGTCCGATGCCACTGTACATTTAGGACATGGCAATGTGTACCTTATTGTTACTGCGTCAGTGTATGGGTATTGCTTGCCATGTCATGTTGATGTTTGGGAGGGTTTGAGTGACATGACAGTGATGGCCATGGCCTGTTTTGCAGGTGTGTGTGATGCACACCTTGCATGTCCAGGTCATCCGCTTCTCAGAGCAACTAGCTGGGGGTAGGTTTCTCTCCGCAGCAGGGCCCTCCCCCTGGAACAGACTTCCTGCCTGACTTGAACTTGAGGGGAACCATCTCCAGTTCTGGAAGCACCTCAAGACCTTCCTCTTTGCTTCTTCTTACTCTCTGCCTCTCCCTTGCAGAATTCTTCACTGGAACTGCACAGGAGCTGCTACTGGGACACTCTCACCAACCTCGGTCCCTGGCCCAGCCACTGTCCACTTGCACTGCCACCCTGGCAACCCCTGCACTGCAGTACGGTCTCTCTATCCCTACAGCCCTCCCTTCCCAGCACTTGTCTGCACTTATCTTTGCAGTTGCCACCAGGCGACCTATGTATTATTCTTTTGGCCTACTTCCCCTGTACTGGACTCCCCCCCACCCTTCCCCTTGCACTTTTCCCTTCCCCCTACCCCTGCACTTGCACAATCTCAATGACACCTGGCCTAGTAGTACCATTCTCTGTGTTCCCTTGTTCCCCCCCCCTGCCTCATTGCGCCTTGGAATACTTGTGTATGGCCCATGTCATGTCACATGTCATATGTGTGCATTTTGGTTGCACAGGATAGCTTGTGTTTAAGTAGCTAGGGATGCAGACGATGTGGCACTTCCATGGCAACTATCTCAGGGTGGTAGGGTTGTGACAGTTGACTGTCACTTTGTCATCATCGATTGTCACCTGGTATGTGCCAGGCCTGTGTGCACTCCGCAGGGGTGGGAGTTTAGGTGAAAAATGTGGCCACAAGCTGGGTCCGGGCTTCCTCGCCACGTGCCCTGTCCCCTCCCATGGGCAGCGCCTGTGCCTGTGGTTGGGGATGTGGGGGCACCACCATGTCCACCGGGACGCCCTGCCGTGTTGCAACATTGTGCAGGACACATGCTGCCACAATGATCCTGCACACTACTGGTGGTGCATAGAGTAGTTGCCCACCAGAGCGGTCAAGGGAGCGGAAACGTGACTTGAGCACTCCGAATGTGCGCTCCACTATGCCCCTGGTTGCAATATGGGCGGCGTTGTATCTTACCTGGGGTGGTGTGGTGGGGTTCCGGATTGGCGTCATCATGTGGTTGCTCAGAGGGTAGGCACTGTCCCCTGGGGAGGTGATAATAATTGAGATTATTAGGGTTGGGATATTTGTCTGTGTGTGACTTGCATGCATGTGCAAGGGCATTTGTACTGACCTAGGAGCCATGTGTCGCCATGCTGCCCAGCTTCCAGGGCCCGGCTCAGGGCGGACATTCTGTATATGAAACTGTCATGGGTGGAGCCAGGGTAGTTTGCATAGACAGAGGTGATGATTCCCTTTGCATCGCATACCACCTGTACATTGATGGAATGCCAGTGCTTGCGGTTTCGGTGGATGTGCTCAGTGGCCCTAGGTGGACGTAGGGCCACATGGGTGCAATCTATGGCACCGAGCACTTTGGGGAAGTGTGCCACCCTGAAAAAATCCAGGACAACGGCCTGCCTTTCTGCGGGTGTTCTGGGCATGTATATGTGCCTGCGGACTGAGGGGCGCGCTGTCATGATTGCCAGTACCTGGTGTAGGCAGCGTGACTGCGTGGCCTGTGAGACCCCCCCCCACTATGGCAGTGGTCCGCTGAAACGACCCAGTGGCCAAAAAATGCAAGACATTGAGCAGCTTCTCCAAGGGGCTCAATGCTTGGGAGCAAAGGGTGGGGGATGTGAGGTCATCTTCCCACTCCCTGACCAGGTCTAGGATGATATGGGGTGGAAACCTATACCTGCCGTAGACCTGGTCGTCAGGCATCCCAAAAAGGATTGTCCGTGGTGCAAAAATGCGTGCCCTGGCTATTCTCCTCCTCCTGCGGTGTCCCACAATCAGTGCAGTAACAAATGGGGCATTCATCGTCGCTGTATATACGCGTTTGTTGTTTGCGCGCACTTTTATGCTGTGCGCGGGCGCGGGACGCCTCCGTGTGGGCGGACTCGTTGGTTTCCCGTATTCGGGTGTCATCGCGTGTGATCGGAGGGGAGCGAGCGTACACGCGATTGGCCTGGGTACGTGTGTTTCGGGGTGCGCGGGTAGTTCCACACGCCATTGGCCTGGGTACGTGTGTTTCGGGGTGCGCGGGTAGTTCCACACGCCATTGGCCTGGGTACGTGTGTTTCGGGGTGCGCGGGTAGTTCCACACGCCATTGGCCTGGGTACGTGACGCCATTGGCCTGGGTACGTGTGTTCCGGGGTGCCGTGAACTTTCACACGCGATTGGTTGAAATCCACGTGTGTTCTGTCATCACGTGCAATGAGGGATACTCCCTCGCACGTCACGTCACAGACGCGCTCACGCGCTGAGGGCCTTTGGTCCAATGAAAATGCGTATGCGTGCAGACGCGCTTACGCGCTAAGGGCCTTTCCTCGAATTACACGCTGAAGTGCAGAATTTTCACGTGCCAAATCACTCCGTATCAAGCTGGCCACGCGTAAGCACACTGAAGACTACGCTCCTGCCCAGAAGGCCGAACTACTGCCCCCCAGAGCCCCGAGCACGCTCCCACCTGCCATCTGCTGCTGCCTGACTGCCTGCTGCCCACGTGCCCTGCCATTTGCTGCCTGCACATCAGCCAGGGGTGCTGTTGGTGTGACCACCCCTGCTGGAACCAAAGACTCCCGACTGGGATTCCATCGCTCCACAGCCCAGCCCCAGGACCCAGTTGCCCACCCACTCCTGCCTCTGGGGTTGTCATGTCGGGGCAAACTCCATCTGTGACCACTGACAACCCCCGGCCAGAGAGGCAGAGGGGCACCAGCTTCAGTGCCACCGAAGTTGGTGTCCTGGTGGAGCAAGTCCTGGGGCAGTATGATGCCCTCTTCGGAAGTTCCCGCGCCGACAAGGAAGGACGGACTCAGATCTGGACTGACATCGTGACTGCCATCAACGCGGAGGGGGTGGCAGTCCGCGACTTCCAACATGTCAAGAAGCGCTGGGAGGACTTCAGGTCCAGGACCCTGAACAAGGCCCGGCGCCTCTTGAAGGCAGCGGATGCCAAGGGGCGCCGGGGCCACTTGTCGGAGGAACAGATGAGGGTCCTGGAACACATATCCCCAGCGCTCCACGTCCAGGTCCTTGAGAGGCAGACCCGTCTGGAGTCGAGCGGTGAGTGTACATGCATCCTGATTGTGAGCAGTGCGTGTGGTGATTGTTCAGTAGTGTGCAGGTTGCACATCTGTTTGTATGGGGTCGAGTATGGGTGCGGGTGTACAGGTCCGTTGGGCTGACACATGCGAGGGCTGTAATGTGTGAGACATGGATGGTGCCTGTGTGTGTGGGCTTGCATGCCAAATGCAGTTGTGTGGGCACACAAGTTTGTATGAATGTGTATGTGAGTAGACATGTCCGTGATGTCACGCATGTATGTTGTTTTCAGCTGCATGTATCAGCGCTGTGTACATGTGCATGTGTGTGTATTTGACAAGGGTGCAACAGTGATGCAACATGGATGCATGTGACAGCGGTATGTGGAAGCCTGATGGGCAGATGTGACATGGATGCCCGTCTGAACACTGCGACACTTGCCAGAGGTGTACACATGCATGCAAGTGTGGTGGTGTGTGTACATGTGTGGTGCACTTCCTGTGTTGCATGTGATGTCTGGCTCACCTTTGGCTGCTCATGCTGTTGTATGTGTATGGATGGTGTTGGCAGTTGCGATATGGCTGTGGTATGGCTCGTGTGTGCGAGTTGTAATGACATGTGTGTTGGGGATCGTGATGACATGTCTGAGGTTTGCCAATGCCACTCATGTACAACTGTCATGTGTGTATGTGTCCATTGTACATTGCCCTGATGCGTGTGTTTTGTTTCTCCCTGTCTGCAGCGTCAACTGATGAAGAGGGCGGAGAAGGTGCTGTGGAGCACAGCAGCGGGGATCCCACCGCCAGCCGGAGACGCAAGGCCCGGCTCCCCTCCCATGTTGTCATCTCGTCGGGGAGTGAGGAGTCCAGTGCCGCGTCCCAGGCCGCAGCTGCCGGGGGGAGGTCCAAGAGGCGGAGGTTGGAGTTGGACTCCTCGGCAGCAGAAGGGGCAGCTGGGACCCCACAGGGCCCAACGGGGGAAGGTGGCACAGAGTCATCCAGGTTGGTGGGGGGTTTGGTGGAGGAGGAGGCCGTGCAAGCACCAGAGACGGGGTCTGGGGGTGGGGATCCCACTGGTGCTAGTGGTGCAGTGCAGGACCAGGGACAGGAGGCAGCACAGGCCGCCGCGGAGGTGCCTGTGTGCAATCCTGTCCCTGATCCTGTCCCTGCATCATCTTGCACCAGCAGGGATGCCTATGTCCAGACCAGTTTTCAGGCAGGGGATGAGCTGACGTCAACTGGCCTTCCTCTGCCTGCGGACGTGGCTATCCAGGCCCGGGTTGAGCCTGTCCTGGCTGGTGTGGCGTTGCGTCAACGGGCCATACGAGGTGACCTGTAGTCTTTTCATGAAGAGACTGCACGTCATCCCGAATGGCTCGTTGACCACGTCAGCCTGCTGGGACAGGTCACCCAGGCCGGATTCCTCCGTCTGATGGGGCTTGCCACGACCCCCTCCTCAGCTGGACCCCCTACGCGCCAGTCGTACTCTGTGCCATCTTCCCACCCATCAGTCACCTGGGTGCCCTGTGGAGCTGCCTCTGACGTTGCGGCCAGGCTGGTGGAGGAGGCATCCCTGCCACAGTCGGGAGTCGGACGTCCAGCAGGGGTGGCCACGTCAACGACTGCACCCTAGCCGGCGGAGGATGTGTAGGCAGCAGGAGGCAGTGCAGGGGCAGAGGCACAGCAGCAGCAGCACCATGGTGGGAGCCATGAAGGCTCGGGGCCTTCGACATCGGAGGGGCAGGCATCGGCCGGAGGGCAGGAGGACCCAGGACAAAAAGTGTCTTCCGTGTGGCAGCGGTTGGGCCACGCCATAGATGCGGAGCGGCAGCGGGCGGAAGAGGCATGGCTCTCAATGGTCAGGGCGGAGAACTCCATGCAGAGGGCCCTGAGGCGGGCCGAGTGCCTCGAGGCAATCCGCAGGGGTTTGGAGGTGGACACGTCGACGGCCCTGTGGACCCTCGGGGCCATGGAGGAGGACCGCCTCCGGGACATTGAGGAGGAGTTCGATGATGCCCTGGCCCGGCACATCCACAAGTGAGCCGTGGAACTAGCCCGCTGCCCTTGTACATAGTTATGTAGGTAGTGTTAGGTTTCATTTTTGTTTTTGTTTCATTTGGACCTTTTGGACATTGGCCACATTTTTGTATATATTTTTTTTATTAGTTAGTGTAGTTAGATAGGTTTCCTTTATTTTGTTGGGATAATGGACCCTGGCTTCTTGCATTGTACATAGTTGTAGACTTGTACATACTTTCTTTTTCAACATTCTCCATGGATCAATGGCTTTTATTTTTATTTCCCATTGGATTTTGTTTTGTGGACATTGACTTTGTACAACATTACTTTGGATTTCAATATTTTTTTTTTTTTAATTTTGAACGGACATGCTTCTTTTCATTTTTTTACATTCACATTTCTGTTTCTTCATTTTTGATTCTATTCATGTTTCCTTTAATACATTATTTTTTTGTTGAACTTCAATGTGTGGTATCTCATTGTTTTCATGTGAGGGACATATGTTTGTTTCGGAACTTGCAATTGGTGTTCTGTGATGTAATTGCAAATTATGAGTGGGTGGGTGCAATACTCGGGTGGGTGTTTTGCATTTGGGGGCTGACCATAGAGACCAGGGTTCTGGATTGTGATGACATGTTGGGTGGGGAACATGAGTTGGACATGGGCGGGGGCCTGGTGGAGGCTGCCCCTGCACTGCTGGGGGGTGGGGGTGCTGGGAGACATGGTTGGGGGCCTGGTGGAGGCTGCCCCTGGTGACTGGAGGGGTGGGGGTGGTGGGCGACATGGGTGGGGGCCTGGTGGAGGCTGCCCCTGGTGACTGGAGGGGTGGGGGTGGTGGGAGACATGGGTGTGGGCCTGGTGGAGGCTGCCCCTGGTGACTGGAGGGGTGGGGGTGGTGGGAGACATGGGTGGGGGCCTGGTGGAGGCTGCCCCTGGTGACTGGAGGGGTGGGGGTGGTGGGAGACATGGGTGGGGGCCTGGTGGAGGCTGCCCCTGGTGACTGGAGGGGTGGGGTTGGTGTGAGACATGGGTGGGGGCCTTGTGGAGGCTGCCCCTGGTGACTGGGTGGTGGGGGTGGTGGGAGACATGGGTGGGGGCCTTGTGGAGGCTGCCCCTGGTGACTGGAGGGGTGGGGGTGGTGGGAGACATGGGTGGGGGCCTGGTGGAGGCTGCCCCTGGTGACTGGAGGGGTGGGGGTGGTGGGAGACATGGTTGGGGGCCTGCTGGGGGGTGGGGGTGCAAGGGGACATGGTTGGGGGCCTGCTGGCAGGTGCCCCACAGTGCTGGGGGGTGGGGGTGCAGGGGGACATGAGTGGGGGCCTGCTGGGGGTGGGGGTGCAAGGGGACATGGTTGGGGGCCTGCTGGCAGGTGCCCCACAGTGCTGGGGAGTGGGGGTGCAAGGGGACATGAGTGGGACATGGTTGGGGGCCTGCTGGCAGGTGCCCCACAGTGCTGGAGGGTGGGGGTGCAAGGGGGACATGAGTGGGGGCCTGCTGGGGGGTGGGGGTGCAAGGGGACATGGTTGGGGGCCTGCTGGCTGGTGCCCCACAGTGCTGGGGGGTGGGGGTGCAAGGGGACATGAGTGGGACATGGTTGGGGGCCTTCTGGCAGGTGCCCCACAGTGCTGGGGGGTGGGGGTGCAGGGGGACATGAGTGGGGGCCTGCTGGGGGGTGGGGGTGCAAGGGGACATGGTTGGGGGCCTGCTGGCAGGTGCCCCACAGTGCTGGGGGGTGGGGGTGCAAGGGGACATGAGTGGGACATGGTTGGGGGCCTGCTGGCAGGTGCCCCACAGTGCTGGGGGGTGGGGGTGCAAGGGGGACATGAGTGGGGGCCTGCTGGGGGGTGGGGGTGCAAGGGGACATGGTTGGGGGCCTGCTGGCAGGTGCCCCACAGTGCTGGGGGGTGGGGGTGCAAGGGGACATGAGTGGGACATGGTTGGGGGCCTGCTGGCAGGTGCCCCACAGTGCTGGGGGGTGGGGGTGCAAGGGGACATGAGTGGGGGCCTGCTGGGGGGTGGGGGTGCAAGGGGACATGAGTGGGACATGGGTGGGGGCCTTGTGGAGGCTGCCCCTGGTGACTGGAGGGGTGGGGGTGGTGTGAGACATGGGTGGGGGCCTTGTGGAGGCTGCCCCTGGTGACTGGGGGGTGGGGGTGGTGTGAGACATGGGTGGGGGCCTGGTGGAGGCTGCCCCTGGTGACTGGGTGGTGGGGGTGGTGGGAGACATGGGTGGGGGCCTGGTGGGGGGTGGGGGTGGTGGGAGACATGGGTGGGGGCCAGGTGGAGGCTGCCCCTGGTGACTGGAGGGGTGGGGGTGGTGGGAGACATGGGTGGGGGCCTGGTGGAGGCTGCCCCTGGTGACTGGAGGGGTGGGGGTGGTGGGAGACATGGGTGGGGGCCTGGTGGAGGCTGCCCCTGGTGACTGGGTAGTGGGGGTGGTGGGAGACATGGGTGGGGGCCTGGCGGGGGTGGGGGTGGTGGGAGACATGGGTGGGGGCCTGGTGGAGGCTGCCCCTGGTGACTGGAGGGGTGGGGGTGGTGGGAGACATGGGTGGGGGCCTGGTGGAGGCTGCCCCTGGTGACTGGAGGGGTGGGGGTGGTGGGAGACATGGGTGGGGGCCTTGTGGAGGCTGCCCCTGCACTGCTGGGGGGTGGGGGTGCTGGGAGACATGGGTTGGGGCCTGGTGGAGGCTGCCCCTGCACTGCTGGGGGGTGGGGGTGCTGGGAGACATGGGTGGGGGCCTGGTGGAGACTGCCCCTGCACTGCTGGGGGGTGGGGTGGTGGGAGACATGGGTGGGGGCCTGGTGGAGGCTGCCCCTGCACTGCTGGGGGGTGGGGGTGGTGGGAGACATGGGTGGGGGCCTGGTGGAGGCTGCCCCTGCACTGCTGGGGGGTGGGGGTGGTGGGAGACATGGGTGGGGGCCTGATGGAGGCTGCCCCTGCACTGCTGGGGGGTGGGGGTGGTGGGAGACATGGGTGGGGGCCTGGTGGAGGCTGCCCCTGGTGACTGGGGGGTGGGGGTGGTGGGAGACATGGGTGGGGGCCTGGTGGAGGCTGCCCCTGGACTGCTGTGGGGTGGGGGTGCTGGGAGACATGGGTTGGACATGGGTGGGGGCCTGCTGGCAGGTGCCCCACAGTGCTGGGGGGTGGGGGTGGTGGGAGACATGGGTGGGGGCCTGGTGGAGGCTGCCCCTGCACTGCTGGGGGGTGGGGGTGCTGGGAGACATGGGTTGGACATTGGTGGGGGCCTACTGGCAGGTGCCCCACAGTGCTGGGGGGTGGGGGTGGTGGGAGACATGGGTGGGGCCTGGTGGAGGCTGCCCCTGCACTGCTGGGGGGTGGGGGTGCTGGGAGACATGGGTTGGACATGGGTGGGGGCCTGGTGGAGGCTGCCCCTGCACTGCTGGGGGGTCGGGGTGGTGGGAGACATGGGTGGGGGCCTGGTGGAGGCTGCCCCTGGTGACTGGGGGGTGGGGGTGGTGTGAGACATGGGTGGGGGCCTTGTGGAGGCTGCCCCTGGTGACTGGGGGGTGGGGGTGGTGTGAGACATGGGTGGGGGCCTGGTGGCAGGTGCCCCACAGTGCTGGGGGGTGGGGGTGCAAGGGGACATGAGTGGGACATGGTTGGGGGCCTGCTGGCAGGTGCCCCACAGTGCTGGGGGGTGGGGGTGCAAGGGGACATGAGTGGGGGCCTGCTGGGGGGTGGGGGTGCAAGGGGACATGAGTGGGACATGGGTGGGGGCCTTGTGGAGGCTGCCCCTGGTGACTGGAGGGGTGGGGGTGGTGTGAGACATGGGTGGGGGCCTTGTGGAGGCTGCCCCTGGTGACTGGGGGGTGGGGGTGGTGTGAGACATGGGTGGGGGCCTGGTGGAGGCTGCCCCTGGTGACTGGGTGGTGGGGGTGGTGGGAGACATGGGTGGGGGCCTGGTGGGGGGTGGGGGTGGTGGGAGCCATGGGTGGGGGCCTGGTGGAGGCTGCCCCTGGTGACTGGAGGGGTGGGGGTGGTGGGAGACATGGGTGGGGGCCTGGTGGAGGCTGCCCCTGGTGACTGGAGGGGTGGGGGTGGTGGGAGACATGGGTGGGGGCCTGGTGGAGGCTGCCCCTGGTGACTGGGTAGTGGGGGTGGTGGGAGACATGGGTGGGGGCCTGGCAGGGGGTGGGGGTGGTGGGAGACATGGGTGGGGGCCTGGTGGAGGCTGCCCCTGGTGACTGAAGGGGTGGGGGTGGTGGGAGACATGGGTGGGGGCCTGGTGGAGGCTGCCCCTGGTGACTGGACGGGTGGGGGTGGTGGGAGACATGGGTGGGGGCCTGGTGGAGGCTGCCCCTGCACTGCTGGGGGGTGGGGGTGCTGGGAGACATGGGTTGGGGCCTGGTGGAGGCTGCCCCTGCACTACTGGGGGGTGGGGGTGCTGGGAGACATGGGTGGGGGCCTGGTGGAGACTGCCCCTGCACTGCTGGGGGGTGGGGTGGTGGGAGACATGGGTGGGGGCCTGGTGGAGGCTGCCCCTGCACTGCTGGGGGGTGGGGGTGGTGGGAGACATGGGTGGGGGCCTGGTGGAGGCTGCCCCTGCACTGCTGGGGGGTGGGGGTGGTGGGAGACATGGGTGGGGGCCTGGTGGAGGCTGCCCCTGCACTGCTGGGGGGTGGGGGTGGTGGGAGACATGGGTGGGGGCCTGGTGGAGGCTGCCCCTGGTGACTGGGGGGTGGGGGTGGTGGGAGACATGGGTGGGGGCCTGGTGGAGGCTGCCCCTGGACTGCT
The DNA here is from genome assembly GCF_040938575.1 of Ambystoma mexicanum. NCBI lineage: Eukaryota > Metazoa > Chordata > Amphibia > Caudata > Ambystomatidae > Ambystoma > Ambystoma mexicanum. Next base: position 1,249,353,266 of record NC_090930.1, on the reverse strand, counting down.
GTGGGGTGGGGGTGCTGGGAGACATGGGTTGGACATGGGTGGGGGCCTGCTGGCAGGTGCCCCACAGTGCTGGGGGGTGGGGGTGGTGGGAGACATGGGTGGGGGCCTGGTGGAGGCTGCCCCTGCACTGCTGGGGGGTGGGGGTGCTGGGAGACATGGGTTGGACATTGGTGGGGGCCTACTGGCAGGTGCCCCACAGTGCTGGGGGGTGGGGGTGGTGGGAGACATGGGTGGGGCCTGGTGGAGGCTGCCCCTGCACTGCTGGGGGGTGGGGGTGCTGGGAGACATGGGTTGGACATGGGTGGGGGCCTGGTGGAGGCTGCCCCTGCACTGCTGGGGGGTCGGGGTGGTGGGAGACATGGGTGGGGGCCTGGTGGAGGCTGCCCCTGGTGACTGGGGGGTGGGGGTGGTGGGAGACATGGGTGGGGGCCTGGTGGAGGCTGCCCCTGCACTGCTGGGGGGTGGGGGTGCTGGGAGACATGGGTTGGACATGGGTGGGGGCCTGGTGGAGGCTGCCCCTGCACTGCTGGGGGGTGGGGGTGGTGGGAGACATGGGTGGGGGCCTGGTGGAGGCTGCCCCTGGTGACTGGGGGGGTGGGGGTGCTGGGAGACATGGGTGGGGGCCTGGTGGAAGCTGCCCCTGCACTGCTGGGGGGTGGGGGTGGTGGGAGACATGGGTGGGGGCCTGGTGGAGGCTGCCCCTGCACTGCTGGGGGGTGGGGGTGGTGGGAGACATGGGTGGGGGCCTGGTGGAGGCTGCCCCTGGTGACTGGGGGGTGGGGGTGGTGGGAGACATGGGTGGGGGCCTGGTGGAGGCTGCCCCTGCACTGCTGGGGGGTGGGGGTGCTGGGAGACATGGGTTGGACATGGGTGGGGGCCTGCTGGCAGGTGCCCCACAGTGCTGGGGGGTGGGGGTGGTGGGAGACATGGGTGGGGGCCTGGTGGAGGCTGCCCCTGCACTGCTGGGGGGTGGGGGTGCTGGGAGACATGGGTGGGGGCCTGGTGGAGGCTGCCCCTGGTGATTGGGGGGGTGGGGGTGCTGGGAGACATGGGTGGGGGCCTGGTGGAGGCTGCCCCTGCACTGCTGGGGGGTGGGGGTGGTGGGAGACATGGGTGGGGGCCTGGTGGAGGCTGCCCCTGCACTGCTGGGGGGTGGGGGTGGTGGGAGACATGGGTGGGGGCCTGGTGGAGGCTGCCCCTGGTGACTGGGGGGTGGGGGTGGTGGGAGACATGGGTGGGGGCCTGGTGGAGGCTGCCCCTGCACTGCTGGGGGGTGGGGGTGCAGGGGGACATGAGTGGGGGCCTGCTGGGGGGTGGGGGTGCAAGGGGACATGTGGCTTGGCTGGGGGGCATGCCCATGGTGGATGGGCTGCCTGCGGGACATGACCAGGGGTGCAGGGTAGTCCCCTGTGGTGTGGGCTGCCTGCAGAGGTCGTGGAGGGGGTAGAGGGGAGACCTGGGAGGACCCACACTGGCAATTCACCTCTTCAACTTCCCGCACACCTACGTAATACACTGCCCCACTCGCACAGGCCCAATCGCGTGTAGGATTTCTCGCGCATCCCTGAAATCCACGTACCCAGCCCAATCGCGTGTAGATTTTCTCGCGCACCCCTGAAATCCACGTACCCAGGCCAATCGCGTGTAGATTTTCTCGCGCACCCCTGAAATCCACGTACCCAGGCCAATCGCGTGTAGAATTTCTCGTGCACCCCTGAAATCCACGTACCCAGGCCAATCGCGTGTAGAATTTCTCGCGCACCCCTGAAATCCACGTACCCAGCCCAATCGCGTGTAGAATTTCTCGCGCACCCCTGAAATCCACGTACCCAGGCCAATCGCGTGTAGAATTTCTCGCGCACCCCTGAAATCCACGTACCCAGCCCAATCGCGTGTAGATTTTCTCGCGCACCCCTGTAATACACGTACCCAGGCCAATCGCGTGTAGAATTTCTCGCGCACCCCTGAAATCCACATACCCAGGCCAATCGCGTGTAGAATTTCTCGCGCACCCCTGAAATCCACGTACCCAGGCCAATCGCGTGTAGAATTTCTCGCGCACCCCTGAAATCCACGTACCCAGCCCAATCGCGTGTAGATTTTCTCGCGCACCCCTGTAATACACGTACCCAGGCCAATCGCGTGTAGAATTTCTCGCGCACCCCTGAAATCCACGTACCCAGGCCAATCGCGTGTAGATTTTCTCGCGCACCCCTGTAATACACGTACCCAGGCCTATCGCGTGTGGGGACACCCGCACACCCCTGAAATACACGCTCCCCGCTCTGCGTTTGCTGCTGCCCTTTGCGCTGGATTGGGGATTTTGATGGCTTTTCCCTGCGCAAGGGGCGTTCTTGGGGGCGTAACTGACGCTGCTGCAGGGTCGCTGCGCCACTCTGCGCCACGGCTGGTTGTGGATGTTGGAATCCATGAATACGCTGTGCGCCTGAATGTGTTTCGGCGCACGCAGCTCGCGCAGACTACCGCACGCGCACACTGTGCGCCAGCCGCGTGCGCCACTTGTGCGCCGAATTCTATGAATTGGCCCCTTTGAGTCCTAAGGTTTTAAAAATAGGTTCACCTTTCACGGTTGTCAATTGAAGAAGATCTCCGAAAACAATATTGTGTTTTCCTCCAAAGAGCTCTTCATAGTTTGTTTTAAGTACTTCTTGTAATCTTAGGTGAATCAAAGCCAACATTAGCTTGGAGACCATGCTCACTTCATGTATTAGTAGCATTTTCATTTGTTTTAACACTCTGCATTGTTCCATTGCAACTTCTGTAGAAAGGTTGTAATATTCTAATTTGGTTTGGTGTTCTACTGGCAGGAGTAGTAATCGCTGTAAACTGACACCGCTCATGTTGTAGGCAGCTAAACCTGTGGGGGCAGTTACAACAGCTGACAGTTTGTTGTGTGTCAATTGTTGAAGGAACTTGCTGATGATTTTTTTTAAGAATGTTTTGCCTGAATCAGCTTCACCACTGACATATAGTAGTATAGGTTTGTAATTTTGGCAGGTACATTCTTTATTTTCATGTTGTACACCATGTGCAATTTCTTTTGTTACTTCTTGAAAAATGCTACGCTGCTCATTGTTTAGTTTTGATTGTAGTACGGTTAAGGCTTCTGTATTTTCATACTGACGCATGGTGTTTTCTACTTCTGTCATAGCTAATTATGCCTCATTTACTATTAGTGGCTGTCCCAGTGGTTCTTGGCTTCCTGTTACAGAAGGTTGACTACTGTCGGGAGTGTCCTTATCTAGTTGGGCCTGGAGTTCTTCTTCATGTTGCTGTTCATTGTGCAACATTGTTTTTTACTGTGTAAAGTTTACATCGGTTATAGTGCTTTCATTTGCTTTGAAAGCATCTTCATAGGAGTCATAGTTATCTAGTATCTCTTCTTCTTTTCTCCATGGTTTAAAGAGTTGTAGCCAGGACATGTAATATAGTTCTTTATGTTGCAGCGTTTTTAATGACAATTGGATATGATTAATTGAACTTGGTTTGGTAAATTTTACTAAACTGCCTTCACAATTTGTCACTATGTATCGACCTTTTTTTCATCGGGTTTTATATTATTTTTGTATGTGAAAATTTGGGCTATGTGGTATAGACACATGGTTTCCAAAGTGGTACTTCTGTTTGGGTAGCATGTGTCTAGTAAATTGTTTTTCAAAATGTCATGGCTGTTGGGATCATTTTTGGCTATTGTTTCTATGTTGTTGTATGATTTGAGAACTCTTTTTCTAGATTTAGCAGGACCAAGACTTAGCCATACTATATTTTCAGATTTTCCATACAAAGCAGTACCGGTTGAATGATCTGCAGCTTCATAGCAGCCACATTCTCTACGGGAGAACAATTTTATGCCCAAACTGTACAATTTCTGAGACAGTGTTTTGTCTGATGACAGGTCATTCCAGAGGTCTTGAAGCTCTATTTTTTCTGCTTTGGTTAAGTAGGCTGTAACATATTGTGCAACTGCAGTGGAATTGTCTGAAATGTAATGCACATCTATGCTTGCATCCATAATAGGTCAATGATTGCATTGTAATCATTGATATGTTTTGCTTCTTATGTTCTTTTATGTAATATGTATTTTTAGGTGATTTACCTTTAACACTATGTCTAACTGAATATATTAAGTTGTTCACTTCACCTGTTTCTGTAACTGGTCTAGGGAAACCAAAGCAGCATTTGGTGTAGTATTTCCCTTTGTTTTGTATTTGCATCAACAATATTTGCCACATTTGTGTCTTTGAAATCGTACAATGTGTGCATGAAGATCACTATTTGTTGCTTCTGTTGGAATTTCACAAGTGACATATTTTTCGATAAACTGTAACACAGTGTCATCAAATTCTTGACCAAATTTAGGAGCATCTTTAATCCATAAAAGCATGTGGTTATGTGGTGCTCCTATGGCTTGGTATTCTTTTCTCCAAAAGAAGTGTTGCACTTCTCCGAGGGGAGGAACAGGTTTATTACAAATAAAGTGTAGCATAACAATGAAGTGAAGGTGGAAATATCTTGAAACATTAACAGGATCTAGAGAGCAAAGTTCTCTAGAACTTTAGTAATTATATCGATGTTTGTTTTGTTTTTGTTTTCTATGCGTAGGAAATCATGTAAATCTTCCCATGCATATTCTGCACTACTTAATGTAACAAACCAAGTGGGTGGGCCAAACTTTCTTATCATACAACGTACATCTCTGTGACGTCGGGACCAGTATTATTCAGTACTACGCATGTTTGCGAATAGATTTGTAATGCTTGATTGTAAAACCTCATCTTTTTCTTGCACTTTTTTAGTAATATATTTTGAAAGTGGGTTCCTGATTTTGATGTGTGTGCAACTCTGTAACATAGAGTTACAAGTTTACTTTCAAAAAATAGGTGGAATATGTATTCCACATTTTGTCTAAAGCTGGGATCATCAGAATACATACGTAATGAGCGGTATTCTGATGCTGTTATTTGAAAAGGTCTATCATCGTACCTTCCTCCATTGCCAGTAGGAAATAGTAGAGGAAAAGAACGTGCTTCTATACTTTTTTCCCATATGCTGATTGGTGATCCTTTCATTTGTCACATTTGGTACGTTTCTAGTGCATCTTCCATTGTGTCATTAGCGTGTAATGGATGAACTGTATAATGGTCTGAAATATTGGATACTTTAGCAGGATCTAGAAGTTCAAATTGATCAGTTTCTGGTGACTCTTGAATTATTTCAGTTGTTTCCCTTAAGTTTTCTTCAATATTTATTTCTATGTAGTATTCATTATTGTCTTTTAGATATTGCAAGGCTTATCTAACTTTATGTAAGTCTACCAGTTGTTGCCACATTTTTTTATCTTTTGTAGCTACACCATTTACTAAGACACTTAAAGATTGCTCCATTGGACGTTGCACTCCCAGAGTGTGCATATTTTCTTTTAGATATAATGGTAAATACACTACTTTGCCCCGAATGCCTTTCACCAATTCAGAGGGAGGTAATTTTGCTGTTTTTGGTTGAAGGCATATTATTGCTTGAAATGGGTGCACTGTTTGAATTATGATGCTCTCATATAAATTGAGTTGTTGCAGGGGTTTTGGTAGTGGGAATAATTCCGAATTATTTGTGATAGCACGTGAAGGAGTTTGATTGTTGTCATGTTTTGTAGTGCAGTAACTGCAAAGTATTAAGGGGTCAGTTATTTCGTATTTGTTTTCTGCTATAAGGTAGAGAGCTAATTCAAACCATTTGGAATCTTCATTGTCTTCTATTTTGTATTTTATGTCTTTAGTTTTTGTGTTACTTTCATAAAAGGTTCTGCGGCAACACACACACACATGGTTTGGTACTTCAACGGATGTACTTTTGAATTTTAGTATTTCTTTTTTGTATGTGTGTAGTAGAAGTTTGCCATGTGCTCAATGGTGAAATCAAACCCTTGCAGGCAGATCGACCATCTCAATAGTTTTGGGTTCTCCCCTTTCATTTGCATTAACCATCTCAAGGGTTGGTGGTCAGTCTGAATAACAAAAGTAGAACCATACAAGTGCGGCCTAAACTTCTTCAGAGCCCACACGATAGCAAAGCACTCTCTTTCGATTGTTGCCCACCTTGTTTCAGGATCCTTCAGCTTGCGGCTGATGAAGCAAACGGGGTGCTCCCTACCTTTCCCATCCAGTTGACTGAGTACGGCACCTATCCCTACATTGGAAGCGTCTGTCTGCACAATGAAGTGTTGGCAGTAATCAGGAGCTCTGAGTACTGGGGCTTGGCAAAGAGCCTGTTTCAGGTTTTCAAAAGCCTGATTGCACTCCTCGTTCCATTTAACCTTTTTAGGAAATTTGGGAGAGGAGAGGACATTCAGTGGAGAAGCTACGGTCCCATAGTTCTCTATGAAATTCCTGTAATACCCAGTGAAGCCTAGGAAGGCTCTCACCTGGGTTTGAGTAGTCGGTGTTGTCCAATTTTGCACAGCTTCAATCTTACTGAGCAAAGGCCTTATTTCTCCACCGCCTACCTCATGCCAAAGATAGACTACCTTACTCTGTCCAATTTGGCATTTACTTGCCTTTATGGTAAGATTGGCTCGTCCAAGAGCCTGCAAAACATCTCTCAGGTGGATTACATGTTCTTCCCAGGAATTGCTGAACACTGCTATGTCATCCAAGTATGCCATGCAGAAGTCCTCCATCCCATTCAGAACCTGGTTTACCATCCGTTGAAACGTAGCAGGTGCAATCTTTAGTCCGAAAGGCATTACCTTAAAATGGTATAAGCCAACGGGGGTAGAAAATGCAGTTTTCTCCTTGGCATGGTCTGTCAGGGCTATTTGCCAATAGCCTGACATTAATTCAAATGTGCTGAGGAACTTGGCGGCGCCAAGTTTATCCACCAACTCATCTGTTCTTGGCAAAGGGTGGGCATCAGTCGCGGTGACTGCATTAAGAGCTTGATAATCCACGCAGAATCTAAGTCCTTTAGATCCGTCCTTTGGTACTAAAACAACTGGGCTAGACCATGGACTAGTAGAGGGCTCTATTACCCCGAGATCAAGCATCTTGCTGACCTCACCTTTGATGTGGGTTCGTACGTTTTCTGACATGCGGTATCCTCTGCTTTTGACCGGCAGACAGTCACCAGTGAGTATGTCGTGCTGGCCCCACGGGGTCAAGCCTGGTGAAAGCGAGAACAGAGAGGCAAACTGATTCAACATAGATTTGCACTCTTCTTGTTGCTCGGGTGTCAGATTGGAGGAGAGATTCACTCCTTCAATTTTTTCATCTAAGGGTAAGCCACTGAGGAGATCCGGAAGAGCTTCACTCTCTTCTTCTTCCTCGGATGATGCTAGAAGCAACGCTCCTACATCAGGTCGTGAGACATACGGTTTAAGTCGGTTGGTGTGAAAGACTGTCGGAGCCTCCTTGGGATTGCCCAAGTCCACCAGATAGTTAACCTCTCCGAGTTTACCCACTACTCGGTAGGGTCCCATCCACTTATCTTGCAAGGCCCTCTGCCTTGTTGGGATCATAACGAGAACGAGCTGGTCTTGAGCAAACTCAACCATGTTAGCCTTTTGATCGTGCCAGTGCTTGACCAATGCTTGTCCAGCTTTCAAGTTATCGCTTGCTTCCGTCATCATGTGCGACATTCTCCTCCGGAGACCTATCACGTAGTCAGTCACTCTGACTGGCTTGGGGGAAGGAGCACTCTCCAACCCCTCCTTAATCAGGGCCAATGGACCTCTGACGGGATGACCATAGAGTAGTTCGAAGGGAGAGTAACCTACTCCCTCCTGAGGGACTTCTCTATAAGCAAAGAGAAGGCATGGCAATAGAAGGTCCCACTTACGCTTAAGGGGTTCCTCTAGAGCACCTATCATGCTCTTCATGGTTCGGTTGAACCGTTCTACCAATCCATTGGTTTGTGGGTGGTAAGCCGTTGAGAACTTGTAAGTTACTCCGCAGGTTTTCCACATGGCTTTCATGTAGTGGGACATAACGTTTGACCCCCTGTCAGAGATTACTTCCTTAGGAAACCCGACCCTGGTAAAAAATACCAAGGAGGGCCTTAGCCACAGCCGGAGCTGTAACAGTCCTCATAGGAATTGCCTCAGGATACCTAGTAGCATGGGCTACTACAACAAGTATAAACCTGTTGCCTGAGGAGGTTGGAGGATCAAGGGGACCAATGATGTCAATCCCTACTCTCTCAAATGGGACTCCCACAACCGGGAGAGGCACTAACGGTGCCACGTTCTTGGATCCAACCTTACCAGAGATCTGGCAGGTGTGGCAGCTCATGCAGTGTTTTTCTACTTCGGCCCCCATCTTTGGCCAATAGAAGTAGAGCGAGAGCCTTTCCTTAGTCTTCTTGAAACTCAAGTGACCAGCCAAAGGAATCTCGTGGGCTATCTGCAAGAACTGTGGTCTGTTCTCTTGGGGTACTACAAGGCGTTTGTAGTCTCCCGGTGCAGACTCGGTCGGTTCACTGTAGAAGAGGCCATCTTCCCAGTGCAACCTGTATTTCCCAGGCTCTTGCCCTTCAGCCTGAGCTTCTGCCTGATGGCGAAGACCTTCCAGAGTTGGACATTCTCTCTGTCCCTTACTGAAGTCTGCCCTGCTGGGTCCACCTTCTGCCAGTAAAGACTGCTGCTCAGGATGGTCAACAGGATCCAGATCTCCAATGAGTTCCTGGCCTTCCATTAGCTCTTCCTCAGAGTCTAATTCTACCACACAGCGTTGTACCTCCCTCTCAGCCTTGGCTGGAGGTGGAGTTACGGGTGTGACGTTGGACAACCGCGGGGAAGTCCGTGTCGGCTGCACTGGAATGGTGGTTTCTGGTTTCGGGATAGAAGTCTTAGGTTTCCCTTTCGCTTCTGATTTCTTGGAGACAGCGGCCGACAATTCCAGTGGAGCAGGAGTGATTTCTTTCTTCATCATCTCCGTGAGAGTACCGCGCATGGTCCTCTTAATTGCGGGTCTGGTTAGCTCCTGTAACCCTTTACTAGGAGGTCTGGGAGTATGCGATACAACTCCGAGAGTTTTCAAATCGTTACCCAACAGTACGCGTCCTGGTACCTCACTCTGTATGCTGACAGGTATCTTCACAGTCATGTCGTTACACTGGATGAGAACTGGTAATTGGGGAAGCCTCTGCACAGGCCCTCCAGCTAACTTGGTGAGGCGTTTGGGTGCCTTAGCAACATCCTCAGCCTGAAAAAACGATTTATCCACCACAGATATGCTGGCCCCAGTGTCCCTAATGGCAGGAGTCTCCTGACCATTCACCTGGACATTGTCCTTATAATACTCTTTAGTATTATCGGTGATAGAATTATAGACATCTAAATTCTGTTGTTCCCACAACCCCAGAGATACTAAAAAAACGCTGGCTGAGACTCCAATGGGTTCGTCAGCTAGCAGTAGAAAGTTTCCACTTGCCATTTGGACTTCCTCCTCTGGAGCGAAGGCTAAGGAGACAAGCTGGACCCCTGAAGGTTTACCCTTACATCTGGGATCTCCTTTCACGTGGTCAGTCGAGCCACAAACAAAGCATTTACCGAATGCTTTCTGGAATGGTGGCTTGTTCTGACCTCCTTCCAGTTTGGCACCAGAAGACACACTATTCTGCTGTGGTTTTCCCGGTGGCTTACCCTTCTGGTTTTGTTTGGGGCCCTCTTTGGAATGTGAGTTATTCGAATTCTCTTTTGAGTCTTTTTTAGGCTGTTTTCCCTCATCCTTTCTCTGAGTTGCCCCAGAATCCTTATGAGTAGCCCTGTTGGCAACCCACAAGTCAGCAGCCTTAGCTAGTGCCCTGGAATCCAATTCCTTCAAATCAGCCAAGTGCTGTCTGAGCTCAGGAGAACAGGCATCATGAATAGACTCCAACATAAAAAGATTTCTCATACCCTCATAAGTGTTCACTTTGTAACCCTTAATCCATCCCTCTAAGTTTTTCAACCCTTCACTCACCCAGGTAGCCCAAGGGGTACCATCATGCTTTTTGAGGGTTCTAAACCTCTTAAGATACTGGGAAGGGGTCTTCCCGAATCTAGCTATCAAAGCTAGTTTCACACTTTCGTAATCCGTCTTATCCGCCTCCCCCAACTCCATTACCACATCAGTCGCAACAGGAGGGAGCCTAAAGAACAACCAGGGAAGCAACGCATTCCCGGTGATGTCCTGGAGCCCATGATTGTATTCAAACAGTTTCAACCAATCCAAAACATCTAATCTCGGTTCATACATACCCACTAATTCCTTCGGCATCCGGGGTCTTTTGGGACTGGAGCTCCTAGAGGAACCAGAGGAGAGAGAAGCATTTTCCATAGACAACTTTTTCATTTCTAACTCGTGATTAAGTTCTATTTCTCTGAGTCTTAACTCAGCTTGCTTCTGCTCAGCCTGGGCATTCATCCGTCTGATCTCGAGCTCTTAGTTTCGTTCAGATTGAGCCAAGAACCGTTTATATTCTAATTCGAGCTTCATTTTTTCAAGTTCAAAATAAGCAGGGTTACTTGTGGGACCTGGTATGGGCCCCGTAGGCACAGCTGGTAAGGCAGGTAGAGGAGCGGGGGAGACAGTTTCGTTAGCCTCTCCGTCCTCGTCAGCCTCTTCATCGCTATGATCAGAATTACGATTCAGATCAACACCATCACTGTTATCTACATTCGCTGGGGAGAGTGGTTCCTCTGAACCAGTACCCAGACTTTGGTTCGCCAGCAATCTCTCTATTAGTTCTAACTTCTTGCCTCTTACAGAAAGATTCTCTTGCCTACAGAGAGCTCGCAAACTCTCAGTATTTTCACCTGACAAGGATTCTTGACTGTAAGTTTCCATCGTAGACATGTTTGTGAAAGTTGCTTTTTAGTGCTAAGTTTTGTGGTTAGTTATCCTACAGCGTCGAAAAGCACTCTAAACTGTATACTCGATACAAATCCCACCGCTGTACACCAGTGTTAGGCGGAAACCTGTGCAGTTCCCTCTGGGACCACTGCAAAAGATTTAGGACTACAGGCGTTGGCGGTGAACCCACTTGGTAGCAGTCTGTACCACACAGATTCACTTGGTAGCTGTGGCTGAGCAGTCAGACTTCTCTCAAGAAAAGTTGAGCAGTATGTGGAGTATACAACATAGGGCAATTCTTCACAGCAAGACAAGCAAACACGCAACAAGGCTTAGTGTAAAGATAGTAAGTTATTTATTTATAACACAACATCTATGGAAAACACTAAAGCAAATCACGGCAAACAAATCAAACACAATTAATCTACGAAGTAGAAAACGATCAATCCCCCTAGCAAAATATCGACAACTCTAGGTTCTATCGGTACCACTTATTTTCAGACAGAGGTGTATACCTCAACCTAGATGAAACTCGAATATTAGTTAGGACGGGAGAGAAACAGATAGGCAGGTTATGAAATCAACACAGTTCAATCCTATGCGGATAAAATGCAAGGCAGGAAGGCAAGAATCACAATAGATCGTAAAGTTCGGAGGCCAGGCCCACTCAGAGAGAGGCAAGGCGCGATGTCCCAAAAAGTCTCTAGTGGAGTTGCATTCAAGTCTTTATAGCAAATTGTTATCGGCAGATTGAACCAGTTCAGAACAAAGAATGAGCAAAGCTTGGAGGCGACCCACCGGAACGGAGAGGATTAAGACACCTCACTCGAACCGGACGAAAGGGAAGCCAGGCGGACACGGTACCTTGTTGTGGAGGGCAGCTCCGGCGGGGGCAGTTGTTCCTGGTGGTGGATGCACGTCGGGTCTTGGCCAAGAGTAGAGATGATCTCGTCATCGAAGGAAAGTGAAGTCCGGTGCACCACCATGGAAGATACCAGCCGCGGAGTGCTCCATCACAAGGCAGCACCTTTTGGTCGCGGTACAGGGGTAGTGGCTATCCGGTTGCCGAGGTGCTCTGCACGGGCAATTCGACCACTGCGTCCTGAGGCGAATAAAAAGCGAAGGGGAATGGTTGTTCCCACCAGTCAGGGGAAGAGACTCTCCGGCAGGGAGATCTCCTCTGTCGTCTGGAAGTGGTGAGTCGGCTCAGCAGGGCTCCACCGGAGGTGTCGTTGTTGCAGGTCTGCTCAGCGTTACCCTCGTCGGATTCTTAGGTCCTGTGGCGACTTCTGAAGATCCAGTCCCAAAAGCCCTGCTTTTATGCAGAAGACCCCCATTCATTCAGCTTAGCTGTCAATCAACACATGCTAAGTGGTGAGCGGGAAGGCTCACCACCTGGGCCAATCACTTCAGAGTGCGACCTGAATTGGCAAGGCAACTCGGTCCAGGGTGCCTAAACCCCCTCCCACACCCCTGAGGTAACCCAGACAGAATGGCACCACTTTGGAGGGTCTCTGTACAGAGGCCCGCCAAAAGTGGAACAAAAGGCTCAACCTTTGGTTTAGGAGTCACAGAGACGAACACAGGCGCCATTTTAAAACCGAGTTCTGGCAGAAAATACCACTCGATAAACTTATTTAAGATAAGTAGATCGGTGGTACGTCAGAGATACATGAGAAAAAGTATCAATCTCCAACAATGGGACGAATCCCATAGGGTTATGTTCGGGATCGAACATAACAAGTAGTTTCCACTGCCACCAGCCAAAACTCGACGAGGGTGGACGGGACAGTGCCCCCTCGAGTAACAGATCCAGGCGTAATCGGATTACCCCTACTAGTACGTCCACAATAAGATGGTTGATACTAGTTCTGTTAGTAAATTTAGGTCTAGTAAAGCCAGTGGTGACTTTACATGCCCGGGGAGACAGTAGTCAGTCCCCGGGTATGGAGTCCATGGTGGGGGACCCGCTAGGGCGCCCCCGTGTTACGACACGTAGGGTGTGGTGTAACACACATAGAAAAACATATGAGACCCTATGGAGTAAAAGACCCCATAGCCCATCGAACACATTGACATTTCAAAGGAATTACACACATACATGTCCAAGAGTGGGAGAAGAGTCTCACTCTTGGCAGGATGGAAAAAACAAACTCCAGAAATCCAGCAAAGCTGCTGGGGGACTCACTAGGTTAGGAAATTCAGCCTAAACAGAAAATTCTCCCTAACAGTCACTCACTACCTACATGTACAAGGACTCCATGGTGTGTGCCAGGAAATGTGAAGGCAGTGCAATGTCAAATTCAGACATCACCTGCATTGTGCATTCCATGTGTACCATATCTAGAAGCCAAGCACCCCTCCACCCCAGTAGCATAGCAGGGATGCCTAGCATGGTATCAAAAGGCTGACCATACACCTGTGTATTGACAGGCAGTGTTGACTGGCATCAACAGCTTAATGTGATTCAAGTGACAACACTGCAAATGATGCTGGGGCAGTAGGCAGGACACATGATGAAAACTCTGGAGGCCGCCCACGTGTGAAGAAGACACAACAAGAGTTGGACAGAGTCATTGGCCATTGAACAGGCTGAGGCCTGTGAGCCACACAGATTGTCAGAGCCTAAACATGTGTGCAACGCAGGACTGAGCCACAGTTGACATGGGAAGGCTGATGAGATGGCAGGCAATGTATGTAACCAAGGACTTGTATTACAGTGATCATCCAGTCAAGGATACATAGGGGCATGCGTGCAATGCACATGGAGCATGAATGGGCACTCATGTCCCTGCGGGACATCTGACCCATGCACAGTACAAGTGAGCTACCCTGCATCGAGTACTAAGGCTGTACCACACGGCATATGTCTGGCAGATGCTACGCTGGAAGTTAGCATCTACACAGGACACATGAACAAGAAAGTACACATTGGCAAAATTGAAGCAGACCACTGCAAAGGTGGAACTGGGGTGCAGAGTGGCGGAGGAGGGGCAAGGGAGCATGCCTACATGGAGTCCCGCATGCAGGCAGAGGAGACATGCATGACGGAAGCATTGCATTACTTACACATCAGAACCATGTACACGTCACATGTAGCGGCAATCATGCACAACACATCCCACAAGTGAAACACACACATCCTCAACAAACACGCATCAACACTCACTGGACTGCACATCAAAGTCCAGCATCTCTCCCACTCGACCATTTCAGGTGGTATGAACTCCGCAACGAGAGCCTCATGCGGAGTGAGCTCTTCCTCCTCTGGTGGAGGCCCACCGCCAGTCACCAGAGTCAAGTTGTAATTAGAGGCACGCTTAGCCTTAGTGCTACGCTTGATGTCATTCCAATGCTTTTTGCACTCTTGCGCCGTGCGCACCTCATGGCCGAATGAACTGACATGTTCCGCAACATGCTTCCAGTGGGTGTCACGTTGGGCAGCCGTAGTCTGACTATTGGAACCCACTAGCATGTCACGGCTGTGGCCCCGCACGTAGTCCACAAGGAAGTCCAGTTCCTGCTTACAGAAAGGCTTCTTCCTCGACGTGCAGGAGGTTGTGGCTGTGTGTGAGGTCCCAGCCTGTGCTGCAGGTGCAACCTTCCTCCTCTTGGACTGTGGCGCAGACCCTGGCTGGCTAATGCCGCCCTGACCAGTATGGCCAGTGGGTTCGGTGGATTGAGCCAAGGGAGTAGTAGGTGGAGGGATGACCAAAGGCCTGACTTGTGTCAGTGGCAGCTGGGTGCCCACTAATGGACCCTGCGCAGCAACATCAGCTGTGGCAGGGTCATTGACCGCAATGGTCCTGGTTGGCAGACTCACAACCGGGGTGCTGTTGGGTGCATCTGCCCCTGCACTTGCCAACACCCGGCTGTTCGGGGCAGCAGATGACATGACTGCCCCAGGGACACGTGTCTTGGTCTGAGCAGCCCGGCCTGCCCCTATGGTTTCTCCCCTGGCCTGTTGGAGATCTACCAAGGGCTCTTCAAGTGCCAACGCAGCCTGCGCTGGCAGACCCTGAGCCTGGGTGGCGGTGTCCACAGCTGCACCTGCAGCTACCACTACCCTTGGGCCCGTGGCAGTCGATGGAACGGACTGCCGGGTCAAACGGGTGCGAGTGCCAGATGCAGGAGCTGCATCCCCCGGAACCACTGGGGGTGGTGACATGACTGCACCGACACATGGCACAACATTGTGCTCAAGTGGCGCACTCCTGCCTCTTCCCCCTCTGTGGACGCCCTGGACACCCTGGAGTCCCCCTACTCCCTGGTCACCACGGCCACGTCCCCGGCTACGCCCGCCATGAGGAGGACGCCCATCTGAGGCGCCCCTCACCTTTGGTGGCCTCCCAACCATGGCACCGATGTAGTAGTGCTGGCACAGATGGAGTGGTGCCAATGGGAGGTGTACACCACAATTGACCTGGGCAATTGGGGTGAAGGGGGTGGGAAGCAAGATGTTAACAGCCCCCCTGCACCTGCAAGGCTGTATGTGACCCCGGTGATGTGGTGACGGGTCAAGCAACGCTCAGGCACCCCAAAACTGCAGTAAAACTGTGCACGCAACCCAGCAGCCTACGTGCGTGGATTCAACCTCCCGCAGTACGTGGCGGCACCCAGTAACACGAATAACGCGTACACGTGGGACACGCAGGCTACTATGACATCGAAAATGGGTGCGATACACAGGGGCACCCGCAGTGGGAAAAAGAGCGTGTGCAACTCACCGTCTGACTAGCGCGATGCAGAAAAACACGCGTAGCCAATACCCCTGCCAAAAGAAGAGATACGTCCTTGATAGCTGTGAAGTTGTGATGATGCGCGAAACAACAGGAAGCAGCAACACACGTCGGTCTCCAGGAAAGGCACGTACAGCGAACTGCTGGGCCTGCTCACCTTTAACCCGTGTTGAGGGAAACGCACGCGCGCGTCACGTCACTTACGCGCATGGGCCCTTTCCTCGTATTACACGCGGACGTGCAGTTTTTCACGCACGCTGAAACGCCACATGCGATTTCAGCAGGGTACGTGTATTTCGGGGTACGGGGGAAGTTCCACACGTGATTTCATCAGGGTATGTGTATTTCGGGGTGCGGGGGAAGTTTCACACGCGACATCAGCAGGGTACGTGTATTCCAGGGGTGCGCAGGAAGTTCCACACGCAATTCCATCAGGGTACGTTTATTACAGGGGTGCGCGGGAAGTTCCACACGCGATTTCATCAGGGTATGTGTATTTCAGGGTGCGGGGGATGTTTCACACGCAACATCAGCAGGGTACGTGTATTCCAGGGGTGCGTGGGAAGTTCCACACGCGATTCCATCAGGGTACGTGTATTACAGGGGTGCGCGGGGAGCACCACACATAAATTGCACGTGTGGGTCCTCCCAGGTGTTCCCTCTACACCCTCGACGGCCCCTGCAGGTGGCTCACACCACAGGGGCCTACCCTGCACATGTCCTGCAGGCACCCCATCCACCATGGCCATGCCCCCCAGCCAACCCACATGTCAACTTGCACTACTGCCCACCAACGCATGTCCCCCTGCACCCCCAGCCACCAGGGTAACCCTCCACCAGGCCCCCACCCATGTCTCCCACCACCCCCAACCCCCAGCAGTGCAGGGTCACCCTCCACCAGGCCCCCACCCATGTCTCCCACCACCCCCACCCCCCAGCACTGTGGGGCACCTGCCAGCAGGCCCCCACCCATGTCTCCCACCACCCCCACCCCCCAGCTCTGTGGGGCACCTGTCAGAAGGCCCCACCCATGTCTCCCACCACCCCCACCCCCCAGCAGTGCAGGGTCACCCTCCACCAGGCCCCCACCCATGTCTCCCACCACCCCCACCCCCCAGCACTGTGGGGCACCTGCCAGCAGGCCCCCACCCATGTCTCCCACCACCCCCACCCCCCAGCACTGTGAGGCACCTGCCAGCGGGCCCCCAGCCATGTCCAACTCATGTTCCCCACCACCCGCACCCCCCAGCAGTGCAGGGTCACCCTCCACCAGGCCCCCACCCATGTCTCCCACCACCCCCACCCCCCAGCACTGTGGGGCACCTGCCAGCTGGCCCCCACACATGTCCAACTCATGTTCCCCACCACCCCACTCCCCAGCAGTGCAGAGTCACCCTCCCTCAGGCCCCCACCCATGTCTCCCACCACCCCCACCCCCCAGCAGTGCAGGGTCACCCTCCACCAGGCCCCCACCCATGTCGCCCACCACCCCCACCCCCCAGCAGTGCAGGGTCACCCTCCACCAGGCCCCCACCCATGTCTCCCACCACCCCCACCCCCCAGCACTGTGGGGCACCTGCCAGTAGGCCCCCACCCATGTCTCCCACCACCCCCACCCCCCAGCACTGTGGGGCACCTGCCAGCAGGCCCCCACTCATGTCCAACTCATGTTCCCCTGCACCCCCACCCCCCAGCACTGTAGGGCACCTGCCAGCAGGCCCCCACCCATGTCCAACTCATGTTCCCCACCACCCCCACCCCCCAGCACTGTGGGGCACCTGCCAGGAGGCCCCCACCCATGTCTCCCACCACCCCCACCCCCCCGCACTGTGGGGCACCTGCCAGCAGGCCCCCACCCATGTCTCCCACCACCCCCACCCCCCAGCAGCGCAGGGTCACCCTCCACCAGGCCCCCTCCCATGTCTCCCACCACCCCCAACCCCCAGCAGCGCAGGGTCACCCTCCATCAGGCCCCCACCCATGTCTCCCACCACCCCCACCCCCCAGCAGTGCAGGGTCACCCTCCACCAGGCCCCCACCCATGTCTCCCACCACCCCCACCCCCCAGCACTGTGGGGCACCTGCCAGCAGGCCCCCACCCATGTCTCCCACCACCCCCACCCCCCAGCAGTGCAGGGTCACCCTCCACCAGGCCCCATCCATGTCTCCCACCACCACCACCCCCCAGCAGTGCAGGGTCACCCTCCACCAGGCCCCCACCCATGTCTCCCACCACCCCCACCCCCCAGCACTGTGGGGCACCTGCCAGCAGGCCCCCACCCATGTCCAACTCATGTTCCCCACCACCCCCACCCCCCAGCACTGTGGGGCACCTGCCAGCAGGCCCCCACCCATGTCCAACTCATGTTCCCCACCACCCCCACCCCCCAGCACGGTGGGGCACCTGCCAGCAGGCCCCCATCCATGTCCAACTCATGTTCCCCACCACCCCCACCCCCCAGCACTGTGGGGCACCTGCCAGCAGGCCCCCACCCATGTCCAACTCATGTTCCCCACCACCCCCACCCCCCAGCACTGTGGGGAACCTGCCAGTAGGCCCCCACCCATGTCTCCCACCACCCCCACCCCCCAGCACTGTGGGGCACCTGCCAGCAGGCCCCCACCCATGTCCAACACATGTTCCCCACCACCCCCACCTCCCAGCACTGTGGGGCACCTGCCAGCAGGCCCCCACCCATGTCTCCCACCACCCCCACCCCCCAGCAGTGCAGGGTCACCCTCCACCAGGCCCCCATCCATGTCTCCCACTACCCCCACCCCCCAGCAGTGCAGGGTCACCCTCCACCAGGCCCCCACCCATGTCTCCCACCACCCCCACCCCCCAGCACTGTGGGGCACCTGCCAGCAGGCCCCCACCCATGTCTCCTACCACCCCCACCCCCCAGCACTGTGGGGCACCTGCCAGTAGGCCCCCACCCATGTCTCCCACCACCCCCACCCCCCAGCACTGTGGGGCACCTGCCAGCAGGCCCCCACTCATGTCCAACTCATGTTCCCCTGCACCCCCACCCCCAGCACTGTAGGGCACCTGCCAGCAGGCCCCCACCCATGTCCAACTCATGTTCCCCACCACCCCCACCCCCAGCACTGTGGGGCACCTGCCAGGAGGCCCCCACCCATGTCTCCCACCAAACCCACCCCCCCGCACTGTGGGGCACCTGCCAGCAGGCCCCCACCCATGTCTCCCACCACCCCCACCCCCCAGCAGCGCAGGGTCACCCTCCACCAGGCCCCCTCCCATGTCTCCCACCACCCCCAACCCCCAGCAGCGCAGGGTCACCCTCCATCAGGCCCCCACCCATGTCTCCCACCACCCCCACCCCCCAGCAGTGCAGGGTCACCCTCCACCAGGCCCCCACCCATGTCTCCCACCACCCCCACCCCCCAGCACTGTGGGGCACCTGCCAGCAGGCCCCCACCCATGTCTCCCACCACCCCCACCCCCCAGCAGTGCAGGGTCACCCTCCACCAGGCCCCCATCCATGTCTCCCACCACCACCACCCCCCAGCAGTGCAGGGTCACCCTCCACCAGGCCCCCACCCATGTCTCCCACCACCCCCACCCCCCAGCACTGTGGGGCACCTGCCAGCAGGCCCCCACCCATGTCCAACTCATGTTCCCCACCACCCCCACCCCCCAGCACTGTGGGGCACCTGCCAGCAGGCCCCCACCCATGTCCAACTCATGTTCCCCACCACCCCCATCCCCCAGCACGGTGGGGCACCTGCCAGCAGGCCCCCACCCATGTCCAACTCATGTTCCCCACCACCCCCACCCCCCAGCACTGTGGGGCACCTGCCAGCAGGCCCCCACCCATGTCCAACTCATGTTCCCCACCACCCCCACCCCCCAGCACTGTGGGGAACCTGCCAGTAGGCCCCCACCCATGTCTCCCACCACCCCCACCCCCCAGCACTGTGGGGCACCTGCCAGCAGGCCCCCACCCATGTCCAACACATGTTCCCCACCACCCCCACCTCCCAGCACTGTGGGCCACCTGCCAGCAGGCCCCCACCCATGTCTCCCACCACCCCCACCCCCCAGCAGTGCAGGGTCACCCTCCACCAGGCCCCCATCCATGTCTCCCACCACCCCCACCCCCCAGCAGTGCAGGGTCACCCTCCACCAGGCCCCCACCCATGTCTCCCACCACCCCCACCCCCCAGCACTGTGGGGCACCTGCCAGCAGGCCCCCACCCATGTCTCCCACCACCCCCACCCCCCAGCAGTGCAGGGTCACCCTCCACCAGGCCCCCATCCATGTCTCCCACCACCACCACCCCCCAGCAGTGCAGGGTCACCCTCCACCAGGCCCCCACCCATGTCTCCCACCACCCCCACCCCCCAGCACTGTGGGGCACCTGCCAGCAGGCCCCCACCCACGTCTCCCACCACCCCCATCCCCGAGCACTGTGGGGCACCTGCCAGCAGGCCCCCACCCATGTCCAACTCATGTTCCCCACCACCATCACCCCCCAGCAGTGCAGGGTCACCCTCCACCAGCCCCCCACCCATGTCTCCCACCACCCCCACCCCCCAGCAGTGCAGGGTAACCCTCCACCAGGCCCCACCCATGTCTCCCACCACCCCCACCCCCCAGCACTGTGGGGCACCTGCCAGCAGGCCCCCACCCATGTCTCCCACCACCCCCACCCCCAGCACTGTGGGGCACCTGCCAGCAGGCCCCCACCCATGTCTCCCACCACCCCCACCCCCCAGCAGCGCAGGGTCACCCTCCACCAGGCCCCCACCCATGTCTCCCACCACCCCCACCCCCCAGCAGTGCGGGGTCACCCTCCACCAGGCCCCCACCCATGTCCAACTCATGTATCCCCACCACCCCAACCCCCCAGCACTGTAGGGCAGCTGCCAGCAGGCCCCGACCCATGTCCAACTCATGTTCCCCACCACCCCCACCCCCCAGCACTGTGGGGCACCTGCCAGCAGGCCCCCACCCATGTCCAACTCATGTTCCCCACCACCCCCACCCCTCAGCACTGTGGGGCACCTGCCAGCAGCCCCCCACCCATGTCCAACTCATGTTCCCCACCACCCCCACCCCCCAGCACTGTGGGGCACCTGCCAGCAGGCCACCACCCATGTCCAACTCATGTTCCCCAGCCAACATGTCATCACAATCTAGATCCCTGGTCCCTATGGTCAGCCTCCAAATGCAAAACACCCACCCGAGTATTGCATCCACCCACTCATAATTGGCAATTACATGACAGAACACCAATTGCAAGTTCCGAAACAAACACATTTCCCTCACATACACCCAATGGGTGTCAGTGAATCTCAAAACCCATATCATGATATGCATGAAACCAATGAGATGATACTACACATTGAAGTTCGATAAAAAAATATGTATTAAAGGAAACATAAATTGAATCAAAAATAAAGAAACAGAAATGGGAATGTACAAAAATGAAAAGAAGCATGTCCGTGAAAAAAAGCAAAACCAAAAATCATAATCCAAAGTAATGGTGTCCAAAGTCACTGTCCACAAAACAAAATCCAATGGGAAATAAAATTGAAAGCCATTGCTCCATGGTTAAAATGTGAAAGAAAAATACAATCCAACAGTGAACTATGTACATACGAACAAGCCAGGGTCCATTATCCCAACAAAAGAAATGAAACCTATCTAACTACACTAACTAAGAAACTAAACTATATACAAAAATGTGGCCAATGTCCAAAAGGTCCAAAATAAATCCAAAAAAAAAGGAAACCTAACACTACCTACATAACTATGTACAAGGGCAGCGGGCTAGTTTGACGGCTCACTTTTTGATGTTTCGAGCCAGGGCATCATCGAACTCCTGCTCAATGTCCCGGAGGCGGTCCTCCTCCATGGCCCCGTTGGTCCGCAGGGCCGTCGACGTGTCCACCTCCAAACCCCTGCGGATTGCCTCGAGGCACTCGGCCCGCCTCAGGGACCTCTGCATGGAGTTCTCACCCTGACCATTGTGAGCCGTGCCTCTTCCGCCCGCTGCTGCTCCGCATCTATGGCGTGGCCCAACCGCTGCCACACGGAAGACACTCTCTGTCGTGGGTCCTCCTGCCCTCTGGCCGATGCCTGCCCCTCCGATGTTGAAGGCCCCGAGCCTTCATGGCTCCCACCACGTTGCTGCTGCTGCTGTCCCTCTGCCCGTGCACTGCCTCCTGCTGCCTGCACATCCTCCGCCGGCTGGGGTGCAGTCGTTGATGTGGCCACCCCTGCTGGACATCCGACTCCCGACTGTGGCAGGGATGCCTCCTCCAGCAGCCTGGCCGCACCGTCAGAGGCAGCTCCACAGGGCACCCAGATGACTGATGGGTGGGAAGATGGCAAGTAGGACGACTGGCGCGTAGGGGGTTCAGTTGAGGAGGGGGTCGTAGCAAGCCCCATCATACGGAGGAATCCGGCTTGGGTGACCTGTCCCAGCAAGCTGACGTGGTCAACGAGCCATTCAAGATGACGTGCAGTCTCCTCATGAAAAGACTGCAGGTCACCTCGCATGGCCCGTTGACGCAACGCCACCACAGTCAGAACAGGCTCAACCCGGACCCGGATAGCCACGTCCGCAGGCAGAGGAAGGCCAGTTGTCGTTTGCTCATCCCCTGCCTGAAAATGGGTCTGGACGTAGGCATCCCTGCTGGTGCAAGATGATGCAGGGACAGGATCAGGGACAGGTTTGCACACAGGCACCTCCGCGGCGGCATGTGCTGCCTCCTGTCCCTGGTCCTGCACTGCACCACTAACACCAGTGGGATCCCCACCTCCAGACCCCGTCTCTGTTGCTTGCAGGCTCTGTTGCAGGCCTGTGGGGTCCCAGCTGCCCCTTCTGCTGCCGAGGAGTCCAACTCCAACCTCCGCCTCTTGGACCTCACCCCGGCAGCTGCGGCCTGGGACACGGCACCGGACTCCTCACTCCCGACGAGATGACAACATGGGAGGGGAGCCGGGCCTTGCGTCTCCGGCTGGCAGTGGGATCCCCGCCGCTGTGCTCCACAGCACCTTCTCCGCCCTCTTCATCAGTTGACGCTGCAGACAGGGAGAAATAAAACACAGGCATCAGGGCACTGTACAATGGACACATACACACATGACAGTTGTACATGAGTGGCATTGGCAAACCTCAGACATGCCATCACAATCCCCAACACACAATTCATTTCAACTCGCACACATGAGCCATACCACAGCCATATCGCAACTGCCAGCACCATCCATACCCATACAACAGCATGAGCAGGCAAAGGTGAGCCAGACATCACATGCAACACAGGAAGTGCACCACACATGTACACACACCACCACACTTGCATGCATGTGTACACCTCTGCCAAGTGTCGCAGTGTTCAGATGGGCATCCATGTCACATCTGCCAATCAGGCTTCCACATACCACTGTCACATGCATCCATGTTGCATCACTGTTGCACCCTTGCCAAATACACACAGATGCACATGTACACAGTGCTGATACATGCAGATGAAAACAACATACATGCGTGACATCACGGACATGTCTACTTACATACACATTCATCCAAACATGTATGCCCACACAACTGCATTTGGCATGCAAGCCTACACACACAAGCACCATCCATGTCTCACACATTCCAGCCCTTGCATGTGTTAGCCCCACGGCCCTGTACACCCCCACCCATACTCGACCCCATACAAACAGATGTGCAACCTGCACACTACTGAAAAATCACCACACGCACAGCTCACAATCAGGATGAATGTACACTTACCGCTCGACTCCAGACGGGTCTGCCTCTCAAGGACCTGGACGTGGAGCGCTGGGGATATGCGTTCCAGGACCCTCATCTGTTCTTCCGACAAGTGGCCCCGGCGCCCCTTGGCATCCGCTGCCTTCAAGAGGCGCCGGTCCTTGTTCAGGGTCCTGGACCTGAAGTCCTCCCAGCGCTTCTTGACATGTTTGAAGTCGCGGACTGCCACCCCCTCCGCGTTGATGGCAGTCACGATGTCAGTCCAGATCCGAGTCCGTCCTTCCTTGTCGGCGCGGGAACTTCCGAAGAGGGCATCATACTGCCCCAGGACTTGCTCCACCAGGACACCAACTTCGGTGGCACTGAAGCTGGTACCCCTCTGCCTCTCTGGCCGGGGGTTGTCAGTGGTCTCAGATGGTGTTTGCCCCGACATGACAACCCCAGAGGCAGGAGTGGGTGGGTAACTGGGTCATGGGGCTGGGCTGTGGAGCGATAGAATCCCAGTCGGCAGTCTTCGGTTCCAGCAGGGGTGGTCACAGCAACAGCACCCCTGGCTGATGTGCAGGCAGCAAATGGCAGGGCACGTGGGCAGCAGGCAGTCAGGCAGCAGCAGATGGCAGGTGGGAGCGTGCTCGGGGCTCTGAGGGGCAGTAGTTCGGCCGTCTGGGCAGGAGCGTGGTCTTCCGTGTGCTTACGCTTGGCCAGCTTGATACGGAGTGATTTGGCACGTGAAAATTCGGCACGTCAGCGTGTAATTCGAGGAAAGGCCCTTAGCGCGTAAGCGCGTCTGCACGCATACTAATTTCATTGGACAGAAGGCCCCTGAAGCGCAAGCTCCCCTGTGACGTGATGCGCACAGGCGTGCATGGGCATTTCAGCGCACGTGAAAAACTGCACTTCCGCGTGTAATACGAGGAAAGTGTCCATACGCGTAAGTGACATGACGCGCGTGTGCGTTTCCCTCAGCACGGGTTAAAGGTGAGTGGGCCCAGCAGTTCGCTGTACGTGCCTTTCGTGGAGACCGACGTGTGTTGCTGCTTGCTGTTGTTTGGCGCGCCATCACAACTTCACAGCTATCAAGGACGTATCTCTTCTTTTGGCGGGGGTATTGGCTACACGTGTTTTTCTGCATCGCGCTAGTCAGACGGTGAGTCGCACAGGCTCTTTTTCCCACTGCGGGTGCCCCTGTGTATTGCACCCATTTTCGATGTCATAGTAGCCTGCGTGTCCCACGCGTACGCGTTATTCGTGTTACTGGGTGCCACCGCGTACTGCGGGAGGTTGAATCCACGCACGTAGGCTGCAGGGTTGCGTGCATGGTTTTACTGCAGTTTTGGGGTGCCTGAGCATTGCGTGACCCGTCACCACATCACCGGGGTCACATACAGCCTTGCAGGTGCAGGGGGGCTGTTAACATCTTGCTTCCCACCCCCTTCACCCCAATTGCCCAGGTCAATTGTGGTGTACACCTCCCATTGGCACCACTCCATCTGTGCCAGCACTACTACATCAGTGCCATGGTTGGGAGGCCACCAAAGATGAGGGGCGCCTCAGCTGGGCGTCCTCCTCGTGGCGGGCGTGGCCGGGGACGTGGCCGTGGTGACCAGGGAGTAGGCGGACTCCAGGGTGTCCAGGGCGGCCACAGAGGGGGAAGAGGCAGGGGTGCGCCACTTGAGCACAATGTTGTGCCATGTGTCGGTGCAGTCATGCTACCACCCCCTGTGGTTCCGGGGGATGCAGTTCCTGCATCTGGCACTGGCACCCGTTTGACCCGGCAGTCCGTTCCATCGACTGCCACGGGCCCAAGGGTAGTGGTAGCTGCAGGTGCAGCTGTGGACACCGCCACCCAGGCTCAGGGTCTGCCAGCGCAGGCTGCGTTGGCACTTGAAGAGCCCTTGGTAGATCTCCAACAGGCCAGGGGGGAAACCATAGGGGCAGGCCGGGCTGCTCAGACCAAGACATGTGTCCCTGGGGAAGTCATGTCATCTGCTGCCCCGAACAGCTGGGTGTTGGCAAGTGCAGGGGCAGATGCACCCAACAGCACCCCGGTTGTGAGTCTGCCAACCAGGACCGTTGCGGTCAATGACCCTGCCACAGCTGATGTTGCTGCGCAGGGTCCATTAGTGGGCACCCAGCTGCCACTGACACAAGTCAGGCCTTTGGTCATCCCTCCACCTGCTACTCCCTTGGCTCAATCCACCGAACCCACTGGCAATACTCATCAGGGCGGCATTAGCCAGCCAGGGTCTGCGCCACATTCCAAGAGGAAGCAGGTTGCACCTGCAGCACAGGCTGGGACCCCACTCACAGCCACGACCTCCTGCATGTCGAGGAAGAAGCCTTTCTGTAAGCAGGAACTGGACTTCCTCGTGGACTACGTGCGGGGCCACAGCCGTGACATGCTAGTGGGTGCCAATAGTCAGACTACGGCTGCCCAACGTGACACCCACTGGAAGCATGTTGCGGAACATGTCAGTTCATTCGGCCATGAGGTGCGCACGGCGCAAGAGTGCAAAAAGCGTTGGAATGACATCAAGCGCAGCACTAAGGCTAAGCATGCCTCTAATTAC
The DNA here is from genome assembly GCF_040938575.1 of Ambystoma mexicanum. Classification (NCBI taxonomy): domain Eukaryota; kingdom Metazoa; phylum Chordata; class Amphibia; order Caudata; family Ambystomatidae; genus Ambystoma; species Ambystoma mexicanum. The sequence goes on along the minus strand of NC_090930.1, from coordinate 1,249,327,355 downwards.
AACTTGACTCTGGTGACTGGCGGTGGGCCTCCACCAGAGGAGGAAGAGCTCACTCCGCATGAGGCTCTCGTTGCTGAGTTCATACCACCTGAATTGGTCGAAGGAGTGGGAGAGATGCTGGACTTTGATGCACAGTCCAGTGAGTGTTGATGCGTGTTTGTTGAGGACGTGTGTGTTTCACTTGTGGGATGTGTTGTGCATGATTGCCGCTACATGTGACGTGTACATGGTTCTGATGTGTAAGTAATGCAATGCTTCCGTCATGCATGTATCCTCTGCCTGCATGCGGGACTCCATGTAGGCATGCTCCCTTGCCCCTCCTCCGCCACTCTGCACCCCAGTTCCACCTTTGCACTGGTCTGCTTCATTCTTGCCAATGTGTACTTTCTTGTTCATGTGTCCTGTGTAGATGCTAACTTCTAGCGTAGAATCTGCCAGACATATGCCGTGTGGTACAGCCTTAGTACTCGATGCAGGGTATCTCACTTGTACTGGGGATGGGTCAGATGTCCCGCAGGGACATGAGTGCCCATTCATGCTCAATGTGCATTGCACGCATGCCCCTATGTGTCCTTGACTGGATGATCACTGTAATACAAGTCCTTGGTTACATACATTGCCTGCCATCTCATCAGCCTTCCCATGTCAACTGTGGCTCAGTCCTGCGTTGCACACATGTTTAGGCTCTGACAATCTGTGTGGCTCACAGGCCTCAGCCTGTTCAATCGCCAATGACTCTGTCCAACTCTTGTTGTGTCTTCTTCACACGTGGGCGGCCTCCAGAGTTTTCTTCATGTGTCCTGCCTACTGTCCCAGCATCATTTGCAGTGTTGTCACTTGAATCACATTAAGCTGTTGATGCCAGTCAACACTGCCTGTCAATACACAGGTGTATGGTCAGCCTTTTGATACCATGCTAGGCATCCCTGCTTTGGTACTGGGGTGGAGGGGTGCTTGGCTTCTAGATATGGTACACATTGAATGCACAATGCAGGTGATGTCTGAATTTGACATTGCACTGCCTTCACATTTCCTGGCACACACCATGGAGTCCTTGTACATGTAGGTAGTGAGTGGCGTACACATTTTCTGCAATGCATAGACCCACTTCCATGGAAACTGCCACCTTTCAACAGGTTTGATCACAGAAGCTATTCAAAGTTGACCCAACATGCATGCCAGGTTATATGTTGTGTGTCACATGTCTGCCGGATGCGTTTGCTGTCGGTGTGTGTGTGTGTTGTGTGCTTCTGACATGTGTAGTGACCTTTTTTCTCTCTATTTTTCAGATGATGATGCAATGGAGGCAGAGGATGGTGTTGTCATGCCAGACACAGGGTTGTTACCACCACGTCAACCCGGCACTAGTGGGGGTTGTGGGGTGGTAGGCCACGAAAACCCCCAAGTGCTGCAGTCCATCTTGTCTCTGGCTGCCTATGAGTCCAGCCTTGATGACGACTCTGACGTCCATGTTGAGTTGGATGAGCATCAAGTCCATGTGTCAGGGGTGAGTGATTCTGATGTGGACACTCTTCTGTCTGCGACCCCTGCACTGCGGGATCGGACAGTCTTGGTTCCTCCGCCCGTGGTGGATCGGGACGCAGGGTCACCCTCCACACCAGTCACTGATGTGCCTGGGACATCACGTCAACGGGGGCATGTAGTCGTGCAGCCGCGGGCAGTGCCAACACAGCGAGGACCCCCGGTACTTGGGTCCCGCAGGGGTCAAGCCCGGCAATGCGGTCACCGCGCGCAACCGCAGTATACTGAGTGGGAGCAAGACATGACTGCCAATTCCGAATGGCAGGGGGCAGCAATGGAGAACATCGCTGAGAGCATGGAGCGTGTGGCCCGATCTGTGCTCCCCCCTGCTAGGCAGGTGCTTCTCCAGCAGCAGGCGGCCCGGTCCACGGCCCGCTCGCTCAGGCTGGGCATGGCGGCCTCAGACAGGGCACGCCAGGCTGAAATGTCGTCTCAAGCGAGGCGCACATGGATGCCCTGAGGGAGGAGTATGCTTCCCTCAGATCCACTCTGGGTGTCCTTATGATGTCCCAGAGGCAGCAGGCAGAGGAGAGGTTTGCACAGCTTGAGCGTACAAGCTTGGCTGAGCTACAGGCTTGCCGGGAGGTGCAACGGTTGTCCAGCCAGGCCTTGCAGGAGGAACTCTGTGTTACACGTGCTACCTTGCAAGAGGAAGCACGTGTATCACGTGAGGTTCTGCATGCAGACCTATGTCACATCGCCACACAGAACCAGGCTCACCCGTCCGGCAGACTTGCTGCCGACGAGGGGCAAGCTGCGGCTAGGCGTGGCCAGGCTACTGTGCCACGTCCTCCTTTACAGGATGAGCCAGACTCGGACGACCATCTATCTCCCACAAAGGTCGGGCTGTACAGGCGTTGAGCCCTTGGAGGTTTTTTTTTTGGCTCAGCATGATCGCAGGTGGATGTTGAGCAGCACCCTGTACCTCCCCCCTCCTGGGTGCCTCCCCTCCCCCCGGGTCGTATGTGGCCATTTTTGATTTTTCTTTTAGTTTAGTTAGTTAAGTTTCTGTTTGATAGTTAGTTTAATTAGGTAATGTAGGTTTTCCATTGTTAGTGTAATTAGTTAATAGTTGATTTAGTTTAAAATTGCTAGTCTATTGTGCTTTCATGTGACGGTGCGGTGCTTTGTGGCTTTTGAAGGCATCCACTGTCTGTTCCAGCTGGGCCGTTCAGGCTTGTCTTGTGTATGTGTTTGCTGCTTGGGGTCCTTGACTCACATATGCCACTCCTGCCTCCCTTATCCATGGGCTCGCAAGGATGGTTCGGTGTTACAGAATTTTACACAAGGACTTTGGACTGTCATATCTGTGGCATGCCTGGTGCTGTGTGACTTGTGTTGACACCCCTAGTGGGGATGATTTTGGTGTTATTGTCCACTGTTCAGCTTTTGCTAGATGGGGTGTGTCATGATTAATGTGTACATTAATTGCTATGCATTATGTAGTATGTTTCATATCTTTACTGTACACGTGCTTGTTGAAATTCATGCTGTAGATAGTGTTCCACACTTTGGATGTGAAAGATGGACTGATTGTGTGATTTGTGATGTGACTCTCTGACATGGTCAAGTAATGAGATGCCTGATGAGACACACCGATGATTTTGAAGCATTAATCATGTGTTTCATGCCCTTTCTGCAGGGGGATGAGCCTCCAGAGCACCTTTGCCAGCAGACATGGCCCATTGGACGACAGAATTCTGGACACGTTTGTTGGTGCCCACATGCACATGTGTGCACAAGCAGAGGCACAGGGATTGCAGACCCACATCCTAGAACTGCTGACATGTTCCAAGGAACTCCAGGCAAGGTGAGCAGCACAGGGGGGGCCACGACACAGCAAAGCTTGCACCAGGCGAGTTGCACATGCAGGCTTAGTCACAGCACTGAGGGTGATCTTAGACGAATATTGGTGTATAAGCAAACAATGCAGCTCAGATGTGTTGGTGGACTGATGGCTGTTGATTGTCTGGGACACATGCAGGGGCAGTGGCACATACCCTCCGGTACACCAAGGTCCATTGAGGCACTTGTATCAACCATGTAGCCTTCAGAGACATGTAAAGGGGCAGCTCACAGGGACATACAGCAAGGGACATACTCGGGTGCAGTGCATGTCTTTTCCATGTACTTTATGATAAATGCACTGCCAACTTTGTTTTGGTCATGGTGGTACACAACTTGCTTAGAAGTCATGGCTTGCTATATGGGTCGGTCTGCTTACCCAGGGAACATTGCATGTTGTATGAATTTTGACACATTGGTGTTCAATTTGCCACGCACCCACCGGCGGCTGCCTTACTGCATTGACTGTGTATGACCCGTCACAGGGGTGATGTTATACATGGGTACGAAGCATCTACACCAGATTGTCTGTTTGTAGAGTAGTTTATTGCTATGGGGCATGTTTGGTGTTGTGTTTTTGTGTAATTGGCACGTACAGGTTGTTGACTGTGGCTCTCTTTGCAGCATTGCAGTGCTCCTGTAACCGGACCTGAGAGTGCGCAGGTAGGAGGCCAGCACTCAAAACCAGAGCTAAGTGTCTTGTTGTTTTTCTTTCAAACTGCTCTGCATAGGCTTGCTGGGGAGTGTACTAATGCATGGATGTATGTGTGGTTCAATTTGGTATGTTTTTTCCCCCTAATCACCCGTAATCCTATGCAATTTTTAACCCTGTACCCTCTACCCGGTGTTCCTGCTTCCCGTACCTATCCAAGCAACGTTCCCTGACCCTCTTTCCCCGCTGGGGTTGCGGATGCCTGTGTAAGCCCTGAACTTGCAGGCGCCAAAACCCTAGAGGGGGTGGTTGGTTCGTACCACTCCTGAGCCTGGACTACAGAAGGCCAGGACAATGATGTCCAAGTTTGTTTGGATTGTGTATGTGTTCATGCAGGTAGTACATTTTCGTGCATTCCCTAGTTTCATGTGTCATTCCTCCTCCCCTCTCCTGCCACTCATTCCAGTCATCCAGTGTGTCAACACCTGTCCCGACTGCATATCCCTGAACCTCCTTCCCCACCAGGGTCTCAGGGGCCTGTGTGAGTTTGACCTTGCAGGCACCCGGGACATGGTGGGGGTGGTTGTTTCGTGACACTCCCGCGCCTGTACAGGGGACCTGTGACAGTACACATCGTTCATTGTGCACCATCCTATGTCATGTACCACAGATGTTTCACATCCTGTTGTGACATTGTTTTACTGTGCTACCTTGGATTTTGCATCATTGTGGTAGTACTTGGCCTTTGTGAGGTACTGCTACATCAAGTCATCTACTGGAGGGTGTTCTGGTTCGTTTTTCTGGCTTGGATTTTGTGATTTTGGATATGAGTGTGGATTATGAGGGTGCAGGCACCTTTTTACACACAAGGTGGGAGATGGTGACGAAGGGTAAAGGTGATCCTGTGGCCAGGTGGAATTGAGGTTTGAAGGCTCCATGACCCAGGTGCAGTTGTCCAGTGGGTCATGGTCATTTGTGAGGGAGGGGGGGTTGTTGTTGATAGTTGCCTTGCCCTGCAGTGTGATGGGAACTCTGACATTTTAATGGTGGTATCCTATGTACATGTTGTGTTCTGCTGATCAATGCCTGTTCATGTGTTGTGTTTACCTTTCAGGTGCGAGGGGATAGTTGTGGTTTGACATGGTGGGGTGTACACATGGTGAATGTTCACATGTGATGTGTAGAGAACACTAATGGTCACTTGAGTGCACATGCATATGTGGAGTGCATGTCCTTGCAGAACCACACACTTCCACTCTGATGCACTACATGTATTCCCACCCTTGCATATCCACGTGTACACTGTTTGCCTTCTGGTGCCCACTGTGTCCCTGCAGCACATGTTCTGTGACCGATTATGGATCCTGTACATGCATAATTTGCTGTTTGATGTGGTCTGTCACTTAGATGTGATGCTCAGGGTGTGCATCACACACAATGGCTGTTCACTGTGCTTTGCGCTGAGCAGTGTGTTGCAGGAGTAGGACCAGCACACATGAGCTGCAGTGTTGATTTTGCAATGCACAATGTGCATGTAGACAAGCATTCATTGTTATGTTACGTCTACAACTCTTGTAATGCATTTGGAAATGACTTATTTTGGGTGGGAGATTTTGTTGGTCTGTCATTTCATCTGATTCTGGGTCAGGCATCATTGTCTGATGCCACTGTAGATTTAGGACATGGCAATGTGTGCCTTATCGTTACTGTGTTGGTGTATGGGTATTGCTTGCCATGTCATGTTGTGGTTTAGGAGGGTTTGAGTGACATGACAGTGATGGCCATGGCCTGTTTTGCAGGTGTGTGTGATGCACACCTTGCATGTCAGGGTCATCCGCTTCTCAGAGCAACTAGCTGGGGGTAGATCTCTCTCCGCGGCAGGGCCCTCCCTCTGGAACAGCCTTCCTGCCTCACTTGAACTTGAGGGGAACCATCTCCAGTTCTGGAAGCACCTCACAAACTTCCTCTTTGCTTCTGCTTTCTCTCTGCCTCTCCCTTGCGGAATTCTTCACTGGAACTGCACTGGAGCTGCAACTGGGCCTCTCTCACCGACCTCGGTCCCTGGCCCAGCCACTCTCCACTTGCACTGCCTCCCTGGGAACCCCTGCACTGTGGTACTGTCTCTCTATCCCTACAGCCCACCCTTCCCAGCACTTGTCTGCACTTACCTTTACAGTTGCCACCAGCCGACCTATGTATTTGTTTTTTGGTCTACTTCCCCTGTACTGCACCCCCCCCTTCCCCTTGCACTTTTCCCTTCCCCCTACCCCTGCACTTGCACAATCTAAATGACACCTGGCCTAGTAGTACCGTTGTCTGTCTTCCCTTGTTCCCCCCTCCCTGCCTCATCGCACCTTGAAATACTTGTGTATAGGCCATATCATGTCATATGTCATATGTGTGCCTTTTGGTCACACGGGATGGCTTGTGTTTAAGTAGCTAGGGATGCAGACGATGTGGCACTTCCATGGCAACTATCTCAGGGTGGTAGGGTTGTGACAGTTGACTTTGTCATCATCGATTGTCACCTGGTATGTGCCAGGCCTGTGTGCACGCCGCAGGGGTGGGAGTTTAGGTGAAAAATGTGGCCACAAGCTGGGTCCGGGCTTCCTCGCCACGTGCCCTGTCCCCTCCCATTGGCAGCAGCTGTGCCTGTGGTTGGGGATGTGGGGGCACCACCATGTCCACCGGGACGCCCTGCCGTGTTGCAACATTGTGCAGGACACATGCTGCCACAATGATCCTGCACACTACTGGTGGTGCATAGAGTAGTTGCCCGCCAGAGCGGTCAAGGAGCGGAAACGTGACTTGAGCACTCCGAATGTGCGCTCCACTATGGCCCTGGTTGCAATAGGGGCGGCCTTGTATCTTACCTGGGGTGGTGTGGTGGGGTTCCGGATTGGTGTCATCATGTGGTTGCTCAGAGGGTAGGCACTGTGTCCTGGGGAGGTGATAATAGTTGAGATTATTAGGGTTTGGGTATTTGTCTGTGTGTGACTTGCATGCATATGCAAGGGCATTTGTACTGACCTAGGAGCCATGTGTCGCCATGCTGCCCAGCTTCCAGGGCCCGGCTCAGGGCAGACATTCTGTATATGAAACTGTCATGGGTGGAGCCAGGGTAGTTTGCATAGACAGAGGTGATGATTCCCTTTTCATCGCATACCACCTGTACATTGATGGAATGCCAGTGCTTGCGGTTTCGGTAGATGTGCTCAGTGGCCCTAGGTGGACGTAGGGCCGCATGGGTGCAATCTATGGCACCGAGCACTTTGGGGAAGTGTCCCTCTCTGAAAAAATCCAGGACAACGGCATGCCTTTCTGCGGGTGTTCTGGGCATGTATATGTGCCTGCGGACTGAGGGGCGCGCTGTCATGATTGCCAGTACCTGGTGTAGGCAGCGTGACTGCGTGGCCTGTGAGACCCCCCCACTATGGCAGTAGTCCGCTGAAATGACCCAGTGGCCAAAAAATGCAGGACATTGAGCAGCTTCTCCAAGGGGCTCAATGCTTGGGAGCAAAGGGTGGGGGATGTAAGGTCATCTTCCCACTCCCTGACCAGGTCTAGGATGATATGGGGTGGAAACCTATACCTGCCATAGACCTCATCGTCAGGCATCCCAAAAAGGCTTGTCCGTGGTGCGAAAATGCGTGCCCTGGCTATTCTCCTCCTCCTGCGGTGTCCCACGATCAGTGCTGCGACAAATGGGGCATTCATCGTAGCTGTATATATGCGTTTGTTGTTTGCGTGCACTTTTATACTGTGTGCGGGGACGCTTCCGCCTGCCTTCGTGTGGCGGACGCGTTGACGCCTGTGCGCATCTTTTGCCGTGCGCGGGTTTCCCGTATTCGGATCCATGAATACGGGTTGTTCGCGTGCGTGTGGGCGTTCCGTGTAGTTCCCTGCAATACTCCCCCAGTTATGCCTTCTTTTTCACGCGTTGTTCCGCCCACTGTTCCGCCCACTTTGGTTGTGTGCGCCGCGCTATGTGCGCTTTTGCTGTGCACGTAGCGCACGCTGTGTATGCCTGCGTGCGCCATGTATGGATTGGGCGCACGGACAGCGGGAAACACGCGCAGCGTCTTCCCTGAATCGCATGCGTGCGCTGCGTTTCTCACACTTGCGCTCCCTTGCGCCTGCTTGCGCATGGATTTTCGGCACACGTTTGTTCCATGAATCGGCCCCTAAGTGTTTTCCACAATTGTATTGTTATTGTTAGGGAGAATTCTCTGTTTAGGCTGAATTTCCTAACCTAGTGAGTCCCCCAGCAGCTTTGCTGGATTTCTGGGGTTTGTTTTTTCCATCCTGCCAAGGGTGTGACCCTTTTCCTCTCACTCTTGGACATGTATGTGTGGAATTCCTTTGAGGTGTCAATGTGTTCGATGGGCTATGGGGTCTTTTACTCCATAGGGTCTCATAAGTTTTTCTATGTGTGTCACTCTGCACCCTACGTGTCGTGACACGGGGGCGCCCTAGCAGGTCCCCCCACCATAGACTCCATACCCGGGGACTGACTACTGTCTCCCCGGGCATGTAAAGTCACCATTGGCTTTACTAGACCTAAATTTACTAACAGAACTAGTACCAACCATCTTATTGTGGACGTGCTAGTAGGGGTAATACGATTACTCCTGGATCTGTTACTCGAGGGGGCACTGTCCCGTCCCCCCTCGTCGAGTTTTGGCTGGTGGCAGTGGAAACTACTTGTTATGTTCGGCCCCGAGCATAACCCTATGGGATTCGTCCCATTGTTGAAGATTGATACTGTTTTTCGTTAATCTCCAACGTACCACCGATCTACTTATCTTAAATAAGTTTATCGAGCGGTATTTTCTGCCAGAACTCGGGTTGTAAAATGGCGTCTGTGTTTTTCTCTGTGACTCCGAAACCAAAGGTTGAGCCCTTTGTTCCACTTTTGGCGGGCCTCTGGACAGAGACCCGCGAAGGTGGCGCCATTCTGTCTGGGTTACCTCAGGGGTGTGGGAGGGGGTTTAGACACCCTGGACCGAGTTGCCTTGCCAACTCAGGTCGCACTCTGGAGTGATTGGCCCAGGTGGTGAGCCTTCCCGCTCACCACTTAGCATGTGTTGATTGACAAGCTAGGCTGAATGAATGGGGGACGTCTGCATAAAAGCAGGGCCTTTGGGACTGGATCTTCAGGAAGTCGCCACTGGACCTAAAGAATCCGACGAGGGTAACGCTGAGCCGACCTGCACGACAAAACCTCCGGTGGAGCCCTGCGGAATCGTCTCACAATCTCCCGACGACAGAAGAGATCTCCCTGCCGGAGAGGCTCTTTCCCTGGCTGGTGGGAACAACCAGTCTTCTTCTTCTTTGCGCTTTTTGGTCGCCCAGGACGCAGTGGTCGAATTGCCCGTGCAGAGCACCCGGCAACCGGATAGCCACTACTCCTGCATCGTGATCGAAAGGTGGTGCCTTGTGACGAAGCACTCCGCGGCTGGTTTCTTCCCTGGTGGTGCACCGGACATCTTCTCTTCGACGACGAGAGCATCTCTTCTCTTGGCCAAGACCCGTCGTGCATCCACCACCAGGAACAACTGCCCCCGTCGGAGCTGTCTTCCCCCACAAGGTACCGTAAACCGCCTGGCTTCCCTTTTCGATCGGTTCGTGTGAGGTATCTGATTCCTCTCCGTTCCCTTGGGTTGCCTCCAAGCTTTATTCACTCTTTGTTCTGAACTGGTTCAACCTGTCGCTAAACAATTTGCTAGACAAGACTTGAGTGCATCATCCGTAGAGACTTTCCAGGACATCGTGCCTTGCCTCTCACCGAGTGGGCCTGGCCACCGCACTGTATGATCTAGTGTGATTAATGCTTTCTTGCCTTGCATTTTTGCCCGCTTCAGTACGAACCGTGTTGACTTCGTTACCTGCCTTTCTCTTCTCTCACTTCCGCACTAAAAATATTCGAGTGTCATCTGGGTTGAGGTATACACCTCTGTCTGAAAATAAGTGGTGCCGTAGAACCTAGAGTTGTCGATATAGTGTTTCGGGGGGTTGAGCTTTATTCCATCCTGCAGAGTAATTGTATTTTGATTTGTTTGCCGTGGTTCACTTTAGTATTTTTCGTAGACATTCTGTTATTAATAAATAACTTACTATCGTTATACTAAAGCCTGGTTGCGTGTTTACTCGTTTTGCTGCGAAGAATTACCCTATCTTGTATACTCCCTATACTGACCAACTTTTCTTGAGAGAAGTCTGACTGCTCAGCCACAGCTACCAATTGGATCTGTGTGGTGCAGACTGCTACCAAGCGGGTTCATCGCAACACCTGTAGTCCTAAATCTTTTGCAGTGGTCCCAGAGGGAACTGCACAGGTTTCCGCCTAACACTGGTGTACAGCGGTGGGATTAGTATCGAGTATACAGTTTAGAGTGTTTTTCGACGCTGTAGGACGACTAACCACAAAACGTTACAAAAGCAACTTTCAAAAAACATGTCTACAATGGAAATGTACAGCCAAGAGTCTTTGTCGGATAAAAATACTGAGAGTCTGCGAGCTCTCTGTAGACAAGAGAATCTTCCTGTAAAAGGCAAGAAGTTAGAACTGATAGAGAGATTGCTGGCGAACCAAAGTCTGGGTACTGGTTCAGAGGAACCAAACTCTCCAGCAACTGTAGATAACAGTAATGGTGTTGATCTGAATCGTAATTCTGATGATAGCGATGAAGAGGCTGACGAGGACGGCGAGGCTAACGAAACTGTCTCACCTGTTCCTCTACCTGCCTTACCAACTGTGCCTACGGGGCCAATACCAGGTCCCACAAGTAACCCTGCTTATTTTGAACTTGAAAAAATGAAGCTCGAATTAGAATATAAACGGTTCTTGGCTCAATCTGAACGAAACCAAGAGCTCGAGTTCAGACGAATGAATGCCCAGGCTGAGCAGAAACAAGCTGAGTTAAGACTCAGGGAAATAGAGCTTAATCATGAGTTACAAATGAAAAAGTTGTCTATGGAAAATGCTTCTCTCTCCTCTGGTTCCTCTAGGAGCTCCAGTCCCAAAAGACCCCGGATGCCGAAGGAATTAGTGGGTATGTACGAACCGAGATTGGATGTGTTGGATTGGTTGAAACTGTTTGAATACAATCATGGGCTCCAGGACATCACCGGGAATGCGTTGCTTCCCTGGTTGTTCTCTAGGCTTCCTCCTGTTGCGACTGATGTGGTAATGGAATTGGGGGAGGTGGATAAGACGGATTACGAAAGTGTGAAACTAGCTTTGATAGCTAGATTCGGGAAGACCCCTTCCCAGTATCTTAAGAGGTTTAGAACCCTCAAAAAGCATGATGGTACCCCTTGGGCTACCTGCGTGAGTGAAGGGTTGAAAAACTTAGAGGGATGGATTAAGGGTTACAAAGTTGACACTTACGAGGGTATGCGAAATCTTTTTATGTTGGAGTCGATTTATGATGCCTGTTCTCCTGAGCTCAGACAGCACTTGGCTGATTCGAAGGAATTAGATTCCAGGGCTCTAGCTAAGGCTGCTGACTTGTGGGTTGCCAACAGGGCTACTCACAAGGATTCTGGGGTAACTCAGAAAAAGGACGAGGGAAAACAGCCTAAAAAAGACTCAAAGGAGAATTCGAATAACTCACATTCCAAAGAGGGCCCCAAACAAAACCAGAAGGGTAAGCCACCGGGAAAACCACAGCAGAATAGTGTGTCTTCTGGTGCCAAACCGGAAGGAGGTCAGAACAAGCCACCATTCCAGAAAGCATTCGGGAAATGCTTTGTTTGTGGCTCGACTGATCACGTGAAAGGAGATCCCAGATGTAAGGGTAAACCTTCAGGGGTCCAGCTTGTCTCCTTAGCCTTCGCTCCAGAGGAGGAAGTCCAAATGGCAAGTGGAAACTTTCTACTGCTAGCTGACGAACCCATTGGAGTCTCAGCCAGCGTTTCTTTAGTATCTCTGGGGTTGTGGGAACAACAGAATTTAGACGTCTATAATTCTATCCCCGATAATACTAAAGAGTATTATAAGGACAGTGTCCAGGTGAATGGTCAGGAGACGCCTGCCATTAGGGACACTGGGGCCAGCATAACTGTGGTGGATAAATCGTTTTTTCAGGCTGAGGATGTTGCTAAGGCACCCAAACGCCTCACCAAGTTAGCTGGAGGGCCTGTGCAGATGCTTCCCCAATTACCAGTTCTCATCCAGTGTAACGACATGACTGTAAAGATACCTGTCAGCATACAGAGTGAGGTACCAGGACGCGTACTGTTGGGTAACGATTTGAAAACTCTCGGAGTTGTATCGCATACTCCCAGACCTCCTAGTAAACGGTTACAGGAGCTAACCAGACCTGCAAGAGAGAGGACCCTGCGCGGTACTCTCGGGGAGATGATGAAGAAAGAAATCACTCCTGCTCCATTGGAAATGGCGGCCGCTGTCTCTAGGAACACAGAAGTCAAAGGGAAACCTAAAACTTCTAAACCGAAACCAACAGCCCACATTCCGATGCAGCCGACACGGACTTCCCCGCGGTTGTCCAATGTCGCACCCGTAACTCCACCTCCAGCTGAGGCTGTGGGGGAAGTACAACCCTGTATGGTAGAATTAGACTCTGAAGAAGAGCTAATGGAAGGCCCGGAACTCATTGGAGATCTGGATCCTGTTGACCATCCTGAGCTGCAGTCGTTACTGGCAGAAGGTGGACCCAGCAGGGCAGACTTCAGTAAGGGACAGAGAGAATGTCCAACTCTGGAAGGTCTTCGCCGTCAGGCAGAAACTCAGGCTGAAGGGCAAGAGCCTGGGAAACATAGGTTGCACTGGGAAGATGGCCTCTTCTATAGTGAACCGACCGAGTCTGCACCTGGAGACTACAAACGCCTTGTAGTACCCCAAGAGAACAGACCACAGTTCTTGCAGTTAGCCCACGAGATTCCTTTGGCTGGTCACTTGAGTTTCAAGAAGACTAAGGAAAGGCTCTCACTCTACTTCTATTGGCCAAAAATGGGGGCCGAAGTAGAAAAGCACTGCAGAAGCTGCCATACCTGCCAGATCTCTGGTAAGGTTGGGTCCAAGAATGTGGCACCGTTAGTGCCTCTTCCCGTTGTGGGAGTCCCATTTGAGAGAGTAGGGATTGATATCGTTGGTCCCCTTGATCCTCCAACCTCCTCAGGCAACAGGTTTATACTTGTTGTAGTAGACCATGCTACTAGGTATCCTGAGGCAATTCCTATGAGGACTGTTACAGCTCCGGCTGTGGCTAAGGCCCTCCTTGGTATTTTTACTAGGGTCGGATTTCCTAAGGAAGTTATCTCTGACAGGGGGTCAAATTTTATGTCCCACTACATGAAAGCCATGTGGAAAACCTGCGGAGTAACTTACAAGTTCTCAACGGCTTACCACCCACAAACCAATGGGTTGGTAGAACGGTTCAACCGAACCATGAAGAGCATGATAGGTGCTCTAGAAGAACCCCTTAAACGTAAGTGGGACCTTCTATTGCCATGCCTTCTTTTTGCTTATAGAGAAGTCCCTCAGGAGGGAGTAGGCTACTCTCCCTTCGAACTGCTCTATGGTCATCCCGTCAGAGGTCCATTGGCCCTGATTAAGGAGGGGTTGGAGAGTGCTCCTTCCCCCAAGCCAGTCAGAGTGACTGACTACGTGATAGGTCTCCGGAGGAGAATGTCGCACCTGATGACAGAAGCAAGCGATAACTTGAAAGCTGGACAAGCATTGGTCAAGCACTGGCACGATCAAAAGGCTAACATGGTTGAGTTCGCTCAAAACCAGCTTGTTCTTGTTATGATCCCCACAAGGCAGAGGGCCTTGCAAGATAAATGGATGGGACCCTACCGAGTAGTGGGTAAGCTCGGTGAGGTTAACTATCTGGTGGACTTGGGCAACCCCAAGGAGGCTCCGACAGTCTTTCACACCAACCGACTTAAAGCGTATGTCTCACGACCTGACGTAGGAGCGTTGCTTCTAGCATCGGTCGAGGAAGAAGAAGAGAGTGAAGCTCTTCCAGATCTCCTCAGAGGCTTACCGTTAGATGAAAAAATTGAAGGAGTAAATCTCTCCTCCAATCTGACACCCGAGCAACAAGAAGAGTGCAAGTCTATGTTGAATCAGTTTGCCTCCCTGTTCTCGCTCTCACCAGGCTTGACCCCTTGGGGACAACACGAGATACTCACTGGTGACTGTCTGCCTGTCAAAAGCAGAGGATATCGCATGTCAGAAAACGTAAGAACCCACATCAAAGGTGAGGTCAGCAAGATGCTTGATCTCGGGGTAATAGAGCCCTCTACTAGTCCATGGTCTAGCCCCGTTGTGTTAGTACCAAAGGCCGGATCTAAAGAACTTAGATTCTGCGTGGATTATAGAGCTCTTAACGCAGTCACCACGACTGATGCCCATCCTTTGCCAAGAACAGATGAGTTGGTGGATAAACTTGGCGCCGCCAAGTTCCTCAGCACATTTGACTTGACGTCAGGCTATTGGCAAATAGCCCTGACCAACCATGCCAAGGAGAAAACTGCATTTTCTACCCCCGTTGGTTTATACCAGTTTACGGTAATGCCTTTCGGACTAAAAAATGCACCTGCTACGTTTCAACGGATGGTAAACCAGGTTCTAACCGGGATGGAGGACTTCTGCATGGCATACTTGGATGACATAGCAGTGTTCAGCAATTCCTGGGACGAACATGTAACCCACCTGAGAGATGTTTTGCAGGCTCTTGGACGAGCCAATCTGACCATAAAGGCGAGTAAATGCCAAATTGGACAGAGTAAGGTAGTCTACCTTGGGCATGAGGTAGGCGGTGGAGAAATAAGGCCTTTGCTCAGTAAGATTGAAGCTGTGCAAAATTGGACAACACCGACTACTCAGACTCAGGTGAGAGCCTTCCTAGGCCTCACCAGGTATTACAGGAATTTCATAGAGAACTATGGAACCATAGCTTCTCCACTGAATGTCATCTCCTCGCCCAAATTCCCTAAAAAGGTTAAATGGAACGAGGAGTGCAATCAGGCGTTTGAAAACCTGAAAAAGGCTCTTTGCCAAGCCCCAGTACTCAGAGCTCCTGATTACCGCCAACACTTCATTGTGCAGACCGACGCTTCCAATGTAGGGATAGGTGCCGTACTCAGTCAACTGGATGGGAAAGGTAGGGAGCACCCCGTTTGCTACATCAGCCGTAAGCTGAAGGATCCTGAAACAAGGTGGGCAACAATCGAAAGAGAATGCTTTGCTATCGTGTGGGCTCTGAAGAAGTTTAGGCCGTACTTGTATGGTTCTACTTTTGTTATTCAGACTGACCACCAACCCTTGAGATGGTTAATGCAAATGAAAGGGGAAAACCCAAAACTACTCAGATGGTCGATCTGCCTGCAAGGGTTCGATTTCACCATTGAGCACAGGTCAGGGTGTCACCACCAAAATGCTGATGGTCTCTCTAGGATGTATATCATCGACTAGAGGTATGAGATTCATCCAGGAGTGGATTAAATCCTCCTGTCCCTTAGTCTGGGGGGGGCGAGTGTTAGGGAGAATTCTCTGTTTAGGCTGAATTTCCTAACCTAGTGAGTCCCCCAGCAGCTTTGCTGGATTTCTGGGGTTTGTTTTTTCCATCCTGCCAAGAGTGTGACCCTTTTCCTCTCACTCTTGGACATGTATGTGTGGAATTCCTTTGAGGTGTCAATGTGTTCGATGGGCTATGGGGTCTTTTACTCCATAGGGTCTCATAAGTTTTTCTATGTGTGTCACTCTGCACCCTACGTGTCGTGACACGGGGGCGCCCTAGCAGGTCCCCCCACCATAGACTCCATACCCGGGGACTGACTACTGTCTCCCCGGGCATGTAAAGTCACCATTGGCTTTACTAGACCTAAATTTACTAACAGAACTAGTACCAACCATCTTATTGTGGACGTGCTAGTAGGGGTAATACGATTACTCCTGGATCTGTTACTCGAGGGGGCACTGTCCCGTCCCCCCTCGTCGAGTTTTGGCTGGTGGCAGTGGAAACTACTTGTTATGTTCGGCCCCGAGCATAACCCTATGGGATTCGTCCCATTGTTGAAGATTGATACTGTTTTTCGTTAATCTCCAACGTACCACCGATCTACTTATCTTAAATAAGTTTATCGAGCGGTATTTTCTGCCAGAACTCGGGTTGTAAAATGGCGTCTGTGTTTTTCTCTGTGACTCCGAAACCAAAGGTTGAGCCCTTTGTTCCACTTTTGGCGGGCCTCTGGACAGAGACCCGCGAAGGTGGCGCCATTCTGTCTGGGTTACCTCAGGGGTGTGGGAGGGGGTTTAGACACCCTGGACCGAGTTGCCTTGCCAACTCAGGTCGCACTCTGGAGTGATTGGCCCAGGTGGTGAGCCTTCCCGCTCACCACTTAGCATGTGTTGATTGACAAGCTAGGCTGAATGAATGGGGGACGTCTGCATAAAAGCAGGGCCTTTGGGACTGGATCTTCAGGAAGTCGCCACTGGACCTAAAGAATCCGACGAGGGTAACGCTGAGCCGACCTGCACGACAAAACCTCCGGTGGAGCCCTGCGGAATCGTCTCACAATCTCCCGACGACAGAAGAGATCTCCCTGCCGGAGAGGCTCTTTCCCTGGCTGGTGGGAACAACCAGTCTTCTTCTTCTTTGCGCTTTTTGGTCGCCCAGGACGCAGTGGTCGAATTGCCCGTGCAGAGCACCCGGCAACCGGATAGCCACTACTCCTGCATCGTGATCGAAAGGTGGTGCCTTGTGACGAAGCACTCCGCGGCTGGTTTCTTCCCTGGTGGTGCACCGGACATCTTCTCTTCGACGACGAGAGCATCTCTTCTCTTGGCCAAGACCCGTCGTGCATCCACCACCAGGAACAACTGCCCCCGTCGGAGCTGTCTTCCCCCACAAGGTACCGTAAACCGCCTGGCTTCCCTTTTCGATCGGTTCGTGTGAGGTATCTGATTCCTCTCCGTTCCGTTGGGTTGCCTCCAAGCTTTATTCACTCTTTGTTCTGAACTGGTTCAACCTGTCGCTAAACAATTTGCTAGACAAGACTTGAGTGCATCATCCGTAGAGACTTTCCAGGACATCGTGCCTTGCCTCTCACCGAGTGGGCCTGGCCACCGCACTGTATGATCTAGTGTGATTAATGCTTTCTTGCCTTGCATTTTTGCCCGCTTCAGTACGAACCGTGTTGACTTCGTTACCTGCCTTTCTCTTCTCTCACTTCCGCACTAAAAATATTCGAGTGTCATCTGGGTTGAGGTATACACCTCTGTCTGAAAATAAGTGGTGCCGTAGAACCTAGAGTTGTCGATATAGTGTTTCGGGGGGTTGAGCTTTATTCCATCCTGCAGAGTAATTGTATTTTGATTTGTTTGCCGTGGTTCACTTTAGTATTTTTCGTAGACATTCTGTTATTAATAAATAACTTACTATCGTTATACTAAAGCCTGGTTGCGTGTTTACTCGTTTTGCTGCGAAGAATTACCCTATCTTGTATACTCCCTATACTGACCAACTTTTCTTGAGAGAAGTCTGACTGCTCAGCCACAGCTACCAATTGGATCTGTGTGGTGCAGACTGCTACCAAGCGGGTTCATCGCAACACCTGTAGTCCTAAATCTTTTGCAGTGGTCCCAGAGGGAACTGCACAGGTTTCCGCCTAACAGTTATTTCTTCAATCTTCTAATATTCTAATTTTTTATATAGGTGTGTGTGTAAAAATAAAATAGATAGCAGACAGGTTTGGAAGTGACAGATGATTATAGCTGATGGAAAAAATGACAATAAGTTCATTTTATAGGTTATACAGCTTAAGTGGCAGTTACTCTGTGTATATGCATTCATAAGAGTTGTACATGTATTGTGCAGATGATATGCATACATGTATTTTGTATTCATGCATGTGGATATGCATGCAGCTGCAAGTAGAAATCTTGGAGACTTGTAGAGTACTTTTTGTAGTAGGTGCTTTCCAATGATATGAGACTTGTACTCAGAGTGATCAACAGTACATTTGAAGTGCTGAACTCTGATGATGGATTTAGATGTAGAGGTCTTGGATGTGATTGGTGGATGGTTGTGTGACTGCTTATCTGTATCCAATGAGGGAATGGCAGAGAGAGTGAAGTGGAAAGGGTAGAAGGGTCTTCAAGAGTTACGCTGTCTGCGGACACTGCTCCTGTCATCAGAGAGGGCGTGCCACATCTGGGGTTTTCCAGCAAATCCAGCATGGAAAGGGGACTGTAGGGATCAGCCAATCAGATGTTGAGGTTGTGGATTTGTGTTGAAAGAGAGTAAGTGTAGTGAAGATGGCAGAAGTGGAGAAAGTAAGGATGTTGGTGCTTGGAGATATGTTTGTGCATGGTTTACAGCAGTATGCTCAATGCAGGCATGTGACAAATATTTTTGATGTTAAAGGAGAGGAGGTGGTGTGGAGCACTGTGCCTGATTCTAATGTACAGGGAATTGTACAAGTTTGTGAAGATATGGGCAGGATGAACAGTCCCCATGTGGTAGTTTTGCATTAGTTTTCCATTGGGGCTATGTCAGTGCCCCTACTTTGTTGGCTGATTTGAAACACTTGGTTCAAGCAGTAATGAACATCCTTCCAAATTGCAAAGTAATTTTTTCTGGATTAGTACATAGAGCAATATGGGACAATAGTTCTGTTTTTTGTCCTCAGCAAAACATTGCTAGGTGTGCAATCAACTGAGGCATGTGTGCTTTCATGCTTAGAACTGACTGGTATGTTCTTCTGTAATAATGAGAACATTGATTCCAGTAATGCTGTTAATTTTGAAGAAGATAGGTGTTTGTCAAGCATATGCAAAAAAAAAAAAACGTCTCTATCAGAGCCAACCTCAAAGGGGAAATGAGGCACACTATTTAAATTTACATTCACCATGCTCAGATTTTTTGATATGTCCGCGGACATGGCGATAGTCGGTGGGCATTGCGTATTACATACAAGGATTTTGGGGTGGAGAGGCATGCAAATGAGAATGAGCAGAGCAAGTGATTGGTCAGTAAACTTCAGTGGGTGTGTTGTGTAAGGAGAAAGTTTGTCAGAAAGTATTTTTCCTGAGAGAAGAACAGTTAACTATGGCTGTGTGTTTCAGAAAACAGATTATCAGGATTTTGGGAGACTCATGGATACATTGGTTGGAGGTGCATGCGGAACGCTGTGGAGTATCTGCAGATCTTGGATTCCTTTATGTGGAAGTGCACTGGCATGGAGTGCGTGGAATGAAGTGGTTGGACTTGGTACCTCTCTGTGCTACTTTGGAGACAGTGCTTCATCCAGACATAATTATAATTCATTGTGGAGGGAACATTTTAGGATATGTGTCAGGAATGTATTTGCAATTTACGATGAAAGAAGGACTTGGGAAGGTCATGGACATGTTTCCAAATTCCCAAGTAATTTTTGCTCGTATTGTGCAGAGACAGATGTGGCTGCATTCTTCTTCATTTGGTCCACAAATGGAGAAAGCAAGGCAGAATGTTAATAAGGCTGTTTGTGCCTTTCTAAGAGATGTTGGCATGTCCTCTTTCTACAATGAAAGTATTATGTTTCGTATTACATACAATTTTCACAGAGATGGAGCTCATCTTACTTAGTGTTGGTTTTGGTGCGATCATTTTACGATTTATGTAGGAGATGGGTTAGCGCGAAAAGAAATTTGTAGCATTGTTGGAAGGAGAAGAGAGTTCCTGTTTGGATGTTACAATGGGTAGTATGGGTAAATGAAAATGTTGAAAGCATATACCATCAAAGTGCCACTTGATGGTAGTTGATGTGAGAAAAAACATTATGTTTTTTAAGTACATAATGGACGTTCACTGGCAGATACCGTGTGTAGAGGCACATATAACACAGTTGTAAACATACTGCAGAACAATTATTCATACCTCAACTTTGTGGTAATGGATGGCTATGGGGATGTATGTGGATGCAGAAATCAAGCATGGTTTTACTCAACTTTCTACTGGACATGCTTTCAAATGACACAACACTTGCAGTTTTAATGTGTAACGGTACATATGAAGTTTTGTACAGACCTGTCAGTGTTAGATGCTGACATCTTGAATGGGATTGGTGGATGGGTGAGTGACTATTTCACAGTAGCCAATGAGGTGGTGCTGGACAAAAACAAATAGTGGAAAGGGAAGAAGGACTACTCCTGCTTTACTGGGGCGCGGCCATCACGGTAGTTGGGTAGTGCGCGTGCCACAGTCTGTGCTTCTCACCACGCGGGCCAATGGAAATGGGACTGTGGGGATTATCTAATCAGATACTGAGGGTGTGGTTCACAGGAAGGGGCAGTAATACTATTTTTCATTACTCTGTATAGTGAGGAGGGCTAACATGAAGAAACACATTGTATTAATTTTGTGATCTGCACATGTATGCCCAGGAAAGACATGCTGATGGCGATTTCGGTTTGGAAGGAGTGGACGCATTGTGGTGCGCTGTCCATGTCCGCAGTTTCGGCATTGTGCTGGACCTTTGTGGCCAGTTTTTCTACAGTGCACATTGTTGTTGTGCATTATGGCGTCATGTATTTGGGTTACTTGACTTGTTCACGTTTGTTCCATCAACTCAAGAGGTTGATGAAGGCAGTGAAGAGGCTTTTTCCCACCAAGAAGAGTATGGGACTATCTTAATGTATGCTGTTCCCAGCCAGAGGCTGGAAGGGGCCTCATCAATAGAAGCATGTGTGATGATTTTTTGTCCGCTCGTGGGAGGTTCTTCTGCAACTATGACTGTATTTATTCTCAAAATGTGGGGTGTTTCCATGCAAATGGCATTTCTTTGTCCAGCATTGGTGATGCTCTTTCGTTTGCCCATATACAGGAGGCGTTGAAAAGTTTATTGGAAGAATGTGAGGAGGAGAAGAAAACAGAAAACCCTATAAAAACTGAAAATAAAGGTGTTCCTCTAGACGCATCTAAACAAAAAAAAAGGCTATTTTCAGAGCCACCACTGAAGATGAAATCCCCTACCCTGGTTGCAATTTATTCCCCCACGCCCACACACAGCACGAAAGCCACATCTGGGCTTTTGAGGACGGCAGGCATGGAAATGGACTACGGAGGCTAAGGGATTGTGTAATAACATTTCTGGGTGTGGTATCTACACAGAGGAATGTGGTTCAGAACTGATTGTGTTACATGTGATTGGTGGATGCGTGTGTGACTATTCATCAGTGCCAATTGAGGGGGTGCTGGAAAGAAGATAGTGGGATGTGGCCCTTACGGTACATCAGGAAGCACACGTGCCACTTACTAACATTGTCAGCATGCTGCCATTGGGAATGGGATAGTGGGGAATATCGGTACTGAGGGTGTGCTTCACTGGAAGGGGCATTAATACTTCTCTCCATTACTCTGCATAGTGAGCCAGACTGACATGGTTGCCATTACTTGCAATGTAATGTAGCATAGCAGAAATTGTTCCAAACTCAGTTACAGCTCACAAATATGTAGGCTGCTACTTTGTTCTGAAAAGCTACAAACAGAATTCAGAGCAGTTCTGGGCTGTGACCTTTTGTAAGGCTGCTGCTGAGACTTTGCAACTGGCAAAGAGGCCTACATCGTTGTACCAAATATATACATGCGCAATGGAGTTTGTAAGGACGTGTAATTTCCCAATAACACTTTGTAGATCGCAGAACATTGCACTTTTCCACTGTTCGAGGGTCCAGATAGTGTCCGCGACACAAGAGCCCACACACAGTGTGGGTGCGGTCCCATGGTGATGTTGCACATGTTCTCCATTGGGATGGCTGTCCACAGGTACATTCTGGGCAGAATATTTTGTGTGCATTTACATAGGTGTCCTATGCACACCGTTGGGATCTCTGCACTGATTCATAGTGCAAATAAACACTCAGGGGTAAAAGCCATTTTTAGATAAACCTATCCTCAAGGGATATATAGACCTTCCTGTCACATTCATTCACAATATCACACAAACAGGAACAGGACTGTAATCATTACTAACATTTCTTGACATTGACAATACTGTTATTGTGTTACCTATTATAACCCTGTCAAGAAGAACGCCCTGACCCTGCAGGGTGTTCTGTCCCTAGTACGAGAATGGTGTGCTGCCTATCTAAAAGGAATAGACAAGGAGAAACTGACCCTAACTCTACAATGAGTAATGAGTCAGAATTGCCAAAATGTTATATAAACTGTCCCAGGCAAAAATATAAAAAATGATCAGTATACAGCCCACGGGGGATTTCTGTTTTTTTTATTCACCCTCCATGGTGTGTGCTTTCCCCACCCATCTATAGACTTGCATCAAGCAAGTGTGAGTTCCAAAAATGATAAAACTATCAAAAACGTTTTTGTCCTCCTGATGTCTCATGTGTTGATATCTTTGTGTGTCGGGAGACATCTTACAAACTTTGTTTCTGTAATTACTCATGAGTTTCAATATACTTCATAAAAACGCCATTCATGCATCATATAGATCCTAGGCATTAAAAATGGTTGTTCTCAATATGTGTCTCCTATAAGTTAGAGGCATCCATGGAGCGGTTGTATACGAATTGTTCGTTTTACAACTGCTCGAATGACAATTGACCTTTTCACAATTGACCGAATTGTGAAGGTCAATTGTACTATATATGTGGGGGGAAACCCCCCACAACCCCCACCCAAAGCCAAACCCCCCGAAACCCATATTATATATATATATATTCGGTCAATTGTGAAAAGGTCAATTGTGACCCTTTACATTCGGTCAATTGTTCATTCGAACAATTGTAAACAAACAATTTGGGTAATACCCATGGAGCGTAAGGTTGACAGGTTTCAATGGTGTATTTTACTCAAATCATCTTCATCAGTACCAATGTATTTTGTTGTCGAGATCAATCTTCCATCTGCCCATGCAGATTGGCTAGTGTTATTTTATTTTGACCATAATATGTCCTTGTACATCATCTTTTAAGGCAGCAAAATTGGTCACCAATTCTTCCATTTGCCTTCCAGGCTGTCCAGTTTGCTATTTACAAACTTTCTTTCCTTTCCTGTGCCCGTATGCTGTGTTTGAAGGGGTGTCAATTGTGCTGCCTTGCTTTCCTTTCCAATATGTTCTTTTAAAGAAAAACAAATTTGTTAGGTGTACATGAAGCGATAGATATTAGATATTTTACGTTTCAGACTGTGGTGCATACCAATGGGGTTACTATCGTAAGTCATTGCCTCATGAGGGAAATGTTCTTCCAGCCACTCTAAGGTGCTTGTCATTGCTGCATAAAAAAATAAACACTATGCTTCTCAACTGTTGTATACTGCACCACCTGTGCAATTATCAGACTAACTTCAGTGTGCTTACTACGTTGTAGTGATGTTCTGGTCTTAGTACTTTCTAGTCCTTACTCTTCTCATTGGTTCTTTGTTGACATGTAGCACCTCGGTAAGATTGTTGAAGGCAGACGTCACTTCTCTTGTTGGTGCATTCCGTTATGGTGTACTCCCTATGCCTTTGTGCTGTTTGTTTAATAAGTACACTGTTTGCAGACCTCCTCTATTTTCCCTTGCAATTCATGTGCATGGTGCTGTCTGTATATGCTCATATTTGTATGCGTTGTGGTCTCTTTATGTTTGTGTACAGTAGTACAATTATGTAGTAAGTGAAGCAATCTTAGCAACTTATTACAAGTTTCACAGTACACAATACTCTGAAATGAAAGCAATCATCATTTTACTATCCGGCATGGGGAGGTTTTGAATATTGCTCCTCTATGATGCATGCTGCAGACAATGCCTACGTTTCTACCTGAGGTGGTGCATGTACTGGAAAGAACTGTGATGCAATGGTGTTTATTGCAATGCATTGGTTAATGAACTATTCATGTCATGACAGTTCTTCCAGAGATCTCTGATAGTTTTCTTCGAACATTACAATACAATCCGTTGTGGGGAGGCTTTTTATCAGTGATGTCATCAATGATATTTGTGATGTCATATTTGATGTACTGGGTGTTAGTCTTAGCAATGCACGTAGATGCTGCGAGTTATGGTTGCTGAGCTTACCATAATGGGGGAATGTGCAGTGTTTTTTGGTTTCACTGTGAAGTCTAACATTCCTTTAGTGATTTTTTTTTTACTGAATGTACATATATATGTATGGCAGGGAAGGAAATATAAAGGGGCTAAACAAGTGATGTCGTCATTGATGTCATCATTGACATTTCAGATGACATCTTTCATGGTCTGGGTGTTAGCAGTGCACAGGAGCGGTGGCAGGGTTGGGGGCTTAGTTTACCATAACTGTCGAATTTCAGGGGGTTTTCGGTTTTAATTTGAAGCATAAAGGGGAGGTGGAAAGTATTTTTGTAGTGAAGTGTACAGGTTTTTGTTAGGGCAACTTAACCATAACGTCCCCTTAACAAAGTTTTTTTTTAGTAAATATATAAATATATAATGTCTGCTGAACGCTGCAATTGTACTTGGAAACAGAGCAAAGCTCTAGAAAAACGCGTAATCTCTACTAATCATAAAAGGACCTGTACATTATTTAAATCTGTAATTTCACAGCAGCCTGCTCTTTACGACTCTCATTTCGAAGGTTCCAGGGCTCAGCGTGCTCAAATAGAAAAACAGCTCTGAAAAATGGCAGGCACTCAGGAAATTGCCAAATAAATACTGACCCACGCTGAACAACGCGCATTAATTCAACATTGCAAGCTAGTATTTGGAAAGCTACAGCAAAGTAGTTTGAAGTGTGTGTTTTACTGCTCCATTTTTTTACGGTACCGTTTTATGCCTGGAGTCACCATGAAGTATGAGCCCTAAAAACACTTTTATTGGTTCATGTTTGTGTTACTTCTGGGCATAGTACATTACAAAACAGTTGGACAAGAACAAACTGATTGCTGCGAAAAGCAGAGAGAGGACATCATGTTTCACTCAGGTAAAGGTTGGATGGTACTCATGCAGCCGCAAATAGAAGAAGCCATATTGTGAGGTTCAAACCTAACACATGAAAAATAACGTTTTAGATGCAAGGAGGTTGATACGTTGACATAGGGGGAAAAGTGATGTAAGAGTCGAATGTATAACGGACTCGGACCTAAAAAAATAAATTTAAAAAAAGTGCGTGAGCGTGAAGAGAGAACATGTGGCAAGGGCATCCAACGCAACTTGGGTATAGACGAACCGTTATACCCACCCTGCGACACATTATATAAAATGCACCAGTGCCAGGCCACTTTGCACCCAGGGTGGAGCCTTCTAAATTGCGCATCAACAGGCAAACACTGGCACGCATCAGGTTCAAGATTTGCCAAGCCTGCTTGCCTCAGCACAATCTAACAGCTGAGCTGATGGAGCCTCCACAGCCTCGGGCCAAATCCTGTAGGGTGGAAGAAAACAATGTAAGCAGATCCACCAACCAATTAAGGGCCGAGGTTAGTCAGCCTCCACTCCATGCCCACAAAACAGTAGAGTATATCATTCACTTCACCTTTCGTTTAGGATAGGATGATGACTCACAAGTCATTATGTCACGAGTTCAGACTTTGATGCCCACAACACAAAGTATCAGCAATATATATGAACACGTCTCCAGTGTTTCTAAGCCCATGAGAGTAATCGTTTTTGCGCAGTGCAGGATGGTGCATTGTGGTCTGAAGCATGTCGTCATATGTTAAAGAAGTTAAGCAACTAGCTGCAGATTGGCGTTACTTCTATTGTTTTGGTCAGGGCAACCCCTTGTGTCACTTTGTCGGATCAACGCTAGGTAAGACATACTATCTGGTAACGTTAATATAGCATTTCTAGATGGGTGCTGGGCTCTTCACTTGAGGTTAATAACTGGTTTCTTAAGAGATTCACTCTTTACGTGCAGTTCTCCGCAATTTATTTGCAATTGCATCTGGAGTCGTGATGCTATATATAGGAAGCCTGAATTTTTTAAGACAAGGTAGCACATGCATCTTCTGGATGGACTCTGCTTTCAATCTTACACACCTTGTATTTTCCCACTAATCTGTTTCCTCGCACTTAATTTTGTATAGGTCAAAGGTGGTCCGCCTTGTATCCCCATATAGAAATCAGTGTGGAATGAACTTCTATTAAGGCTCCTCACTTTAATAAGCTGCCCTTATGATAGAGACATTGGGTATGCTGGAGTTTCACCCTCTGCCAGTATCTATGAGAATTGTTGGTCACAGAGAGCATTTGTTCTTACGATCCAAGGTGATATAGTTACCCCTATAGAGTTCACTGGTGTGGTGGCACTGTGTGTTTTGTTATTTTACCACTATTTCTCTTTCGGTATCCCCTACCCTGGTGGATGTGGTATTTTTTATGAGTTTCAAATTGTTGCATCCTTAGCAGTATTTCATACTGAGCGCTAATATATATATTTTTTTGGGGGTGTATTTGCTTGGTCCTAAAGAAGGCAGAGCTACCTGTGCAACCCGTCGAAATGTATTGCCTATTAAGTTAGCAGCACACATGTCCGCAAGGCCCGACAGATGTATTGATGTACCGCATGCCACACATAGATTAATACATATTGTTTGACAAATTATTCCTGGTGGGACGATTTGGAAATATGCATTCCCCCCCACCCCATCCACAGTTGGGGACCATTCATGATGTGTATTTGGACAAGACCCGAACCTGAATGGCCATCCCTCTTCTTTGAAATCTTTGTGAGTGTAGGAAATGCCCTTTGCCAGAGCCACTGGCATAACAGGGGACCCTGCAGCCCCCGCAGTGCAGGGGGCCCCGCTAGCACATGTCCTGGGAGGAGGCCCCACTTGGAAAAAAAATGAAAAAAATATTTTTTCCAATTGTTTTTTTTTTAGTTTCTTTTTGAAATCACTTTGCCTTCATAAATAAATTATTTCTGTAACAGAAATAATGTCTTTATGAAGACAGAGTGACTACAAAAATAAACTTTATTTTTGAAGTCCGGGGGATCCTCTGACCCCATGACATGGAAGACCCTAGGCTGAAGGCCTTCATGTCATGGGGTGGGGGAGCCTTATGACTTCAAAAAGAAATAGTTTATTTTTGAAGTCATAAAGAAATGATTTCCATTATGGTTCGGTCCTTAACATAAATAATGTCTTTATGAAGTCAGAGTGATTTGAAAAAGAAACAATCAGCCTCATTACAAGTTTGGCGGTAGCCTTGCCAGTAAAACCGGTAGGCTGCCCCCAAACTTGCACTTTTTTCAGGCACCGGCGAATGGGCAATTACCGGGTCATTAAGGCCCCGCCGGACCCAGTAATTGGCCATTCGTGGGCACCGGAAAAAATATGCTCCCATTCCCATTTGATCCCCATAGGGTTCAATGGGAATGGGAAGCTTAGTTGCACCGGCACCATTAAAAATGGTGCTGGTGCATCCGACATGCTCTGCTCGCGGGTGCCGGTACGCCCACCAGGTCAGACCTGGTGGACTGGAAGGCACCCGTGAGCAGAAATTGTAGTTTGCTGGTCTGGTAACAAAGGTGCCGGCAAGCTTACCGGTACCGTTGTTACCGGACCAGCAAACTTATACTGAGGTCCAATTTCTTTTTGAAGTAATAGGGCTCCCCTCAACCCAATGACGTGTGCGTGTGCGTGTGTGAGTGTATTGTGAAAGGGTGTACACTTAAATGGGGATGTGGCTGCCTGTGTGAGTGTATGGTGAAAGGGTACACACAAATATATGGGTGACTGGCTGTGTGTGTGTGTGTACGGTGAAAGGGTACACACTTAAATGCATGGGTGGCTGCCTGGGTGTGCCTGTATGGTGAATGAGTACACAGTTTGAAATATAAGGATGGCTGGGCGTGCATGTGTGTATATGGTGAACGGTGTTTGTGCTTGTGTTCAGGGGCACAACAAAACCTACATTTATGGGGGCTGATCCTTCAGATGTTGGGAGAGGCACTAACTTCACGGGTGGTGGGGGAGGCAAACCTATTTGTGCGGGGCCATCTAACTTCTTTACACATTTTAATGAGACTATTCTAGTGCAGCTTCAATGTTACAAGCAATTAACTCTCTCCTTTAAGTGTGGAAGCACCCACCTATGAACTGTTGTGAGAATGAACGGTCTCCTGTTCCCTTTCTATTCTTCCAAACACTTCCATGGCATGAAAGTAATAAACCCACATCACAATTTCAATTGCCTGAAAAATTTGGCATTTGAATGCAGGTACTAACAGTGAAATGCTTTATCTTAGTAACTGCTGGGCCCTTGTTAAGAGAGAAACCCAGGTGACATTTAACAGCTGTGTCCTGTTCTGTCCGGTAACTGCTCTGAAGGTCAGCCAGGTTGAGTCAACATAGCCCAGAATTTCTGGGGGTGAGTGCGGGAGCCCAGTCAACTGAATATTGTTAAGCCTGTACTTGTGGTTAATGCCTTAATTACTTATTGTTAATCGTCATTACTCCTAGCCCTATTCTTCCTTGTCCCTGTATTTACGTATGAGGCACTATGCCTCATACACAAGTACTAGGATGAGGTAGAAGTAGATGAAGGTAACGCCTGACTTAGCTACCTGTAATCTTCATTACTCCTAGTCCCACTCTTCCTCATCCCAGTAGTTACCTATGGGGCAAGGAGCCTCAAACGTAAGCTCTGGGACAAGGAAGAGGGACGTGAGGGTAATTCTGGGCCAAGGAGTTGATTTTGGAGGTTGGGGTAGGGCATGGGAGGGAGAGAGGATGTTTGAGCAGTGGGATTGTGCGATAAATCATAATGGTTGTCCATGTCCAGGCTAAGCAGGCATGATATGTGGTATTAGTGGCTAGAGAGGCATTTTGGTGTAACCAGTCTAGTTATTCTTCAGTTTGGTATGACTTTTTTTAACTGCACATTACTGATAAAGCAGTCCTGCTAAGTGTGATTACCTGTGTAGATTGGAATTTGGGTGATGCCAGTCTAGCCATTTCTTACAGCAGCACTGTATATTTATTTTAGCATCTGTGATAAAATGATATGATATAAGTCTATTATAACATGCCTGTACACAAGTGTTTGTTGGCACGATAAGCAAGGGAGTGAAGATAGAGGGTGGACATGACAAACGATCTTACGAGGCCTTGTGCCATTCAAATCGTGCAAGTGCGAGAAATGCAAGGGGAAAGGGAGGGGGAAGTGCAAGGAAGAAGGAAAGGGGAAACAGGACTGTAATGCTCTGAGTAAGTGCAGCCAGGACAGCGCAGCTCTCGGTAGTGCAAGAAGAACAAGGGACTGTAGGGTTACAGTTACAGTCCCTAAGAGCGTGGTAGGCCGGATGCAGTGCAAGGGTGACTGATCAAGAAAGTGCCTGAACTCAGTGAGACTGAGGTTAGCCAAGCATCCAGTTAGTACAGCAGACAGTTTGGTCAAGTAGGTCAGCAGGGGAGAGAGAGAGCGAAAGCAGAGGAGAAGAGGAACATTATGAGCTGCTTCCGGAACATCAGGTGGTCCACTAAAGTTTGAGAGAGGCAGGGAGGCCATTCCAGCGGGAGCCATCTGCAGAGGAGAGAGTTCTACCCCCCACTCTCTGCCTGAAGAAGCGTCTAGCCCTTAGAGAGTTGGAGGTAGACAGGGGAACGGCTAGAGAAAAAAGGTATTTTGGAAGCGAGGTTTGGATGTAGTGTGGGCCTGACCCCAGAAAGCCTTGTGGACAATGCAAAGGGTCTTGAACTTGATTCGTGCAACCACCGGGAGCCAGTGGAGAGATTTCAGGGCTGTAGAGATATGATCCGTTGGCTTGTGGCCAAGGATAAGTCTCGCTGTCCTGTTCTGGATTAGTTGCAGAGGGTAGAGAGTAGAGGAAGGCAGCTTGAGGAAGAGGCTGTTGCAGTAGTCCATCCTAGAGAGAAACAGGGCTCTGGAGACAGTGAGCTTCTGGGGGAAAGTGAAAAAGGGAAGAGTCCCTTTGAGGAGGAGCAGCTGGTAGGTAGTGGGACTTCTTGGCAATGTCCAAGATGCATGGAGAGAAAGAGAGAGTGGAGTCGGAGATGACGCAAAAGGTTTATTGTCTCACAGGAAGGCAAAGGAAGAGGGCCCAAGGTGGGTGGCCAGAGTAAGTGAGAGAGGGAAAGCAGGGGCAGGGGTCCCAATGAGAAGGATCTCCATCTTAATAGCACTAAGGTAGATATTGTTGGAGGTGCACCAATCCTGAATCACGGATAGACAGTCAGGAATGAGGAAAAGATGAGAGGAGCCTGAAGGAAAGAAGAGTGCCATCCCCATTACACTGAAAGTTAGAGGAGAAGGTAGAGATCAGGTGGGCCAAAGGGGCCAAGTAGAGGTTGAAGAACCAGGGTGAGAGGAGAGCCCTGGGGAATAACACAGGTAGAGAGAGAGGTTGCAGAGAGAAAGATAAAACAAAGTAAGTTCCTAATAGAGGATCTCCCGTCCCCTGCACACTTTCACTAGCTCAAATAGAGCCCAATTATTAATATGAATTAGATACACCAAATATGTGTGTACATACTTTGCAATACTTATTATTTAGTTTAAAGCTCAAAAAAACATTTTAGTATTCAATGAAGAACCTCCACACATAAATTGTAGGTATTTCCAGTTTCTTTAATTTTCAATAATTCATAGTTGGCCCAACGCGTTTCGAGAAGTTCATCTCTTCTTCAGGGGTATATTGAACAAAATGTATCACATCTAAAGGGAAATTTCAACAAAACATGCAATTATCTATATGATAATATATATTCAAAGTCAATCATAATTCAATATATTGTATTCACATGCATTCTCTTCAGGAAAGAACCCAATGTACTGCTGGCTTAGGTAAATATCATTAAAGTAAACATATTCACTCAGTTATTCAACTATAAAGTTGTTCGGTCTATTCCATCCTAGACAATCAGGTGTGTCCAACAATCAACATACCAAATTCAAAGTTTCAAGTAGTAGATATTCTATATATTTTTTTAAAAAAGGCATTCAAGGGTCTGACCACCAAATGGCGGTGTAATAGAGGCATTCAAGTAGGAGATATCATTGTCATTGTCGGTAGTTAACAAGAGAAAGAGTGGTTCATTCATAAATGGAGGGCTATTAATCTATGATTATTCATGTTGAGAGATATGAGGCGGGCTGTACCTTTACAACAGAATATTAGTCTCAAAAGGTTTTTGTGCTTACCCTTATGGTAAGGAAAGTAGTCACTGTGAAGGTAGAATGGCAACAATCTCAACCCGGAGGATCCGGCAAAACACGAGATGTTGTGACTTCTCAGTCGTCTGGGTCGTACTCTAATGTTTAAAATGTGTAGCAAAAGGCGTTAGAGCCCGATCGTGTAGTTTAAGGAAGCAAGGTAGTGCAGAGGAGGAGCTGCTTACCTTCTCAGTCTGGCAAGAAAGGAGAAATGGCGTGTCCGTTCCCGTGCTCGTAGTAAGAGTACCGGCCGGCAGATTGAAGTAATGGCGCTTGACTATGACGTCACCGCGCAGGGGCGTCAGGTGACGTCACTATTGCAAACAAAAAATCGGGAAGAGTAGTGTACGTTAGTGGCGAGTGCAACAAAACATACGAAGGTAGAAAATGTATTATGAATGTATGGAAGTGATCAAGTTCTGAAAGGTAGGTAAGACATCAGAGCGGACGGACGTCTTGGGAAGAAAGATCCCTTAGAAACATAAGAGCAGAGTTGGAATAGTTCTCGAGTGGTAATAGTGTTCATGGGTGTTCCTAAGAGTAGGTCTCAAATGGCATTACAGTAAGGAAGATGTCAAACAACAGTACAAAAAACATACTAGTGGTTCTGGGAAATGTGGTTGTGTAGGTACAAATGTTTCACCTGTACAAATGTTTAGAAAAAACATACTTGTAGTCCTTTGCAACGGTACTGCTTAAAGCAGGTGTATTCCTTTAAAAGTCCATTCGGGCTCACACTTTCTGATTCAACTCGCCTGCTGTTTTGAGGCTTACAGTCTACATCACCCTGATATTTCATGGAAACCTTTGTATATATGTACAATATGTATGGGTACATATATCATTACATACAATGTTCTACATTGAACGTCTGTCTCAATGATGGGAGACTTACACTCTAATGAGTAACCAGTTCACCTTTGTTACATTAGAAACTTTGTATCATTTGTTTTTTTTGAAGTAACTTACATAAGTGTATATTGGACTAAATTTGGTTAGTACATTGGGTATTTCACAAGAATGGACCTAAGTAAAAGTCTTCGTTTAAGCCTAATGGAGTCATGGCATCCAATTTATGGATCCAGAATAATTCTCTTTGTGCCAATTGTTTGGCTAAGTCTCCCCCTCTTGGGGCTGTTCGAAGCACCTCTAGTACAACCAGTCTCAATTGAGATATATTATGTCCATTTTCTTTGAAGTGTCTGGCAAATGGGGATTTAATGTTGCCCGTTCGTATATTGGATTTATGTTCCGTCCATCTCTCACGTGCTTTGCGGGTGGTCTTGCCTACGTAATATTTTCCACATGGACACTTTAATCCGTAGATCACATTTTTACTTTCACAAGTGGCAAAGTCCTTTAGCATTATTTTTTTACCGCTATTAGGGTGTCTTATATGGTCCCCCTTGATGAGGTTGGAGCAGTGTTGGCAGTTGAGGCAGGCATGTGTTCCCATCTTCTGTTTTCTGAATGTTGTTTGGGTTGGTTTCTTCATTCTTTCGGCCCTAATTAGACTATCTTTAAAGTATTTGCCCCTCTTATAGGCTAACATGGGCGGGTCGGGGAATAATCTGTTCAGATTTGGATCTGATTTTATCAGATCCCAGTTTTTGTTGATTATTCTCTTGATTTGGAAACTTTGGCTGGAGTATTTTAAGGTGTGAATGAGTCTCGTTGTGTTTTTCTTGGGTTTGTGCTGAAGTAAATCTTCTCTGGTTATAGCGTTAGATCGTACTAATGCTTTGTCAATTATTTCCGTTGAAAATCCTCTTTTCTTGAATCTGTCTTTCATGATTTCTTGTTCTGTTAGTAATTCTGTAGGATCTGATGTAATTTATTTCAACCAAAGAAATTGAGAAAAGGGTAGATTGGGCCTCATTCCGAGTACGGCGCTAATGGAAAAACGATGGCGGTAAAGTAATTCCGCCATCATTTACCGCCGTGGACTATTCCGACCCTTCACACCGTAATTACCGCCACCGTAAAGTACGACGCCGTAAATAGCGTACCAGTGTCGCGCGCCCGACACACCACGTCGGAAATAACGCCAAGGCGTAAACCAGTGCTGATCCCAAGTAAAGCGGACACGGTAAAAACGGCCTCCACAAGGGCGCAAAGTACCTTAACGCCATGGCGTAATTACCGGCATCGCAGAGAAGGTGTTAACAACCCTGAACAGTGCCAGAAAGAGGAACAGGTGCACCCAATCAGCACAGGTGGAGTCCATAGAGTCAGGCACAGCACAAAAGGAGCACACCCACACACCACACCCCCTCCCACACCAAGATGATACCAATTCTCGCAGCATTCATGGAGCTGGAGGCCCTGCTTGCAAGGCAGCAACGACGACAACATCAACAACAGCAACCACAGCAACCACAGCAACCACAGCCCCCACCACAGAGGATACACAGGAGGAGAAGGAGGCAGAGACAGGGCCAGCATGCCCTACCGGTGCAGCCACAATTACCACGCCGTCAACCCCCAATCCCACGCATCAGACCCACCCCCTTCAACCTCACACCAGAGCAGATACACACCCTGTACCGCCTTGACCGGGACACGATAACCACCATAGTGGCCCTGATACATAACGACATAGTGAGCCTAATAGAAATCAGCACTGCCATCCCCCCTCTACTAAAGGTAGTGTCTGTGCTCCACTTCCTTGCCACAGGGACCTACCAGCATACAGTGGGGCACATGCATGGCATTTCACAGCCCATATTTTCCCGGATACTCAACCAAGTGCTCGATGCCCTCCTCAAGCACAGAAGGGACTACATATGCCTCCCCCGGACTCCCCAGGAGACATATGATACCAAAGCTGCTTTCCATGCACTTGCAGGCATGCCAAATTGCATAGGTGCCATCGACTGCACCCACGTAGAATTGGTGGTGCCCCATGCCATGGAGGTGCCGTATCGCAACCGCAAGCAATATCACTCCATCAACGTCCAGATGGTGTGTAATGCAAGTAAAACCATCACACAATGCAATGCCCGATACCCCGGATCAACTCATGACTCCTTGGTCCTGCGCAACTCTACACTACCACGCTACATGGAGCGACATGCTGAACGACGTACCTGGCTGCTTGGTGAGTAACCGGAATGGGCCATGGCAGTCCATTGGGGCTGTGAGTAGGCTGCCAGCATACTCCACCAGGGTGGTAAAGGGTGGGGTAGAGAGATGCATAAGGTTGGGGCAGTCAACGCCATTGTACGATGTAATGGGGTCACTGTATCCTGGGACATGTGTGCATGGCCAGTGAACACCTGCTGCAATGTCAGATTAGCCCATTTCTCCACCATGATTGCACGAACACTTACCTTCATTCCACTCTCATGCAGGTGATGCTGGCTACCCATTGAAGGCATGGCTCATGACCCCCGTCCGCAACCCACAAAACAGGCACCAGGAGGACTACAATAGATCTCATACCCGTACACGGGTGGTGATAGAGCAGACCTTCGGACTTCTGAAGGCACGATTTCGTTGCCTCAGCCGGTCAGGTGGGGCCCTCATCTACAGCCACGAGAAGGTGTCCAAGATCACCATGGCATGTGCAATGCTGCACAACATGTGCATCCATCGGAACGTGCCACTGCCCCCTGACGTGGGTCTGCTCCCACCAGAGGAGGAGGAGGAGGAGGAGGAGGAGGAGGAGGAAGGAATGGCAGGACAGCATCACGGGGCCGATGCACAGGAGGGACGTCACGTGCGACAAGCATTGATTGACCAATATTTCTGAGTCACAAGTCAGCTGAGGGGGTGAGGATGACAGGACATTGGGCACTGGGTGTGGGGATACGTGTACTACATGCACTGTGAGACATTAAAAGACACATGCACAATGATCAATGTCCACTCTGTTTTCAAGGAAACACCAAACTGTGTATTTTACAATCATGTGAAAACGTGTACAAATAATCCTCCACCTTCACCCCCCTCCCCCCCAACTCCAACGCACACCCTCACCCCCCTCCCCCCCAACTCCCACGCACACCCTCACCCCCCTCCCCCCCAACTCCCACGCACACCCTCACCCCCCTCACCCTCCCCCCACAACAGCCCCACAATGGTCCCATCAATACTACATAGGCCACATGTGTGTGGCTTCATAGTCAATGGGCACGCCCCGAGCATGAGGAATCATTTACGCATTGTGCGTTGTGACCTGCGGACCGGGCTGGTCTGCGTGGAGGAGCACTGGGAGGGTGGTTCCTCCTGCTGGGGCTGAGGTCTGGGGGTAGCTGCCTCCAGGGCATCAGCAATCCTGCCGAGCACCTCACAGAGCCGGTTTGTTGATGTAGTGATGACCTCGCCCAGTGCCTGCAGGTCATTGTGATGCACCAACCCTGATTCCCGGTTGTCCCGGAGAAACTCCTCAATCATGGCCGTGAGGTTCTGGGAGTGCACAGCTTCTGCGGCCGTTGTGGGGGATGTGGTTTGCAGGCTCGGTATTGTGCCTGCAGGCCTCTCAGGTGTTGCGCCAGGGGATGTGGGCTGATGTGAGACAGGTGTTGCCCCTTCGCCTGTGAGGCCTGGCCCATCACTCGACCCGGAGTCGCTGTGTGCAACCTGGCTGTATGATGGTGACTCAGGGCTGCAGACGTTGGTCTCCTCCACGTTGACCCCGGAATGGGATGTGGGGCTGTCTGGCACACTAAGGAGGCACATGGCAGCATTCTCCCCTGACATGCTGGATTCCTCAGGGTGCAGCGTGGGGCATGTTTCCTGCGGAACTGCAGCCATGTCCAGGTGCGCGGGTGGGGGTTGTGTACCCTCCATGGGGGTTGCTGGAGCAGGTGGCGTGGAATGGGCCTTATGTCTGCCAGCAGGTATGCGCTGTACCCTGCCCCTGTCCCGGGAGGTACTTGGCCGGGAGCCTTCCTGCTCCTCACTTTCATGTCCGCTACCTGTGGGGGGCAAGAGGGAGAGAGACAGCATGATCAATGATCTGGGGGTCATCATGACTACAAGCCTATGGTAACACATTGGGAGAGCAGCGTCTTGGTGATATTTTGGTTGGTGAGAGAACTTGGCTTGGATGGTAAAAGCATACTGTTGGCGGGGTCAATCATGTTGGCGGAGTACAGTGGTGAGTGACATTGGCCAGCTTTCTGTGTGGAATGGCCAATATGGGTGTCTGCCTTGCACCTGACATCATCCTGGGTCCCACTTGTTACGACATGGTTGCGGGGGGGGGGGGGGCTACGAAGCAAACATGATGTGACTCTTTGGGCGGCCCTTTGCGGTGAATTAAATTAAGGATGCATGTACTGTTTGGACTCATGACACTCACCTGCATCAGCGGATGAGGGGTCACCGCAATCCATTTCGCCCACACCTTCGATGGCTTCTGTGCCCATCATCTCCGCACATGTTTCCTCCCAGGGCATCATTTTAATGGGTGAGCCTGGGCCTCCTCCTGTCTCCAGGGCCTGCTGACGGTTTGCTGACATGATGGCCCGCACCCTGAGACGAAGGTCATCCCACCGTTTGCGGCAATGCGTTGTGCTGCGGGGGGTGTTTCCAACGGCGCTCACCCTCTGTGCGACCAACTCCCATATCTCCTTCTTTCTGAGGATGGTGGGCCTACGCATGTCGCCGCAGAATACGATATCTGCATGTTCATGCAGGGTGTCGACCAGGACCTGTAACTCATCCTGGGTGAATTTTTCTTTTCGGATGCGCGCAGCGCCCTTTTTCAGAACTTTTGGCATGATGATCTTCTCTGTTGTATATTTGGTCGATCTGAGTCCTGTATGGAGTCCTGTATGTCCTGTATGGTGAGGATTGCAATGGATTGTGATTTTAAATATGGCCGCCGTGATGCTTCCCGTTCCTGTGCGATGACGTTATTTCCGTTTCCGGTATTTAACGGTGGCCGTAATTTACGGTCAGCGTAACTTACGGTCACCGCTAATTACGGATTCGATCGAAGGCGGTGGTGTTAAATGCGTCTAGGCTTATGGCGGTAAGGGGTTTGACGGGACCTTTTGCGCTATGCCGCAAGGGAGTTTACCGCCATGGCGGAATACTCGTGCACGCGAAGTAGGAATATGGTGGAAATAGCGCCTTCCGACCACATCGTACATGGTATTTACGCCATGGCGGTAATTACTATTACTTACCGCCGGACTCGGAATGAGGCCCATTGTCTTTCAGATGGAGTGGGTGAAAGCTACCAAAGTGTATGACACTATTGACTTCTGTTGGTTTTCTGTAAATTCTCGTGTAAAATTCTGTGTCTCTTCTTTCAACTTGTACGTCTAGAAAATGTACTCCAGGTGTTCCAATTTCTAATGTAAAGGTGATGTTCTCATGGCAGTTGTTTATGTAAGAGAGGAACTATTTTATTTCATCGGCGGTCCCTTGCCAGATGCCGAAGATGTTGTCTATGAAACGTTTCCAGAATTTGATTTTGCTTTTCCAAGGTTCTTTGTTCAAAATGTGATGGTGTTCAAAATGAAACATGAAGATATTTGCATAGGATTGGGCTACCGAAGAACCCATTGATGTACCGGATATTTGAAGATAATATTTGCTGTCAAATCTGAAGTAATTGTTATACAGGATGATCCTAATCAGTTCTATTGCAAAGACCTTGTTGATGAGTGTAGTATTATGCCTGAGGAGAAACTATTCCCGGGCCTCTGTTCCTGCTTGGTGGGGTATTGATGTATATAAGCTATTCACATCCAGTGTGAATAGTATTAGATCCATTTCATCAGTTCATATTTCCCTTAGTAACCGTAAGAAATGTGCAGTATCTTTTGAGTAGGTAGTGGTTTTTTGTACCAATGGTTGAAGAGCCTTATCTAAATAGATGGCAAGTGGATGAAAAATACTTTTGGTACCAGCTACTATTGGTCGAAAGGGCAGCTGTGTGAGATTTTTATGCACCTTAGGAAGTGCGTAGAAAACCGGCGTAATAGGAAATCTTTTAATGAGAAAATCTCTTGTGGACTCAGTAATCCAATCTTCGTCATGAGCTTTGTCTATTGTTTCTTTAATCATGGTGCTGATAGACATGATGGGGTATTTATCCAGGACGATGTAGGTATGTTGATCTTGTAGAAGTCTGAGGCAGCCATCTTTGTAAAAGTTTGTGTCCATCAGGACTAAAGCTCCACCTTTGTCCTCTGGATTAAGTGTCACCGTGATATCCTCTGATAATTCCTTAATGAGTTTTAATTGATGACTCCTTATGTTCATCTTCGTAGTATTACTGTATTTTAGATGTCTGATGTCTTTCGTGGTTTTTAAGTTGAACAGATTGATGACAGGATGATTGACCTGAGGGTGGAATGTACTTTTATTCTTCATCTCCAAATAGTCAGATTTGGGTTTTTGTCCTCCTAAGTCTGGTAGTCAATCAAAGAATACTTTGAGCTCCATTTTTCTGATCAATTTGAAGAGATTCACTTCTTCCTCAAAGACACTGGAGTTGTTAGTGGGAATAAAGGAAATCCCTAAATTCAATGTGTCCATCTGACTTTTAGTGAGAATTTTGTTGGAGATATTCAGAATTATGGAATCTGATATTTGTTCCTTTGTCTTTGTTTTCTTTTTTCCTCTGCGGGTTGGTCTCCTCCTAAAAAAGGTATATCCGGTGTCGGGGTAGTTGATGGTCCTGGTACTGTTCTTTCTGGTATGTCTGGTCTTCTAGGGCTTGTTGGTGGATTTCTTTCGGTGTTGTCCCTTTCTCCACTGGTAGCTTCACTGCTGTCTGTACTGTTGGCTGGTCTCTGCAGTCTTGCTGGTCTTGTTGGGTTTGGCCTGGTATTATGGAAAAATTCTTGCCAAGAATAGACTATGTCCCTTGCGTAGTCAAGTGTGTCCCTGCAGAATTTATGCTGGGAGGGGCAGTACAAGAGGAAGGAGGTCAGCCACTCCAGGGCCTGATCCATGATGCCCAGGTTCTCATGTAGTCTCATGTAGTCGATTGATCAGGATGGCGTGGTTGACTTTGTCAAAAGTAGAGGAAAGATAAAAGAGGATTAGGGCAGAAGGAATGCTAGAATAAAGGTTAGAGAGCAGATCTTCGCAGGTGTTCAGGAGAGAAGTTTCGGTGCCACTAGCAGCTCTGAAGCCAGACTGATGGTCATGGAGACAACCAACAGATTCAATGTGGAGCGTAAGCTGGGAGATGGCCAGCTTTTTTCCAAGAGTTTGCTCAGGAATGGGGTGATGGAGGTTGGGCAATAGTTTGCTTGACAGGTAGGATCGGCAGACGGCTTCTTGAAAAGTGGGTGCACAAGGGAGCGCATAAGGGGAGAGGGGAATGTTCCAGTGGTGAAAGAGTGATTACAGAAATCGGCCAAGGTGCAGCGAGGGTGCCAATATGGTGCTTGCTGTTTCTGGAAGAGCAGGGGAGCACCGGTTTGGATGAGAGTCATGAATCAGACTTGTCTACAAACCTTGTCAGGTGTGGTCAGAGAAAGAGGAGAAAGGAGGAGGAGAGGCAGAGATGGCCAAAGGGGGGCCGAGAGAGGAAGAAGGAGAGGAACAGGAGATAGTGGACAGGATGTCCTGAGTTGTAGCAGAGAAGTGAAAGGCCAGAGCCAGAGGGCCTGGGAGGGAACAGGAGAGTTGGAGACCGCAACAGGATTGACCAGTTCCGTGCAGATTTTAAAGAGTTTGGCCGTGTTCTTAGAGGCAACAGGGACCCGGGCTTCAATGTGTGCTCTCTTCTTGATGAGTTTTCTTGCTTCGACCGTCATTTTGGTGTAACCAGTCTAGGTATGTTTAAATGTGTCCTTTACTGTAATGTTATAACGTGTCTACACTGGTCTACATTGTGCAGCCAGTGGGACATGTTTTCAATGTGGGATGGCATTTTTAATAGCAACGGATTAATGTTCCTGTGCACTGTTGGGGACTTGCATGTATTGGATTGGTGTTACCCTACAAAACAATTGCAAACACTCTGGCCTTTTAGCCAGTTTTTCTCAGAAAGTGTGCTGAATATTGCATTAAAATACATATTTATATCTTTCTCCTAGTACGGAGTGCAGCAAACCCTTTCAGCAGCACATTCATGCTTATTGTGCAAGCGTGATAATCTAGGCCCTGCCAGAGTGTGGCCCTACCCATGATTTGTTGCCGAGTTGGGGGGGGGTGGCGTCAGCAAGGCTCGCAGGGGGGCCCCCACATTTTGTGTTACGCCACTGGCCAGAGCCAGATGCCCACAAGGCAGCTGCCCTCGAAACAGGCATCAAAGAAGCACACCCATTCTAAAAAGAAGTAGCCTCACACCAGTTTGCTGCATTTCCGTCCACATATCCTAGTGAGAAAGGAAGAGGGCAGTGTTAGAGTAGTCAAGAGGGCTCTGAAAAGTGGAAGAAGACTTCCACTGTTTTGTTCCTCTCTGACTCTCTCTCCTTCCTCTCACCTCCACTTCCTATGGAGCGACACACTTTGGGTGTGATGTCAGAAGTGCAAAGACAGCTTCTTTCAAGGACAGGAATTGGACCACTAAGGCAGGCTACCTTTAGTCCAATCACATGTGGACTTGTTGCTTTAAATGAAGGGGTCTCCCACCACTTCTTTTAATCATTTCTGTAATCCAACATTGGAAGATTTTGCTGGACCCTGCTGAGAGAACAGTCCATTCTAAAGTCCTCCAGTTGTGAAGTGAAGGCAGGTGTTCCATGGCAGAGGTGGCCTCTGTCCCCTAACAATCCCCAGGGAACATTGGGGGTGAGAGCTGCTCCTGGACCAAGACCACATCTCGTCCAGCCACTGTGTTGCCTGGGACCTTACCATGTTGCAGGACCCCTAAAGGTGTATACTGTCCTCCCCCATGTTTGGGAGCCTGAGAAAAGGACTAACCTCGACCCTTGATACCCTAGAGTCAGACTTACAGCTCCTGTGTTTTCGATGTTGACCCGCTGCAAGCCCTATTTAGAGCATGTTCAATGCTGAGCGAGCCTCCATGACACTTCAAAGCTGCATTTGGTGTTCATCATTCTCTGAACCACCGTTTGCTGGTAGACTCTGTTAACCACCATACTGAGCCAGCTGAAGTCCACCTGTGCCTCATCTCAAAACAAAAAAATACTGCTGCCTTACATTGCTTGAGTCACTGATCGAAGCACCAGTTTCTTCACTGCCACTCCTGTAAGTTGATCGACCTAACCCTGGTGTTCACTGAACAGAGACCTCAAAGCCTCCTCATCGAATCGACTCGCCTGTGCATCCTGGTGCTCACTCGAACATCACAGAACCTCGGCCACCGAACAAGCCTGGTGACTGCACTATTTGCAAAGCTTGAGTAGACAGTTGGAGACCACAGCTACCTTTTGTTTGACCCTGTCTTGCCACCAACTTGCCGCTGGACCAATGCGACTGCTGCATCCTTGAACTGAATAGAACCCACAAACCACACGGAGAAGCCTGGTTCGATGCCTTTGGACAAATAAGACATTTGGAAAGGTAATATTGACTGATATCTGCCCCCCTGTCCATCTTTGGCCCTAGAGAATACATAGGTCATTGTAATCCCATTTTCAACATCAAGTAATTTACTTTTTTTTTTAAACATTTTGGTCTTTTGATTGCCCGTTCTCCCCCAGTGTCATTACACAGAGTGCTGCATCAATTCTATCTTTGCATATTATGTGTTCCTTCTACAGGGAAGGGTTTTTGTAAAGTTTTCTATTTAGCTATTATTGTGCAATTTGGGAAAAAGTCAACCATTACAACCATGTACCGTAGAACTGACACTTTTGACATCTTTGCAAAATCACACTAGAGATGTGCAAAGGTAATTATTGTGGCTACATATGCCCCATGTTCTAAATTAACAGACTTTCCTATATGTTAAAACTGATAAATCAAATAGTAGAAGATTAGCCGTTCCACAACTTGTGAAAAACCTGGTGTGATGCTGGAAATGCATCGGAGGGACAGGGCCTCCGTATCCTTGTCATTTATGCCTTTATCCTGTATGTTCTGTCTTGTTTTCCGCACAGGACTTCATGCGGGACTCCTGGTGGTATGACTCTTCCTCTTTTGGTCTTGGTTAACAGACCCTTGGGATACCCTTATGGCACCCATGGGTAGGGGTACAACCCAGTACTCCTAGTGTATGACTTTTGGCACTAGTGTGTGGCCCACAGAGCAGGGTATGGGCTGGTGGCAGCTCCATGCTGAATATGACAGGTGCTCTGAGTATCCTCCATTTTGGGATACCCAGGCCTTGCTACCGGAATCAGTTGATTCCTGTTGTGGCCTTCTGCTTTCTATTGCCTGTTTCCTTGTTATTTTGAAGTCCCGGGAAACCTCAACTCTTTCGCTTCCCCCTGACTGTTGGGTGGAAGTTCCACATATGGTATTGTGGGGAAGTCCAGGCAAAACTGGCTTGAGCCTTCCCAATGGCTGTATGTTGTCGGTACGCCCGCGGGGTGGGACTTGGGTGAATGGAGTGTGTGACAAATTTGCTTTTCATGTTATGGGTGTCTAGTTTCTGGTTGTTGATACAATGACTGAGACAGCCCTGCCCAAAACTAGTATGAATGCAGTGTGGAGTGCTGAATGGCTGGGTGCTTGTCCAAATCCACATTCTGTGTTGTGAGTGTCTGGATGGAGAGGAATGGCCAGAATGCACTGTTAGCATGAA
This sequence comes from Ambystoma mexicanum, assembly GCF_040938575.1. Lineage (NCBI taxonomy): Eukaryota > Metazoa > Chordata > Amphibia > Caudata > Ambystomatidae > Ambystoma > Ambystoma mexicanum. The sequence continues at coordinate 1,249,284,565 of NC_090930.1, read as the reverse complement.
TGGCTGCCTGTCTGCATGAATGCCCTTCTGAATGATTGGTTGCCTGAGTGTGACCCAGCAGCGTGAATGAGGGACCAACAGTATATCTGGGGACCTCTCACTGATGGAAATCGTTCGGAAGCTGAAGACAAAACTGATGCTTACTCTGGAAGCCGAGCCGGAAGAAGAAGATTTGCTGCTGTTTCCCTTCAACGTAATCTGAAAGCTGCTGTGCCTTCAAGAAACTGATCCAAGAGAGGACCTGGTTAGGACACCTCTTCCCGAGCTACAGGGGACCATTGTGCACCTGCGGATCTTTGCCAAAGCTCCCTGGAAGTCAGACCCTCGATAAACTGCCGAACGGAGAAGGGGTCCGCCGCAGAATCTGAAGTGAAGCACCCGGACATCCGTCCATCATCGTTGACCAGGGTTCACCGGTTTGCTATAACCGCTGGAAGCCCATCGAAGTGTGTTGCCCAGATGTGGAGACAACTTGACGTCGTGCTGCTCAACGACTGGAGCTGCAACGCTCCATTGCCTAAGACATTTGATCCAAGGACTCCCATGCTAATCCGTGTTGACCGTTTTGACCGGCTGGAGAAAGTCATGGTCATCGATGTCCGAGGAGCATCCACCGGAGGGTTTACTGCCACCTGAAGTCCTCAAAGACGCCATCAAAGATCTGACAGCCAGCCGTGGTCACGTCCCGATCACTGAGGCCAGACGCCAATGACCCGATGCCCTTGCTGGGCCAAAGTTCTTCATTGACTCTTTGAAGCAACAAACTATCGTCATTGAGGTATACCACACGACTCATCTTCACAGGACGTTCACAAGCTTTCATCAATGAGTACCAAGAGCATCGAAGCTGCTTCCCCAACAACAACATTAATCTTTTCTTCACATGGAATCTCGACGACCTGTGTCTCCTGCCTTAAAGGGAGTTCACTCAAGAAGGGCCCGTCGACAACTCATTGAAGAACTCTACGAAACCAGGTACATTGGGGTAGTAGAACCTTTATAAGGAATCAAGATTATTTTAAGCATATCTGGACCAGGCTTTTCAATACGCTTTATTAATAGGTTGCCCAGGTGAGGGTTCCTCTCACTGAACTGTCTCTAGGTAGACAGGAGACTGTTCTGCCGTTGCTTTATTTAACTTGCTTTCTTTCTGTGGTCTATCGTTGCTTCATTTAATGATCTGATTTGTATGTCATTTGAACTGTTAGCAGTTGGTGCATTTTAAAGGAATCAATAATTAAGAGTGGTATCACGTAGACCTGTATATATTTGCCATTATAGTATTGCCAGAGTACAAAGTGTGTTATTGTGATTGTGTATATAACATGAACCTTATTTATATAAAGACTGTGTTATCACTAACATGGTGTGTGGACATTCCTTTGTGGGTGCCCGGGGACTACACTTTACTTAAGAACCAGCCCGCATCACTTCCTGAGAGCTTAAGCCTTGATTGCTAGTCCACGTTTTACCAAAAAGAGAATCTTGGCTGGGGTGCTCTGTGCCTCGACTCTGCCATATAGGGAGCAGGAGTACAGATACCCCCCTCCAGTCTTTACACCTGGCACGCACAATTCTTCATCTGCATTACCATTTACCTTTTGCCACATGTTCTACATCATTCATCATTAATGAAAAATAAAACTGAGAGTCTTGGGAAATATAACATGTCCATCAAATGATTTATGTAGCTTATCGCTGAGAAGGGAACTTCATACTCTGCTCCATACAATATTCACTGTACTAGGCGCCTTCTCTTGTAACTCAGCTAATTCTTCAAGTGTATCACATGGCTGTATGCCAGACTGAAATTGCATTTATGGTATAATCCTCCCTGCCAAGGTCTCAGCAAATGTCTCTCTCACAGTTTGGCCTGCCAGTACATTCCGTCAAAGAATATAGTCTTGTGAGGTTTGGCGTGTAGCACATTTTATGGCCACAATCTCTTCAGGTGCATAATTCTTTCAAGGAGTTCATTTACATATTGTGAATTCTTAATTGGACTTCCTGCCTATGTTAAATAGCCACTCTCGTTCATACATGCCCATGGGCAAGAGGATACTTTTGGGGCAACGCCTTTCTCTTGGAAGCAAGACAACACAGAGCAAGACAGATTTGAACCCTGGTGCCATGCTTAGAGACTGGTCTCCAGTATGGAGCACGTTATCAAGGATTAATGTATTAATTAAATAATAGTCATGAAGTATCCCTAAGGGACAGTGGAAATCCATCTTACACTTTGCTCGCATATCTATTCTTATGCTAGATACATCTGTTAATGCCATTAATGCTGCTTATTCTGCAGTGTATTATCTATCACTGTGACGGATGTGCAAATTGCATATGCTGATTTAAATGCCACCTACCATTACTCACACATCACTCATACACATGAAAGTACTTTTCTGAGTATCTGTTGCGGTTGCAATGCAATGATGTGCTTCTCATTCTGTTTTACATGCGATTAGAGGGAGGAACTGGGTTCAATGCTGAACAACCTGCGAGGGTAACATTAGTTGAATTCAAGAGTAATAACTCATGTTTGGTAAAACAGGAAATGAAGAAAGGTTGAGGCTTCATTTTTAGCAATATAGCACTGCATGTGGCACGGCTACGTAGAAGACTGATCGAGCACATGTGTAGAGGAGAAATCAAGTACTCCCACTAAAAGCTCTGCCCCCATATTGCCTATATGTTAGGAACCGGAAATTGTGACACATGAAGTATCAGTGAGGATGCCTGTACTGCAAAGAATCCTTGACACAAGGTGTCCATTGAGAAAACCATGTATGCCTTCACAAAGATATGATGGATTTCTGGATAAAGACTGGGAATAGGTGTGAAAATGAGTGAGAAAGAAGACTGGTGAGATCACATGAAGCAGAACTGATGTACCCTGAAAAGATTCATCAGGCAGATGAACATAAATGTTCTATAAGATGTGAAGAGGAGGTGTTGAAGATGAGCAACATGCAACATTTTGTGCTTGAGATGAAGATGATCATGCTACAGAAAGGCTGATGAAAATGCAAAATCAGTTTACACTTGTACAGATGCAGTAACTCAAGAAGACAAAATGATCTTAAGGCTGGCAACCAAGTGAATAGTTTGCGGCAATGAGCCAACATATATACATAGGCATGTAAAGAATCTGGATATTCCACAATGCACTTTAGCAGAGTTTGAACCCTGTGATTGGAAACAGTTTTCAGTGTAGCACAGTTGGAAAACAGCTAATGGTGAAGGAGAATTCAAGAAAGGCTTGGCGGGCCAAGCATCAAGAAGTAGAGGCCACTGTGAGCCTGGTTGGTCATCCATTAGTTAAATGAATGTGAGAAAGAAACAAACTTCTGTTTGAGGTGGAATGGAAAAACCCTGAGGGCATCAAGAGTTCATCATTTAATAGAATTAAATGCAGCAAGGAGCTCGAAAATGTGGTCTCCAGTCACATGATCAGATCAAAATAGACATTGGGTCGAGCTACACTGAAACCAGAAGACAAACTATGCCTATACTCCCTTTTATTCTCAGGCACAGAAAGCTTCTACAAGGCTAAGTTCAAAGCCTTAATTGACTGGCAGACTGCAAGAGTGATGATAGATGTCGGGCTAATTGGGAGGTGATGCATGACCATGCCGACCCTCCCTGCACCTGAAGTGCTAGCCTGCCTGCTGCTAGCATGTGGAATATTCGAGAAGGGTACAAGAGAGCCAAACCAATTGTAGAGGGCCACGTGCCAGAGAGCCATCTAGTTTGTGTAACCAATGAATCATCATGTATTTTGTGATGATAAAGATGACTTGCACTAGAGGAGGGATTAGTTGTCCACCTGATGTTAGAGACGCAATCACGTCCCCTGTTAGTAGGGAACATATACTTAGATGTTCCATGTAAGCCTATCACATCCCCAAGTAGGTTTTAGTAGTTTGCCACGTAGTGTGACATCATCTATGACGAGTTTTGGTTATAAAAGTTGTGTTTTTTATAGAATGCGTGGAGACAAATAGAGCGAACGTCCATTGATGTCTGTTGTAACTCCCTGTTTTAGATAATTGCAAATAAAACAATAGCGTGTTTTGCCAACTACCTGAGTCGGTTTGATTATTGATTTTTGAGTATATTCTGCATCCCCATCCATCTCTAAGTATTGGTACCTCGTCTTAAAGGGCACTAGGTCTATAGATGCACATGTTTTCAGAACTCTGTACTGTAAGTGCAGCTTCAGTTTCAATCTTTGATAAGACATTAACCATCATGCCACAGGGTCTAATGCTATTCTATAATATGCAATCAGGGATTGTTTGTCCCGGAGTTTTTGCATTAATACTGATTGTGCATACCTTCTTTTTCATGACAGTACACAATAAAGGGTGTTCCATTGTTTAACAACCTGAGAGTTGGCGATCTCACTAAGGCATTTATTTATTTCAGTGAAAGCCTTTTCTGTGTCATCTGTCCAAATTAAAGTTTTCGGCTTATTAAAGTATGTTGTTTTCACTATTGCTGCACAACCTAATATCCATCAGTGAACTTAACCAGTAGCACAACACAAGTACATAATTTTACTCATGGTAGTTGCCTTTGGTATTTCAGGATCACTTTACCCTTAACTCAGTAATGTTTCTGCTTCCCGCTGATTTATCATTCCCTAAATAATGAAAGTTCTTTTTGTTCAATTGTAAATTCTTCTCGGATGCTTTTGGTGCCTTTTCTAAAGCCTTGTGTGCATGCTTCTTACGAAGGGGATGCCATAATAGGATGTTCGGATGTTGTTGGACCTCCTAGGAGTTACTATTGTCTAAGTCTTTTTTTAGGGATTGCCTAGCTGTGTGAATTAGGACAGAGAAAAATGCTGTGCATACATCAACACTGCAGAGTGTGTCACTGTGGGTGTTACACATGAAAGTATAGCTGCTGGGTTAGAGGCAAGATGGAATGTTGGCAAATCCACAGCCCTTAAATCTTATATAAATCTATAAATATCGTGGCCAGGATTCTTTACCGACAAACTGGGAGTGTTGCACAGATTGATGGTCGGTACACGTAATCCCTGTTCTAACAATTATTTTAATTATTTTATTACAACAGAAATCACTGCCTCTGCTTGAGGTTTTAATGATTATTGTGGCCTTCTAGGTAATGGTGTTGTGGTGTCACTCGAATGTGTAACAGATATCCCACTTCATTACACATACGGAGCTGCAATGACGAAAAGAGTGTGGTTGCTTTCGACCTGACCTCTCTCATCTCTCTAAATGCGTTTTTCTAGACTGTGCATGTTGGAGCTGCAAGTGCGATGATGCAGTGGCACCATTGAAATTGCCTCTGCCTCCCTTGTCTCCCATGATGTGTTTGTCCAATCCCACCTCACAAATGGCACGTGGATTTCACACAGATGTTCCGAATTTGATGCCCTTTTCTATAGAGAGGTGTGAATGTCATGACTATAGTAACACAAAAAGCAATAGTACAACAGTCCAAAATAAACTAATGTCAAATCAGGGTCACGTGGCACTATCGCTTGAGATGGGATAACACTCAGTGTTGAGCAGAGACCTTAATGAGAGAACTTTTTTGTCACATTTTCCATTTGAAAAACGGTTTGCCTTTTTAACTTTAAGAGACGCTCTGTTTTTCTTGGACGAACCACACCTAAATACTTTCAGAGACTTTATGCACCACTGGATGGGGTCAGAAACCAGCCTCCATTAATTTACATGGGTGGAGTAACATTAAACTAAGCACTGGTTTGGACTGAGTATTGCATTTGGTTTAGGACATCCTGACGAGCACTGGTTTATTGTGCAGTAGCATACATAATCCACCATATTTTATGGGACTAGAGAAGGATTTTTTTTTATGTTGTTTACTAATAAAGTGTTGGTTGCATCATGTCCTCGTGTCCGTCTCCTGTGTCTGACTTACCAGAGGTGGTTTGAAGTCTCCCACAGAAGCAAGCTTCTTGTTCAAGCTAGAGCAAGTGACATACTCATCAGTAAGAGTGCATTGAAGAGGTCCAAAGAAGTGCAAAAAAATCACCCTGGATCCCGTTGCTTCAAAGGTTTTTGAATGCGGTCGACAATGGTTTGATGGTGAATTGGCTCTGTAGAAAGGCAGGAAACCAGCTGTTTTCCTTCTTCTGGTTCTGTGATTCCCCAATCCAGGTGCTCAGGGACAGGACAGGTCCTTGTTCTATTCACTCCCAACCAAGGGAAGGTTATCTACCACTTGCAGGAGTTCTTCACCACCAGTGTGAGGCCTGGGTATGAGTGCAGCTCTTTCTCAAAAAGCAGTTCACCCCCAATATGCCCTAGGGATGGTTAGAGAGAAGAGTGTGCCTCTGCCTTGGAACAATCTATCTTCACCTCACTGGCTGAGGACTCAGGAAAGAACATGGCTCCCAATGGAGCTCAAAGTTAATTCTTCTTGAAGGTCTAAAATTCATAAAGGAAGGTGTGAGAGACCCCTATCTTATAAAGGCAAAAAGGCCACTGATGTTTGGACAAAAGCATTTTTGGTTTGACAGACCTAATCTCTGTTAAGATGACAAGTGACATTTGCCTTCTGGCAACACACCCAAAGTGTGTTGCTTGTGTAAGAGACAGGAAGAATTTCACCAGGAAATCCACCACTGGGCTTTAGGCCATGGAAGGAGGGGGGGCGGAGGGGGCTAAAGAAAATCGTGGATTTTCTTGAGGGCGGTTCGCCCATAATATTCGAGAAATGAAAAGAAAAGTTTGGGGTGGGAGAACTGGAAAGGTTCCACTATGCCCAGCTCTGTCATTGGGTGTCGCACAAGGTGGTCAGGGACAATGGTGCCAGGGGCTTAACTGCATTACAGCTGTCCTTACTATCCACAACCCCAAGAGGGAGAATCTCGATGCTTTATGGCCTCCTGGACAGAGCAGATCTCACTAAAAAAGAAAGGTACATGTTTGAATGGGAGAGAGAACTAGGCCGGGAAATAGATATAGAGGATTGGGGAAAAGTCTGGACCAGACTGCACAAAAGCATGCAGTGCATCTCGAACAAGGAAGGAGGTTATAAACTCTGTTACAGATACTATGTCACCCCAGACCAATTAAACAAGGCCAACCCCGAAATTGTTGCAGATTTCTGGCAGGTGTGTTCAGCGCGGGGTACTCTATTTCACATGGTATGTTCCTGCTCGAAATCAGAGGGATACTGGAGACAGGGGAAGGGTTACATCAAGACAATCACTGGCCTGTCCATCCTGTGGGACCCTGGAATAATTATGTTGGGGGAAACAGGGGAAGGGAAGTTTCCGCTCTCAGGGCACATTGCTCGCCTATGCACGCACCTACTCCTGGCAGCGAATATTGCGATGGCTCGGCTTTGGAAAAACGCATACGCCCCTTCGGTCGCCCTAAGGTGGTCGAAATGCTGGGAGGTCGCAGTGGCAGAAAAGGTCACAGCAATTTGCTCAGGTATACTGAACAATGTTATGAATGTATGGGCACCATTTATGGACTATGCCGAAAAGTTCCCAGCTCTCATTAGGATACCTCTGTGGCTCCAGGGTGGGGTGAATTATTAAATTGGAATGCAGGGGGAGGGTAGGGGACCTACCACTTTCTGAGAAGGGGACAAGTGCATAGATATGGGCAAATTGGATCATCTTCATTCATGTTAGAATGGCTCTGGCCTATGACTTGAAATGTACAGTTTTATTATTGCATATTGCACTGTTGATGCTGTCGTTGTGCTTCCATGCTTAAAAAAAAATAATAAAATGTGTTGTGAAAAAAAGACAGGAAGAATAGAGAAGCCCACATACAATGAAGATGTAGGAATCTTTACCCACTTGTTTTATGCTCTGCTTACTGACTAGCCCCTTCTCCTTCTCCATAGGCCTCTCTGATGTGCAAGAAGGTAGGCTTTTGAGAGGGAATTGATTCTCTAAGTTACTGGGCCTGGAAGGGAGGAGTCACCCAATCCTCCAGAGCACCACCTTTAATTCTCTAGCATGCAGACAAGGTGCCTGAAATCCACATCACCTCTCACAGCTGGTCTGAGCTCACACGTTTGTCACTGATATGTTCAAAATCAGGTGTGCCTTTAATAGTTACGTAAACTATCAACCACCTTGACAAAACCTGGGTGCAGATATTTTTTCTAGAGGATCCTGCTAGCAGGTGATAGTTTAGCATAATTAGTATCGAGGGATGAGAGATAGGGGTGCATGTCCATGCAGACATTTAAACACACTGTAAATGAAGTGATGAAGAATACGGGAGTAAAAAGAGAGAAGGGAATGTGAGTCAAGGGAAGCAGAAATAGCACAAGAGGGTAGAGAAAGCATATGTCATATGGAGGCATTGAAGACAGAATGAAGAGGAGTAAGGTGAGAGGAAAGATGACCCATTAACAGTTCAGAACAGTAATAGAGACTCACAAATTTGAGGGATGGTGTAAGGTGTTTAGTAGCATGAAACAAAATAATAAGGAATAGACACGTGCAACACATGTTATAAAGATGAAAAAAGTATGGGATATTTTGGAGTTATGAGTAATGAAGGAGAGGGGAGAGTCAAAAGTAATATCTAATCCATGAGCAGATGTAGAAAAGGAGAGAAGAGAAGAGAAGACCAGTAGAATAAGATGGGAAGTAGAATCTTCCCATTTCAAAGGGGGTCACGTTGAAGAAAGTGTTGGTGCATCCAGATTTGGAGAGCTGATAGACAGGAAGAAACAGTAGAGTGAAGAGAGTCTGTGGAAGAGAAGAAGGTTAGAAGGATTTATGAATCATTGGTGTAAAAGTGGCAGGATGGATTAAATGAAGAATCAAGAAGATTGAGGAATGGTACAATTGAGGAAGTGTCTAAAAAGAGAAGAGGAAGGGGCCACAAATAGGTCACTGGGGGACACCATACTGGAGGGGTTGGGAAGAGGAGGTTTGATCAGTCCAGTAGACAGAGAATGAGCAATCAGAAATATAGGACTGAAACCACAAAAGCACAGAACTAGAAAATGCCTAAACCGGCAAAGGCAGAATGAAGAGTTTGATAGTCCACTGTGTGAAAGTCTGCAATAGATCCAGAAGAATGAGAATGAGGAAATGTTGGAGATGGTGGGAAGAGAGTAGAGAGTTTGAGACATCTCACACCTCATCACATCCCTGGGGTCTAGGAGGCATGAACCAAGCTACCAGCTACATCAGCCTCAGATCCTGATAACTGTCTCTGTGGGGTTTGCAATTGCATTGTTTTTGCACTGTGAATAACACCTGTGTAAGTATGGGAAGCGCTTACAGTGGATGTGTTTTCCATGTGTCTTTCTGGGGTGTGAGCCTTGGGCCCTCTTCTGGTACGTATTGCGCTCACTGCACTTTAGCCTGGGGGTTCTGGCATAATAGATTGATCACAACCCATCTTTTACTACTCTGGTCAGCCCTCAAATAAATGTGTATTGCATTTTATAGGATTATGTTTTGCCCAAACAATACGTATTGTTTCACGTAGTCTATCCTTTTAAGACACAAATGTACTTATTTCTGAGGGTTCTGTCTGTGACTCTTTGTTTAATTTCCCCAATGGCTCCACCCTCAGCATGCAACTATCATTTTGTTTATTATCCCTTTAAGATATTATTGTCAGCATTGTGTTAATTTCAAATAGTCTCTACTCTTAACTATTACCTAGTTATCCTTATCACCACTTAATTATTTATATTACCCCTCCTCTACCAGCAAGCACTGCTTTTACTTAAATTACGTAAGCTTTCACACAGCCAAAGAAGAAACACTTCATGCTCAGCTCTCCTCCGAAACCCCCCTACAGAATTGAATTAGTTTGATTACCTATGTAGGTGTCCACAGTAGTTCAAAGGAAAACAGTCTGATACTTAAGTTAGAATTTTCTCTGGGCATCGTGAATACAATGTATGATGATACCAAATGTTTGAATCCCTCTCCCCTTCACCAGTTAATCCCAATAGGAACCAAACAACAGAGGTAAATCTATGTTTTGCCTCCAGAAATGAGTGTACACACTATCCCCGTCCCAAAGCTACTTGTCTGGGTGTTGTCTACGCTCTATTAACTCCCGGATTATTGCTGTTCCTTGTTTCTGGATAGCCAGGACTGGTGGTCGATTTTTTTTCTATTGCATGGGCCAAACTGTGGAACTCCTTGACTTTCTCAGAGCCACTGAAGACTATCTCCAGTTTAGGTGTCTTCTGAAGACCTTTCTCTTCTAGATATGATGGCCCGGTCTGCAGCTGTCTCCTGTTATGTCTCATAGCACCAAGATGCCATTGGTGAATGTGTGCTATATACATTCATATAAGATAACTTGACAAACATCTGGCCTGGTCAGTGTTTTTGCAGGTGCCTGCATTATGGCACCAACTAATGTTGCAAGTGCAGCAACCAATCGCCCTTGCTCATTTGCACAGTCTCTTCCTTGTAATGCTTGCTGTGAAAACTCATCCCCTGAGACATGTGGTTGAAGGTTAGCCACTTTTAATTTTAAATGTGGGTCCAGAAATGAAGCCAGCAGGTACTTAATGTTATATTTTAATCCAAATTCCCATCGATTTGCACACAGGATTGAAAGAAAGACTTTCACTAGATGTACTGCATGCAGTCCTCCTGACAAGGCACTGGGCTTGCAATGTTGGTCAGGTTCTGCTCATCAAGTAAATGAGGGAGGGAAACTCAAATTGTGATGCATTGTGACAACTAACGCACCTGGTGTCCTCCTCAATAGGTTGGTTAGAGGCGACATTAGACAGCAGTTGCCACCGGTATGGTGTTAAGAATTCCTCATCTAGACCTCTGCTATGAGTGTTACAATAATAAGTAATGGTGTTGTTGCAGTGCTCACAAAGCCATCTAGTATGTGAAAAGTAGAATTCCAGTAGGTGGTCACTGAGGTCTTTGGGTTGTGCAGTTGCAACTTATGTTGCACATGAAGTTGATGTTGATTTTTGTTATGGAATGCTTAGCAGACATGGGAACAGAGCTTCTGGGCAACAACAACCATTTCTTTGACAGGCTGACATTGCTGATAAAGTGTGTCACCAGAAGGTGAAGGACATGCAGAAATTAGGAGAAATGTATTTTCTTGCCAATGCATAATGCTGCAAAGACATTGAATTTATTGTCTGCTGCCTCAAAGCCCAAATACAAATGATGATATGATATGATATGACATTTATAACATGCCTATACACAAGTGTTTCAAGGCTCGACGAGGCAGGGCGGGGGAACAAGGGGAGACAGACAAATGATCCTACTAGGCCAGGTGTCATTCAGATCGCGCAATTGCAGGGTGGGGGGGAAGGGAAAAGTGCAAGGGGGAAAGGGAGAGGAGAAGTGCAGTACAGGTTTAGTAGAACAAGATAAATAATAAGGGCCATCTGGTGGCAAGTGCAAGGTAAGTGCAGACAAGTGCTGGGAGGAGGGGCTGTAGGGATACAGAGACAGTCCCACAGTACAGGGGTTGCCAGGTAGGCAGTGCAGGGGAGAGTGGCAGGGCCACGGACCGGGGTAGGTGAGTGGCCCTGTTGCAGATTCAGTGCAGTTTCAGTAATGTTAACAGGGGAGAGGGGGAGAGAAAGCGGAGGCAAAGAGGAAGGTTTTGAGGTGCTTCCCCGGAACAGGAGATGGTTCTCTTCAGGTTTCAGGGAGGCAGGAAGGCTGTTCCAGAGGGAGGCCCCTGCAGCGGAGAGAGATCTACACCCAACTCGTTGCTTGGAGAAGCGGCTGACCGTGAGGGAGTTGGAGGTGGATGAGCGAAGAGCTTGAGAAGGAAGATATTTAGGAAGAGAGAGTTGAAGGTATTTTGGCCCTAGGCCCCAGAAGGCCTTGTGGACAATGCAGAGGGTTTTGAACTTAATCCTCACAGCCGCTGGGAGCCAGTGTAGCAATTTCAGTCCTGGAGAGATACGGTCCCTGGGCTTGAGGCCAAGAACAAGTCTCGCAGTCCTGTTCTGGATAAATTGCAAAGGGCGGAGAGTAGAGGCAGGCAGATTCAGATAGAGGCTGTTACAGTAGTCCAGCTTTGAGAGAACCAGGGATCTAGAGACAGTGAGCTTCTGGGGGAACGAGAGGAAAGGAAGCATACCTTTGAGGAGGTGAAGCTGGTAGTGTGACTTCTTAGAGACGTCAGATATGTGATGATAGAAAGAGAGTGTGGAGTCAAAGATGACCCCAAGGTTTTTAGCCTTGCAGGTAGGAGCAGGAAGAGGGCCAAGAGAGGCCGGACAGAGAGCTGCAGGGAAGGAGGGAGTGGGTGTGCCGATGAGTAGAATCTCAGTCTTACTGGGATTCAGGCAGAGGTCATTGGTGGCACACCATTCCTGGAAAGCAGAAAGACAGTCAGAGATGAGGGAAGGAGAAGAGGAGGCCGAGGGTAGCCTGAAAATGAGCTGGGTATCATCTGCATAGCAGTGAAAATTGGGGCAGAGAGCGGTGATGCATTGGGCAAGAAGTGCCAAGTACTTGTTGAACAGCCAGGGAGAGAGGTTAGATCCCTGGGGGATACCACAGGTAGAGAAAAAGATGTCAGAGAGGAAGGACCCCAGTTGGACCTGGGAGGGTCGATTGGAGAGGAAAGAGGACATCCACGCCAGAGCCTGACCAGTGATACCCAGGTTATCACAGAGACGATTGAGCACAATGGTATGGATGACAGTATCAAAGGCAGAGGAGAGATAAAGCAAAATGAGAACACAAGGAGTGTTTGAGTCAAGGTTCGAGAGCAGATCCTCAGGGATGTTCAGGAGAGCAGTTTCCGTGCTTCTGGCATCTCTGAAGCCAGATTGATGGTTGTGAAGACTACCAACAGATTCAGCATGGATATTAAGCTGGGAGATGACCAGTTTCTCCAGAAGCTTGCCCAGGAAGGGAGTGATAGAGATTGGGCGATAGTTAGCCGGGCAGGAGGGGTCGGAGGAGGGTTTCTTAAGAAGGGCGTGCACAAGGGAGTGCTTGAGGGGGGATGGGAAGACTCCAGAGTCGAAGGAGTGATTGCAGAAGTCAGCCAGGGCAGGAGCCAAGGAGTTGATGTGGTCCTTGATGGTTTTGGAGGAGCATGGGTGGACCTGTTTTGACGAGACTTTCATAGTTCGGACTTGTCTCAAAACCTCGTCAGCAGAAAAAAGGGGAAAGGCAGAGAAGGAGGGAGGAGGGGTGGCTGCAGAAGGGCCAGAGGAAGAGCAGGGAATAGAGGGGAGGAGGGGTGATATGAGGAGAGTGAGGACAGGATGTCCTGAGTTTTTGAAATGAAATGAGAGACCAGTGCTGTGCAGAGGGCCTGGGAAGGGACAGGAGCGGTAGAGACTGCAGCAGGGTTGGCCAGCTCCTTGCAGATTTTAAAGAGTTCGGCTGAATTATTAGGACGAGGCCTTAGCTACCGTGCTTTCAGCTCTTCCAACCTCGCCCAAAGCTTAACACCCTTGTGGACTTTGCCCTGAAACCCTAACATGGGCTAGGTTGCTTTGTGCTGAATTGCACAATTTCTGCACCTCTGAATTACACTGGTGCCCCTCTTGACTGTTGGAGGAAGACCACCTATTGTGCTGTGTTAGCCATGCAGTCATTGCTCTGTCCACTGATCCAGATGTCCACAGTAAAGTGGACTATTTGGCCCACACACTGCTTCAGTGCCCACCATATTGTAGTCATGAGCATGTTGTACACTCTCAGCACTGATCAACTTTCCCCATACGGTGCAAGAATGCCAGAATGTTGTATTTTCTATAAAGTAGTATGGCAATAGATCTACTGCCAACATGAGATCCAGGTTAGCACTAAGCAGGTTATGTCTGTCATGGGCCTAGCATTATTTCTGGTTACGTTCTAGTGCTTCCATAATACTGTCTTAACACAATGGGGGATCACTGCTATGGGCTAATGGGATGTAGTGGTGGAGCTTGGTTTGCTTTCCAAGGATATTGGCAGGGACGGATAGAGGCATGGTACTTGCTTGGTGGGACATGTTGGAATGCTCATCTTTTGACTTCTTCCCATATATATGTATAGTGGTGCTTCATATAGCTCTTCATATTTGTGGCACCAAAGTTTGTCACTGCTTTTCTTCGGCACACTGTTTTGCCACAGAGTGTGCATGTCAGGAGAGTTTGTTTGATTTTTGATTATCTGTGAACTGCTGTCACACGTTTGACTTTCGAAAATGGGCTAGCAGTGCAGATGCTGGATTCAACTGGATGTGGTGGTGCAGGAGGTGGTGGAAATGATGGAGTTCTGATTTGATGAGCATGAAACTGGAGGTTTGTTTAGCAAACACACTGTACACTGGGGGAGGGAGAGATTCAGGTAATGCTACAGATTATTCAACTGTTGTGGTCTTGATGTCTCTGAGTATCACTGCTTTACAACAGCAATGGCTGTGCCCACCAGGGCTCTGATAGACCATAATCTTTTGCTTGATCGTCATCATCCATCTCATCCTCATTACTGTATAACACTGTGCATGGGTCAAGTCCTAAAAATTGAAGTTGGGGGACTCATCAAAAACTAATGGGATGTGACGTAGTCAGAAATTAAGATATCAAGGTAAAATATGCACATTTCATTAAATTGCCTTTGCATAACCACCCAAATTGCACAGGATGAATGGCATTCGCCTTTGATAAAATCAAGACACACACAAAACCAAGAGAGGATATTTTCTTCTAGTAGTGTTTTGGAAAACGTTAAAAGGACATTTTAAGCTCCAAGAACCAATACAAATGTTTTCCGTGGGACTTGCAGTACGAAAATGGGGCATTTCACCTTTAGTTGTTTGTTATTCTTCATCAGGTTACATAGTGCAGTGGTGAAGTGTCCGGCCTACAAACCCGGCAGACTACTGCAGTTTGATCCCTATGGTTGGCTTAAATTCAAAGAGCACATTCAATGTTTCTTATTTTACCTGGGGGGACTGAGTCCGCCTTCTGAATAAAGTGGGAGGACTCCGTCCCCCCACGTGTACCCTCGACTTGAGTCCTGACACTGTGGAAGTTAGTGACAGAGATAGATGCCTGGTTTCAGTTCAAGTACTTGTAACACTTAGACAACAGAAGGCTAAATAATTATAAAGTTATTCCTATTGCTGAGTCCCTAGCCAACCACTAAAATGACCCTATCTGCGAATAATCTAGTGGATGTGGGCCCTCGTTGGTGCTGCTGGGCCGACTACAAATGGTGTTGAGATCCTGTCCCTATTCTCTCTAAAACAGTTTCCTGGTGTCTAATAAGTGCACACAAAAGAGGAGGTTGATATATTGTGTTTTAATTTGTCGCCCCCATGGTGTGTGTCTTATCATTAAAACAAACATTTCTTATCATGTGACATGGTGAGGGTGGAGGGTAACATCAACGATTCCCTCAATTGACCACATGCAGTTCTGGCTTTCCCCAGTGCACATAGAAAATGCTACTTCAGAAGAGAAAAGACAATTCACAGCACACATACTCCTGCCTCGTGCTTGTTTGGGTGCTGACATGGTGTTCCAAATGAGTCCAACTGTGTGTTGCCCACTTCCATGAACCCTTGCTGCTTCCTCTGGGGGCCAAAATGTAGGGCAAGTAAAAACATCTGATAAGCCGCAAAGAGATAGTTGATATAACACATATGTGATTATTGGGAGGGGGTACTCCAAATGGAGAATATAAAAGGCCCAAAAGACACCAATAGATTAACAAGGACATGTAGAGCAGAGGAAACAGATGCAGTTGATGGTGGCAGTGCTCGGTCTGCTTCAAGAGATACAGTCACATGGGCAGTGCTCAAAACCCCAGAGTGCAGCACACTGCCTTCCTGCGAGCAAACCCCAGAGTGCAGCACACTGCCTTCCTGCGAGCATGGCTTTAGGCGTAGTAATGCTGTTGGGCATCCCGTTCAAATGATCAACAAAAAGGATAAACCAGCAGACCAATTGCACAATACCTGAGAGGTTATATACTTCAGGTACTCTTAAAAGCATGCAGAATGTAATATGTATGACAGCATGAAAGCAACTGTGATGGATGTGCTGTGAAAGCCATTTTTGCCCTGGCAATTGATAATTAGCTGAAATATGCCAGTGATGAGGCACCAGATTTTTTTTTTTAATATATATTATCAACCTCCATTTGCTAACCATCTTTACAATGTCGATAAACTGTGATTTCAGGATGCATATTGATGTACGCAGTTGCCTTCCATTGAGGAAACATAATCATGTAGTTCTATAGACTAAAGCAAGATGATACCTCATGTCAAAGGAAGTAGTTACTTTGTCAAGGAAACAGATGCAGGTTATTGGAGCATAGTTTTGATGTAGAAATTAGTTTGTATTTTAAATTTAACAATGCTATAAATGGTTGCACATGAACTGATACATGTTTATATGAAAAATAATTAAGTGTTGAAATTGAGGCAAACATGCAGACAATCAATTGCTTAGTAACCAATTTTATATTTTCTGAATAAAACATGAGAAGAAGACAGTGGGGAATTTTAACTCAATGAGGTATACATGAGAACTTGCTGAATATTTGTTTTTTGCGTGTATTCGTAGGATAAGAACACTACTCGTTAAAGAGAAGGGAGAATCTGCCGGCCAAATAAAGTATGTATTACTATGAAAATCTAGAGACAGAGAGACTCACAGAAAGATGTTCATAATTGTAATTCAGCCAGATGTGACTGCAGTGGCAAGAGAGAAACTTTTTTCATAACATAAGACGATACCCTATTGACCTAAGGCTGACACCACAAACTCACATAAGCAGTGAGCACACTGCTAGGCAGACTGTGAAACTGTCTGATGCATTTGTTTCATCTTTAAATGTGGAGTTGTAGAATTGTTTCTTCTGTTATTTTCGCTGTAAGGGGAGATTGGTGTATGATCATTTTTGCACTACTCATACATGACACATCTGTGTTCTACTGAACTATAGTTCAGCAAAGTAACTATATCCCTTGTTTTGCCTGCTGAAGGAGGGAATATGTTTCCCTTGCTTGATAATGACCCATAATTGTTGCAACTCTGTTTTCCAAAATGGGAATGCTTCCTTTCCTATGACAATGAGTTGGGTCTGTCCGAGGGAGCTTCAGGCTCCCTGCACATTGTGGGGCTTTATGTTTTTCCTTACTCTGGCCCTAGGATCCTTGTTGTCCCCAAAGTGGCCATTGAGTCTTTGGAGACATTATGCGATTGTCTCCTTCACATGTGCAGAAGACTTCACCACAGGGTACAAAATACATAACATCAGAGATGGTCAGAAACAATGCCTTATCAATGTTAGCACTATCAATACATTTAAAATATGGATCTAAGATGGTGGCCACTGCATCATTCATCAGCACACATACTGCACTAGTGTGTATGATAGTGTGAAGTTCTGAAGGTCCAGCCAAGCAATTATCAGTGGTGGCATTCGTGCCATGGAACATCTAAGCACACATGTATGAACAAGAATAAGAACAGCCCAGTGCTGCTGAGAGATTATAATACATCCCTTCTCCCAACCATGATTAACATGAGTTAATGAGTGCGAGCCTCATAATGGAATACATACACCTAGCTTGGGTTATGAATCGCCCCAAAGTGTGCAGCACACCCATGGCTTGGGAGCTTCACTACAGAGAGTTTAGAGTAGATTCCTACTCCCTTCTGCCGGTTTATGGTTTTGGGAAGATTATACAATTAATATCAGTACCTTTAGCATACTATAAACTCATGTACCGTGGTTGTCCCCGTGAGATGCAAGACATAATGTTGTGTATTGCAACCCGGAACTCTAGTGAGTGTGCCCCTCTTTTATGCTTTCCAACACATCAAATGCACTACAAATGGAGTAATGCATGTCAATTCATGCTTTTGTTTTATGTTTTTCTGATTGTTAAAGACTGCCATGAAAAATTAGATGCAATGTTCAGCTTTCCTACTCATCGAGCCCTGTGCCTGATGTGTCACAGCCAGAAATTAGCTGTGCGCAGGAGTACTGGGTGATAGACAAAAGAGTTTGACAAAGGATGTATGCCAGTCCAAGCTATAGTAGAATGGCCTCGGGTGGAGAAGAGTGAACAAGTGTCCCCCTTGTATGTAGTACATTTGTATATTAGCCGCTGGAATGCAGGTTGGGAGAACTGCTTAAGAAGTAAGGTTGTAAAACAATGCATGGTAGGCTAAATATGTCATTATTTATTTATTTATTTATTTATTTATTTATTTATTTATTTATTTATTTATTTGTTTATTTTTAGAGTGCTTTACACCAAGGCGCTGTATAAACTTTTCCATTAATGATAGTACCCCAGGAGGGGAATTGCCCATTATAAGCCTTGTTTGCAGAGGCTGTGTGATACCTAAAACACAGGCTTTGGGGAATTACTGCACTGCATGGGAGTGGTTCACCTATGCCCAAGACGACAGAAAAGCACTCACTCTTGCCCTTATCCCCTCCACCCCAAACAGCCTTGAATAGATATTTTCTATTGACAGGAAAGCTGGGTGGAATTACAGGCATCCTTAAATGAGGTGGGTTTTGATCTGCGGCCTCTCTGGGAGCAGGGCCCTGGACAGAGCTGCCTGGAAGTTCTTGGAGTTTACTAGGAGCTTTGTGGGAATGTTCATGTTATTGTGAGAGGCTTGATTCATTTATTGCAGAGACTGGGGTTGTTTGGGCGTTAATCCACATTACCCAGCCTTGTCTACCTGTCTCACCCTTGACTGCAGTTACCATGTCCTGTTAATAGAAGGCAGCAGGCGAATCCTGTGTTCAGAATCCTTGTAGAGCCTGATTACCAGCTCATATTTGCAGGTCTACTTTGGGCATCATGTCCCTTTCCCTGACCTGAGTGCCCTAATTTGTATTATGCATGTATTTGGTTCTGTGGAAAGTGCTACATGTGAACCTGCAGCGGTGTCACAACCCTAGTTGGCCTTTTACCAAGAGACATGCCTTCGCATTTCTGTGAAATCACATGACAAAGCATGACATAATACAGAATGGCATACCATGACTTACCGTCATGTGCTATTATGACAAAGCCACTGTTATGATTGAGAAATGAAGGGGAAGAAATAATACAAATATAAATACACTGATAAATGAGCAAAACACCCAATATGGACATATGTAGCATAAACAAAATGTGTAAGGGAGAATTCAAATAAAACACAATAATGAATACAGTGGAAGTTCAGCAGGCATATAGGTTTCGGGGAAGGGGTGGAAATGGAGGCACCCCATCAATCAGAAACAAGGTGAAAGTTGGCAGGGTATCCCCAAGTCTAAACGCCTGTGTAGATTGTGCAATAGTAATTAATGTATTGAGACCAATAGGCATATTCTAACACAGTTCTCGAAGCTTGTCCATACATACGAAAAGATTCTTGTAAGATTTGTTTAGGACATCATTTGGGTGTTTCCATGGGTCACAACTATGACACCTGGGGGCCACAGTTCTAGCCCTGCCACACCAGGTCTGGTTGGTCCCCGGCCATGTCCTCACCAATCAGAGTGAAGGCTGGGCTGGGGAGGTGCTCAGTAGGGGTTGGAGCTGAACGTGACTTGTGGCGGATGTCACATGCCATGTTCAGCTCCAACCCCTTCTCCTTCGGCTTCCTCACAGCTCACATACAGGAACCAGGAAGCTCTTGCAGTTTCCTGGTTCATGTTTGTGAGCAGCACAGAGGAGGCGAGGGTGGCCTAGAAAGACAAACTGAAGTTGCAAGAAAAGGTAATACAGCTTTTAAAAAGAAAATATGATGTGTATTTTGCATGTGTGAAGATATTACATGGGGAAAACAACACAGAAGGCAAAAGAAAGGTGAACTGAGCACAAGTCCAACCTAAGAACAGCTAACATAAAATCCCCAGTCGATGGTCATTTTAGGGATAATAGACCCACCACAGCACAGATAAGGTGCATCATACTCAAGGTGGTTCATCCACTTCCAAGAGGAGATGACATGGCAAATCGGCTGGCACAAAGAGAGTTGTACTGGATACACTGTCTGGATGCAATGGCACCACTTGGCATGAATGAAGATTTTTACCTCAGACTGTTCCTATAGGGACTGACTTCAAAGTACGCCATACAAGTGGTCACTATCTTTTGATACTGATGAGGGTAGGCTCACACCCTATGGAGATAGAACCATATCACCAGAAATGTAAGCTAACAATAGGACCAATTGCTCCAACAGTTAGGTCTCATGAATAATTGAATTTTAGTGGAATGGGAACTTCAAATTGAAGGCAGTATCGAGGTAGTATCGAGATTAACCCAGACTTATCGTATATACACAGAATGGGAACTTCCGTTGAAGGCAGAATAACATTGTAATAACATGAACAAGAGTGGATATCTAATTCATTTTATACACCTTCAATATGCAGGGGGAATGTCAGGGAATGGGTGGCTCACTATTTCTTAAGTATAAACAGTAATGCACAATATAGGTGATAACAATAAGTAAGGTACTGATTGATTACCATCACTAAGAGAGAAAAAGAGAGATAGGTCATTGGAGAGATTGACCTTCCTGCAGTTAGTATCCAGTGTCTCTCTACGCTGTCCATAAAATAATTGTTAACCAATTTCTGTTAAACGACTACAGACCATAGGTTTTTACATGACATGCACCAATACTATGGGAAGAGTTACTCCTCACTGTCTCTCCTGACATTGCTTTAATATGACCAGGTGTTATTGAAATTTGTTAGTTAATTCTGTTTAAATGAATCCAAGCCAGGGGTCACCGTATGATTTACACCTACTCTATAAAATGAATTGTTATGAGGAGCAGATCCTCAAGGACACACTGTGGATACAGAGTATAAACATACCAGGACAGCTCTGTTCGTAAGATACAGTCCAGTACATGCTGTATTAAGCAGTACGAGATTCAATGACACAGAGAAGAATATCATATCTAAATATACCTACATGGTTCACTGGCCACACAAAGTCAAATCGCATGAGCTGACCACATTCGACTTACAGCATAAGTGTCATATTTTCTTTAGTAAAGTAGGATGTATCTACCAGACTAACATCATTAGAATCCAACATCAAAAACCACCATTATACATATGGTTAATGTTGACATTGTGACACGAATGAGTAGTCGTGTATGTAAACAATACACGTCGGGCATGCCAACATCACCACGCTGACTAACCGCTCTTCTAAGGTAAGCTGACTATTGGGACAAATTGTTAACATCATTCCTTACAATGAATCAGCAATTCACAACAGCAGAAAGGTGAGAACGGGTTGGCGTATACATGGGACCATCACATGTAAGGTGGAAAGTTAAGTCCATTTAGATCATTATTACATTTAGATGGTAGCTCCATCAACACAGGATAGTGTTGGTGCTGTGGAGAGTTTGAAGGTACTGATGATATTTATTTGAATGATGTATTTACTAAAATGCATTATTATCTATACAAGATTCATGTGATTTTACCACAGATAAGAAAGAAATGCCGTAGCAGACAGAAGTGATATGTTGATATTGGTTTGACAATTCTGAATGGAAAAAAAGCTGTTTAATACTTGACGTGATAAGCCAAGATGTCTATGTATGAGATATGAGCACTAAGTGTGTGGGTCGACTGGACGAACCCCACTAAATTTTACATTATTCATACTTTTCTTTAGAATTGGAATACAAAACAGCCCCTGATGAAGAGTTATGTGAACTGAAAATGTGTTGGGCAGGATGAATACATTTTTATGAAAAACTAATGAACATGACCTATTGTGACTCTTTGGACACCAAAAACAACATCATCTGATAAAGCACTATTGAAATCTTATTAATCATATGAATGTGATTTTTTCATAAAACCTTGTCATTTTGTACCAACAACTTCTCGTAAAATTGGTAACTTAATCGTTGTTTGTTAAGTTTGGCTTTATAGCCTTGGAAAGTGTGCAAGGGTCAAGAGTCCCAAATATGGGGACTTTATTTCTGTTCTACATGGTACTCTTATGACACCTTTAACACAATAAGTAAAGTTCAAAGCAGATCATTTTATAATTTTAACAAAATGTATCTATCCTGGCTTAAATGAACTTGATACTAAACCTAGAATTGGTATGGCGAAAAAATGTATTACAGCCAGTGTTACAGATTTGCGCCGGCCACTAAACAGCTCGATCCATAATACTTCAGGGGTCAGAATTTGAAATTCCCTAAAGAATTTATAGAAGTAAGTTTTATGGAGAACAGACACGGCTGCCAGTAGATTAGGACATGTTTTGGAGTTTCCGGTGTGGTGGTATTGGCACAATGCCGACAGTCTCTATCTATAGGATTTGCATCTGTCATAATTCCTAAATGGTTCCTAGTTGGCCATACATTGAATGTTAATCTCAGGAACATAGTCTGATATTTTGATGATGGAAATTTCAATAGGTATGATTCTGCTTTATTCATAGCTTTCAAGTTGAAGTGCCCATTTTTATAGCACTCATATTTTTGCATCCTTTGCAAGTATTCTGCCAGTCATATGCCCAAAGTTTATGTTTGGCTCAATTGGGGTTGGACATTAGTAGGTCTGCAGTGATTTCAGCAGCACACATTTATTCTGTTGCTGTCCAAACCCAAGGCATTAATGAATTGTCAAAATCAGGAGTAGTTATTTTTGCCATTATTGATAACAATGAGTCTGATTTTGGAGCTAGTAAACATTTCCGATAGAGGTACTTGAGTTTCTAAATTACAATTATGTTAATGGATAACAACCCTAATTCATGTCTTGTAATATCCATGGGCATAGTAGGTGGGAGTATTCCTATTTTCTTCCAATATACTCCTTCGAGCTTTGTCCAGTAGTTATTCCCCTTATATTGCCTTGTTTCAGCTCCATAGGTAATTGTTGGGATTACTTTTTGTTTGTAATAAGTCGTTACTGGTTCAAAAGAGAATTTGCAAAATTATTTATGTATTAGTTGAGGCTGTATAGTTGAGCCATATACTATTTGAATTTTAGCTCGCAAGGTTAGATGGAATGGTAAGTCTACTGGGCTGTTGTTAGTGTTTATTCCCAAGTAACAATATTTGTTAGTTGTCATTAGAGCTGTTTCATTGAGCAACCATTTAAAAGTCTGCCTGTATTTAGTATTGTGACATGATAACACTTTTGTTGTTCCAAATATATTGTAAATTGGTTTACTTCAGCATAGCTTTGAAGGGCATTGAGCAGTTTATGTAGCCCTATAGGGGTTTTTGATATCAGCACTATGTCATCGGCCTACAGCAGGCATTGAAAGAACAAAGAAATATCGAGGCTGAGTACCACAAAAGAAATACACCATTCACGGCTGAAAAGATACAAATATCTTTTATTACTGTACAGTTTACAAAGCAAAACAGATAGCTATATGGCTCCCAACACCACGCAGTGTGTACCAGCCGACACAGTGAGGAGAGAGAGTCCTGAACATCTAAACACCAGCATATTTATACAATTCCTGCAATATTGTCCAGCCTCTCTTCATGTTAATAATTTGTGGGCTAGAGTGTGTGCCTAGTTCACATGACAGATATTACAATGTTGTGCAAAGGATTACAAGAGTTTGCATGTCCATGAAGATACAATGGTTTCGTTGATTCTCAAATCCCCGTTAATCCTTATTCCAAGTGTCTCAATAATGTAGTTCAGCTAAGACAAATGATCAATGTTTGTTCTTCATTGTTTCGATGTTTATACAAGGATGAAGCTTGTGATTGCAGACAACACTTGAATGGCAGTTCATATGAAGCACAAGGTCTCTTTGAACAGTCAGCTCTCGGACAGCCTAAACATTAACATTAACAGAACTCAAAGGTCGTAACGCTCGACTGCAAGTTGAAAATACAGTCCACCATTTTAGAACATGAAACATGAGTGGAAATCAAAATGGCGGATGAATCTTGAGATGGCGGCGAAGTTAACCCAAAATCGGAACTTTGCAACGCGGTTTTCCCATGTAACGTGAATGGACTTAGGCCAATATTCACAATAAGGCTGCACTATATGTTTACGGTTTAACAGCACGATAATACAGAGGTTAAAAATTATGATAAGGCGCGCACTCTGGTTCCCAGTCAAGCTTTCCTGCTGTAACAATAAATTGTCTTCTCCAAATGTTTTCTTGATTCACATTGATGTCTCTAAGGATTCTCTTACTTGTATTCTCACACTATTTTCAATTGCAAGTGACTGGGAAACGACTCCCTCCAAAGCACAAATCTAACCCTTGATAGGGGGAGTGGGAAAACCATGTTTATGGCTCTCCAAAGTGAGGCATGATGGCCCTGGTGCTTCAGCCTCTTCAGCCCGGGACTCCTGGAACATAGTGTTAAAAACGATGACAAGGCGCGCACTCTGGTTCCCAGTCAAGTTTTCCTGCTGTAGCAACACATTGTCTTCTCCTCCAAACGTTTTCCTGACTCCATCAATCATCAGGGAGGCTGTGTTTCTTTTCCTTTTCAGGCGTGTCTAGTTACATTTCCTTTTCAGGTGTTTCAGGTTGATTCACATTGATGTCTCTAAGGATTCTGGTACTTGTATTCTCACACTTTTTTCAATTGCAGGTGACTGGGAAACAACTCCCTCCAAAGCACAAATCTTACCCTTGATAGGGGGAGTGGGAAAACCATGTTTATGGCTCTCCAAAGTGAGGCATGATGGCCCTGGTGCTTCAGCCTCTTGAGCCCGGGACTCCTGGAACATAGTGTTAAAAATGATAACAAGGCGCGTACTCTGGTTCCCAGTCAAGTTTTCCTGCTGTAGCAACAAATTGTCTTCTCCTCCAAACGTTTTCTTGACTCCATCAATCATCAGGGAGGCTGTGTTTCATTTCCTTTTTAGGCGTGTCTAGTGACATTTCCTTTTCAGGTGCTTCATGTTGATTCACATTGATGTCTCTAAGAATTCTGGTACTTGTATTCTTGCACTTTTTTCAATTGATAATACATATGTACCTATTTCTCATGAATCAGAACATACTGCCCTTAAAGAATTACCAATGTTAGCTATAAATAAATGTAACATGGTATCTGCAAGGATGCAGACCTGTTTAAGTCCATTATTTGTTTGAATTGAATCTTGCGTTAAGCAAACTTGGATAAAGGTTTCAGAGTAAAATTGGTTTATTAATGTTTGAATATATGCCAGACATTTTGATTTTTCTAATTTCTCAAAGAGAATTTCTCTTGAGATAGAATTGAAGGCCATTTTAAAATCAATAAAGGTCATTTACATAGTTTGACCCATAAGTTGCCCCCTGTATTTGATTAATGACAAGGCCAACAGGTTGATCGAAGTTCCAAGGCCAGGTACAAATCCAGTTTGGTATTTGTCCATTAATTGTTGTTCATTAACCCAAATATTAAAATCTTTGAGTATAAGCCAAGCAATCTTCCCTGGAAAATCCAATAAAGCTATTGGTCGGTAGTTCTATGGGAGCTCTCAATCTCCCTTTTTAAAAACTGGTATAGCAATCGATTGTTTTTTCCAAAAGTGAAGTATTTGCTAATTTTGTATCAGATTGACAAAAATATTGTATAATATGTCAGCCCAAGGGTCTGGGTTGGTCTTCAACATGGTGTTGGTTAGGCCATCTGGGCCCGGGGCACGGGATGTCTTAATTTGGTTATTTGAACAGTGAATCTCTTGTTGCCCACGCTATGGGCGGTGTGATAGTAGTTTTTACAATCAAGCTTTAAATCTCCTTATAATAGGAAATCCAGGTTGCTTCTGATACTGCATTAATTAAGAGCCAAGCATGGGTATCATGAAAAGTACCATTCAGGACCGACCACATTTGGCAACTATTTTTGGATGCTATTGGTGTAGGTATTTGTTCACTTTTTCATTCTGCACCAGTTGTACCCGATGTGATTTGCGCCAATTATGATATTGGGTTTTTAAAGTACACATTTTCTAGAACCTGGTATCGAGTTCATAAATCCTGGCCACTCATATTAATTTGCAACTGAGTTTTTTTTCTCGTGTATCTATCATATGAACGTTTGTGTTTATATGATGATGACTTTGAGTTGTACCCCTGTTGTACATTGAATAAAGACATTATGACAATATATCTACCTTGTGCTTTAACTATTTGTGGATCAAGGGTTAGATTATGATTTTGCATATGGGCGTTACAAGTAATTAGAGACTCGTGGGTCCATTTAAATCTGTTTCGTCCACCTGACAGGGTCAGTTTATGAAAGTAATAATTAGGACATTATGGGTTGGGATACCATTTGCAAGTACAGATTAGCATGTTGTGGTCAGTTTTAGTTTGTTCAATAATCTCAATTTTTATGATTATATTAAAGGTTGAATGTTGCACAAATATATCATCTATAGTCAAGGTATTGTTTCCTCTTTTCTACATTGTCTTGGGGGGAATGTCTCCCTGTGTGTTTTTGAATGTTCTGGGTGGGTGGGTGTGTGCCTGGGTAGAGAATGCAATGCGTGAATGTAATAGAGGGTGTGAGTGACTGGTGGGTGAATGAGAAGTGATGTGATGTGTGTTTTTGAATGTTCTGTATGGCTGGGTGTGTGCCTGTGTAGAGAATGCAATGAGTGGATGTAAGAGTAGGTGTGAGTGACTGGTGGATGGATGAGAAGTAATGTGATGTGTGTTTTTAAATGTTCCAGTTCAGTGGGTGTGTGCCTGTGTAGAGAATACAATGAGTGGATGTAAGAGAAGTAGTGAGTGACTGCTGGGTAAATGAGAAGTGATGTGATGTGTGTTTTTTTATGTTCTGGGTGGGTGGGTGGGTGTGTGCCCATGTAGAGAATGCAATGAGTGGACGGGTGTTTGCCTGTGTAGAGACTGAAATTGGTGCAGGTAAGAAAAGGTGTATGAGTGAGTGACTGGTGGGTGAATGAGTATGAATGTGATGGTGTGTATTTGAATGTTCTGGGTGGGTGTATGCCTGTGTAGAGAATACAATGAGTGGATGTAAGAGAAGGTGTGAGTGAGTGACTGGTTGGTGAATGACTATGCATGTGGTAGTGTGTCTGCATGGGGTTTGGAGTGTGCCTGTGTTGTGAATCCAGTGTGAGTGAATGTGAGAGTGGATGTATAGGTGAGTGACTGCTGGGTGAAAAGGTTTTCATGTGTGTGTAAGGCCCTGGGAGACTGGGGATCACTGAATTATTTTTGCCACATCCTTTTTTGACTGCATGTTTTACTGGTATTTTCAGGCATTGCCAAGTTCATGTTTGTCATTACCTGGCTAGACTGGCATTTTGGTGTAGTTAGTCTAGCCATTGCTTGCTGTGGCATTACATTTATTACTTAGCATCTTTAAAAAGCAAGCATGATAAGTAGTGTTACCTCGCTATACTGTAGCATGACGTTTTATTAACTCAGCATCTATGATGAATGGAGCATGATTAGTGTTATTATGGGTCTAGACTGGCTTACATTGGAACCATTTTGGACAGGTTTTCATATTGTGACATGTCACTTTTAATGGCTAAACCAACGGGAGTATATTCTTACATAGGAGAACATGAGTATGGTCTTATATGGGAATACTAGCAGATTGTGGTAGAGTTGGCATGGAAATGTATTGGAAAAGCCAGCATGAACATGTTTTTCATACTTGCATATATTGCAGGGAACTGCATGATAATGCATTGGGAAATGCCCTGTGTACCTTTGGTGACTTGCATCTATTGTACTTTTTTCATGATTTACCCTACACCCTAAAACACTGATTGTTGGCCTTTTACCCAAATTGTTGGCCTTTTACCCAAATGTTCACAGAAAGTGTGCAGTGTAATGCACCCTTATTCAAAACATGTTCTCAGGAGAGGGAGACGAATTCCCCCTGAACTTCCCCTCAAACCCATTTCTCTTAGTTCGGGTTCCCTTGCTACGCTTGGTCGCAATAATATACTTTTGACAAATATTTACACCCTCCAAAAAATCAACTGGTATATTTGTGGACCAGGAACCACCCCCTTCTTTCTATGTTATGTTAAACATTTAAACTTTGATTAAAAAACATATTTACTTCTTTCAATTGCAGTAGTGCATGCCCATGCAGTGGCATAATCATCATGGACATTGCACACACGTGGTGGTCCAGACCAGCCCGGGCTGTGACGTGCCCTGTGCATTGTTGCTTGTAGCTTTGTAGCCGTCAAACTTTGTGCTACGCAATTGGGTCTGACAAAAGAGTAGTGTGCAGTGCACGCCGTGAAGTCTGCCAGTGAGTCCCCGGATGAGAAGCAACTTGTGGGTGTTATCAATTTAAAGTAACTGTGTGGTGCCATGAATATTTGTGTGCAGCAATAATATTACATAAACTGGTGGGGGTGAGGGGATTGAAGTCATCTGGCACCAGTATTATGCTTAGATAATAACATCTATGCGGGTTCTTGTGTATATTGAAAGAATGTTTCCCATGTATTATACTCCAGCAAAGATAACATAAATAGGTGTACTCCCCTATGTGCATGCAGACCAACAGTGATAGCTGACTCATAGATACATTTTTAACCCGGGAATTCTGTTGATACTATATCCTGGTCAATTATTTAATTTTCAGGCCTTGCTCATGCAGCATTTTTCTCCTGGGTAAACAGCAGCGCACGCATCCCCAGGTCAGTGCTTTTTTGCCTTGTTTAACACACCAATGCCACAGATAACGCATACTTCTTTGTCCATTGATCTATAGATGTTTCATATACTAGCTGTGGCCTTGCTTAGAGATTTCGGTAACCCTGTTACAAATAATGCATTGTGTATCTTTTACATATAGACTGCACGTCGAATCTGGAAATTGACATTCCCCAAATGTGTGATTGTGATCAAATCATGCCTCACTCTGTTCCTCTGTTCTTATATATGGCTGAAATGAGAGTGTATCAATAAGTCATAAAGCAACAAGGGTATCAATCCCCTCTCCCGAACCACAGAAGCTGTATAGATCAACCCACCCACCGTGGTTGGCACGGGTACCTGATTATTAAAAGCTACAGGAAACCACGTGGCAGCCAATGGGGGGAAGACGGAGTTAGGGAAAGGGGATTGAATGACAAAGGAAAGGTGGGGTAAAGAAACATGCACGTATAACAAAGCAAAACTTATAATGCCTTACACCTGAAAACCAGATCCTGCCTCCCTATCCTATAGATTCTACTCAGCACCCTAACCCTGTCATATTAATGCATGTCATACATAGAATGCATAGAGGATTGCATATTCATAAGACTTACAAATCACTGTACATACGAAGGTTAGAGGTCATGACTTAAGTTCCACAAACACCAACAACCCACTTCCCCTACACAGATGGCATAAGCGAAATGGCACAAACAAGGGAATTCCCTGTAATGACATGAACATACACACATGGCCCTAATGGGCAAGCATAAGCCACAATACATGTAACATGAAGCTTTCCCCATAAGCCTCTTGAGTGAAATATGGCAATGAACTAAGCCTGTCGGTACAGCCCTGAAGGCATAACCCAACATGCCTTGAGAATCCTAATATGAAACCCAACATGCCTTGAGAATCCTAATATAAAAGGTTATGCATCAGTTATTCGTTTTTTGCACCCTCTCACAGCCACCAGCATATCAACATATTACATGGACACATTTTGTCTTTAGGCAGCACTTAACTGAATGCTCGGACGCCTCCTGAGGAAGTCCGAGCCTGAAGAGATGCGGCAAAATTGAACCTGGCCGCCTCCTATCACTGCCGCGGCCCAGGCTGTAACATATGACCATAATACAGGCACATTTTCTGGGGGACGAAACTTAACTGAATGCTTGGACACCTCGTGAGGCCATCCGAGCCTGAAGAAATGAAGCAAGGTTGCACCCGGCCGCCTCCTTTCACCGCCGCAGCCCAGGCGTCACATAGCACAGTACCCGACAGATCTCAGAAGCCTTTAAGGCAATAGTCACTGTCTGCGTTCTTCCAGTGTGCCACCACCTCACCGTCTCATCCACCTGTCCATCCGCCACCGCCGCTGCCCGTTCTCCATAACATTAATCAACTGCACCGGAGATATAGCGGTTGACGGTTATAAGCCCGGCCCTAATTGCCTGCAGCTGCTGAGCGGCGCACAGGCTGAAGTACACCATGTCCCATTGCGTACTGGGAAATGTGTTTTTTCAGCCATTCACATCATTTTTACACGCCTTTTCTGGCCCAAACCTTTCTTTCTGACAGAGTGCCTGGAAACATGTTTGCTAGACGGATCTGACAAATCTGAAGGTAATTTGCTATCACTTCCCGTGATGTCACTTAGGGCAGGGTCAGATGACATCACTTCCTGTGATGTCATCAGGGTTCAAGGGTCATGTGATGTCACTTCTGCTACCACTGGCATTTTGGTGACATGACGTCCCTGTTTAGGGCTATGATCATTTGGCTGAGGATGCCTTCTGGTCAAGGTGTTTGGACTGCTCAAGCCTCACACTAGTGTTATCTTTATCTAACGTATGGCTGTATATTAACAGTAATATAACACATTTCTTTTAGCATATTGGTAATTAAGGTCTACATTGTTAAGGTATTTAACTACTGAAGAAGTATCACCACCAGTTGGCAGGGGCCGCCTTATATTGTCTTGATAGTTCTGCCTCATTATTGATTCTGTGCATTTGATGTTATTTTTCTTATTCACGTATGTAACTAAATTGTGAAAAGTGCATATTAACTAAGGCACACTTTAATAAAAGATAAATGTATAAAAGCACAACTTTATGGTAGCATATAAGGCCATGCATTTGCGAACAACGGATGTAGCTTAAGTGCCAAACATTGCATAACAGGTCACAGTGGGCACAGAGAGAGAACAGAAAATGCGAGAGAGAGAGAGAGAGAGCGAGAGAGAGAGAGGAAGAGAGAGAGAGAGTTGCTGGCGAGGGGACAAATAAGTAAATAAACAGAAATAAAAGAAAACTCTCTTCACAATGAAAAGTGTTCTTTGGTACCTAACTGTAAATATGGAAGGAGCAATTGAAATAAAACACAATGATGGAAATAAGTTTAAGTCCAGATGGAGTTTGTGCCAGGGGGCACCCACCTCAAGGAAGAAAGAAGGCAAATATTAAAAGATCAATACCACGTAAAAAATTGCTGTCAACATTTTATTTGAAAATAAAATATATATTAACAGATAAATATTGTATACCGTGTCATAACAAACACATGCACATAGACTCTCACACAAAATAGTGATAAGTTTTACATACCTTTACAAAAAGCTTTTAGAATCACGCGCAATTTCTTCATTTTGAGCAATTGACCACCATGTATTCATAAGTTGTGCTTCTGCTGATCACCAATTATTGTTGTTATGCTCTCAAATTTTTATAATTTGACAATTTCGTTGATACATTTATGTAAAGACCAAGCACAACGTGTTAGAGGTTCTTACTTTTTTAGATACAATCTACACATACAATTAAAAACAACAACCTTTTCCATTTCATATAATGCACAGTATTCTAACACATTAATTCAACAATGTATTTCATTTAGTTAATGTATATATAATTGTACCCAGCCCACAGACGAGAAGTTAGGGTTCCTCAAGATGTGTCTGCTTTATTTCCAGAATGCTACTGGAACTTGTGATCTTACTTATACTTCTATTGATTCTCTTCCTTCATAATGGGCTTACACATCAGACAAACACATGTATTCAATTCAAATGTAATGTAGGCTGTCAATTTACTGCAGTAAATTGTCAAAATCTTCTTATAAAACACATATACCCAGCTCCCGTTTAATCTGTCCTAATTCAGAAATGATAATTCGCATATCCATAATGTCTCTCTCCAAATAAGTCTTTTCTTTTGGTCCACCTTTGCAGGCTTTCCTTTTTGTTTTCTATAATTTGAAATTTCAGGTGTGAAATGTGACTTTCTGTGGGGAAATAGTTAGCTACCACAGACTTGATATTTCCTGTAATGATCTTTGTCTCGTCTTTTGTAATCCTTTTTTTGTACGTCAAGAGGTCTCTAAAATATACTCTTTTCCACAAGGCTCATTTACATTTTTTCCACTTCATAAAATATGCTTGCATATTCGGCTGTCCTGTTAAGGGATATATAAAGTTGACCAAATGTCATATTTATAAAAAATGTATTTCAAACATCCTCTTTTTTCTAGTCTTTAGAAAGTTTTGTATTTCATGACTTTCAAAGATTGTTTCAATATTTATTTGCTTTGGGAAGTGTCTTTAGTTCTCTGTCAGTATTAATGATTATACACTATTATCTGATCAGATATTTTGCCATTATGGGTGTGGAAAAATATTGTACAAAATACTAACATATTTGTTTAGTTTTTGGATGGAGTAGTTGTGACCTTAGCAAAACAGAAAGTTCATAACCTTTTTGTTTTATAGTTGTGACCTTGACACTTCTTTGTCTCACTGCATGTATTAGTTCACTGTTAAACAGGATACCTTTTCTCTAAAACATGTTTTAAGTGTGTTAGATTCTGCTCTTAAAGATTCTTCAATACTGTAAATGTATTTGATTGTTAGAAATTGTGCATATGTAAAATTATTGAACATTTTATAAGGACAAACTAACCTCCTCTTGAATAAGTGTTCTTATCAGTCGTTTTGTGAGTCATTCATAAATGAAGTGCAGGTTGAATACACTGCAACCAGGTTAATGATGATATCTTACCTACATCATATTGCAAAGGGAGTCACATATTTTAATGTGATGATAGCAACCAATCTTGCTGCAGCTTTACAGAAATCAGTAGCCAGTAAATCATTCAATGACTTGCTTGGGAAACATTACAACAAGTGAGAAGAGTTCGTTATTTTAACAAGTATGTGCTTGGAACTTAAAAACATATCAAACACTGCTCTGTATTTGATTTTTTCACCATTCAGGCAAAATAGTATCTGTTTAACGTACGTTTGGTTTAACACAATTCATTTTAATCGTTAACAAATAATTCTAAACAAATCCTTGAAAACAATGTTCATTGTTTTTTTACTTTGACTGTCTGGAGTCACTGTTGCACATTCCTTCATCCAAAACATCCTTCATCCAAAACATAAACAGTATGCAGTAAAAGGCTCAAACAACCCATATTAAGAGAAGTAGGATTCTGAAATTAAAAGCCCACTCATTTATTTTTTCTTGAAGCATGCACAATGAAAGCATCATAAGCATTGATGCAATTTTTACATGTAGCATTAAGCATAAGATCTACTGGAATTAAATGGCTTAGTAAATGCTTTATTTTAATACATGCATAACGAGTAACTTTTGTCTTAGGAAATATAGTTATACTTGGAATTCTTCTGCATTTTTTGTATCTAATATCAATTGTATTTATTGTGGTTATTGGGGGATTGCTTTTTATTGTTGTTGATTTTATTTATGATCGATGCGATTTTATTATTGTGTGCTGTGCTTTTCCGGAGGCTTTAGCAAAATAAAGATGTGAGTGACTAATTGAGAGTGACAACGGTATCTGAAAAATGTACTTCATTATTTAATCCTTCAGTTGTGAATTGGATGATGGGGTCAATATCTAATATCCATTTAGGAACTTTGCTTGACTGACACAAGTGTGTTTTTCATAGGGTGAAATATTGTTAGTTAGATGCCAAGCATTTTAATCATAAAACATGGATTAGCATTCAATGTTCAATATTTCTGATAAATAAAATAATTTGCACAAACTAGTAATTATCTATTGTTAAAATCTAAAGCACTTTTCAGCACATTTCTTTTGGGTGAAAAGCTCCAACTGGTCACTTGTGGTTCATGATGGAGAAGTTGTGTCTTTTCCAAGGCAGGTTTACGGGCTTAAATTGGCCCTTAGATAGTTTCTTTTCCAAGTTTGTTTTATGTTTTCCACGTTTTGCTCACATTTTGAAACTTGGATTTCGTTTAAGTGACTTAAGTTTTTTTTAGCCCCTTTGCAGCTAGGACAAGGGTCAACTGGTCCTGGGACTTCTAGGTGGTACTGGTGTGTTTTGAAATATCTGGACCATAGTAATTTCACAACTACCAGACCTTTCCCAAGTAAGGCAGACATTTCTACCACCAGGTCCAATGTGACTGTACTCTGGGATTTTGTTGGAGGCTTATCTAACTTCCTAACTCTGGAATCCAGACAGTTAGTAAATCAGACAGTCTTAAAGTATAGTGGTTGAAGGCAAAGTTCCTCACACTTCACAGTCCAAAAGAAATGTGCAAGAGGGCCACCAACAGCATGGTTTTTTAAACGTATCCATGTTAGTTGAGTGCTAAGGAAATGTATCCTATCTAATATTTCCATGGTTTTCAACCATCTTTAACAGATCACAGCTTCATATTCTTTGGCAAAAGACTACTGTATGTTTCCCAGTCCTATTTCTAACAATGCACAGACTCCAAAACCTGGGAGAGTTCCCTCCATACCAAATGGGGGCCATCTTGAAAGTCTGACCATGGAATGGAATGTATTGTTCAGTTTGGATGCCATGTTGTTTGGTCTGAACTCCATGTGTTTAAAGAATGCTTACAACACCCTCAATAATAATATTTAGTCGTCCATTGAGATTCCCACCAAACCCAAATAAATCTAAGCAATATGTCTCACAGGTGTGAACAACAAAAGATGCTGTGGAGACTCCTTTAGTCCAGCTCCCTTTGCTCAATTATCAAGTTTTTAACAGAAGATTGGTAGACCGTAGTCAAAATCTATAAGACTCATTCAAGGTATATTTTAGAACTAAACTCCATCTGATCTTATTACAAATTCATGCTTTTCCATAATCATGCTGAATGTGGAATTTCTCTCTGACTGTCACTATGAGATATGAAAATATATGTGTTTCCCTGTCGATAAGCCTTTATAATTTCCCATAGGCCTTATGTGATATCATCCAGTCACATATTGCAGAATTACAGTCCTTGAACAAAATAAAAAGGTTAATTTTACATGCAATTTGAAAACAAGCATTGGCAAAGACATCCACCTTGGCTTTAGTGTAGGCATGACATTGACCTTTGAAAGGCACTGACATAATGCTACTCCCTGGCCATAAAATGGCTAAAGCTAAAAAGATGCTGCTGTCAGCGTTGGCTCTGCAGTATTTATGCGATGTCACACAATTGCAGCTTCATATCTAGTAAGTCGCCATTTACAAGATTTCTGCACTGATCAGACTCACTTTGTTGACCAAGATGGAAGTAATTCGGAGATGGCCACTGAGCATCTGTATTCTTCCCCCAGATAAGTGGAGTTGGGACATTCACAACAACGCTCTCCAAAGTGATCACAGCCACAGGATATGCCCATCTAAATAACGTTTTGATTGTCCTGATGAAAGCCTAAAATACTGGGCACACAAAACTGCTTTTTAGAAAGCCAAAACACAGCATGTCGACTACAGACCATAGAGTCTGTTTTTGAAGAAATGCTTAACATGTATTATATTGATTGTGACATGTAATACGAAATAAGAGCCACAATCCCATGACAAAAGTATTGGGTCATCTAGTTATCACAATGTACATTGTCTAAATGTCTATTGATATATATGAGGTTATGGATGTTCCTGTGCATACATTTGGTTGTTTTTTGACTGTGGAACTATATTTATATTTTGTGGCTGGCATCATGTCTTACAGGGTGTGAGACTTCATGTTATATACATGAAATTGTGCTTTAAGTGATTGTACTAGATTTAAAATATCATTCATTTTTGTTGAGTCTGTGTATGGGTGCTAAAGTTTTTCACTACAGGTCCCCAACCTCTCCAAACTTGGGACCCTGATCGATTGTGTATTATTCAGTCTAATGTTAAATGTTAAATGCTAAAGGTATTTATATTGTGCACCGTCACCAACGGAGTTGGTCCCCAGGCGCTCAAGTGGATTTGTAAAACAAAGAGTTGGGCGGGTTAGGTTAGTCGGGTGAAGCAGGAGTAGGAGAGTGAGAGAAGTGGTTTGCTTTTGACGGCTTCAGTTCAGTTTCCACTGTGCGCTGAGCTTTGGTGTGAGTATCGGACCGGAGCGAGACATTGTGCGTTGTTGTTGCGATGTATGTGTTGTTTGTTTGTTGTTATTGCTGTGTGGTGAAGTGCATGCAGTTTGCTGGGTGAGAGATGGTTGTGTGGACTTTCGGGTGAATTAGGTGTGCAGAGATTTGGAGTTGGGTTAGTGGGTTGTATGTCCTGGTTCTAACCAATCTTGTTCTATTTAACTAGTATTCCTATGGGTAGGCTTTGCTGCTGCTGTCCTTTCTTGAGCCTCTAAGTTTGGGGTGATGGCGCGGCGCATTCACAGCTGTATTGTATTGATCTTAGTATAATGGAATTGGGTATGTCTAGTACCCCCTCTGGTGTTGGTGCTGCGGATTGGCCACCCGCTATTCCCTCGCTATCTGTTTTGACAAAGGTCTGTTGGAGCATGGCTGTAATTCGGGGCAATGTGCTATTGATGAATCGTCCTTGTCCTCCGTCTTGGTCTGACTATGTATTCAGTCTTTAGTGTCATCCTATCATAGCTATCTCTCAGTTTGTAGTTTGTTATGTTGTATAATGTCTGATTTAGATTGTGTTTGTAGTTGATTGCTTGGTGAGGTCGGGGATCGGTATCTTCATTCATAATTGTTTCAGCTGTGTGTGTGCCCTTGTGGGCGGTCTTCTAGTTACGCAGTGAAGAGCCAGGATTTTAGCAGTTTCGGAATAGTCAGTGGTTTCTTTTGTTACATATGTTCTTTGGTAAGTCATTCCAAGTTTTCGATGCTTGGTGAGAGAAAGAGGATCCTCCAAGTTTTCTTTTGTTGTACGGTTTCGGTTCCAGGCAGATGTTGTTGCTTGATCTGAGCGTTCCTGTTGGTTCATTTAGGTGTAATTTGTCTCTCAGGTACTCTGTGTCTTGGTTGTGGATTGCTCTGTGCGTGAGGCACATTGATTTGAATTTAATTTGTTGTTTTATTGGTAGCCAATGTAGTGTTTTTAGCAGGTGTGATGTGTTCTCTACGGGGTAGTTTGAGAAGCAATCTTGCCGCCACATTTTGTATGCATTGTAGTTTTTTTTAGAAGTCGTTCAGGCATACCCAGGTATAGGCTATTGGCGTAATTTACTCTGGACATGACAATAGCGATGATGGTAAGTGTTGTGTTGGTGAATGACAGGAACGGTAGGATCCTTTTTGCCGCTTGCAGGAGAAAGAAGCATTTCTTGAGTAGAGCGTTTACTTGTGCATGTACACAAGAAAAAATCTGTTGGCTTTGCTAATGCTGTTTTTGTTAACGCAACTTCAGTGCAAGGAACCAATGTTTTAAACATTATTTTTCCTGTAATTAACTTCAACTTCTGAAAATAAAGTCTCTAACATTAACCAGAAAGATGTTCACAAATTGGACATCTCTGCATGCAGTAATCTTGCCAAAGAGCCACCTAAATCGTGATGTGGACCTGGGACATTCCATTTGTGCTATCTTGCAGTTCATTCCATCACTAGAAAAGTATTAGAAGCTCATTTTCAAAGTTTCCGTAATTATGCATCGGGCTCTGTTACATTTACACTTTTGTGTAAAGAGTCCCCTGATGTGTAAATGTCCTCACTTGCACATAAAAGTGCAACAGGGGAGTGTAAATGATGGCGTACTCGCCTGTATGCCACCGTATTTGCCCACAAAACCTCAAATGGAGTGAATACTGCCTGCCAGGCAGAGTTTACAGTGGATTCCATTGGGATCCGTCTGTTTTTGCTGTGTAAAAAGGCAGACTCCATAGGATTCCACAGCATTGGTGCCAGCACAAAAATACATACAGGCACAAATGCTGGATTATTTGTATGGGATAGAGGAAGGGGGAACCGGGAAGCAGAATCATAACTATAAAGCGGCCCCTCCTCTTCGCCATACAAATTAATGAAAATGAGGCGTAACATAAACGAAGTGCATAAGAGTCTTACACTTTGCTTTTACTTATTTTATTTGCATTAAGCACGGAGCAAAATTAGCTGCTTAATATTTACCTAGCTTTGCTCTCAGCAGTGTTGATAAGCAACAGCCACCTTCACTTTATTCTTCAATAGGATATGTCACTCGGCATTGCCTGCTCTGTAAAATGTAATCTATAATTCAGCACACTGTTTTGAAAAACAGACACTACTGTTGAGTTAGTTGGCCCAGCTGAATTACAGGTGGGCGACTCTTACTAATGAAGGCACATCTGAAGTTTGGGTTTACTCTGAAAAGTGTCAGTCTCCTCTTTGTTCCACTGATTCTTTTCGAATGCACTGATCTCCACACATTACCTTAGGACCTGTGTGCAAAAAATGCCTGAAACTTCCTTCTTGAAGGTTGATTGTGCATTCAAGGAAGGATGCACATGAAAGCGTAGCGCTAGGAGGTCACTGTGCATTACGGCAATGCCATCCATAACTAAGTCTTCAGAATAAAATACTTTCAATTAATGCTTAACTAAAGCTTCTGCAACATACACCTTTACATTTCTGACTGCCTCAGAAAAGAGTTCAGTGAAAATACATTTTAATTGGCCCTGGCAGGCACATATGAATACCTTGAAATGTCGCTGAAATCAAAAATGTGAAGCACAGTGACTTCTTGTTAAGAACTTCACAGTTTTTTCAGTGCATCATATGAAATATATATTGTTTAAACTGACTATGAATTGCGTTTTCTTTTGCGTAAATGTTCCGTGTATTTAAAAAAGGTGCTTTAATATTCCTAGTTATTTTTTATTTTTTTATTTGGCAAGAATGATTGTGGAAATATGGTTTCTTATAAATGCAGACACATTACTTCAGTATGCATAGTCAGAGACGGGGAATAGTATTTTCGAAATGTTACGTGCATAGACACCCATTTTTGTAAAAACACCGACACAAATATTATGAGAACCTTTTGTGCACAGTGAATGCAATTAGCAAAATTCGCATGGTATTCATTCAGCAAAGTCAACACAACACCTACACACTGTTACCCAGCTGTGTGTTGGCAAGCCTAGCAAAGTGCACTCAATATGAATCCATGCCTCTGCCAACTGTGCATTGGTTTATTTCAGATGAAATGCACTAACAAGAGTTGTCTTAAATATTCAGTCAAGAATCAGGCTGAGCGGGCTTTCATCTAACTAACCTCCAAGTCCAACTGAAACGCCTGGCTGCGATTTACTGGAACTTCGAGATCTTGCGGGACTTGTGTTCAGCCCAAAACAGCATCTGAAAAAGTAAGTAAACGATTTAAAATTCCCTAATCTCCTGTGAAGAATCAGCACGCTATGGGAAAGTTTTCTGACTATATGAAATGCACAGCTCAGTTTTATTATCATGTTATGGGGTTTATTAGGCTGTGAGAGAAGGAGTGATCAAGGCAAAATCACAATTTGTATTTCAGTGGAGTTTTGATGGAGTGTGGTTGTCTGTTTTGCCTGTGTATTCGATTTTTAATATGTGTTGATCTTTACTGATTCCCTATTGTGTCTTTGGACCTAATCTACAAAAAAAACGCTAAATCTGCGATAACACGTTTTCGCGGGAAAGAACATTGCATGAACAAGAAGAATAGCTTGGGAGCTGATTCAGAGAAACAAAAGCACAAAGAAACCTGCTATGCAAAAACTAACTAGCTGTGCCTAGTACGCCCACAACATGCCCCCATAGCAAACGAAACTCTATGCTGTCAAAGAACCTTTGTGCCGGATCAATTTAAAAAAGTAATCAAAGATTACTTACAAGCAATTACCATTGCATCCACTCATCTCCTGCAACTCACAATTCCTTGTCTCAGTACCCCTATGAAACTGCGCCCAACCCGCTAACTCAAAGCAGCACCCGTGTTGCTTGGTGAAACTGCCCCTAATCCCCCTAAACCAAAGCAGCACCTGTGTACTACGACGCAAGTACACCTCATCCTCCTAACTAAAAGTAGCTCCCGCAAACCCAGGTGAAACTGCGCCTCATCGCCCTTAAACCAAAGCATCACCCGCATACCACAGCAAAACGGTGCCTGGTTCCGCTAAACCAAAGCATCACCCACAAGTCTGCCCTCCTCCCAGTAGGCCGACTGACTTCCGCCTCAGCCAATAACCCAAGGAACCACAGGTAAGTCTGCCCTCCTTCCATTAACCCCACTGACCTCTTACACAAACCCCCAACCTAACGCACCACCTGCACGTCCTCCCTCCTCCCAATACCCCACTGACCTCTGCCCCTACCTCTCAATCCAAGGAACCACCTGCAAGTCCATCCTTTGCCCAGTACTCCCACTGACGTCTGCCCCAACCCCCCAATCTAAGGTACCCCCCACAAGACCACTCACCTCTACAGGATACACACTGTCCACTGATTAAACCAAGGTACCACCCGCAGGTCCGCTCTCCTTCCAGTACCCCCACTGATCTATGCCTCAACCCCCCAACCCAAGGCACCGCCCACAAGACTACCCTCCTCTACAGTACACACACTGACCACTGCCCGAACTCAAGACATCAACCACAGGTCTGCCCTCTTCCCAGTACTCCCACTGACCTCTGCTCCAACCCACAACCTACGCAGCTACCCACTGTCCACCTCCTCCCTTTACCCCCACCGACCTCTGCCCCAATCCCCCAACCCAAAGCACCACACACAAGTCTTCCTTCCTCCTGGTACCCCCACTGACTTCTGCCCCAACACCACAATCCAAGGCACCACATGCAAGTCCATTGTGGAGCCCCAACCTTCCTCAGATCCTCTGTCTTGGGACCACCATGAAAGACATCTGCCAGCTATCCTCCTAAAACATGAACACCTGAGAGCACTGCCATTGAATCCAGGACAGTAGCCTCTTCCATGGCTCCCTGTTGGACCACACTCAGCTGCACATCAACAGGAAACCATACTTTTGCACCAGCTACACTTCGTAAACTTGATATACATGTAACATTGTGCACAAGTGATGAGCATAGCCCACTTATCCATGGTAAGGCCACATCCCTCTTCAACACCCACAATGCAAAATAGACACGCTTGTGAATGATGTGCAGGCACATCCATATTGACAAACAAGTGCCAAAGGAACACCTAAACATCAATGGACCAGAAGGGAATTCAACATACAATTAATTGAACCTCCAATAGTGACTGGACAGGCGTGAATGAACTGTCACTGGATACAACAAACATCCAAACCATGTGGAACGGAACATGTGGCAAGACGCAAGAAGAAGTGTTTACCCATCCCCAATGAGAGACCCCAAACACCATCATGAAACATCTCACCCATCAGCAAAAGCATCCCCGTATTGACACAATTACACACACACCAAAATAGTCACTCAAACAACACTGGCACGCTGACACCAAACATGTGTTGCCCCTGCACAATGAATAGCATTAGACAACCAGCTCTTGCCACCTCTAGCTGTCCGATCACCCATTCCCTAGATGTGAAACACATGTCTTCCTGCCCAAGTCAATGAAAAGAATGCCACCATGTCAAGCACTAGCAACAGAACATCACTAAACACCCTCAGACATATTCACCAATTCAGTACAAAGTCAACTACAGTATACCTGTTTCACAAACCCATCCACACCATGTACACAGTTGACAAACATGCCTGCACTGCAATGCACAGAAGTAGGCAAGCAACATATCGGCATGACAAAGCTGTCAAACATGTGAATCCCAAAGCATGTCACCTTTGCACATCTACAATAGACCACCACATACACGACTATGCACACATGTCTCTCAGCAAACATAACAGTAAAAACATGACACACAGAGTGAGGCCCTAACCCACAGGATGAACAACATACTCACTTGGAGAACATGGTCAAACAAAATGTGCACATGTACAAGGAAACTGCAAGCACTGTGGTAGAATCATTATATAAACTTGTATTAAAAACAAATGTTCTCCAAAAAAAGTGGAAGGAAAAAAGTCAATAAAAATATAAGTACCAAATGAAACCTACAACTAAAGAACCAGAGTGTGCGCTTCATCCTCTTTTTTCTACAAAGAGTTACTAAAGTCCTGGGCTTAAGAGGCAGGAGCAGGGGGCTCATTATGCCCTACTAAGGAGAACCATATTGATGGCTTTCCCCCTCCCCCTATCAAGGGTAAGATTTGTGCTATGGAAGAGAGTTGGTCCCTGGTCATCAGCATTGAAAACATGGTGCAACTACAGCTACCAGAATCCTTAAAGACTTTAATGAAAATTAATTAGACACACCTGAAAAGGAAAACAGCTTCCCTGATGATTGATAGAGTCAAGAAAACGTTTGGAGGAGAAGACAAACTGTGTTGAAGCAGGTAAACATGACTGGTCACCAGAGTGTGTGCCTCATCCTCTCTTTTTTTCACTGTGGTCCAGGTGTGGAGTCTGCACACACACACTCTTGGTACCCCCACCTGACACTGTGGGCTGGGCTGCAAAGGCCTACTCCCCCTCCTCCTCCATCAACCATTATGCCTCCAGAGTGGTCTCCATGCCCTGGGGCACCTGTGTGGTTACATCACCACCACGCTGTCCCATCGCTGCCAAGGTGTCTTCAACATTTCCCCAGCCACATCACTGTTTGAAGAGCAGGCCACAACTGGTCATGCCTGG
Organism: Ambystoma mexicanum; assembly: GCF_040938575.1. NCBI lineage: Eukaryota > Metazoa > Chordata > Amphibia > Caudata > Ambystomatidae > Ambystoma > Ambystoma mexicanum. The sequence continues at coordinate 1,249,242,011 of NC_090930.1, read as the reverse complement.
GGTCTGTGCCTGGGTCTGGGGGCCTTTTCCCTGGGTTTCTGCTCCACAGCACTGCTTGCACCCTCTTAGCTAGCCACAAAAAGTGTGGAAAAGTGAACAAAGAACATAGCAATCAGTCAACAGTGACAATGTATATTTGGTATGCACAATAGTAACAGTAGCATGAAGCGAACATGAGTTAACCAACAACTGCCACACACAAACATGCCCATGCCCAGCATTCAGAATAAATACAGTCGCACAAGTCTAGAGAAAATGATGAGTCAATATTACAAGACATGCACTTGTGAACCCAGGACATTGATGTGTGGCCACATACACATGGCAACAAATCGCATCACAATACCAATACGGCAGTGACTCAAGTGTATCCTGCAGGCAGGGCCATGGGAAGTGCACCTGGGCACATGTTTCAGTAGCACCATAGCATGGCACACAATGTCACCTAATCTGCTTGCATAAACCATGCAGTGTGGAACAGAATACAAACAGAACTGGCATGAGGAGGCACACATGGAAAAGGAAACCGTGACAGCTATGGTCCTGCCAGCGGCACCCAATTTCAGGGCCACATCCCCAGCCACCCAGGGCTCTGCCTGTGGGGAACCTGGATGCCTTGTCGAGCACCACTAGATCTTCCTGGGGGCCTTCAACTGCTATGGCTTAGCCACTCCCATTTTAGCCAGGCCCATTGCTACACACTTGCTCTGGTGCCCCAGTCTAAGCACAGAGGAGACCATCCAACTCCCATGCCATATGTCTGACCCACAGGGAGACAATTACCACACACTATTATGCCCACACAAAGTGGGGTCCATGGAGCCTGGCTGCAGGCAAAGGTGGTAGCCATGCCACCAGCAACTCAGGGCACCTGGTGAGCCCGGCTTGGCCAGATGGCCAATTGGGCCTGACCGAAGGAACCGATGGCCATACAGCCATTAGGTTTTGCCTGCCTTAAGGCCACCATTCAGTGTCCTGCCCTTAAGCCACCAGCAATGTGCATAGGGACGCTTCCAGCAAACCACCATCTCTGGGTGATCTTCAATCAAAAAGACTTTTGCCTCCTGAGCGATGCTGGGGAGTCGGCCAATGTACACCACATTCCCTGCATTCGCTGCCAGGTGGACATTTTGCACTGGGCACTTTCCATCTTACTTGCCATTGCTGAGGGAGGCAATACACATGCGTAGAGGGTGGGGCATTTAAACAGCTGAACACATGGGTGTATAGCTGGTCCAGGGAACCTCCCCAGGAAAGCAGAATGTGCTGCTGGGTACATTATAGCTGTCAAGTTTCCCTGTTCCATGCAGGACCCCTCATGCCAGTCCTTATTTGATTGCTGACAGCATGGCCATGTGAGAAGGCAGAGAGGTTTTACGAGACCTGCTTGGGAACTTGTCCATCCAATCACATCTACCAACATGCTCCCCTGACAGTCCGACCTGAAAGCATGCAATACATAAAGGCACACATTTCTGAGGATCAAGCATCAATTATGTTGCTCCCAGCCCCAACAAATGCCATAATGACATGTAATGTCTAGTCCCTCATGCAGTGGGCTGACAGATTAAACAGCTGTCCCTGAAAGTCCAATGCACCAACATGTCATTACGAGACATCCAGACATGAGGATGCATGATGATTACGGTTTGTGCAACACACACGCTGTGTACAGAAGAGATTACCTCAAATCCTGCATACCCATGCCGAACACACCAACACTGTAGAGAAGTACACCCTGTGGGTACTCACTGACAGCTTGGATCCATATCTGCAGATCAAGTATCTGGGGATGGACATCTAGGTTTACCATCTCCAGGACCCAGAGGTGAAGGGGTGACACCCGATGGGGGCCTGCATGGTGAACCTCACGGTGGCACCTGCCTCAAGGCCCCCCTTCCCCGGTCTCTAAGCCTGAGGTCATCCCAGCGCTTCTTGGTGTGGTCCATGGTATGGACTACCACCCACTCTGCATTGATGGCATCCTTGATGTCCTCCCAGATCTCCTGACAGCCACACGTCCAAAGCAGCTTCTATGAATTGAAGGGGGTGACATCATGGGCCAGGACCGTCTCACCAAGGATGCCAACTTCGGTGGTGCTGAAGTTGACAGCCCTAAGACTCGCCTTGGGGTCGCTGGCTGATGTAGTGGACATGGCTGCCCTGATGCTGGTGGAGTGCAGCTGGCCCATGACAATGCATGCTGTGGAGCTGTGGTGGTGGAACAGAGTGGTGGAAGTCCCCAGATGGCAGATGAGGTGGTCACAGAGTCCGACAGGTGAGTTACAGGAGAACAGGAGAAATTGCAATGGGCAGGAGATGCATGCAGCAGCACATGGTGAGGTGTAGAGACAAGCTAGGCTAGGAGGAGGCAATACATGGCATGAGGTTTTTCAAGGATTCACTAGGCAACAGTGTCAGATAAGAGGAAGAGGCCTAAGTACATAATGTATGCATTGCATGTAGTACACCTACGTGCCAAACTCTATGCGCTCCCTTGCATTCATGGTGCTGGACATTTAGGAGGTGCAACATGCATATCCTGTCATGTGTGAAGACAATTAAGTGATTGAACACGTACTGCACTTCATGACGTGCATGGAGATGGAGATAGCTAAACTCATTTCTGTCATGTGTGGAAATGGATATTGTTTGGGGAGCAATGCACATTTTGTGTATCTGGATATTTTATGGGGTGGGTGCCACACAGACTTCGTGGCTAGATTTTAAAGCTACTTTGTCCTATCCACATCATGAGTGGGAGGGTTCAGCGGAGGGCGATAGGAGGAGGATAAGGAAGAGGGCAGAAGAAGGGACCATCTGCTATGTGTGGTGGTGAGCCTACAGGTGCCCCTGCACCACCAAGGTCCGCTAGGGGCAAGAGGCCCAGCCTGCAGATCAGGAAGTGGAAGGACCCCATGAAGAGCTACAGGTCAAGGTGAAGGGGCCATCAAGGAAGAAGAGCTGATTACGTTTCTGAACACCAGGTTGACCTGTACCCTTGGGCTGGCAATACCCTTCCTATGAGCCAGTGGTGAAGGATGTGGCAGGAGGTCACAGACCACATCAATACCTGTGGTGCACACAGGCACACTGCGGCAAAGGTCCATAAGAGTGATGGACCAAGGAGAGGCTCGGCAGCGATGTGTCCTCCCCCATGCCACTGGAGTCATATCACCACAGAAGGACAAGCTAACTCTATTTAAAGAGGTTGCCAGTGTACTCATAAACATTGAGCATGGGGTTGGCGTAAGAGGCATGGACACCTATGCAGCCACAGGTGAGTGCCATGTGTGCATGTCATATGTGTTTTCATCTGTGCATGATATGCTGTCAAATGTTGTGGTACAGATGGCTGGGTTCCCGCTCACCCATCCATGGGTACTACAGTAATGCTACCATGGCCATTTGCATCACATGTCCTGCATTCCAGGAGGTGGATGCATGGCATTCATGTGCGCCTGAAAATGATCTCAAAGTACACATCACTGTATACAGAATTTCATGCTATGCCAATACACCTATGTGTGGCAATTGCATGCAAGACAGAACTAATTGAACTTGCTCACAGTGTCATTCATGTGAATGCAAATCATGACTCACATGGAATTACACCAAGTGTCAGAGTCATCCACTGACTGGCCCTGGCTGCCAGGGAACATGGGTGAGTGACAATGTCAATGCAAATATGCATGAGGCTGTGTGCCAGACAGTAGTTGCAGTGACTGCCAATAGATGTTTGAGTCAAGTGATGTAAATTCTTCATTTCGTCCAGTGTCCATGCAAGTGTGCCCAGGTCATGTCCATGTCACACTCTCCTCACACATGGTTGAGTTGCATGTGAGCGTTGCTAACCACATATCTGGCCGACAGCAATGTGGCAATGGGGGTTAGGAGGATTATGGCAACACATATGCCAGCATTCGGGTCTGGTCAGCAGACGTAGAGGTCAGACTTCCACATTTTGCAAGAAGACAAGGTTGGGTTAGAGTGTGTTTTCAGTGTTGATGCACAGACCTCCATATGTCACTGGTGGGAATTTCACTCTTATTCATGTCTGTGTGTATCTTATCTTAAACCTCTAAACCATGGCATGATGCAGGGCATAATAATCATTGACATAATCACACAGGTAATTGTAAGTCAGGCATCTGTGTCTTACAGGTCACAGTGTTCTCAGTTCCAATGTGTGATGTATGTGTGGTTGGCAATATTGTGTCTGTGTGCATTGTAATTCACAAATGCATGTTCTGCCAGGTGCTCATGCCTATGTATACTGGTGCCTGCCTCTGCACAGATGATGATGTAGCAGATGAGGAGGGGACAGAGAAGGAGCAGAAGGAGGATTAGGATGAGGCACAACCAACCACCAGTGCCCAGTGAGAATTCCCATGTGCTGCAGGCCATCATCAGCAGGCCTGCTGACACTTCAGATGATGCTGCTGAATCTGATGTGGAGGGCATACTGAGGGACATAGGGAAATAGTGGAGGGTGCACCAATGGGTAGTCCAATGCCATGGAGCTCATTGAGTTCCCTGAGGATACTGAGGATGAGGAGGAGAGCCATGCGTCAATGGTCGATTAAATGTCTGTAAGATTGTCTTCGTCCATAATGGGCCCACCCGCAGAGGCTGGTGTCAATCAGAGGGTTGCAGAACACCAACCAATGACAGTGCACTCACAGCTACGGGCACAGGCTTCGGCATCCTGTCTTGGTAGGCACCTTACACGTGGTGGACGTGTGCCTGCTGGACACTCGGAGTGGGAGAAGGAGTTGATGTGTGCAAGGGCGAGATCCTGCAGACGATGGCCAGGGAAATCCATCACCTGGCTGAACATGTCATCTCCTCAACTGCTGCACACAGTACAGAACAATGCCTATCACACCAGGAGGTGGTAGAGGACATACAACAACTGAGGCAGGTGATTAGCAAGGATGATTTGGCTCTCTGGCAATCCCTGCATGATGACTCTGTGGCCACTCGCGATGTACATCACCAGACATTGTAGTGATTGTGACCCTCATGCATGCATACCTCTCACGAGTGGCTAGAGCCAATGAGGTCCAAACTTTGGCACTTGGTGGTGAGAGTGCACCATCCGAGGATCCACCACAGGATGGCACCCCCAGTAGAAACTCGCAGGTATGTCCCTTGGCCATGTCCACACGCACCTTTCCTCTTGCCGACACAACCTCTTCTTCATGTGCCCTGGTGTCCATGAGCCTGTGGAGGGAGTATGAATTATGACGTTTTATTCTTTTACATTTGTGACCCCGAACCCCTCCAGGCTGGACTATTTATGTTTTCATTTTTGATTTAAACCCCATCCAAGTTGGACTTTTTTTGGATTAGTCCTTGTCCAGGGTGAAATCTATTTGATTTGTACCTCCATCCAAGTTGGACTCTTTTTTCTTATTTTTATTTCAGTTGTGTCTGGGCCTTTCCCCTCTTATTGGCATTTCAAGTCAGAGGACTGAACGTGCAGCCATGTACAGTGCAGTAAACTGACATGGTGTTGTGGACTGCTACATCCTCCCACATACCTGTGCACATCTTATTGTGCATTGATTCTCATTTGGGTAGTCTGTTTGACTGACTTCTTTAGCTGGTCCAAGCCCATGTCTTATGTTGCTACAGGTATCTTGCCTCATCCAGTGCCCTCACTACCTGAGAGGACCATCCAGCACCCTGTTTCCACCAGAGTTCCAATTCCCTCTGCTGGACACTGTCTACCAATGCAGAGGCACAGTGTTAGGTTGAGGTGGTGGGGGATTCACAGCACTACAGCTGTGCCTCTAGGCAATATTGTGCACTTTCAACCTTGTTCATGGCTGGTGACATTTGCACCACAATAGTAGAATAATGTGGCACGTGTAGGGTTTGCATGGATGATGTGATTTGGTGATGTTTGGGTGATGGTCACTGTCACTGAAGATGTGAATTTGCCTGCATTTCTGTGTGTGTTCATGTCTCCTTGATCAGCCATGATTATGTATTGGGTTTCTAGTTGCACATCCACAAATTGCTGGCTGGAGAAAGTCTGCTTGTGATGTTCCTGTGCAAATGTTTCTGGTGGGATCTGATGCATTAGCTCAATTTCATGTGTGACATTCCATTTGCAATCCTATCATGTCAGTCGTGCATGCCGTCTCCTGCCATGTGTCTTGTCCAGTGTCCAGTCCATGATCAGTGGTGGACAAGCCTATTGTGTACGATGGTGAACTCACAGTAGTCCTCTGCACCCTGGGCCTCATTAGTGTGGTGTTTCAATGTTTTCTCATGGGAATCAGGTTGGCCTTATCCTTTTTGCTTCCTGGTGCAACCCTGCCCATGTTGTATGGACATGCAAAACACCTGACTGCCTCTTTCCATATAGGTGGATGATCCAGTTGACATGGATGCATGTGGGTGATGTGTGTACTGTGCAATGCATTGCTGGTGAGGTGCAGGTATTAGATGCCAGTATATCCTTGTCATGTACCATGTGTCCTGAAGAGCATCTTCATGATTGGATGGGGAATATGTTGAGGTCATCAGACACACACATGAGGAGGTGGTGGGTGGGCAGATGTTGTTTTTCTCCATTTCAGGAGAATGTACATGGCTTTGCTGTATGAAGGTGAGAAGGTCCAGCAACAGTGGTGCGGAGGGCAACATCATGAATGGGGCTCGTGAAACCTACTCACCCACTCACATAGGGATGCAGTGTGTAATGAAACAAGTATTGGCTTATGGAGTCCTGAATGGAACTTTACAACTTGACAGCTATGGTCTACCCAGCAGTGCTCTCGAGTCCCCAGCCCTGCAAAGCTTTAATGCATTTGGCAGTTGCTGGCCCTGCAAAAGGACCTGCAGCCTCACCCGCAAACCACCTGGGTGTTGCCTCAGGGGCTATGCAGCAAGGAGGTTGTTTTGGAAGCGTGTCAGGGGCCCTTCTCTCCTGGTTTAATTGGAATGCATTGCACTACCAGATGACCAACTCCGAGCCAGACCTTCTGGTAGTGGGCCAGAGGAATGGATGGACGGACAAGATGGCCAGCCTCCACTGGAAGTCTGGATTGGTGACAACTAGAGATTTTCCTCCATTTGGGTGTATGTGTAGGCTCCCCATTTGTCATCCAGGATACACAGACAACAGGAAAGCTCAGTCTCCATCCCCCAGATTACTGTAGACAGTGTGAATGGGTCCTGTCTCTGCAACACCTGGTTGTCTCTTCCCAACCCGAGCACTGTGGTGAAACCACAGCACCCCCCAAGCCAGACAAGGACACACCCCACACAATGTCCCAGCACAGTTTGGCCTGATGGGGGTGCCCTGCCAGCCCTTTGTGGTGGGAAAATAAAAATCCTCTGGTGCTTTTCTGATATTCAAATTTGTTCCATTTAGCAGGGTGCTTGGCCAAAAGAAGAAGCTCAGCTTACTTGCATGAGGATGGCAGGATAGCCTGCCCATATGCCTTTCTGGACTCTTCACAATGGATTTATGGCACTTGGTTTGTCTAGGGTTGGACTGTTTGTCCAACCCCTGCTCAGCTGCTGTTTGAAGCAAATGCTTCCACCCACCTTGGGACCGTGTCAACGGTATGACCCCTTGTGGTGGACCCCCTTATGTGGGTGGCTACCCCTTCCAAGCAGAATAAAATCTGAGCAGCATGGTAGCTCACAAGTGGTCAGATCACAGTGAACTGGGTCAGTGTTGTTAGCCCCGTTGTAGCCCTTTAATCTATGCTCTTGCCCCTTCTCCATCGAGCAAGTTTCTTCAGGATATAGGAGAAACCGCCCTGAGGGCAGCCAACCCCCCTGTCACCACACAATTGGGGGCATATGGAGAAACCCCTCCTGCTTTAACTTGTGCCTGGACCCAGCCTTTCCCCTTCCATCCCCTGGAGCAGAAATGACAACCAGTGCATGTATAGTTCACATGGCCATGCTCCCCATGTGCTGGTGAGGGTACGCTCTGATGCTTGGGTCCCATTGATCGCCCGAGGGTGTAATGTATTTATTTAATAATGTGAGACAGTTTAAATATAAATTTTACACATATGTATAATAATAAAATAATAGAATATTAAACAAGCAATAAAAGAAAATATAAAAAGAGATGAGAATAAAATGAAAATAGAAAGAATTAAACTATATAAAGAGAAAAAAATCAGGAAAGATCAGACGAAATTGGGAAGGCAAAGGCCTCATTTAAAACTGATTATTCTTGACATGAAATTTCCAAGGATGAAGAGTCAATCTACATAGCAATAATATTGTGATGCTACTGCAACGAAAAACAGAAAGGCAGTAGGTACCCTTAGTAGTCCTATGCCGTGCATCATGTAAATACACTTCATTATGTTTTTTCCTCTGGGATCTAAGCCTTCCCTTCCCCCAATCAGTGTAGCTGTAAATACTTTAAGTTAATTTCACTGGTTCAGGCATCATACCCCAGTAACCCTCAAAGATGATAATGAACTCTACAGATCATATGGTAGGGGGCGTAACCTGTTAGCCCAGTATACTGTGATAAAATTGAGATGTTGGATGGGCTAGATGGTAATAGCCAGAGATTTCCAAATATTCGGCCATATGCTATACACAGCTATGTGGGTTTTTATAGAAGTCGAGTTCAGGCTATGGTACCAGAACCATGGTTCTTCTATGTGCTCCAGATTATGGACCACTTCCCCATAGCATAGTTCATAGGTTTTGAGCAGGCTGTTAGAAGGTGTATAGCTGTTTCATTAATGGAGGTGTTCTTGCACATACGACAATGTCTTTCATGCGAGAGTAGATGGTTATCTATCCACTTGTTGGCTAGTACCGGTAAGCAGTCAAGACGCAGCAAAAGAAGGAAGCGTCTAAGTTTACTGGAGGGACTCAGATTAAAGTACAGCTGTGGTTTCAGATAGGTGTAAAGTCTATACTGTTCGAATTGATACTTTGTGAGTTTGCTCAGATGATTGTAGTTCTCGAGCCAGTCCCATAGATCTATTCGTTTAGAAAGAGCCTTCTTTGATGCATCACTTGTGTCCCTCCATGCTGGGATCCAACCAATCTCCTTCTACAGGTTTTCCATACAGGCTTTTAGGTGATAGAGAGTCGCCTCCCTAGAGATGTCTTGTTGCAATGATCTTAGTAAGGGGTTCAGTGGTTGGTTGGTCATCTTAGAGTAGATCTCAGCTCTTCTTTTAAGTACAGTAGCTTTAAGGGAAGTTAGCCCCAGTTCCAGTCTTAGTATCACCATTGCAATACATTGGGGGAGGCCCAATATCCGCCTCCAAAAATTGCCCTCTATGACTTGGAGCCAGCTTAAGTTGATGTGTAGTAGTGTTGCCAATCCATAAGTGACCATGGGGACCAAATCTGCAAGTAGAGCTGGCACACACCCCACATAGTATAACCACATTTTTTTATTGCAAAGCGGTGTATTAATGCGGTTAGTTGTGCAGCTCTGGTGATTCGAGTTTGTATGCACTTAGTGTATTCTCCTGTAACATCAACCTCCACCCCCAGATATTTGTATGTGGGGGTGTATTTTATCTCAGTCCCCTGCATGACTAGCTTGGGTCTGGCGATTTTTTTTGCCGAAAATGCTATTAATTGGGTTTTTTCACTATTGATAACCAGATCATTTTTAGGGCAATACTCACAGAGTGCGTTGGCTGATCTAGATAGGCCGCTGAATGTATGGTCCATGATGATCAGATCATCAGCATAGGAGAGCACAGGAAAGTGCTCGGATCCGATCCGTGGAGGGCAATTGTGTACTGCAGATACCGCTATGGGAAGATCATCTTGAGTTTAGCCGTGGTGTTTCGATGTAAGGCTCTCAAGTAATAGAGGAGTTCTTCGGGACAACCTCATAGTTTCAACTTTGACCAGAGTTTATCACGGGGGACTGTGTCAAAAGCCGCTCGAAAGTCTATAAAGAGGGCATATAGAGGAGGTTTCCCACTGGTCTTAGCTCCAGTCCTCAGTAGATCGATGATCGTCAGGTTCATGGTGGTGGTATAGCCTTTCCTGAATCCGCTTTGGAATTGATTGAATATTCCAGTTCTATCTGCCCACGTCTCCACTTTATCTAGAAGCATTGATGCAAATAACTTCCCTGTACAGTCCAACATGGACAGTAGTCTGTAGTTTCCTGGTTCAAGTCTGTTTCCTCTCTTGAAGACTGGGATCAGTATGGAGGTTTGCCATGAGGTCGGTATGTTACCAGTTTCCAATATGTTGTGAAATTGGATCTTAATCAGGCTGGCCCAGAAATCGGGGTTGCTTTTCAATACAGCATTGGCTAGACCGTTGGGTCCTGGCGCTCTAGATGATTTTAATGATTTAATTTTGGCGAGGAGTTGTTTGTTGGTCACTATAAAGGGTTTCTCAAGAGGGACCAATTCACAGCTGCCGTGCTGGACTTATGTTATTGTAGCATTGTGTGTAGACAAGAATTCAGACCATTGCTGGGCACCTATCGGGTTAACCATGGTGTGCTGAGTAGAACCCCTCATTTCATTTAATACACCCCAGATGTTTCTTGTATTTTTGGAGGATACAACTTGTACCATTTGTTGCCAGTGACTTAACTTCTCTGCTCTTCTCTTGGTCTTAATCCATGCACGATATTTGTTCTTAAGGGTTCAACGCTGGGCTACAAAGGATTTGAGTGTAACTGTAGCAGTTCTATCTTTTCGAATAGAAGCCCTTAGTGCTCGTTTAGCGTCACAGATGGTTTTATCAAAGGGTATGGTCTTTCTTCAATCTTGGATCATCATGCAAAAAGTTGTAGTGGCATGTGATGATGAAAAGGCTGCAATACATGATTCAATATCATTAGCAGTGAATTTGGTAAAGGCTTGAATATCGTAGAGCGGCAGAGCATGAGTTGAACGAGCCGCGTTTTCGATATTTTTTTGGTGCCAACGTATAAAGGTGCCAGCCTGATTAATCATCAAGTTACCCCTAGAGTTGGAGCTCGGACTTGACCACTCAGCTGCAAAAGTCAAGGTTAGAAGGCTGTGACCGCCCCAATTGTTCGAGGTGATCTTCATGTCTTTAGTTCTGCTGGCTATGTTCGGACTGACAAATATGTAATCCAGGGTACTATTTACAGAGGCGTTACGCCAAGTATGTTTACCGGGATAGTCACTTTGCGTTCTCCCATTAGTAAGTTCCAAGTCCCAATCAAAAAAAAAGTGTAGCCAATTTAAGCCATCAGAATCTTCTACGTTGTGAAGCATATGCCCCTTGGGGTGTAATAGGGGATTGAGCATAGTGCCTTTTGTACCCTTTATATGGCAGTTAAAATCGCCTGTGAATATAACTGAATTACTCCCCGGTATCGTAGTCCATTCGCTAAGTAGCTCATGGGCAGCCTCTTGTAATGATTCTCTGCACACAGCTCCTTGAGGGTTGTATGAGGTTACGAGTAGAATTCTTTCAGAGGCGTCTTCATAAGGGACTACAATTTCCACAGCTAAGATGTTATCAGGTTGGCTGGTGTTAATTCGGCGAGATTGGACAGAGTGCCTGACACCCACAATCAACCCTCCAAATGGTCTACCCCTGGGGCCTTTCTTGGCAAAAGACTGATATAATATATATCCATTGAGGATCACCGGAGAGACCAGCCATGTTTCCTGTAAACAAATGCACAAGTGGTCTGTTAGGATATCTGCTGATCCTTGCGAGGATAGTAAATGGTTAAAACCTCTACAATTCCATGAGGCAATGGTGTGGTCTGATTGCTTATTTATGATTAGAGGGAGGGATTCAGCCAGCCAACTTAGAACTTTCTGTACGTCTGCTATCTGAACTTTGTCCGTCTAAGATAGATCTGAAGTCGGGGGGGGTTTCCGGCAGAGAAACCACCTTACGTGGGCAGCTGAGGTCTTCCATTTCAGGGTCAGCATCAATCTCAATGTCTACAACCAACATGTTTTGTTTGAAGCTTTGCATCAATTGAGCTGTGGGTAAGAATTTGCAGTGGACTACAGAGACATTAGGGTTGGTAACATGGAGAGGCTCCACGTATTCAAAGTCTGCAGAACTGAGAACACGAAGTTGAGGCACTGAGTGGAGCCTGGTCATGAGGGCCGATCTGGTGAGCCAGTTTCGTTCGTGTTCCTGATACAATTTTTTGATGATACAAATGCGATTATTAGAATAGTCAGTTTGTGGGGGCTCATTGATGGTAGGTGGATTAGAGATACTTATTGCCAAAGGAGCCCTGATTGGGCTTTTGTTAGGAGTGGAGGAGGTCTTTTCCAAGTCGTCGTTCAATTGAGATGATTCGAGATTGAGTAGATTTTCTTCTGTACATATAGACTCAATCGCAATGTCTGGAATTAGCCAGCCTGTGAGAGAGCCTGGGCCCTTCGCTTTACGTTTCGACGCCCTAGTTGCTCTCTTTTTGGCCTTTTTTGACAGTTTCCCTGACGGAGCGGTTGTGTGCAGAGGAGAGGCTATTACGCACAGCTTTTTTTTCATGGCTGCTCTTCTAGCCAGCCTTCTTTGTTTGTGAGAGAAATGTACTTCTGACTCCTCTGAAGGTTCAGGTGCAGGTATTGGGTCAGAAGGAGGCCGTACAGGGTCGCTGTCTGTAAGCCTAGGGACCGGATTTTCTTCTACTCCAGGGGTATCTTTGCCTCCTTCCCTAACTGCGATAGTGAGAGTGGTCTCTAGGATACGCCCACACAATTTCAGAAGGATTTTTAGGGCGAACTGCAAGGAAGCCACTGAGGATTACAATTCAGCCAAGGCCGGAGTGTTCGTAGTAGAGACTCTGCTGGATTCGGCGTTGGTTCCTGATACAGAGGGCTCTTGAAACGGAACCAAATTGGGAGATGTAGATAGTCTTTCAACGTGATCCCTCTGTGAAAATGGAGCACTTGGTAGGGGATTCTGTGAGATGTTACCTAACTGGTGCGGGTGTGCTGGAGTCAAAGCCCGCTGCATTGATAGGCAGAGATCAAGAAGTGAATTGTTATCTATGTCGTCATAATTAGTGACTTCATGTGGTGCCGCGGTGGGATTGTTCACCGGTTTCTCTACTTCTGTAGTGATGGAGTTTTCTTCAGGAAGGACGTTACGTGGAAAAAAGTCTGTGATAGCCCCTTTCACAGGGGTTTCTTTCCATTTTAGTTTCGCTTTCGCCATTGGACTGTTTCTGTGTCTGGGAAGTTGCTATTACGTTTCCGAAGGTTATAGTTCGATTGCGGTCCTTGCCTGTAAAACGGCATATACCTTGCGCAATTAAATAGGCGTGGTCAATTTGTAGTTTCAAAAGTTCCTTACCCTAACCGTAAGGAAGTTGTGTATGAGGTCCCGACCTTGAAGCCGCTGGTAATAGGCTACGCAATAGCGAACTTAGCTTCAGAGGTGCAGCCGCAATCAAAGGGCGAACCCTGCAGTCTCACGGCTGAACCCAAGAGGTGTTAAGAGGCCAAGTGAAAGAGAAACCAACAAGTGACTGTTCGGGACGTGGGCGGGCTAGTCCTCAATCAAGGCAGAACAAATCAGAGAACAGGTTCCTGAAAAGCCCGGCAGCACGGCAAGACCCACGGTCATGGGGGCTTGCAGACTGCTCCCTTGGATAAGTAGAGTAGAATCTGCTGAATGTTTGTTCGGGGCAAGGGTAGGCTAATCCTCACGATAAACAGTTCATAGTACACAGTACCTGAGAATTCCAGCGGCACAGCACGTCCCATGGTCCCGCGGACTGCAGACTGCTCCCTTGTCACTCCCTTTGCGGTCGGCTTTGCGGGGGAGAATGGTTAAATGTTCACAGCCAGAAAAGCACACGCCTCCAGGCGCACGCCTCCAAAACGATGGTAAGCAAAGAAACACTGCCGCAGTTTACCCGGCAGGTACTGCAGACTGCTCCCTTGTAACTCCCTTCGCGGTCCCCTTCGCGGGGGTGAATGGTTAAAAGTTCACAGCCAAAATAGCACACGCCACTAGGCGCACGCCTCCAAAACGATGTCAAGCAAAGAAACACTGCAGCAGTTTACCCGGCAGGTACTGCAGACTGCTCCCTTGTCACTCGTCAGGGTGTAATAGTCATCCTGTGGTGGGTGCAAGGCTCCCCCATTGCCACCCTCCAGCACATGCAGCTACCAGGTGATCCTGCCAGTAGCCTATGCTTGTCTCAAAGATTGAGTCATACACGTTTAAGTACACACGGTCGGTACAGTGATACTGCAAATAGCTAATTGCATTTGTGATGGTTCCGTTGATGGCTCCATCTGTTACTTGATAACTGTGGTAAATCTACAGCAAATACGTGATGACAAATGCTTACCTCCCAGGATGAGTGCATTTATCAGACCAAGACCAATCTGGGCTCGCACAGCCCTTTTTTGGGACTAAACCTAAGCTTGGACAGATTGTGTGTGCCTGTCATGGCAACAATGCATTCTGATGCCTGCACTATAAACTGCCAATGGTACTTCCTGAGCCTACCATGGTGATCACAGGTAACAAGGATCCAGGATCCATTTACAGAGAGGAAGCCTGAGAAATAGCTACCACATCCATGGACTGCAGACAATCCGGCAGCGGTATTACCATGAGCCGACACACATCTTCTGAGAAACCAAAGTCTGTGGGTTCCAGGTGGAGTATGGTTGCAAATCAGGAAGTTAAAGAATTGATGGAAGGGCACCACCAGGAGTGGTGCCTGCAGCTTAATTTGACTCAACACAGGCAACTTCACCCGGTCCAGACAAGCAAAGGATTGACAGATTGATAGCTTCTTCTTGGTTCTGTGAGTGGTGGTGCATGGCCTTTCTTAATTGGTGGATGGACTTGTCTGGTTAATTTTTATGACGAACAAGACTCCTCCATGCTAACTAGTTACACAAACCCCAGTGGTCAGTGTACAACTTCTAAGAGAGAAAAGTGTTTTTCAGGCACACAAGATCGTGCAATAACAAGTCTGTGATGCCCTTAGATGTCCACGGCTGCACACGCTTCACTGAAGGGATCAGGATGTGCCTACACTTCAATGACAGGTGAGGGTAACCATGTTTGTGATAGGAATTACGGATTGGAATTATTTCCCATCAACAGGGAATTCCTAGTAAGTGCAGATCACTGGCTCACGCTGATTTAAGTCAGTGTACTTTGTACACACCGAACAATACTAATTTCGATTTGATGTTTCAGGGAAGTCCTCGGATCTGCCCCGCCCATGTGGGAATGGCCCTGACAGAGTACTGAGAAGCCAAATAGACTTGACTATCTAAAGGAACTGAGATTCGTAACAAGGTTTACATAGGTGAACCTGCAGAAGGATCAATAATATCGGAGCTGCCGGAGAGAGAGCAGCAGGCCCGACATCAGTTGTGTCCCAGATGTGCACACACATAGCCCAGTGTTGCCCACATGGAACCGTTCATGGCCAGGGCACATGGGGAGAAGGTGCTGGGGAGCAGGATCCATTCCACCAGAGTGGTCCATGACCCAGAAGACATAAAGGGGCATTCAGCAGGGTGTGGTTAACATGCTGGAACATCCCTAACCATGCACTGGAAAGGGGGCGAGCGCCCCTTTCCTCTCCAAACTGGACTCTATTGCTCTCCAAACCACCAGCAGACCAGTGTTGGTGGGGGGCCCACAGGTCGGGAGGGACATTTGAGTGGGGGTAGCCACGAGCCGAGGTAATTCTGGTGGTTCTCAGAGGAATCCTGTCATGCTGGAAATGCCTTTCGGAGAGACAGGGCCCCCTAGTCCTTTTCCTACTACTTCTTTGTGTGTGTTTTCTTTATGTTTTTTTTTAATTTGAGGTCCAACCGGGATCTCTGGCAGTGCAGTTCTTCATGTTTCCTTTTGGTGAACTACCATGGGATACCCTTATGGCACACATTGGTGGGGTTACACCCTTGCACCCCTTATGTGTATTTTTGTGCTCTTTTGTGTTTTCCACAGAGCACAGCATGGGCTGGTGGCAGCTACATGCTGACTTGATAGTGGCTCTTAATTTCCTCAATTTTTGGGACACCCAGGTCCTGCCATAGGAATCAATGGATTCCTGGACAAAGGCAAGATTGCAACTGAAGCCTCTTGGTTTCTATTGTGTGTACACCTTGTTTTCAAAAGTCTTGGGAAGCCCTGACTCTGTCCCTTTCTTCTTGCCTGGATTTTGGGTGGAAAGACCATGTATGGATATGGGGCTGCCTCCTGCCAGACTGGCTGGAGTCTTCCCAGGGGTTGTTTGTTTTAGGTACACCCTTAGGGTAGGATCTGTATTATTGGAGTATGAATTCACTCACATTCTGTGCTGGGGGTGTCTGGTTTTGGCTGTGTGGCACAATGCCTGGGCCAACCCTGACTGAAACTGCATTGTAGAGTTCTGAAAGTCGGGGTGCTTACTCCGATCCACATTCTGTGTTATGGGTGTCTGGTTTGGGTGAATGCCTGTGAGCCTGATTGGCTTCCTGCCTGTATGAATCCACTTGTATATGTTAATGTTAATGTTAAAGGACATTTGTACCATGCACTATCGCCACCGAAGTGGTCCCCTGGCGCTCTGGCGGCTCTGAAAGAGGAGGGGGGGTTGAGTTAGTCGGAGGAAGCAGGAAAAGTGCAAGAGAGCAGTGATGTGCTGTTGGCGGCCTCAGCCCGGTGGGTCTGTTGGCTGGGCCTGGGGTGTTTGTGGCCGGCAGTCGTCGTGTACTGTTGTGCATGTCTATGTGCCTTTTTGTTTTGTTGTTGCAGTGTAGTGAAGTTTGTGCAGTTTGTTGTGCTGTAGGTTTGGTTGTGTTTGGTTTTGAGTTTGAGAGGTGTATGCAGAGGGGAAATCGTTAGTATAGTTGGTTAGTTGACATCTCTATCCTGAATTGAGGCGCTGGGCTTGCGTGGTCTCCCTGATTCGGCTCTGTCTTGAACCGGGTCCATCTGACATTCCAAGGTTCCTTACTCCTCTGGCCCCCACATCTATCTGGCTCTCTCATAGCCCCTGCTGTCCTCCCTTCCTACTCCTGTGGCCAGTGCGCCTGTCGATGTCCAGGAGTCAGGTAGTGTGTGGGATTGCCAATATCTCGACAATTCCACAACACTGTGGTATCTGGTGGTAACTAATGGGGCGGGTGGAGATTTTAGGTGGGATTGGCTGGGGTAGTTGACTCGTTCTTTGTGCGTGTTGCCTGCGTTCCAGTCTATCCGGTGTCACCCCTCCCGGTGCCGTGGGAGCTGTGTCTGGGGCTGTCTGAGTCCTTTTCAGTTTAGTCATCCTTTTTCTCTTTTTTGTTTTCAGTTTGAGTCTTAGTTGTTGAAGAGCCAGGATTTTAGTGATTTCCTTAATTTTAGGTGATCTTCAGTGTTTCTTATTTCTTTTGGGATGTTGTTCCAGGTTTTTGCGGCTGGGTGGTAGAAGGAGGTGCCTCCAAGTTTTTTCTTAAGGTATGGTTTGAGTTCCAGGCAGACTTCGTTGCTTGATCGGAGGGGTCTCATTGGTTTGTTGATTGTTATTGTCTTTTGTAAGAATTCTGCTCCTTGTCCGCTGATTGCCCTGTGCGTTATGCACATTGTTTTGAAGGTGATGCAATGTTTTACTGGGAGCCAGTATAGTGTTTTTAAGGCAGGAGTGATGTGGTCTCTTCTGGATAGTTTGAGGAGTAGTCTTGCTGCTGCATTTTGGATCTGTTGCAGTTTCTTCAAGAGGTAGTCTGGTATTCCGAGGTGGAGGCTGTTAGCATAGTCGATTCTTGACATGATTAGGGCGACGATAGTGAGTGTTTTGTGCGTGAAGGAGAGGAAAAGTAGAACTCTTCTTGCCGTGTGGAGGAGGAAGAAACATTTCTTCACTGTTGCATTTATTTGTGGTTCTAAGGTTAGGGTGTTGCCCATTAGGACTCCCAGATTTTTTACTACCTTCGATGGTGTTGGTGTGTTTCCCATTTCCATAGGCCACGGGATGGTGGTTTCGTTCTCTTGGTCTTTGGATACGATCAAGATTTCTGTCTTTCCTGGGTTGATTTTCAGGCTGTTGGCATTCATCCAGTTCAAGACTTCTTTTAGATAATCGATTAGGGTTGAATGATCAGCATCAGTGTCTTTGATTTTGTAGATGATTTGAGTATCATCTGCGTAGTTGTAACATGTAATGTTGTATTCTTTTGAAGGTTCTGATGACCGGAGTCTGGTAAATGTTGAAATATAGTGGAGATAGTGAGGATCCTTGTGGCACTCCACAGTCGTTAATTCGTGGAGTGGATTTGAATGGTTTAATCCATATGGTTTCTGTTCTGTCTGCTAGGAATGATTTGGTCCAGAGTAGTGATGTGTCTGTTATGATATGATATGATATTTTATTTGTATCACACTCTTACACAAGTGTTTCAGAACGCGACTAGGCAAGGGAGGGCAACAAGGGAGAACACAGCACAACATAAAAACGATCTTACTATGCCCAGTGACATTGAGAACGCGCAAGTGCATGGGAAAGGGAAAAGGGAAAAAGTGCATGCAAGGGGGAGAGTGGAAAGTGCAGAAGCCGAGGAGCGCAGATAAATAAAATGAATAGAAAATTGAGGCAAACTGTGGGAGTGCCTATGTCTTCTAGTCTTTTGGTCAGGGTGTCATGGCTAACTGTGTCAAATGCTGCATAGAGGTCGAGTAGAATAAGGGCTGAGGTACTGTTTGAGTCTGCGTTAATTTTGAGGTCATCCCAGATGGATAATAGTGCTGTTTCCATTCCTCTTGCTGGTCTGAAACCGACTTGAGCTTGGTCTAGCAGGTGGTGTTTTTCTACGTGTTCTTGGGTTATTTTATATACGTATGTTTCTAGAAGTTTTGCCGGGTAGGGGAAGTTAGAGATCGGCATGTAGTTGGAGAGTTCTTCTACGTCGCCACTTGTGTTTTTCATGAGTGGCTTGATGTATGCTAATTTGAAGATCCTCGGTACAGTC
Organism: Ambystoma mexicanum; assembly: GCF_040938575.1. Lineage (NCBI taxonomy): Eukaryota > Metazoa > Chordata > Amphibia > Caudata > Ambystomatidae > Ambystoma > Ambystoma mexicanum. The sequence continues at coordinate 1,249,223,109 of NC_090930.1, read as the reverse complement.
CCTGTTGCTAGTGATAGATTTAGAAGGTTTCTATAGTGTTTTGCTGGCGTTCCTTGCGCGAGGATTGACTTGTAGATGTCCGGGGGACATGGGTCCATGGGTGATCCAGCTTTCTTGCTTTGTTTTACCAGCAATGCGAATGCCTCTGCTGATATTTCAGGAAAGCTTTTGAGGTTGTGCTGTGGTTCCATGTTAGGTTTGTTAGGTTGTACGTTGTGGTTGGTTGGTCTCTTTTGTATGGTTTGTCGGATGTCATTGATTTTTTTTTTGAAGTGGTCTGCCAGGTCGTTGCATAGTTTTTCTGAGGGGGTTGGGGTATTATTGCAGCTAGGTGGGTTTCTCATTTCTTTAATGATCCTAAACATTTCTTTTTGTGTGTTGGTGGCATTGGTGATTCGGTCACCGTAATGTCTTCTCTTCACCTTTTGAATTTCCTTCTTGTATGCGTGGATTTGTTTCTGGAACAGTGTTTTTTTTCTGGGTTGTATTCTTTCCTACATTTGAGTTCCATTTTTTTGTTTTCCTTTTTCATGGCGTTTAATAGTGGGGTGAACCATTTCGCCATTGCTCTTTTTTTTATGGGGTGAATGGTTTTTCTGGGGCAATCTTGTCTATTGTATCTGCAATCCATTTGTGTAGTATCTCCACTTTCCCGTCTAGGTCAGCTATCTCTTGTTCTGTATTTGAATGTTTGACATTTTTCCAGTTTCTTTTTGTGGTGGTTGTGAGTTTTGGGAGTTGGGTGCAGACTTGAGTAGGCAGAGTGATCATGAATGGGATGATGATATGGTCGCTCCACAGTCTTTGTATAGGCAGTGGCTTGGTGAGGAGTTTTTCGTTGGTGAAAATTGCGTCGAGGGTGTGTCCTGCCGAGTGATTTGCCCCTTTGACTAGTTGTCGTAGTTTCATGGTGGTGAGTTGTTCAATCAGTGAGTTTGCGGAGTTGGCGTGATTGTCTTCAAACCAGATGTTGAAGTCCCCCAGGATGATAAGGTGTTCGTGGTTGATGGCTAAGTTGGTGATGGCTTCTATGAAGTTGTTGACGAATGTTGCATCATATGTCGGGGGTCTGTACACCAGGATGAATGTGATGTTGGTTTTCGGGCTCGCTGTTAGGTGTATTACCATGGTTTCGCAGTTGAGGATGTTGAGAGGTTTGTTGGTTTTTATTTTCAGGTTTTCTTTGAATGATATTGCGATGCCTCCTCCTTTTTTGTTTTTTCTGTTTATTTGCAGGCATTTGAAGTTTGTTGGAAGGCAGCTTTGGAGTGTGATTTTGTAGTTGTCGTCCAGCCATGTTTCTGTGATGAACAAGATGTCAATGCCGTTGTCATTGAGTAGGTCGAAGATCTCTCTTGAGTGTTTTGACATGGATCTTGTGTTTATTAGATTGCAGTGAAGTTTGGAGTTGTTGTTTGGTTTGGACTTTCTTGTTCTGGTCGTCTTCTGATCAGTGTTGAGGTTTTCTTCCTGGTCGATCTCTTGTTGTGCTGTGGGTTTCGTGGTGTCAGCATCTTCAAATAGTTCTTCTAGGTTTTGTTTTGGGTTATTTTTGTTTTCATCGGGTTCGTCTTCCGGGAGTTCTGGTTGTTGATTGGAGGTTCTTCTTGGTTTGGTGATGTAGGGTGTTATCGCATAGGTCGTGTGATTGTTGTTTTTTGTGTTGTTCCTCCCTCTTCTACTTGCTTTTGTTGGGTTGTTTGATGTAGCTGCTTCTAACGTTGGGTTGGATTGCTGTTGTTGCCAGTTGTCAGCGAGGTATGGAGTTAGGTAGAGGGATTTGTCTCTTCTCTCAGCGTTGGTTTGATTTGTGTTCCTGTCTGTCGGGGTGTATTCTATAGTTGTCGATCTTAGTTGATGTTCTGGAGTGTTTCTCTTTGTCTTTTCCTTGAAATGGGTAGTTTGCGCGGCATTATAAGATTGTGAGTTGTTTAGTCTTTGTTTGGAGATGTCTAGTTGGTCCTGCTTTGGTCTGGTTGTCTTGTGGTGTATTAGAGGTTGTTTGAGGCTGTCCGGTATTAGTTTGGGCTCTGTCTGTAGGTAGTATTCTGGCTGAAGTTCGCGACTCGTTCAGTCCATGTTTTTAGAGGGGATGGGGAGGTGGTTAAGGGTTGTTTAGTTGGGTGTTATCGGTGGCACTCTTTAGTGTCCGTCTCCCAGTGTGCGGTTCAGTGCAAGTTTGGGAAGGGTATCTACTAGTTGAAGAGTGGCTTGGAGGGGCGCAGCTCGAACTTGTGCCTTGTGATGCGTGAGCTCCTAATCAGAGTGACACTGCACAGTAATACACTGGTGGGTTTTGTCTCACTTAAGACTGAGTTGGTCAGCTAAATTTGAGACACCTGTATAGTGGGTGAGAGGCCTATCAATGCAATCTAAATAACACAAAATGCAATTTGGGTACAGAGGCCCCACTAAATCCAAAAGACCTAAATAGTGGGAGAGAGGCCTGCCAATGCAATGAAAGTATCACGCAGTGCAGTTGGAGACAGAACCCAAGCTAGATTTGAGAGACCTGTATAGTGGGAGAGAGCCTATCAATGCAATCTGAATAACACACAGTGTAATTTGGGCACAGAGGCCCTGCTAAACTTGAGAGACCTTTGTAGTGGGAGAGAGTCCTAGCAGTGCAATCTCAATATCATACAGTGCACTGTGGAGGCCTATCAATGTAGTCTAATATTACACAGTGGCGGCGGGGACTGCAAGGGGCCTCGGGCCTAGATGAAATACACAAGGTGCGGGCTATGGGAGAGGGGCCAGCTGCAGCACAACGGGGCAGCACTCACCTGGCTCTGGTGGAGATGGGGATGGTGAGTGTTGCTCTGTGTCTATACTACAGGCACCAGGGCTCACAGACCAATGGGAGCAGGGGGACGGGACGTGAGGCGGGAGGGAACGAAGGAGACTCGGGAGGCGGGTGTGGGGTGGCGGCAGGGACTGCAAAGGGCCTCGGGGCCTAGATGGAATACACAAGGTGCGGGCTATGGGAGAGGGGCCAGCTGCAGCACAACAGGGCAGCACCCACCTGGCTCCGGTGGAGATGGGGCTGGCGAGTGTTGTTCTGTGTCTATACTACAGGCACCAGGGCTCACAGACCAATGAGAGCGGGGAGGGGGGCGGGACGGGAGATGGGAGGGAAGGAAGGAGACTCGGGAGGCGGGCGCGGGGTGGCGGCGGGGACTGCATGGGGCCTCGGAGCCTAGATGGAATACACAAGGTGCGGGTTGTGGGAGAGGGGCCAGCCGCAGCACAACGGGACAGCACTCACCTGGCTCCGCTGTAGAGGGGGCTGGTGAGTGTTGCTCTGTGCCTATACTACAGGCACCAGGGCTCACAGACCAATGGGAGCAGGGGGGCGGGACGGGAGGCGGGAGGGAAGGAAGGAGACTCGGGAGGCGGGCGCGGGGTCGCGGCGGAAACTGCAAGGGGCCTCGGGGCCTAGATGGAATACACAAGGTGCGGGCTATGGGAGAGGGGCCAGCTGCAGCACAACGGGGCAGCACTCAACTGGCTCCGGTGGAGATGGGGCTGGTGAGTGTTGCACTGTGCCTATACTACAGGCACCAGGGCTCACAGACCAATGGGAGCGGGAGGGGGCGGGACGGGAGTCGGAAGGGAAGGAAGGATACTCGGGAGGCGGGCGCGGGATGGCGGTGGGGACTGTAAGGGGCCTCGGGGCCTAGATGGAATACACAAGGTGCGGGCTATGGGAGAAGGGCCAGCCGCAGCACAACGGGGCAGCACTCACCTGGCTCCGGTGGAGATGGGGCTGGTGAGTGTTGCTCTGTGCCTATACTACAGGCACCAGGGCTCACAGACCAATGGGAGCAGCGGGGGTGGGACGGGAGGCAGGAGGGAAGGAAGGAGACTCGGGAGGCGGGCACGGAGTGGCAGCGGGGCCTGCAAGGGGCCTCGGGGCCTAGATGGAATACACAAGGTGCGGGCTATGGGAGAGGGGCCAGCCGCAGCACAACGGGAAGCACTCACCTGGCTCCGGTGGAGATGGGGTTTGGGTGAATGCCTGTGAGCCTGATTGGCTGGCTGCCTGTATGAATGCACTTGGATATGATTAGCTGACTGACACTGGCACAGCCTGAGTGAATGGGGAAACACTTTGTATAACTGGGGACCCCTCACTCATCAATTTGTTCTGAAGTTGCAAGTTGAAATTGGAGCCGTTATGAAGCTGAAGCTGAAGCTGAAGCTTGAATCCTGTTTCCAGTCTTTGGAAGGAGTATGCAGATGCATTTCTTCAAGGAATCAAAGGACTGCTGAGCTGTGTTAGGAAACATTTTTCTTACTGCTAAATGATGCTAAATTTGTGAACCCCTCCAAACATTTAGCTTTTGTTTCAGCATCCTGACCTGACTTTTGCCAGTAGTGTACATCCTTCAGCTGCACTGCACTCGGCTTTCACTCATCATTACAGGGAAACTGGAATGTCCTTCAGGCTGTCAGCACTGAGAAACTTTGTTTCTCTTAGTCTTTCTACTTTGTTTTTTTTCCCCGCAACCATATTTCACTGTGCAAAGTACATTACTGTACCGCGCAATGGGGTCTTTGTTTTTTCGGGCCCTAGTCATCCACTAAGGATTTTTGGTCACTATACAATGTGTCTAGGAGTGTACTGGTAGCAGCAGAAGCTTTTTTTGAGCATTTTTATAACTTTTGACTGAGCAATACCGTGCTTACCTCGTTTGGCTCATGACTGTGGCTAGTGTCTGTCATGGCTGTGCCACAAGGTCTTTGGTCTACTCCTTTGGCAATTTTGTCTGTTGGCCTTCCCCCCTGTCTTTGTGACCCAGAGATTCCTTATTTGGGCATGCTGTTGCCTGCAAAAGCTGCATCATCACAGGCTACTGCTGCTTCTTTCACGGGTCCCTGCAGGTCACGTGTGTAGGTACCCAGGATGCGGACTGGGACTATCTGGTCCCAATCCACACTACTGGTGCCAGGATGTCTGGTGTGCACAAGGTCATGAGATCTGTGGTGGTCCCTGATTGGACCACTGCTAATGTGGATGAGTGGGGCAAATCTCCTCATTGGCCGAATGGGTGTGAGCACTCACCAGACTTGTGGACATGAGAAGGGGTCCTGAATGCAGACCAGCAGATCAGAAACATGTCCAAATCGACCTGTAGGTGGAAGCAAGTATCCATAAGAGTTGAATAGACCCAAAGACTATCTGGAAGCATGCAGAAGACGTTTGGCACCCTGAGCCTGCTGTTTGTCCCAGTAGAGCACTGCTTTGCGCTTGATCTCCGAAGACCTGTGAAAGTGCTTCCACCCTTGCAGTGGTGGGACCAATCACGCTCAACACCTCCTAGGTGCCCTGCAAAAGAGCCTGTTTGAAGGTGTCCCTGGGCCATCCAGTGCACTGCCCAGCTCAAACTTTGGCACCCATGCAGGAGCATTGTCTTATTGAGTTTTGCCACAAACCTTTGAATATTCCTAGTTTGTACCGCAAAGCAGCTTCTTGCCAAATTCGTCATCCCAGCTGCTTTGGGCCACGAGAGAGAAGCGTGTATCAGATTGCAAGAGTTGGGTGCCCCTGCGTCACTGTGCAACATTGAGGGTCACTGAAAGCAGTTTTCCTGCATTCCATCTTGCACCCTAAGACTAGCTGCATCTGTTTTTTTCTTTGTCCTTCAACCTAGATGAGAGATACAGCACCTGGTGTAAACCGAACCCGCATCTGCACCTGCAGTGCCTGTGCACTTTGAAGTTGAATTAAGAGCGGGAAATCTTTCCTCTGGTGACCCTCTCAAGACCTGCCAAGTTTGGACCCAAACCGAGCTAAGGTTGGTGGGTACTGAAACCACTTACCGGCGGTCACTTGTTCATCCATTGTTTTTTACGCACAGGGATCCTTCCTGGTTCTCTCTTTGGCCTGGGTAGCCTCCTCTTCCTAAAGTCCTCCGAAAGTTGGGGATAGCTTTGTTCATCGCAGCAGATCCTCCCCTGACTCTTGGAACTTGTTTTCACCCTTCGGAATCTTGTTTCTATCTTTGCCAGCTCCTTAGAAATGTTACTTTGTAACTTTATGCATGGCTGAGTGCGTTTATGCACGCAATAAGCATTGAGCACAAGGCTCCATACATCGTAGCACTGGACTTATAACATTAGGGTTATCCATCTATAAAGTTTTCTTGCTCTGTTCCCTTATAGGTTTTGGCGGGATTCTGCCCTTACTTCACAGCATTTACAAAGTGTGTTGTTTGAGTGGGGATTTTGTTGTGCTTTTCATCATTCACTTGTGTTTATTCTTGAGCCTAATAGCTATGCGGAAATGGTGGGCACAACTCCTTGTTCCAAATAATCAAAAATTCTAATATACCACAACTGTGATTCTGCAAATGTTTAAAGGAGCTGACTGAAAAAAAGTCCAAAGACACCTGGACAAAATAACAGTAAGGCAAGAAGCTAGATGTTTATTATCTAGCTAAACAGTGGCTCACAAACTGTACCCAAACAGGGGTTTCTGAAAACAATTGTAAAAAAAATTCCGAAAATTAACATTAAAAAATTGTTATTCTTTAGTGTGCTGAGTTCTTTCCAAATTAAGAGGCCACTCTCTTGAACGGGATTCATTCACAATTTATCAAATGGATTGTGATTTTATATTCTTAAATGGGAGGCCAGCTTTCACTTGAGCGTGTAAAAAGGGCTTAGTTGCCAATACATTTCGGAGTGAACATTCTCCTTCATCAGGGCGAAGCCCTATTGTAACCACTGTTTAAAGCACAACAATGATGCCATCAAAGTCAGCAATATATAAATGCAAATAAATAAAAAGCAAATTACACACCAACAGTCCATGTGGCCCAACGTTGCACAAAATGTAGACACAAAGAAAACATGTAATGCAAAATAAGATAAGATCACCATTGTACATTTGTTGACTGGTAAGAGTGTCACAAATATTACCTGAATCCAAATTTCATGGTGTATGATTGGCCAAATTGTGTTAAAACACTCATATGCACTGAAAAAGATAGATGCAACATATGTAAGTCATGTTTCTACTAATTAATATACTGTGCCACGTCTGTCAGCCAGTGGAGCTCACTTTGATTACCTCTGTATTTCATACAATATGTGTAGGCAAGACGCGTTGCAAAGTGCGTTTCATTAATGGCGTTTGCCTACTGTTTAAAGAGGTGGTGTACCAGATGCCACAAATAAAAGCACATAGCTCGTATAAATGAGGTGTTATCTACTAAAGTGTAATTCAAAATTTCAAAATTTCTGTTGTGTGCTTCCAGTTGTCTTACCTGCTGCCGTCTTTAACCGTATAGAAGGCTAGTGAATGCACGCTTGTACACGTTAAAGAGATTAAAGCATGGTAACCATAGCCTAGCAAACAGCATATTCTTTAGCCTAATTCATAGTATATTTTCGAAGACTACGGTCTAAGGGTAATTCTTGGTGTCTTAATGTGTGTGCTCATCAAATACCTCAGATCACCCCCACTACTCTTGTGACTTAGCCTTGACTGCTACCATGGACTTGTCTGGCTATCGTCCCAGAAGTGTTCCTTGGTTCACTAACAAGGGTGGCCTCCTAAACATCTGTTCACCAGACCAGAGTTTAGAAATTCATTCTAACAAGCTGATCCAAGGGTGGAATCAAGGGAGGACCTGGATAGGCAACCTCTTCCCGAGCTATGAGGGACTATCGTGCACTTGCTGTTCTTCATCAAAAGTACCCTGGTAGCCAGTCATCTGTGCTTGTCGTCCGGACAAGGGGTCTTCGTGAGTCCAGAAGAGGAATACTTGGACATCTTGATCTGAAGAGTGTTTGTGACCGCTAGAAGCCCGACTGCTATTTATCATCCAGAAGAGGGATAACACTGGCATAGTGGTGCTTGACACCAGGAGCTGCAAAAGTTTCACCTGATCAAATAATCTTTCATGGGACATCCCTGACATGATACCTGACCACTTTTTCCCACCATAGAAGATCCATGTTCTTGGTATGCAGAGGAAGGTCTGCCAGTTGGTTTCCCACCACCAACAACCGAAGAAGATGTTCTGAGAATCCAGCCATGATGAGGGTCCATAGTCCAGTCCAGTGGGCAAGTCCAGGTCACCAGAATCCACCCAGAGGTCCGTGTTGTGGATGCAGCACCGAAGAACTAAAAGTCAGAAAACCCCAAAATATGAAACCCGACACCTACTTCTGCCACGTCACATGTCATCAATGAAAGGCACCCAAGGTCCCAACAGGTCTTATTATCTTTACCTAGGCCTTTTCGGAGGCCACAGCAAGTTTCTCCTTTGTGGGACATCCAAAGCCGGAGTAACAACCCGCTAACTGATACCACTGCAAAGACTGCTGCCTTTCCGAACATTGTCTGGTTCCTCCTTTTCTCTTTGCCTCAACATCCCAGCGACTCCTTCTTGCAAAGGGGGGTCCATCCTTGAGGGTTTCTATTTAGTAAAGCCAAGAATCTCCACCACTTTTCCTTCCAATGCACCAAAGTTACTGTGACGACATCTTCCAGCCTCAGGAATCATCCAGGGGTCCCAGATGTGTCTTGGATCCTGTTCCCCTATCGCATCTCGGGTACTTTGGGGTGGTGGGACCTGTAGAAATAAAGCAAAACATTATTGAACATTCATGGACGGGATGTAAAAGACAAGATAAGATACACCCTAACTTTTCCATTACAGGTTCTCCAGGTGGGTGGATCCTCACACCTTATCACTATTTAAGTCGTAAAAAGTATACTGCCTATGTGCTGAAACTAATCTGCCTTTCTTCCTTAATCTATGAGGTTACACCTTGCTTATGGTTACTATGCTTTTTAAAGACTGTCAGCAGTTGGTGGATTTTTAATGAATCTAAGTATTGTGTGATACCACATAGAGTATATATATTATTGCTATTATTAGAATATTGTGGCCAAAGTACAAAGTGTGTTATTTTTTGATGTGTATATTTACTTGAACCGTATTTATCAAAATCTTGATGGTAGTAAAAGAATGCGTTGTCAACTAACATAGTGTGTGTATATTGCTTTGTGGGGGCTTGGGGATTCACTGTACTTAAGAACCAGGCTGCATCACCTCCAGAGAGCTTAAGCCTGGCTGCTTGTCCAACATTACCAATTGAGAGCCTTGGCTGGGGTGCTCTGTGCCTCTACCCCAACCGTATAGAGGGCAGAAGTACAGATACCATCTTCCAGTCTTTACAAATCCTCCTCAGGCGGATGGGGGCCCGTCACACCAGGCATGCTCTGAGCCATGGTGCAGACAGGCATACTCTGCTGCTGGATGTCAAGGTTCTGACCACCCACCACCATCGGAGAATGATGGTAAGGCTGACCGGCACATCAGACGGACTTCCCTCATGAGTAGGTACCCAGAGCTCAAACCTGTGAGGCCAGGCTTTGGTTAAAATACAATAGGATTCCCTCATGATCCCCTACAACCTCTAGCACTCCTCTCTGTGCCCCCAAAAGGGGAGTTGGATGTCACGGTTGGAGGTTGTGTGAATAGGACAGGTGGGCCGGTAGCAGAGCGAGCTGCCTCAGTCGCTGTGGAAAGCCCTGTCATGCTACCACAGAGGAGAGTGGGCACGCTTCAGGGGCTAAGAGCCTGGAACCCGTTTGTTATCAACTACAATGGTCCTGGCTGACACCCTAGTGGGGAAGCCAGATGGGGCACAGGTCCGTCTTACCATGCAGGCAGGACTGCCGTCTCTGCCTCCCTCTAGCCTCTCCTGCACCGGCAGGATCAGGCCAATGTCTGGAAAAATTAAAGTTGTTTGTGACTTTTGTCGGTGGATCACTGGGCTTGTGCGCTGATGAGGAATGCAGTTAGCTGTGATAATGAGTGTGATTTGTGGGACACATTGATCATTGACACTTCTGAGGGACACTTGAACATACATCACCCCAGGGATCCTCCCCATGGTGCAACTGGGGCTGTCACAGGGACCCTGTTCCCTTTGTTCCACTAAAGTCAGACCCCAATCAACACTGTGACTGGATCTATGGACCAGGCATGGAGGCTTGTTGTCAGCGAGTCCTGGCCTCCCCGATTCCTATCTTGTGGGGTCAGGAGAGCCAGGAACCCAGCATGCACCTGGTGGTGGTATTGATATTGATATTTTATTTCTATCGCGCTCATACACAAGTGTTTCAGACCGCGACAAGGCAAGGGGAACAGGGGAGAACAAAAAACGATCTTACTAAGCCCAGTGACATTGAGAACGTGCAAGTGCACGGGAGGGGAGGAGGGGAAAAGTGCATGGAGGGGGGAGAAGTGTAAAGTGCGAAGCAGAGGAGAAACAGATAAATAATAATAAATAAATACATAATAAAGGCAACAAACAGTGGTAGTGCAGAAAGCAATTTGCAAGTGCTAGGTTTAAGGCAGCAGGCAGGGTAGGTCTGATAAGTGCAGGAAGAAAAAAAGCAGGGGCTGTATGGGTACAGATACAGACCCCAGTGCAATGGGTTGCTCGGAAGCCATGCTGGAGGGTGGCACAGTGAGCAGGTACCTGGGCCCAGAGGACAGAGGTTGGCCAGGTGCATGGTGCCAAGAAAGAACAGATCAGCAGGGGAGAGGGGGAGCAAAGGCAGAAGAAAAGAGGCTGGTCTTGAGGTGCTTCAGGAATCGGAGATGGTTCTCCTCAGGTTTTAGTGTGGCAGGGAGTCTGTTCTAGAGGGAGGCCCCAGCCGAAGACAGAGATCTAACCCCAGCTCGTTTCTTTGAAAAACGACTGACCTGAGGGAGTTAGAGTTATAGGAGTGAAGAGCTCGAGATGGGAGGTGTTTGCGGAGGGATAGCTGAAGGTATTTTGGACCCAGGCTCCAGAAAGCCTTGTGGACAATGCAGAGGGTTTGAATGTAATCCTTGCATCCACTGGGAGTTAATGGAGAGATTTCAGAGCTGGAGAGATACGATCCCAGGGCTTGAGGCCAAGACCAAGTCTTGCAGTCCTGTTCTGGATTAGTTGCAGAGGGTGGAGAGTAGAGGCAGGTAGATCTAGAAAAAGGATTTTACAAAAGTCCAACCTAGAAAGAACCAGAGCTTGGGATACCATGAGCTTCTGGGGAAGGAGCGGAAAGGCACAGTACCTCTGAGGAGGTGCAGTAGGAAGTTTGACTTTTTAGAGACCTCAGAGATGTGGGCGAAGAAGGAAAGGATGGAGTCAAAGAGGACCCTGAGGTTCTTAGCCTCACAGGTGTGGGTAGGAGGAGGGCCAAGGGAAGCCTGCCAGAGCGTGAGGGTAAAGGATGGTGAAGGTGTGCCGATGAGGAGGGTCTCCGTCTTGCCGGCATTCAGACAAAGATTATTGGTGGCACACCAATCTTGAATGGCAGTTAGGCAATCAGAGATGAGAGAGGGAGAGGAGGATGCCGAGGGCAGCCTGAAACACAGAGTGGTATGAACAACACAATGCACATTCCCCTATCTCGGGGATGATGGCTCTGCTGCTTGTGGCTGTCTGTGGTGTCCTTTGGCTACCTGCACTGGACAGGCCTGGGATGCAGACTTCACAACCACTTCCACTAGGCAACCTCTCCCCAGGCCTGCTTTTGCACAGATCAGGACAGCACACACTCGCCCACCAGAGCCACAATGCTGGAGCTACTGCCCAATGGCCCCAGGCACGAGGCCAACCACTCGAGGTTTTATTCCCCGACTACAGCCTCAGATCAAACGTGGTGACATGCTGAATGTAATCATCTCACTAAGCGGTGATAAAGAAACTAACCAGGATTCCCTCAGTAGCGGCAAGTGAATTTCTGATTCCACAGCAAGTGGCAGGTGCAGGAAATGTGGCACACAGAAGACCGACTCCCCAGCATTACTCAGGGGCCCAACTCCTTCTGTTCTGAGGAGTTCACCACATGGATGGTGTTAGGTGGTAGCGTCCCCAGAACACCAGGATCAGGTCTTCTCTGAGTCCGGTGCTTGGGTATGCAGGCCAAAGTGGGTGGTAGTCTGCATCTCAATCTAAGTATGGGTGCCAGACCAATAGCCAACAAGCACCAATAAGGGAAAGTTGACAAGTACTTTGAAGAGAGAGTTCAAGATAACTTAAAACATTGAGAGGTAAATGGATGGGGTCCATGTAGTCCTGCCAGAGGGTTCAACACAGTGGGTGGGTTGGTCACCTGGAACAGCGGATTCCTTTGTGGGATAACACTCAGGCTTATCTGGCCCACACAGGGTGCATTTCCTCTGTGGAGATACACTTTGCTGGCTCCAGGTCAGCTGTGAATGCCCCAGGTGGCAGGTGGCTCTCCACTCTGGCAGAGAGTGTTACAGCCCACTGGCTGAAGTTTTACCAGATCCACGGCATCGAGGGAGATTGACCACTGGCATGCCTTTCCCATAACCATCCCTTTCCCATCTCAGTGTTCATCGGTGCAGAGATGGGGGTTGGGTGCCCTGCTCACGGTGTCACTGTTGACTTGGGTGGACTGTCCTGAGTTTACCCTGACCGTGTCACACCACAGGTTAGGGAGGTCCACAAAGGACAGCATTGATCTGGATTGATGTCAGTCACCCACCCGACCGATCTTGAAAAACAAACCAATGAGTGTGTGAGTCAGAGAGGCAAGCAAAATCCTGTGGGACAATGACGATGAGGGAGATGGAGCATGAACATTTGTGATAGGACCCAAAAGATTTTGAACTATGCCTGGACAGGGAATAGCCAGAGGAAACACTGGTGGAGGTCTGTACTGTAGTGGTCCTGACATACACATCAGCCATCCAACGTGGGTAAAGGAGCGGAAGACTAATCAAACCATCTAGTAGCAGGTTCCCTCTAAAGTTTCCCTCGACATAGTTGTTGCTCGGATACCCCAGTTTTATCTGGTGAAACAGATGATTTGGTGTCTTGGGTACAAAACAATCTCAACCTTTTCTCAAACCTTACATGCACCAATATTTTTGTATACAGAACTGGCGCTGCAGGATGAACCAAATGCCAGATTAAGGCACACAATACCAATTCTCATCAGGTCCCTGAAAAAAGGTGTTGGTTGATATAGACCACAGAACAGTGGCCATAGAAGTTAGAATCTTCTAAGCAGTCTTAAAGGAGTGTACAACATCTCACCTGCTGAATCAACTAGACCTTGCAATGGATGGCGCTGAAGCATTGGTCCTAAACCCAACTGCTGCTGACTCTGACAGCAACAGGAGCTAAGTCTCATTGAATAGAATGGCTACCGCAGTGTGCATGGAAGCATAGCGTGAGGGTTCGGGTGTAGCACACGCAGGTGCAGATCTTGGTGTTAGTAGCAAATATTCAAATGAGAACTTTGGCGGCCGTAGTGAAGGAGCTGTTGAACATGGGTTATTATTTCCTAAGAGATGGGCGAGTGCTGTTTGGAAAGGACAGGCAATGGCCTTCATTGCCCTCAGCCGATAGAAAGGGAGTCAGGTTTAGATCCCTAAACCCAGGGTGGAGTAGACAGGCACCCTTGCAGCATACAATGTGGTAACACAAAAGTTCCCATAAATTATTGCATGAGCCTTAAGGTGAGTTCTATTTTCTTAGCCCACCCTGTAATAGGTTCCCCCAAGAGAGGCGTCTGAGCTTTGGAAAGCACTGCGGTTTGGGTGGTGTATGATGAACTCTTGCTGGTCTGTGTTAATCCAGAGGAGTTGGTATAAATCTTGTGCCAGATTGTACCCATATCTCCAGCAAGGTGAACCACCTCTTGCATGTTGGGTTTCATGTAGGTAAGGTAAGTCAGCTAGTCAAATCTATAACTTCTTATGCAAATTGGCTCTAGAGACTTGGTCGGTTAGGCTGGTGGACTTAGCAGGGCTGGCCATGCACCACAACTGGATGAAACATTTCCACCCCTGTGGCTCGCCAAACTCTGATGAGAGCCAGGCCCTTCCTGTGGATCACCCCAGCTGGGGTTGTGGCCTCTCTCCTTTCCCCTCCCGGGTTTCGGGGACGGTGTCCTACCTCAGCGGACACCTTACAGTTAACATAGAACTGGTGTGGACCAGGGAACTCTGATGGTTTCATTGAAAAATGCATCACAAAGGTTAATGGCAGGTGTTGATACAACGTGATTTCTGCCCAGTGCTCTGAATGTCAAAGTGAGAACATTCAATGAACCACGAGTGATGGGAGTAACTATAACTCTGTTAAAGTGGCCAAATGCCACATCATCTCAATAAGGACATTCATGAATGGATGAATGGAATTCCCACTGTCCCTACCTACTATCTAGTAAACCACAGCCAAGGGAACTGACTTGGCAAAATCTTCGGGGATAGGAGACCCTGTTGAGCTTGACTATAGTCCGTCACTGTGAGGAGACATGAAAGGTCTAGGATAGATGGGAGGCCCTCAAGCCAGAAGTGAAATACTATTTGTTATAGTGTTGTCATATTGATGTACATATTATTGGCCATGGTTGTACATAGATATGTAAGACGCATGTTAATTAAGCGCAAGATCTTGTAATGCCTCATGATGTCATTACGTGCTTTGACATGGAAACTCTAGAACAACAGATGGTGACTTTACATAGTTCTGGTGGAATGTTAGGGTTGTGGAGATGGTCAAGGGTCTGGGCTGCTGAAGCTTGAACTGAGAAATAAATAAAATGTATTGGAACATACTGTGGCAAGAGAATCCTTGGTCTTAATACTGGCAAAGAGGATACATCATCGAGAGTGCAGCACTGCCAGAAGCCCCATCCAGATGATTGCCATGAAGCAGAGTTGAATGGTGTAACGGTGAGCAGCAGGCTGTGTCATTGCAGAGCCATGGTACTCCATGTGTCCAGGTAGGAGACAGCAGTTCTGCGAGTGATGGAGTTCTTGAAGCGCTGCAGCTCTTTCCACAAGTGTCAGAGATTGAGGGACAACCCAGCTTAGCGGCAGGCGAACGAGGGACAGTGCTAAAAAATGGATGCACAGCAACATACCAAGGGAGTGTCTAGCACCGTGCCTCATCCATGCGCATATCAGGCACATTGCAGTAAAAGTAGGTGTGCATCGACGCAGTGCTCAAGCAATGGACAATGACCGGCAATCATCCCAATTGCCAGGGAGATCTCGCAAGACTTCCCGGCCGCCATTGTGAGGGCAGGCAATGCAAAAAAGACATTGTAACATTTTAATCTGTCCAGGTGAAGGGGACTGAGGTGTTTCCATTTAACATGTTTCCAGAGGTATTTGCAGAAAGGATGGGATATCCTAAGGGATTTGTCCATTTGATCAACTTGAAACCTGGAGCTATACCAATAAGAGCAAGAAACACGTACCATACTACTGGCCTTACAGGAGCATGTTGAGAATGAGTTGAACAGGATGATGAAGGAAGGCATAATTGAGGCGACGGATGCGGCTGAATGGATAAGTCCAATTGTGGTAGTGTGCATGCCCAATAGGGGTTTAAGGCTTTGCATCGACCTCAGAGGCCTTAATAGAAGTGTAAAACCAGATAGATTTCCACTTCTAAAAATTGATGGTTGGTGTAGCTGCAATTTTTTCAACTGTGGACTTAATTGCAGATTACCATCAATTTAAGTTACAACCTGACTCCATTGATCTTACTGCTTTTATACTCCTTTAGGGCTGTACCGATGTAAGAGGATGCCATTTGTGTTGGTGTTCACTTCGAGTGTATTCCAATGGGTTATGGCTAAGTTGTTTGAGGGTTCGACAGGAACGTGCTGCTATCAGGATGATATATTGGTGTGGGGAAAGAATGAGGAGGAGCATGATGTGCATTTAAAAGAGGTATTGACAAGGAAAGCAGATTCTGATTTTACCATTTCACCAGAGAAATGTAAATTTAAAGTTGTAAAAGTCCAATATTTGGGGCATGAATTATCTGTGGATGGGTTGAAGCCAAAACATGCAACTTTGGAACCAATAATGGAGATGAAGTCCTTAGTGAAGAAAGGTGTGAGGTTTACTTGGTGTGAAAGATGCAATGAGGAATTTGAGGCCATAAGGAATACTCTATTGAGTGCACCAATATTAAAGGGATTTTATTTAAGGACTGATTGGGATGTGGAGTTATATACTGATGCAAGTGAGAGCGGACTTGGATGCTTGGATGTGTTCTAATGCATAGAAAAGGGGATGAGTTACACAGAATTGCCTTTGCGTCACGGGTCCTTAAAGATGCAGAAAGGCGTTATTCGGTTATTGAGAAGGAAGCTTTGGCCTGTGTATGGGAATTGAGAAATTCCATCAGTTTGTGTGGGGGAGAACATTTACTGTGGTAATGGATCACAAGCAATAGTTTGTCCTTTTTGAAAAAAAAGGGTTGGATGGAGTTTCGAGGAGGATTATTAGGTGGATTTCATCTCTTCAGGGGTTGGATATGAAATTGAGGCACGTATAGGGGGAACTAAATGTTATTGCTGATGCGTTGTCACATAATCCCCTAGAGGATAATGAGGCCATGGCGGTTGAGGAAGAGGGAGAGGTTTTTGTGAATTGTAAGTTTGCCTAGGAAAATTAGTGGAGAGAAGAGGGAGAGAAGGGTGCGATATACAAAATGGTGATTAAATATATCCAGGAGGGCTGACCAGTTGAAGATGTAGATGAACAGTTGAGGGGTTACAGGAAGGTGAGGCAAGAATTGGGTGTGGAAAAGGGACTATTGTTAAGGTGTGAGCATTTAGTGGTGCCGGAGGGTATGAAAAAAGTGGTGTTGGAGATTGCTCATGAGGGACATTTTGGCTTCAGTAGGACAAATGGTCTGATTCCACAGGATTTCTGGTGGACGGGAAGGGATAACAATATTGAATTGTTTTTGCAAAATTGTGGGGCATGTCTGGACTGTGATAAAACTCTTTGTCCCAGATTGCCACCTATGAAGATTGTAGAGCCACCCAGTTCAGTTTGGGGTGTTGTGGCTGTGGATATTTTAGGTCCTGAGTCTGTGAGGGGGGCTCAGGGAGCGTATTTGATTGATTTTATTTATTTGTTGTCAAAATGGCCTGAGGTGTGCATTGTGAGTGACATTAGCTTGCACAAGATAATACGAGTTTGTGCTCTGGAAAGAAGGATTTCCCAGAAGAATTGTTTCTGATAATGATCCCCAGTTTGTGGGTAGTGAGATGCAAGAATTCATAGTTCAGAATGGCATTGAACATTCCACCATGCTCTGTATAATCCCAGAGGCAATGCCACTGTTGAAAGATTCAATAGCACATTGATGGAGGTGATTAGGTTTGTGATTGCGTCTGGTGTGGATTGGGTGCGGACAGTTATGGAGATGGTGGTGCAATATAGAAGTTGCTCCACACCAAGTGACGGAAAAGAGTGCCGAATTCCGCACTGCATCCTGGTTGGATGAAAAAAAATGTGGAAGTACGTGTAGAGGTACGATCAGAGGTCTTGATGGAGAGGCTGTTCAATGCTCAAAGGAGGTCAAAAGTGAGATATGATAGAACGATTTGTGAAGAAAATGCATGGAGGAAGGAACACTGGTCAAGATGAGAAACAGAAGGTGGGTAGGTAAAGGAGGGGCAAAGTTTTTGTTGCCGATGAAAGTGGCGAGAGATTTGACCAACACTATTTTATTGATTAATGGTGAGAAATTGATGGGGTGCCATTATAGTGTTCATGTTATGGGACACACATTTTGCCTCACACAGACACACATTCTCAGGGTGTTGTTAGGGGCAAGCAAGCTTGATTGGCCCGATTGCATCATTGAATGGCATCAGGGATGTGTCTTCACTGTGTGTGCTCCACAGGAGTTGCAGTTTAGGTGAAGTATGTTTTTACAACCTGATTGTGTGTGTCCTGTCCCTGTACTCTTTGGCTTAACAAGGGAACTGGTGGTGCCTGTGGGTGAGGGTGGTGTTCCTCCAGCAGCTCTACTGTTATGCCATGACGTATAGCTAAATTGTGCAGGGCACAATATGCCGGATGATCTTGCATTCTACAAGGGGTGCTTATAGCAATACGCCACCTGAGTGCACAAGGGAATGGAAATGTGACTTGAGCAACCCCTATATGTGCTCCACTATGCGCCTAATGGCTATATGTGCTATGTTGCAGATGGAATCAACTGGGATAGCTGGATTCCTGATGGGTGTCAACAGGAATGATGTGGGCAGGTAATGCATGGTCCACAGCAAATGGGGACATGGTTGCTGTTAGCATTGATTCTCACTGATTGCTTTTTTCTGTGTGACATGTGACTGCTTGTATGTGCTGAATAGTTAATAATCACCCACTAGCCAGGTGTTTCCAAAGGTTCCTGATGCAAGGGCTTGGCATATGGGGTAATGGCGGAAGATGTAGCTGTCATGCGTGCATCCTGGGTAATTTACATTAAAATGCATGATGTGTCCCTTGGCATCACAGATCACCTGCACATTAATGTAATGCCAATGTTTCCCATTGCAATAGATGTGTTCAGTCTCTCGGGGGTCTTTAGCACCATATGTGTACAGTCGAATGCTCCCAGGACCAGAATTACATAGAATTGCTGGAACACTCTGTGCCTTGCCTGGGGGTGTGTGACATACATGTGTGCCTATGCACACATGCTAGGATGCAGCACAGTACATGGTAGAGGCACCTGGATTTTGTGGCATTAATATGCCCCCAACAAAGGCTATTGTTTGCTGGAATAGTCCAGGTGCCAGAAAGTGTAAGGTTGATAGTACATTCACTAGGCAGAATCTGTATCTTTCATAGACCTACTCATTTGGCATCCCAAATAATGTAGTTCATGGATGCGAGAGGTTGGCCCTGCTCCTCATCCTCCTTCTTCCATGTAGTAGGATCAGTGCTAGTAAAACCAGGGTCCTTCCATTGTGGAAATCCTTTGTTCATTAGGGTTGCATTGCGCATTCATAATGAGCTTTCATTGCACTTTGTACTTTACGAAGAGTATCAGGTAACTGTGAGATCGCAAGATGTTCATTCTCCTTTGGACTCCAGGCAATTGAACGATAGCTTCGGTGTATAGGGTTTCCTTAGTGCGTGATACGGTGTGTTTGTTGTTTGCATGATGTGTCTCACCCCATGCCCATGTTCTTCCTCATTTTCTGCATTGAATGGGGATTTTGAATGTTATGTCCCCTATTTATTTCTTTGTTGTTGGTCTTTCCCAGGAGTTGCGCTCTCTGTCATACAAAGCGCTTCAGCATATATATAGGACACAGTCTACTGCATTACGGACAACAATCCATAAGAGAGGCTACAATCCTACACTTATCCACAACATTGCTACCAAAGTTGACACCTTTGAAAGGGATACTCTCTTGACACCAAAACTTCCTAAACAGGACACTGGTCTATGTAACAACACACTCTCTCTAGAGTCACAAGATTAAAGGCATCATCAAGAAAAATTGGCTCATGCTTCAGATGGACCCGACACTACAACTCCTTTTTAGGGAACACCCAAATTTGCTTATCGGAATAGCAAAGCCCTACGGAACAGTTTGGTTAAAGCAGAGATGCGAACATCCAGAACAAGTAAGAACAAACACAAAGGAACACAACCGTGTCACAATTGTCACCATTGCAGTAATGGGATCACCACAAGGAAAGCTAGAATCCTCTGGACGGAGCATAGGTCCAATATACGGACAAAGAACCCCAAATCACCAGTGGCAATGCACTTCTCCGAGGCAAGACATACAGTGGCCCAACTTAAATGCGTGAATTTGGAGAGAGTCACATTGGGGAGGCGAGGTGGGGACCTGAATAGGAAATTACTACAAAGGGAGGTGCTTTGGATCGACCTCTTGGATTGTATTTATCCCAGGGGGATGAATTGTGACTCAGACTTTATGTGCTTTGTCTGAACACTGGATTCCATCTAAGATCTAGATATACTTTCTTACGGGTGCCAATTGATGCTAACACTGAATGCATCAATGAAACAATGTTA
Organism: Ambystoma mexicanum; assembly: GCF_040938575.1. Classification (NCBI taxonomy): domain Eukaryota; kingdom Metazoa; phylum Chordata; class Amphibia; order Caudata; family Ambystomatidae; genus Ambystoma; species Ambystoma mexicanum. The sequence continues at coordinate 1,249,203,237 of NC_090930.1, read as the reverse complement.
ACGTCACAATATGCTCTTTAGTCATCAAGGGATACGAGTAACAATAAAACTTTAGGTTACATAGATTGTAATGTGTTACTAAATGTGAACCTTTTTCGCAATAATGACTATGATACATTAACAACGCAATTGTCTCTTTTCAATACTATCTTGAGTGAAGTTAAATGTGAAGAAGACAGAATGTTGGACATTGTCGTCATGATAGTGACTGTGTGCATAACTGCACCCTGGTTGATTACGTTGCAAATGTCACTAAACTATGATCACTGCAGCAATTTGAATTGTAGAATGTGGAATAACTCGTGATGGTCTAAGTTTATGGAGCATGTATTAAATGAATAGTGCACATTTAGGTGCCGTAACTTTTGACTCTGTACATTCCCTCCTGTAAATGTAAATAACTTCATTTGTAATAACTGTGATCATGAATTGTTTTGGATCAACTGAGGAAGGCACGTTTACGTGCCACAGCATTGGGCTCTGAACTTTCCCATTTACAAATGTGTATAACTCTGAGTGTAATAACTGCGATCATGATCGCAAGAATTGTTTTCTCTTTGAACACCGACAGGGATGGGGCACCCAACCGATTTATTCGATATGTTTGCTTCTCCCCTTCTCAATCTAACAAGGTAGTATGGTTTTTCACCTATCGAGTGATGAACTCGATTACATCATAATAGATACTAACTCTAGTTAATATCCAATAGCTTTCTAGGTTTAGATCTTCACTAACTTGTACTCCGTAATCTATATGTAATGACTGCCTGCCATTACCTCAACTCACAAGGCAGCTGCATGACACGTAGGTAGCCACATTTATGCATACATTACCACACCAAGATGGACACCAACGTTGCCATAACAGCGTATATACTCTGAAACCAAGATGGCCACTTTGATACCTAACACACATGCGTTTGTGTTGCACGGCAACCACGGTAACAGACGGGCGCCTCCAGCGGGGACTGGCTGTCGTGTTGATATTTGAAACTAGAGGTGAGTTTTGCACCCAATATTACTTGAGCTCTGATAACGAGCAATATGCTTAACGCGACACTATGCGCTGACGCAATAGGCATGTAGCCCCCTTCTATTTACACTTAGCAGTGAGATTGTGATATAACCATCTGAGCATATTGCGAATCACACACAGTTTCCATAAGCACTGTTCTGTGCTTTTACATACAGGGCACAACTGGCCCGAGTTCCTAGCACCCCATACTGAGCAAATTATATTCTTGTACCTTTCCCTCTGTTCCCAGATCAGGCCGACCAGGCCCATCTAATCTTTAACTTTACACGCGCATGCCACCATGATTGCTCATGACTAAAATGACAGTGGCCATCGCTAAATTTGTGTTTTTATCGCCAAAGCTCAGTGCCAAACAGCAGCCCACGCAGACATTGGGCCTCATTCTGAGTTGGGCGCAAAGGGATTACTGGCACCGGTAAGGACACCGGTGCCGGTAAACCCTTTGCGCCCTATTACGAGGTCCCTTAGCGGGTCCCTCCTTTAACACCTGGTCTGACCAGGCGTTGTGGACAGGACCCGTTAAGGGACTTCGGAGTTAATAACGGTACCACAAATTGCGGTACTGTTATTAGCTACTTCCCCATTCCCATTGAGCTCTATGGGGGTTGAAATGGTAATGGGGAATGGTTTTTACAATGGGGACTTACCGGTCCCTCCAAGGACGGAATGGATCAGTAAGTCCCCATTGAACCAACCCAGAGGCGGTACCGGTATGGGAGGCAGCCATGGAGCTAATTGCTCCATGGCTACCACCATACTCGGAATGAGGCCCATTATCTTTTGAACTGTATGAGGACTTAATACAGACAGCGAGGATTACACATATCGATAAAGAAGACTATAAAAGGCAGTTACTCGAATTATGTGCACATGTCTTTATTAATATACTTGTTACCAATTATCTTCCCTACATTGAGCCCCTGTGTGTTACCCTGCAGGTACACATCCAGGCAAGCAAGTGGACATATACCATTTAGAAATAGTATGCACCCAAGCCTTGATAAAGGATTGAAGAGAAATCTGAAACGAGTCAGCAATCAGCACACCATCAGAGGAGCCTAGTAGATGCAAATGGAAAATGCACACGTTACAGAATTATTTTTATGCATACTTTATAATTGTGTGGGCCTTATAACACAATCTATGACTTTGATGTGACCAACTCTTGTAACCAGCTTTTTGTACATGCATAATTGTTACATATGGACTTTTTACCATTGTATTTGATGAATTATGATGTTCCTTCATGAATTGTGTCTTCCTAATTATAATTATCAACGAAATACATTATGGCATGAATTGTTATTTGCTTAAATGCTTCCAATACTTGGATAAACAGATACAAATTGACTACACTTAGAGGCATTGTTAGCCTTACACTGACCTTGAATTTTGGAACTTCGGATTTTGAAACAGCAAAGTTTAACACGTGACATGAGATAAGATTAAAGTCTGTGATAGTTTTTTTCCCTTTGGGAGTGCATTACTGGGCCACATGTTAGCATATAACAAGTCACATTTGTGTTTTTGAAACTTGGGATGGATCAGCACAAAGTCAGATCCATGAATTGGATTTTTTTATTTTTAGCATTGCACAAAGTGTACTTTTACCATGCAAAGTGACTTTGCGTCCGGATGAATTTATCTATCTATATTTATCAAAGTGAACATTTGTGGGTTTGTTTGTGGCATCGTGAAGCCTTCCTTATACAATGCCTCGCCATATCACCAACCTGCACCATATTTTGCAGAGTTACCTGTTAAACTCCTCTGGACTATAATGCCTACATTACATTTGGACACCTCACCAGATTCCCCGGATTTCAGCAATACTCTAAATGTGTGCTTTGTGGCTTTGGGAAGCATTGTTCCCTATTCAAATTGACACTGTTTCACCAATCTGCATCAATATTTGCATAGTTATCTGTTAGGACCCTATCGACAATACTGGCTTCCTGGCATTTGGACACCCCACCCATTTCCCCCGGATTTCAACACAACTCTAAATTTGTTTCTGGGTTTGTGGCTTGGTGAAGCATTGTCCATTATACAATTTCACACCATTTTAACAGTCTGTGCCACATTTTGCATAGTTACCTGTTTAGACCCTCCGGACATTACTGGCTACCTGACATTAGGACACCCCACCGCTTTCCTCATATTTTAGAACCTTCATATATGAGACGGTTGCCTGAAATCGGCGAAACATCAATACGGTTTTAGAAGGAACGGTCCTCAACCCTAGAATGCACAGTTTCTGTGACATTTGCACCGCAATGCACCACAACAAACTGCACCACGCCAGGGTGAGACAAAAGGTGGTGAGAGAGCATAGTAGGTCCAAGTATGCAGCAGCATACCACTTTTGCCTCCCCCCAACGTCTGCTCTGGGGAATGTCAGCCAGCTAGACATGCCCAGTCTCAGTGCAGTTTACATCAGAATACAAAGCACAGCAAGCGATAAGCGACTCAGGCCAGCGACCTACAGGATCTTCGATTTTCAACAATTGATGAGATTGTTGTCATGCCTGTCCACAGAACCCGTTCGGACAATGGGTACTTCTTGTTAGTATTTTCTAAATTAGGCCCTCTGTGTGCTTTTCAGCCCCCCAATTGCTGTCCTTACCATTTTTACCCTTACTTTCCATAGTATACATTTCCATTTGGTGTTGTATGTCCTGCTCATCTTTGATTCCCTTACTTTTCCTTTCACCTAAAACAATATCAAACTTAAAAATCCTTTCCATGTGTGTGTGATTTCGAGAATTTAATAATCTTCCTTTGACTCTCCAAGAACCCTTTCTTTAAGTTGTCTGTGAGAATATTATGTGAATTCATGTGTGTTCCCTAGTCAGTTACATATATTTGTTGTTTTTGCCCAGTGTGTGCCAGAACTGGGCATTGCATGTGAAAGGAGAGGTAGAGGAGGAAGAAGAGGTTCAATAATAGGAGGATGAGGATATTGCTTACTAGGTGCAGGCATTGAAGGAGCAAACAGTCCTCTACTACTTGTGGGGCAAAGTGCCAGAGATGTCATCCACATTAGGTGTTACCAGAGGTCGTAGATTCATTGGGGACAGCACAAGAAGAGAGGAAGAAGTGTTAACAAAGTAAGTTTTCCGCTGCCACTGGCAGACATGGTAGCAGGAGCTTGCAAGGACTGTACAAAGGAGTGAAAGGCCACACAAATAGTAAAACAGAAGTGAGTGCACCACCGATAGATTACTTCACTTGCAGGACAGTGTCATGATTAAACTTGGAGTTTGAGAGGAGGTGTTGGGAACTCAGAGGAGAAAGAGTAAGACAGAGGTGTGGGCCACCCTGGAGATGGAGGAGGACATGATGCAATTAGAGGTGCTTAAGGGGACAAAAGAGCAACAGTTGGAAGAGATTGAGTTGGCACCATAGACCTCAACAGCATTCCGCTCCGGAGGAGCAGGAGATAGTGGGCCTCATTATAGGTCAGGTGGTATTTACGAGCAGGATACCACCAGATGGTAATACTGTTACTGGCACCTGATCTGCTGGAATTACTGGCAGATTACAGGTGCCAGGGAAGGCAGGTTAATCCACATCCCATGGAGTCCCATAGGGCTCCATGGGGGTGTTGGCAGTATTACCAGCACCTGTACCGGCGGTGCCTAACTTACCTACAGTTCTTGGCTTGAGGTAAATAGGACCACCCCACTGGCAAACCTGCAAATGGAATGACCCACATGTTAATTTCGCACTGGCAAATTTATAATGACTCAGAGAGCCTTTGTAGTTGTGAAGTTTGTGGAGGGACAGGGGATGTCTGATCAATCAAAGTGTTCAACTCCCCTGGAATAATGATTTATCTTTTCTTAAAAGAGGACATAACTGTCTAAGAAGGGAGAGTCATTGTGAAATGCAAACTATACGAGACTACAATGCAAGAGAGTGTATGGCTGAGGGGTGACACCCTAATATGAACAGTAGTGCACAAGCCCATATATCAGATCCATAGCCTGGCTTATCCTAGAACACTGACTTCAGCTTCCAGTGAGCATACTTGCCGTGCACTCTCTGCAAATGGTAATGGTTTTAGGTGAGTGCCTGCAGGTTAAACGCATGACTACACACTTGACACTGCCAATGACACTGGAAAAATAGTTCTCATTCCTGCCACCATCTGAGCCTGCACAAAGACATCTTCTTTCCGTAAATCCCTATTGGTGGCAATATTCACCATAAGCATCTTTTTGCCACCATCACTAAAGCAAATTGATGTTAGCTTTAATGATAGTCCTGTGTATGTTGTGCTATTTGTGCAGTCAAGTAGGGAATGGCCTATATTTGATGCTGTTACATACTGCATCTACTTCCAGATGAAGGTCAGTCATGGGGAGTTAACACCATGGTTGTGTAGGATGACATGGAGAGGCTCTCACGGCACTATCATTCCGCTTTCTCGTAGGTGATTGGTCAATTCGCTAGAGGTTCGGGAAAGAGGAGAAATGGTAGAATATTAATTAATATTCTTATTGATTGACCTGGGTATCTGGAGTGATAAAAACAGATAAAACAGATAAAACAGATCTTTACATGTGTACACTTTGGAAAAGCACAGGAAAACAGATTATGCCATAGAACATGAACTCCCACTACCAGAAATGTTGCCAGTTCGACCCACTACCGAAAATGTTGCCAGTTCTATGTCACTGGAAAGAATACATAAGTGACTCATGTTTCCCATACAGTGGTCTATTGATTAACTATAATATCTATCTAGTAGTTACTATAAAAGAGGTACAAATAGAAGACCAGAATATACAAATAGTGAAATGCGGATGGAAAGATAACACATTTAATAAGGAGTTGCCCATAATGAATGTTTATAACCTGGAAAAATCAACAGAGGTGAGAAAAAAGGTTGATAGTGTTTTATATACTTGGAGCACACTAACAGAAAATCCACAAATCGTACTTGTCAGTGACATAAATGTGAAATCCCAGGTTTATTGATAGGAAATTACAGAGAATTGCTGCCTTTTTTTGAATGAGGTCACAGAAAGTCAGAGATGTTTAAACAAACTCCAAATGTAAAAGGGATGGAATGGGCAGGGTGGCTTATGTCGTGGGAGTCCATAATTGTTAGAAAAGATTTCTCTATAAGCTACTTTTCCTCCATAGTCCATGGACCCCTAATATTTTTGCATTTGTTTTTGAATCGTAACCTGACTTTTTTCATTGGAGCGCAGCCTCCAGCTGCTCTCCACTGAGCTTTAGCTCATTGTTACGGGGAAACGGACACGTCCTTTGGGCTGTCAGTACTGAGAAACTGTGTTTATCTTAGTCTTTCTACTTTGGTGCCACTTGTTGGTAACATTGTATCATTGTGAAAAGTGCCTTACGGTACTGCGCTATGGGGTCATTGTGCTTTATGGGCCTAGACACCCTGTAAGGAATTTTTGGTGATTGTACAATGCAGTAGATTTTTCTTTTTTTTCAGTAACTTTCTACTGAGCCCTACTGCATTTACTGTGTTTAGCTCTTGATTGTGGCTAGCATCTAGAATGGGTCTGGCATGAAGTCTTTTGTCTGTTCCTCTGGCCATGTTGTCCCTTAGCCTTACTTCTGCCCTTCCAGAAAAGGGATTCCTGTATTTGTGCATGCAGTTGCCCAAGAAAGCTGCTTCTTTCATGGGTTCCTGCAGGTTATGTGTGTAGGTACCCAGGAAGTGGACTGGGACTGTTTGGTCCCGATCCACACTACTGGTGCCAGGTGTCAGGGTGTCTGGATGTCAGGGTGTCTGGTGTCTATTTCTAGGGTGTCTGGTGTGCACAAGAGCATGCAAACCCCATTGGTCCCTGATTGGACCATTGCTGGATGCAAGCACTCACCTGACTGTGGATAAGAAGAGGGGTCCTGCATTCATTCCAGCAGATCAGCAACTAATCAGAAGAAGGATCCATGTATCCTGAGGAGCCAAGCAGAACAAAGGACAATCGTGAGACACACTTGAAGACGGCTGGCACCGAATCCTGCTGTTTTCATGTTGATCGCTGTTTTGCCCCAGTTCTCAGGATACATGTGAAGGTGCTTCAAACACTTGGAGTGGTGGTACCAGTCACTCCCAAAGTATTGTGGTATCTCTGCAAGTGAGCCTGTTTGGAAGCATCACTGGGCCATCCAGTGGGATGTCCAGATCAATCTTTGGTTGGCATGTAGAAGCTTCATCATTTCAAGTTTTGACCTGAGAATTTGGGTAATTTCAGCTTATTTAACAAAGCACCCTTCTTCCAAATGCCTCAGCATCTTTGGGCCATGAAATAGGAGGCTGTATCATACCGTGAGAGTTGGGTACCCTTGTGTCACAGTGCGACTGTGATGGTCACTGAAGGAAGTTTGTACATGCTCCTCTCAGGGCTCTGAGGCCTGCTGCATTAGTATTTTCATCATTCTTCATCCAATCAAGAGTTACAGCCTTGTACCATACCGGACCTCTGTCCACACCCATAGCATCTGTCCATCTGGAAACTGAATGAAGAGTGAGAAATCCTACCTCTGACGACCACCTTTAGACCTGCCAGGTCCAGACCAAAACCAAGCTAAGGGCTGTGAGCAGTGAAGTCCCATACCTGTGGCCCTTTGTTCAGCCAAACGCATTTACACATTGAAGGTTTATTTTGGCCTTCTTGTTGGCTGGGTAGTGTTTGCTTCCTACAGCCCTTCGAAAGTCAAAAACAGCTTTGTTCATCATAGCAGATCCTCTCCTAACCTTTGGAACCCATTTCTCCCTTCAGAATTCTTCCCCTATGCTTATTTTGCTCTCTAAGAAGTACTTTTTGAACTTTATGCACACCTGCATGCTTTTACACTTGAATTGAACATTGAGCACAAGGCTCCATTCATCTTCGGGCTGGACTTACAAAGTTAGAGTTGCCATCTCTGAAGACTCTTAGGCCCTCATTACAAGTCAGGCGGTGGACCATGGGGCGGTAATTCCCCATTCACCATTTGCCCTTCCCCATTCCCATTTTTGCCCCAAAGGGCATAATGGGGATGGGGAAGTCGCTAATTACGGCACCGTAAATTACGGTGCTGTAATTAGCACCAAGGTCGCTTAGCGCCTTGGACTTTAACGCCTGCAAAAAGCAGGCGGTAAAGTGTGAATCAGGTGTTAAGGGTTTAACGGCGCCGATGCTCTTTTCGGCGCCGTTAACCCCTTAACGCCTGACTTGTAATGAGGGCCTTAGTGTTACTAACGTTTTTCCCCCATTTCCGTTGGAGTTATTTATTAGAGTTCTTATCTTTCTCACACTTACTCCATTGACTGTATTTATATTTCATAGTGTATTGCTTGTGTGGTGCTTTACTAATGCATTTTTTATTGATTAATTTGTGTTGTTATTGGGCCAATAACAAATAGTATATTTTCGTATACTATTGTCTAATTGTAATTCTTGGTGTTTCACTCTGTGTACTTATTGGAGACCTCTTATCACCCTCACTCCTCCTGAGATTTAGACCTGACTGCTTTCCAAGCTAACGTAAATTGGTCTGGCTATATTCCCAGAAGTGTTCCCCTGTTCATCCAACAAGGGTGGCCTCCTAAACATCGGTCCAACAGGGAAGGTTTTAGAAATCTATTATAACAATCATGCTCAAAGGTTGAATGTCACATGATCAACTGGGTGCTTGGACATGGAGTCTTAGATGTACAATTTATACACTGGAGTATGTTTTTTCTATCTCTGACCTTTACTCTAAAATAAATTGTCTTATCCTGTGTGATCTCCTTAGTAGAGCTCATTGAGTTTTATCATTAAGATTCAGATTGGATAAGCTAAATAGTGACTTATTGGAGTGAATTATGAGAAGTTGAGGGTTAAGAAAGGAAAAAATAAAATTGTTTTGAATAATACAAATATTTTAAAATTTTGAAACTAATGAATCTCCAAGGCTATGTTTTGATTGGGTAATCTTAAGAAATATAAGGATAAATAACTGTTTCTGGGTGGATTTTTGACATTAAAGTAGTTTTGCAGTGCCCAGCAAAAAAATGAATCCTCTCAAAAGAGCCATTCTGACTCTTTCTGAACAAACACATATTGATTGGAATATTTTACAAGGAAAACGATGATCAAGGTCAACGATTCAGCATCTCTTTAAAAGAGAATAACTTTCGGCACATGAAATAACACTAATAAAACAACAACTTAAATTACATTATTAACATTGGCTGATCATGTATACAAACGTGTTTGGTTTGGTAAAAGTCAAGATCTGCTTACAACATTGAATTCCTGTGATTCCTCCATGTTCTGGGAACTAGTGAATGATAGTGAAATACGTCAATCATTGGCTTTGCCATCAATAATATCTGAAGATGTATGAGTCCATTATATGGAGTCCAAATTTGGGATGAAACCTATTGGTGGTAATAAATGTGTGAATTTGGCATCTTTGAAATTTGAGTGAAACTTGATGGATATAGACAAAACTATATTAAGGCTGCAAGAATCTAAAGTGCTATAGTTTGATGGAATTCCAAATAATATATCAAAACAAAATCCAGTGGGATTGGCTGATGTCCTTCATAAGGTATTTAGAGGTATTGCAACAGCCAAATCCATCCCTGTCTCCAGGAAGAAAGCTTATATTATACAAATGCATACGAATGGCAATAGACAGCCCCCTCAAAATAATAGATCAACTGCCCTATTTTGCAGTGTCAGTAAGCTGTTTGCATCTATAATTCTTAAAGAACTTCAAGCATGGGTTCAGAAGAATATTTTGCCTCCTTTTCAGACAGGCTTTAGAAAATGAATGGGTAGTAACTTCAGTAGTTTTGTACTTCAATGCAAGGAGGATAAGTAATGACTAAACTCAACTTGATGCTTTATCCAGATTTATTTAGATCTCACATCAACTAAAGATAGGATTTATAGAAACCTCCTATTGAACACATCAAACATGTGGGGTATTCCTTGTAGCCTCCTCATTTTAATACTACTTCTGCATACAAATACATGTATTAAAGATAGACTACATTTTGATGGACCCTTCTCTCGCACTATTGATACAGTTAGGACCTAAAATAAGGCTGTATCTTGGCTACATTATTATTTAAAATGTATCTCACAGATCTTCTGTAATTTTAGAAGAGCTTAATAGTACAGTAAATCTCCTATGCTGAGTATTAAGGCCTTCTCCATAAATCCACTCGAGGCTTACAAAGAAGCCTTATTGCCACAAATATTAACCTTATAAGACATGTCTTACTATTCAATAAAAACAAACGTTATGATGTTGGGTAAAAGGACTGGGAAAATAATAAGGGTTTTTTGGACAGTTAATGAAGCTAGATTGCCTGAGGTGAATTCGATCATCTGTTTAGGCTTTTACATCAATAAGAAAATCACAGCTAATTTAAACATAGAGAATGTCAACTAAATGAGGGCCTACTCTGTAAGGCCTAAGAAAAATGGACATGAGGGTAGTCGTCTTTTCTGGTGTCCCTTCTTTACGGCTTATACATGGAAGGTGATGCCTGTCATTTTATACGGTAAGGCTACACTCCTTGATTGGGATCAAAATGGCTATCAAATATGAAGGCCACACATTATGCTACCTTGTTGGTCTTTCTCAAGGTCTACCGGTAAAATAGCATGATCCAAAAATAGAACAGTAATCACAAAACACTAATTATATCTTATGTTACTATAGTCCTTTTTTGGGACCACACGGACATGCCCTTCTACACTCATCTGCTTGTTAAGGTGGTAGTAGTGGTTACTGGTCATTTGGTCGAAAAAAAAAGGTTGACAGGACAAATGGTCGACGCAATTTGGTCGAAAGACAAATGGTCGAATTTTTTTTTTTTGTATTTTCACATTTTTGTTTTTTGGGGGGGGGTCCCCTTTTTTTCCTAAACGAAAACCTGAAAAATATATTTTAAAAAAAATCAAAAAATGACCATTTGTCTTTCGACCAAATTGTGTCGACCATTTGTCTGTCGACCAATTTTCTGTCGACCAAAACACCGGACAGCGGTAGTAGTGGTGTTAATAGTTTGACCGGCATTTCCTAATGGTTTGCATTGTCATATCTAACATGCTGTTTTTTAAAGACAGTAACCCTGCCTTTCTTTCCTGTCTATATACATGTGGCATTGTCCCCCTCCTTCTCAATCTCATTATATTATGACTAGTTTCCAAATTCTGCATTGTGGCGTGGACTCAGAGGAGACATGTTTATCTTCTAGGTCATCATTAACCTTATTCTTAGAATCATCTCTGGATATGGATGGTGATGGAGTGGGAAACCAGATACTTCCTATTTTATACACCACCATTTTTAATAGTAGATACAATTTGCAACTCTGATCATCATCCCCTAGTTGCACTACACAATGATATACTACTTTATTTTATGCACCAGAGCACTGTATTGCTGAAAGGTCTGCTGCTCAATGTGTAATTGATAACTTCAATTAATCATGCATAATTCTGGCATCCCTGATGCACCTAGCAACTGATGTGACTGATGCAAAACACAACCTAGATGCATGGCCCTTTATCCCCTGGCACTAGTAGGTGCTCGAGACATGTTGTCTTTCAAAAGGGCCACTTCTTTTTTTTAATTATTTATTGAAGTGCATATGGTTATATTACAAAACATCGTACACGACAATTATACAAAAAGAAGAACACGAATAAAATACAATACATTTCATCACACACCATTAAAATAGTAAAAGGTTTAAAACAATCTTTATCAGAAATGTCAAAATTCAAACTTCAAAAATCTGGTACCACCCAAATAGATTTTGAAAAATCTGACTGTATGGCCGTTTTGATCTAATTCGGTATTCCCGTTTTTGGTCCAATACAAACATATAATACAGGAGGTGGCTTCACATATTTGGTATTTGGGAGGTGCAGGGGTGTCCCTGCATCCTTAACGTTGGTGGCAGGGGACAAAAATTGCTCGGGCCCTCATTTTTAATGAACGATCAAAACGGTGCCTGAGCATTTATACTAAGGGCAGTCCACCCACGAACAAAACGTTTGCGGGCAGACAACACTGATCCCTAAAACCCATGATTTAGCTATTTATTCACTCCAATGTACTGGTTTATATCAAAATATCTTGTCTTGCTGCATGCACTTCTCAATATCTAACATTCCTTTGGCCTTGAGCCATATGTGATGAGCAGCTGATGTCATGACAAGGGGCACAGCCCCATTTAGCATGCTCCAAAATTGCTCTGTCTCATGTGACTTATAGTTAGCGTACCCTTTAGTATAAAACATGTCTAAGGAATTACAATGCATTAATATATGGTGCAACGTTTCCACTTCGAGTTTGCATAGGCGATAGGTGTGTTCATTCAATGGGATGCTCTTCCAAGCTCCAATATTTGCACAGACAGGAAGGATGTCAAACTGCACTTGCATTACAAAGTGTATCAACATGGATAGGTGCAATGTAATCAATTACTGCCTGGGGGCTTGGGTGAACAAACCTTGTTGAGTATAGGCTAGATATGTTGGCCTTTTAGCCAATCTTGCCACTCTGTCATAGTCTCAGGTTTTGGAACCCAACTTACTTAAAAACATGGAAACCTCATGCTTTGCAGTGCAAACCAGGGAAATGGCATCACAATGTGTTTGTACCACCAGCTCCAATTCCCTGTAACGTGCTGTGGATGTGGCTATTTGCATGGGTCACTGTGCAGTATAGGAGGGAATCGTGCTTACTCCTCCTTTTCTTAATATTTGCCCAAAACGCACAAATTGCTGTTAAACATAATGGGCCTCATTACGACCCAGGCGGTAAGTTACCGCCTGGGCCGTGACTTTACCACCATGGCGTGAACTACATTTACGCCATGGTGGTTGGTGGACTTACCGCCCCATTCCGAGTTTGGCGGGGCGGGAAGTTCCCAATCCCCATTTACCCTTCCCCATTCCCATTTTTGCCCCATAGGGCATAATGGGAGTGGGGAAGGCGTTAATTACGCCACCGTAAATTACGGTGGCGTAATTAACTCCATGGTCCCTTAGCGCCATGGATTTTAACACCTGCTAAAAGCAGGTGTTAAATCCGCCATGGCGCTAAGGGACCTCGTACTCAGGCGGTAAGGGTCGGCGCTGTTTACGGCGCCGTAAACCCCTTACCGCCTGAGTTGTAATGAGGCCCAATGAGTGTAATGACACTATGCCAAGCTCTAATCTAATGGCCACCACCGGGACTGATCCCGGGAGGCCCAACAATGAACGTAGAATTTTTGCCTCGACACTTGGAAACCATGTAATAGCCCTGGCAGGGAACACTTCACATGCTTACATTATGCCCAGTACAATTGAGAGTTTATAAGCCATTACTTTGCTTCAATAGATTCACGGCTACAATTATCGATGGTTTTCCTTATGGCAAGCCACGTATTCCAAGCCTTCGGCCATATTCTTTCCTTCAAGTAAGCGAAAGAAGGAGATGACTTAACGTGGATGCCTAAGTACTTATAAATGGCAGTTTGGTCCGATCGTGTTCTCTCTAAATACCAGCTGTACACTGGTGCCCCATGAGCCCTTTTTCCAAGCGCCATAACTTAGTTTTTTTATCAATGTTTACCTTCAGACCATTCTTCTCTGAATAGTCATATAGGGCATTTATAGAAAGATGCAAAATGTGGAGGATGATTGTGCACAAATTTTAGAGCAACCTCTAGGTCAGCTATGTACAGGTTGTAAAGCAAGGGCGACAAGACACATCCCTGCTTGAGGCCAATGTTTATGGCAATAGATTGAGGGCCACTTCTACATAGCCTCATGTAGATGGCATGTATTGCACATTCATTTATGACCACTGATTCTTCATCCTCCTCCCTTCCTCCAAATAATTGTAATACTTTTTCTCTGCAACTAGTATTGTATCTAATATTTCACACGAAAACTGGAGCACTGAGAACCACTGATAAAATCCTTAAGTGCCAAAACATTCGAAGTTGTTTTCTTTTGTGCCAAAATTGTGTCACACTGCGTTACACCCGCTGAACATAGATACGGGCCCTCATTCCGAGTTTGGAGGTAAGTAACGGTCCTTAACGGCATGGCGTAAATAGCGTGTCCGGGCAGGCATCAGTCTGCTAATAGAGGACTATTACGACTTTGTGGTTATGAGCTTTGCGCCATGCCGGTAGGGTCATTACCGCCATGCCGTTAAAGGCACCTTAAATGCCCTTAGCGGCATCAAGCATTGCGCAGATAGCACTACCGACAAGGTCCAATGCAGCATTAGCGGTGACCGTTATTAGCGATGACCCCTAATAACGGTCACCGCTAATAAGAGGAACCGGAAGTAGCGTCATCGCACAGGAACGGGAAAGAAAGCGGCGGCCATCTTTAAAAACACAATCCATTGCCATGCTCACCACACAGGACCTGTTGGACTCTGCTGTTGTCGTGAAAACATCCTACTATCACACCACTCTGCCCAAGGCCCTGAAGAAGGGAGCTGCCCGCCTGCGGAAGGAGAGATTTAATGAGGATGAGCTGCAGATGCTGGTTGACAGACTGCAGGAGCATGCTGTGATAGTGTTCTCAAACAACATGAAGAGGGAGGCAATACTGAAAAAAAGGAAATCTGGGCACTTGTTGCTCAGAAGGTCAGTGCTGTTGGGAACGCCCCACGCGCAATCAAATACTGCCGTAAGAGCTGAGACGACCTGCGACTTAGAGTTCGAAATATTCTTTCAGTGAACAGGAGCCAGGCAATGGGAACAGGAGGAGGTCCCAGCTCACCAATCAAGCTCACCCCATGGGAGGACATCTGCGCCAGCATGATAGGAATTGAGGGGATAGAAGGTGTTGGCGAGATGGAGTGTGGCGCCACAACATCAGGTGATGGAGGTGAGTGTCCTAAGAAAACATTGTAATGCCAAGTCTGATGAAAGTCAACCAATATTTCAGTCCAAAGAGTGAAGCCATGGTCCAACACATACAAACTCCCAGCAAAGTAGGCAGACGCATCACAGACACATGCAGAGGCCTGCTGCAAGGCAATGCCGTACCTGACACATCCCACACAAAGATGTAAATGCCATGAGTCACAAAGCGTGCAGGCCCAAAATACTATCAGATAGCATTGCTCTTGGCCAACATGAGTGATGCCGACATATGCCTGCATAACCCACCCATGTATCAAACAACGTGCTCATCCAAACACAAATGCCTATTACCCCCAATTGTGTGGATGATCAATTGTCCAAATGTATGTATGATGCCTCTCAAAACATCACTCATGCCGTCCTTCTCTTCGACCCCCACAGGCTCTGACCATGACAGCGATGGGCAGGATGCAACCCCTGCAAAGACCATACCCTGGAAGAGGGCCCGGGATGACACCAACCACCATTCGACCTCGAGGGGACAACCCAGGGGCCGCATTGCACCAACAGACAAGACACCCCAGGTTGACATTGCACCGGTGCCGCCAAGGCCTGTTGAGGGCGAGGCACCAGCACCCATAGGCCATTCTGAGGAATCAGGCGAGGCACCACATTCAGAGGAGTCCAGTTTGGCTGGGGAGGTGGCAGCCACAGCACCCATGGCTGTGGAGGACCCACAGGAAGACATATGGGTGCCCGTTGAGGACGATGAATCGGAGGTGGTCCGTACGCCAAGTCCATCAGCATCCCCCCAAATATCATCCCTCGATACTAACCACGCCACCACCCCGGAGCAGTCTGGTCAGGAGCAGATGGAAGGGCACTTCAGTCCCATTTTGACAAGTAGGGAGGTTGAGCAGGCTGAGCAGGCCAGCCAGGGACCATCAACCCCCACAGGTGCTAGCGCAGGGCCGCAGCGGTCAGAACAGCTGACTGTCTTTGTGTGGCAGTTTGTGGGGGACAACAGACTGGCCAGACAGTCATGGTGTTAGAACTTCGCCTCTCTAGGCAGGTCCCTCACCGAGAACACCGCCTCCATGGCCAAATCCTCTGTAGACAACATCAGCTGCCTCTGCGAGGAGGTCTTGGCCCTCCGCCAGGTCTTAGGTCGCATAGCCGATGCCATGGAGGGAGGGCATCCGGCTACCCAATCCCAGCAGACGGCCACACTGTCATCATCCAGTTCGACCCAGACGAGCCCGCTTCGTAGGTCGGCACGTACCATGCGCCGGCAAGACATGCCGCCACCTGGACCAGGGAGTGCCAATTGATGTTCAGGGCAGCCTCATGTAGGCATTGGAGACTCGATGGGACATGTGTGGGGGAGTTGTGGCGGGAGGGGGGTGAGGGTGTGTGGGGGAGTTGCGGGGGGAGGAGTAGGGGGGTGAGGGTGGTTTGGAGGGTTTTTGCACTTTTGTTAAAATTGTTACATTTAATACACCCGTTGTGTGAAAAGCAAGACCTGAGTGGACATTCATCATTGCGCATGTGTCATTTATTCATATACAGTGCATAGTGTACATGTACCCCCACACCCAGTGCCCTCTGTCCAACTATCATGTCACCCTCTGCTGCTATGTGTGTCAGAAATATTGTGCAATCACTGACTGGCGGACAGCACGTCCCTCCTTTGCATCGGCACAGCGATGATGTCCAGCCACATCTTCTTCATCCCCTTCAGCATCACCAGGTGGTGGCAGTTCAATGTCAGGGGGCAGGGGCACGTTCCGGCGGATACACATATTGTGCAGCACGACACATGCCATGAGGATCTTGGCCACCTTCTCATGCCTGTAGAGGAGTGCCCCACGACCAGCTGAGGCAGCAAAATTGTGCCTTCAACAGACCAAAGGTCTGCGCGATGACCACACGGGTACGGGTATGGGAACGATTGTAGTCCTCCTCGCGCCTGTTCTGTGGATTTTGGACAGGGGTGAGGAGCCACGGCTTGAAGGGATAGCCACTATCACCTGCATGAGAGGCAATAAAAGGTAAATGGTAGTCAATTCATGATGGACAGCTGTACTAGTCACACATGCCTGCAGATTATTCTTGCCCACATGCACATGTCCCTGGATGTATTTACGCCATTTTCAGTCCCTCAATATGCCCTGTGCCTTGGACTAATGGTGTGGGTTGCATCTTCAAGATGATACATGGTGTGCACTGACGTCTTGTTGCACATGCATCGTGTACGCATACAGCTGTGTTAGTGTCAAATTTGTGAGGTGTTGTGTACTGTGATATCTACTTAGAGGGAGCATTGACAGTAGTCTGTGCAATATTGGGCAATCAGCACTGATCATTCCCATGGTGACATGCAGCACTCATATGGTTGTTGTCGCCCAGTGACAGACAGTGGAATCGCTAGTTGTTTCAGTTTGATGCACTCCCAGGGATGCTTGTCCTGTGTGATGATATGCTGGAGACAGCAACATAGTGCATATGCACTGCATGGTCTGGATGGCGTTACAGAGGGTGAGTGCCGCTGATGAGTGGTGCACGTGTTGTGGGATGTGGGGTGGTTTCCTGTTAGTCATGTGGTGATAGTTGTCAACCTTACCTCATTCCTATGGGATTTGGGTGCCATGTACCGTTTCTGATGCTTTGGGGCACAGGGTTCGGTGATGTGCACATCATACAGTCACATCTACATTAGCAGCATGGTGGTGTGTGCATCTCTCCCCCCATTTCAATGCCGTGTGCCAGTCCTGCAATTTACCAAGCAGCCAGGCACGTCATCCAGCATGTCTCTCCATGAAGCGTGGTAGCGTGGAGTTCCGCAGGACCACTGAGTCATGAGTTGATCCAGGATATCGGGCACAACAATGTGTGATGGTCTTGCGGGCGTCACATACCATCTGCACATTGATGGAGTGGTACTGCTTGTGGTTGCGGTACACCACCTCCATGGCATGCAGGACCACCAATTCCACGTGGGTGCAGTCAAGGGCACCTACACAATTTGGCATGCCTGCCAGTGCATGGAAGCCAACCTTTGTATTGCATATCTCCTTGGGAGTCCGTGGTAGGGATATGTAGTCCCTTCTGTACTTGAGGAGGGCATCAAGCACTTGGTTCAGAATCCGAGAAAATAAGGATTGTGATATGCCATTCATGTGCCCCACTGTGTGCTGGTAGGTGCCTGTGGCAAGGAAGTGGAGCACAGACACTACCTTCAGTAGAGGATGGATGGTGGTGCGTATTTCAATGAGGCTGTCAATGTCATTGTGTATCAGGTCCACAATGGTGGTGATGGTGTCCCGGTCCAGACGGTTCAGGGTGTGGATCTGCTCAGGGGTTAGGTTGAATGGACTGGTTCTGATGCGAGGGATTGGGGGCTGCCTGCATGGTAACGGTGTCTGCACTGGTGGGGCATGCTGGGCCTGTCTCACCCTCCTTCTCCTCCTGTGTCTCCTCTGTGGTGCCGGCTGTTGTTGTTGTTGTTGTTGCTGCTGTTGTGGCAATGCAAGCATGTCCTCCAGCTCCAGTAATGCTGCTACTATTGGAATCATCTTGGTGTGGGAGGGGGTGTGGTGTGTGGGTGTGCTCCTTTTGTAGTGGGCCAGACTCCATTGCCTCCACCTGTGCTGATTGTGTGCACCTGTGGCAGTTGGGATCACTGCACATGGCATTTTACGGTAGGTCTGAGATGCCGGTGTTTACGCCATGCCGGTAACCACTTTTAACGCTTCATGAAGCCGGTATTTGCATGTCCGCTTCACTTGTGATCTCCTCCAGTATACGGCATGCCGCTAATGCCGGCATGGGGAGCCGTGTGCCCGCGCACATGCCGCTATTAGAGACGCCGTAATTTACGGTGCCGCTAATAGCGATCAGGCTGGTCAGAATGGCCCGTAGTGGTAATCGATGCCGGTAATCTTTTACCGGCATCGTTTTTCCCTTAGCACCAACATCGGAATGACCCCCATAGATTTTATAAAAACGCTGTGGCAGGCTTTGAGCCTGGGAGTCACATGGAAATCACTTACACAAAACTAGAAGATAAATATCCAATACCACCTCTCACCAACAACTGTTGAACATGACTGTTCCGAACCACTTATGAATGTGGACACAGGAGATTGAAAACAACAACAGAAAAATTAGGTGCCTAAGCTCAAATGGTGTGCCCATATTATCGAGCATGAGGCCCATTAAATACCAGCTGACATTGCACCATTGAACAATTTTGCATTTACCGCATTGCCTGCAAGTCAGCAAGGCATTGTGCAGCTTGAGACATACTAAGGTAACATTGAACACTACAGCATTTAAATCGTAAAAACCTATGCTGTATAGTCACATAGATATACCAGTCAATACACCTGAGAATATGTGTATTTCAAAAAAACCACACAGTCCTGGCATTGGACTGAACTTCCAAAACAC
The DNA here is from genome assembly GCF_040938575.1 of Ambystoma mexicanum. NCBI lineage: Eukaryota > Metazoa > Chordata > Amphibia > Caudata > Ambystomatidae > Ambystoma > Ambystoma mexicanum. The sequence goes on along the minus strand of NC_090930.1, from coordinate 1,249,183,891 downwards.
ACTTTTACACTTCGGTTGAGGAAAATACAAAACACCCCCCACGTTCAATGTTGTGTTTTCACATCTTTCACTTAAATGTATTATTAAAAGAAGATCAATAATGATGGTAAATAACTGGGGCACACTTTCAAACTTCTTGTGCTTAACTTTTAGAACTATTACAACTTACACGTATGTGTGTATATGTTGCATTGTCTTAACATGCAATGTTCGTATGAATCGTTTTCAGAAACCTGTTATGCGCGCTCCCTGATTAGATGAAGCATCCAGCCCAGGCTTGCATTCTATGCCTACTATTCCTTCAACCAATGAAGTTTAAACTCAAAATGCTTTCCAATTTTCACTATGAGAATGAACTTTCCAGCACCCAGTGTCCGCTTCTTTGCCCATCATGTCACTCTGCACCATTAGATGATGAAGTAAATGGGTCTTGAAAAGTGAATGCATTGTTCCGTGTCTGCATAGTGTTTGCAGTCAGTCCAAGGCAAACATTAGGTTTGCAAAATTGATTGGTTGATATTGCTAAATGCAAATATTTTGATGAGCCATCCAGTGCGTATGATTCTCAAACGTGTATAGCCTTACTTTCAGTCATAGCCCATGGAACCATGTGCCCTTTTTTGGAAGCAGAGGGTCTAGTGGCCTCGTAACCTTGCCTCGCCACTAAAGCTGTGATGATAGAATGCCTTTGTTAGTCATGTTACCAGACACTGCTACCATGACAAACTCAACATGGCGTTCCACTGGGGCCTTGAAAATACTTAACACACACTGTCCAATCATCAGAGAATTTTAAGGGGAAGCCCCTTATTAATGATGGCTAATTGGAATAACCTTTGAATCTGATAAATATGCACTTTACTTTTCCTTCACATGAAATGCATTAGCAAAATGCAGAATTCTGACATGCAATTGCTACAAGAACTGACCTTATTGTACCGTACCTCTTTTATTGTGTGTCTTGCTCATTAAGAGGTTGAGACACTGGGACTTTAGAAGTCCCGGCGGAGCGTGAAGTCAGACGGGAGATTCAGTAAGTCCCAATTCCCGTGGAGTCCCGTAGGACGCCACAACTAATGGGAATTTGGAAGCACCGATTGCCAACGGTGCCGGTGCTTCCGTGAAAAGTATGCCTGCGTGGGCCATTGCAGATGGCAGGTCTAACCCTGCTTTGTGGAACGGCCCCTGCAGGCAGACTCGTAGTGTGGCGGTCCAGAAACAAGAGTGCCGGTGACCTTACTGGCACCCTTGTTTCCGGACCGCCACACTTGTAATAAGGCCCTTCATCTTGAAAGTACATTTCCAAAGCTCAGGACGTTTTTAAGTCTACAATTATGATGCATTCTGCTTCTGGTATTTTTTCTAGAATACGAAAAGAAAGCTACAACCATACGCGTTGTGCTAAACATATTCTTCTATGGATTTATGGATTTTTCAAGTTGACTTTTGATCATTTGTGAGTTTCAAGTAATCTCTACAAGAGAGTGTATTCCTGGACAGCAAACAACACCTATTTCTACAAACTACAGCTGGGAAAATGCGTGGTTACGTGCCTAGGAAGGAGATTGTTCTCAAAGCATGGCTTCAAATGTGAAGTGTGTGATCCTGGGTAAATCATGTTATTTCACTTTGTGCAATCTGCTAGAATTAGAGCTTCCCATAAGCCATTAATTTGGCATGTGTACACTTTGGCAGAGTGCAACTTGACATACTGAACATCACAAAACAATGTGTATTCGCTTACCTTTAGGAACTTCTTTTAAAATAACTTGCCATGATCCCCTGTTAAAGATCACATATGATGTGAGTTTCAGTGATGTCAATACAAATGCAGATAAGGAGAGCTGTCATGTTTTATCACACAGAGGCACACAACTCATATACTTTGGCCTGCTTTCAGTAAAAAGCAATGTTCCCATTTGCAAAGAAGGTTGCATGTCAGCATGCAAATTGTCTTTTGAGTGCCCTACTTACAATGTGCACACTTGGTCGCAACTGTACAATCTGGAAATAGCAGGGTCCAACATCATTTAAGATTGTCATGCTTTAGTCAAGTTAGGATGGCTCAGAAATGCTAACGTACAATCACCACTTATTCACGCAACCAAGCACTGCAGCCTTACATGTGCACTACAGCTTTTCATATACACAAACGCACTACAGACTTTCACATGCGAACAAACACACGCTAGTCTTTCACATGGATACATGCCGATTTGCAGATGTCCACACATTTCCTTCCACATGCATGCTCACCATAGATATTTACATGCACACATGACAGTCTATCACATGCAATTACACGGTAGTCTGAGTGGAATTTACAGTACAGAAAGGGTGGGCAGAGTAGAGAGGTGAATTAGAAGACAATTGATTGAGGATGCAGGGAAGATGTGTTAGGAATAGATGAAAGAAGGGTAACTGAGAAGAGATATGAGGAGCTGGGCAAGAGAGGGACATGGAAGTTATGAAGGTTACAGAGATAAAGGAGAATGAACAGCAAACAAAGAATGTGTAGAAAAACAAAAAAGGTGACAAACATGAGAACACAAGTAATGAAAAAATGCAGGGAAAGAGAGTAGGTAGGAAAGAAGTGAGAGGTCAACTAGTTTAGTACCATCCTGAGAGCAAACCGTTCCGAATATTTACTCCCAATGACACAGAACGGCTCCTGCATAGCAGTAAAAACCAAACCAAGTGAACGCAGTTTAAGATAGACAAACATAAGTCATATAGATGCTGCATATTGGCACTGTTTTCTGACCCAGTCAACAACAATAAAACTGCCTTTTGGTCCTGACAAAAGCAACAGCACTGAAAAACTTGCTGTAAACAGTACACCTCTTTGGGATATCCTTTTATTGATTTGAGATTTCCATGTTCTAAATAAGGGGTTTTACAAAAGGCTGAGACTATTGTAATGAAATATTCAGATGTGGGTACAACAGCATGAACAGTATCCACCTGAAATTAGTACATTGAGGCACTTTTTTAACTTTATGTCACTCCAGTTGTCAGTCGAACTGGGGCAGATTTGGGTCAAATCCCTGTTTTGCCCCTTTTTGAATGTACATATATACACTTATGCATCAACCCTGAGCAGCAGAACTAAGAGGCCGATTCATGGAATAATTAGCGCGGCGCAAGTGGGCAAAAACGTGCGAATCGCAGTGGAATAGCGAAAATCGCAGTGAACGTGCGAAAATCGCACGAAAAGCAGCGCACGTCGATTCATGGAAGGCCGTGCGCGAGAAAACCAGCGGATGTGCGATAAAAAGTGCGCGGCGCACGTTAGCGCACAGGCCATCTAACAGCGTGCGCCAGGTCACTGCGAAAATCGCACAGGCCACAGCGAAAATCGCACATAGCGCGGCGCACGCAACAAAAGTAGGCGGAACACGGGCGTAACACTCGGAATGGGGAACAACTTGCCAAAATGTGGGCGTCACGGGGGAAGTACAGGGCACAAGTGCGCGGAACGCCCACACGCTCGCCTACAACACGTATTCATGGAATAGAATAGGGGAAAAAAGCGCACGCTCAAACCAGCGCACAGGCACAAACACAACCGCCACAAGAAAGCAGGCGGTAGCGTCTCTGCGGCTGTAAGAAATGTGCGCCAAAAGGTGCGCCAACTAATCGCACCTATATACTGCCATGATGAATGTCCCATACTGTGGCCCTCCAGGAACAAAGACGTGCAAAGGGGTACCCACAAACACGGACACCCGCTGACAAAAAATACGTGTGCGTGTATACCGGGGTGCGCGGGAAGTCTAACACGCGATTTCAGCAGGGTACGTGCATCACAGGGGTTCGCGTGAAGTTTCACACGCGATCGGGTCTGGGGGAGCGGGCTACGTGTATTTCTGGGGTGCGCGGGAAGTTCCACACGCGAATAGGCTGGGCGCGTGTATTCCAGGGGTGCGCGGGAAGTTCCACACGCGAATAGCCTGGGCGCGTGTATTCCAGGGGTGCGCGGGAAGTTCCACACGCGAACAGACTGGGCGCGTGTATTTCAGGGGTGCGCGGGAATTTCCACACGCGAACAGCCTGGGCGCGTGTATTTCAGGGGTGCGGGGGAAGTTCCACACGCGAACAGCCTGGGCGCGTGTATTGCAGGGGTGCGCGGGAAGTTCCACACGCGAATAGCCTGGGCGCGTGTATTTCAGGGGTGCGCGGGAATTTCCACACGCGAACAGCCTGGGCGCGTGTATTTCAGGGGTGCGGGGGAAGTTCCACACGCGAACAGCCTGGGCGCGTGTATTGCAGGGGTGCGCGGGAAGTTCCACACGCGAATAGCCTGGGCGCGTGTATTCCAGGGGTGCGCGGGAATTTCCACACGCGAACAGCCTGGGCGCGTGTATTTCAGGGGTGCGGGGGAAGTTCCACACGCGAACAGCCTGGGCGCGTGTATTTCAGGGGTGCGGGGGAAGTTCCACACGCGAACAGCCTGGGCGCGTGTATTACAGGGGTGCGCGGGAAGTTCCACACGCGAATAGCCTGGCCGCGTGTATTCCAGGGGTGCGCGGGAAGTTCCACACGCGAATAGCCTGGGCGCGTGTATTTCAGGGGTGCGCGGGAAGTTCCACACGCGAACAGCCTGGGCCCGTGTATTTCAGGGGTGCGCGGGAAGTTCCACACGCGAACAGCCTGGGCGCGTGTATTTCAGGGGTGCGCGGGAAGTTCCACATGTGATTTCACAGTGTGGGTCCTCCCAGGTGTACCCTGTACACCCTCCACGGCCCCTGCAGGCAGCTCACACCACAGGGGACTACCCTGCATCCCTGGTCATGTCCCGCAGGCAGCCCACCCACCATGGGCATGCCCCCCAGCTAAGGCACATGTCTCCTTGAACTAATGAACACCAACTCATGTCCCCTTGCACCCCCACCCCCCAGCACTGTGGGGCACCTGCCAGCAGGCCCCCACCCATGTCCAACTCATGTCTCCCACCCCCCCCACACCCCAGCACTGTGGGGCACCTGCCAGCAGGCCCCCACCCATGTCCAACTCATGTCTCCCACCACCCCCACCCCCCAGCACTGTGGGGCACCTGCCAGCAGGCCCCCACCCATGTCCAACACATGTCTCCCACCACCCCCACACCCCAGCCACCAGGGGCACCCTCCACCAGGCCCCCACTCATGTCACCCACCACCCCACCCCCCAGCAGTGCAGGGTCACCCTCCACCAGGCCCCCACCCATGTCCAACTCATGTCTCCCACCACCCCCACCCCCCAGCACTGTGGGGCACCTGCCAGCAGGCCCCCACCCATGTCCAACTCATGTCTCCCACCACCCCCACCCCCCAGCACTGTGGGGCACCTGCCAGCAGGCCCGCACCCATGTCCAACTCATGTCTCCCACCCCCCCACACCCCAGCACTGTGGGGCACCTGCCAGCAGGCCCCCACCCATGTCCAACTCATGTCTCCCACCACCCCCACCCCCCAGCACTGTGGGGCACCTGCCAGCAGGCCCCCACCCATGTCCAACTCATGTCTCCCACCACCCCCACCCCCCAGCACTGTGGGGCACCTGCCAGCAGGCCCCCACCCATGTCCAACTCATGTCTCCCACCCCCCCACACCCCAGCACTGTGGGGCACCTGCCAGCAGGCCCCCACCCATGTCCAACTCATGTCTCCCACCACCCCCACCCCCCAGCACTGTGGGGCACCTGCCAGCAGGCCCCCACCCATGTCCAACTCATGTCTCCCACCACCCCCACCCCCCAGCACTGTGGGGCACCTGCCAGCAGGCCCCCACCCATGTCCAACTCATGTCTCCCACCACCCCCACCCCCCAGCACTGTGGGGCACCTGCCAGCAGGCCCCCACCCATGTCCAACTCATGTCTCCCTCCACCAGGCCCCCACTCATGTCACCCACCACCCCACCCCCCAGCAGTGCAGGGTCACCCTCCACCAGGCCCCCACCCATGTCCAACTCATGTCTCCCACCACCCCCACACCCCAGCACTGTGGGGCACCTGCCAGCAGGCCCCCACCCATGTCCAACTAATGTCTCCCACCACCCCCACCCCCCAGCACTGTGGGGCACCTGCCAGCAGGCCCCCACCCATGTCCAACTCATGTCTCCCACCACCCCCACCCCCCAGCACTGTGGGGCACCTGCCAGCAGGCCCCCACCCATGTCCAACTCATGTCTCCCACCCCCCCCACACCCCAGCCACCAGGGGCACCCTCCACCAGGCCCCCACTCATGTCACCCACCACCCCACCCCCCAGCAGTGCAGGGTCACCCTCCACCAGGCCCCCACCCATGTCCAACTCATGTCTCCCACCCCCCCCACACCCCAGCACTGTGGGGCACCTGCCAGCAGGCCCCCACCCATGTCCAACTCATGTCCCCCACCCCCCAGCACTGTGGGGCACCTGCCAGCAGGCCCCCACCCATGTCCAACTCATGTCCCCCACCCCCCCCACACCCCAGCACTGTGGGGCACCTGCCAGCAGGCCCCCACCCATGTCCAACTCATGTCTCCCACCCCCCCCCACACCCCAGCCACCAGGGGCACCCTCCACCAGGCCCCCACTCATGTCACCCACCACCCCCACCCCCCAGCACTGTGGGGCACCTGCCAGCAGGCCCCCACCCATGTCCAATCCATGCCCCCCTGCACCTGGGTCCCAACATTCCCCAATCATGTCCGTAATGCCCATCCTGCCCTGCCAAAAGGCCCAACCAACTATCACACCCACCCACATATCAAAGGCAATTACATGTTACACCCCCAATGTAAATAATGCAATTTAACACATGTCTGTCACACACAATGGCTGCAAGTGAATGACAAAACACCCAACATGACATGCCTGAAAGCAATGAGATGATACGACACATTGAAGAATAAAAAAATATTATGTATTGAACAGCAAACAAGAAAAAACACAAAGCAAATCAAACTAAACAAGAAGAATGTCCAAGAAAAAATTCTGAATTATTAAAATAAGGAAATTAAGAAGATCATCCTGGGTCCATGAGCCCTACCAAATTAAACCTAACTGACTACTAACTAAAAAGTGAACTATATACAAAAAAGTGGTGCATTGTCCAATCGCAACCAAAAAAAATTCAAAAAAACAAAGGAAACCTAACCCTAACTATACAACTATATACAAAGGCAGCGGGCTATTCGGACGGCTCACTGGTTGTTGTCATGGGCCAGGGCATCATCGAACTCCTGGTCAATGGCTTGGAGGCGGGCATGTTCCCTGGCCCCGAGGTCCCGCAGGGATAACGCAGTGTCCAGCTCTAACTCCCTGCGAAGACCCTCGAGGCACTCAGCCCGCCTCAGCGCCCTCCGCATGGAGTCCTCCGCCCTGACCATCGTGAGCCGTTCCTCCTCTGCCCGCTGCCGCTCCGCACCTATCCGCTGGCACAACCTCTCCCACACGGAAGCCACTCCCATTCCAGGGTTCTCCTGCCCTCCGGCCGATGCCTGCACCCCCGATGTTGATGGCCCCGAGCCATGATGCCTCCCATGTTGAGCCTGCTGCTGCCTCCGACGCAACTGCCTGTGCCAGCACGACGGCATCCAGGCTGATGGAAACCACCGACGCCGTCGTGCACGTGCCCTGCCCGATGATGCCGTCACATCCTCCATCTGCTGGGGTCCAGTTGCTCTGGTGTCCACCCCTGCTGGATCTCTGACTCCCGACTGTGGCAGGGATGGGATCCCCACCGAGCTGGCTGCATTGGTCGGGGCAGGTCCACAGGGGGCCCTGGTGGCATCTGGGCTGGAAGACGGCAAGGAGAACGACTGGTGGATAGCCTGCACAGAGGAGGAGAGGGCCGCCACATTGGCCAACACATGCAGGAAACCCCCGAACATGGCCGATCCCAATTGGGCCACGTCGGCACGGTGCACTTCGTGATGACGTGCGTGCTCCTCCCGGGAAGCACGCACGGCATCACGAATCACAGCCGTGCGCATCGCGACCCCAATCAGGACCTTCTCCGCACGGCCAGGGGTTCCCACGTCCGCAGGTGGAGGGGAGTCAGGTGACATGGACATCCCCACTACCTGCGGACGGGCCTGGGACGGGGCATCCCTGCTGGTGCATGGTGGTGCACTCACAGGGTCAGGGACAGCGACATGCACAGGCCCCTCCACGGTGACCTGTGCTGCCTCCTGCCCCTGGCCCTGGACTGCACCACTTGCACCAGCAGGGATGCCCCCACCAGGCCCCATGTGTGCCCCAGTGGCGGCCTCCTCCTCCTCTGTGCAAACCACCAACCTGGATGGCTCCTCACCGTCTCCCACCGTAGCAGGCCCCTGTGGGGGCTCACCCACCCCTTCCGCTGCAGCCGTGGGGGCATCCCCGCCGCCTTGCTCCACAGCGCCGTCTCCGCCCTCTTCTTCACTAGCCGCTGCGTAGAGGGAGACAAAGAACACAAGCATCAGGGCACTGTACAATGGTCCCCTAGACAGGAAGCAATAGCAGATGAGCACCACTGTCAAAGTACACTTCCATCATGTCCCTCCACAACACATGGGTCAGTCCAGGCAAAACACACACAGTAACAGGCATGGTGCATGCCATGGACATTTCCATGCATGTCCAATGGACTCTTGAAACATTCAATGATATGTAACTCACATGCATCATGCCTCATGCCCATCACATGCACACACTTCACCTCAGTCACATCCATCTGGCCCCAAACACACCAAACACAGCGGTTACAAGGGTAATTTGGCTGCTTTACTGAATCTCTGCATTGTCACACACATGTGTCATGCATCCATGGCATGCACAAGTCACAGACACGCAGGTCAGGCACACAGACATGGCTACCATATATGTACCTGGCATCAGCACCCATCCCTCACCCCCACCCATGTCCAGGTACAGAGACTGGCATGCTCTCATGTTCATAATCTGAATAGGGCTCCCCATGCGGAATTTCAACACATGCAACAACCATGTGCATCACACATCACTGGTCGCACATGCATTACCATGATGTCCCTGCACACATACATGCATACATGGCCTATGGCACACATACAGGCAAGTATCATAGAACCAGCACACCGCAACATGCCCTGTCTCACACAGTAATGCATGGACACTTACCGCTCAACTCCAGACGGGCCTCCCTCTCAAGGATCTGGGCGTGGAGCGCTGGGCGTACGCGTTCCAGGACCCTCATCTGGATGGAACTCATGCGGCCCCGGCCCCCCTCCACGAGGCGCCGGGCCTTCACAAGGGTCCTGGACCTCAAGTCCTCCCAGCGCTTCTTGATCTTCAGGACGTCGCGGGTTGCCACCCCCTCCGCGTTGATGGCAACCACACAGTCGGCCCAGATCCTCTGCCGTCCTTCCTTGCTGGCGCGGGACGATCCAAAGAGGGCATCATACTGCCCCAGGACATGCTCCACCAGGACACCAACTTCGGTGACAGTGAAGCTGGTGCCCCTCTGCCCCTCTGGCCTGGGGTTGCCACTGGTGCCAGATGTTGAAGTGCCCGACATGGCAACCCCAGAGGCAGGTGTGGGTGGGCAACTAGGTCCTGGGGCTGGGCTGTGGAGCGATGTAATACCAGTCGGGAGTCTTCTGTTCCAGCAGGGGTGGACACAGCAACTGGACACCTGCAGATGGCTGATGTGCAGGCACCAAATGGCAGGGCACGGTGGCAGCAGGCAGGCAGGCAGCAGCAGATGGCACGTGGGAGGCTGCTCGGGGCACTGGGGGGCAGTAACTCGGCCTTCTGGACAGGAGCGTGGGCTTCCGTGTGTTTTCGCGTGGCCAGCTTGATACGGAGTGATTTGGCACGTGAAAATCCTGCACGTCAGCGTGAAATCCGAGGAAAGGCCCTTAGCGCGTAAGCGCGTCAGCACGCATACGCGATTCTATTGGACCAGAGTCCCTCAGCGCGTAAGCGCGTCTGTGACGTGACCCGCACGGGTGTTCCCCACTCAGCACGTGATGACGGGGCACACGTGGAGATACTGCACGTCAGAGTGTCATCGCGTGTAATTGGACAAAAGTGCGCGTACACGCGATTGGCCTATGTACGTGTATTTAATGGGTGCGCGGCCACTTACACACGCAAGTACGTCAGCGAACCTGTATCACGTGGTGCGTGTGAATTTCCGCACGCTATTGGACTGGGAACTGGTTTCCAGGGGTGCGCGGGTCACATGCTGTATCCCGTGGTGCGTGTGAATTTCCACACGCTATTGGACTGGGAACTGGTTTCCAGGGGTGCGCGGGTCACACGCTGTATCCCGTGGTGCGTGTGAATTTCCACACGCTATTGGACTGGGAACTGGTTTCCAGGGGTGCGCGGGTCACACGCTGTATCCCGTGGTGCGTGTGAATTTCCACACGCTATTGGACTGGGAACTGGATTCCAGGGGTGCGCGGGTCACACGCTCGCCTAGAACACGCGCTAAGCATAAATTGCGGACTTTAACAATAACAAGCTCAGACGCCAGGATGAACATACCGTTCCTAGCAGCAGTGGCAGTGGGCTACCAAAGGAGGAGGAGGAGGATAGTCAGGGCCAGAATATTCACACCCAGAACCAGCCTTTTCGGGATGCCTGATGACCAGGTGTATGGGAGGTACAGGTTTCCACCACACATCATACTGGACCTGGTGAGTGAGTGGGAGGATGACCTCACATCACCCACCCTGTGCTCCCAAGCACTCAGCCCCCTGGAGAAGGTCCTCAATGTACTGCACTTCTTAGCCACTGGATCATTTCAGCGGACAAGTGCCATAGTGGGTGGGGTGTCACAGGCCACCCAGTCACGCTGCCTACACCAGGTCTTGAACATCATGACTGCACGCCCATCAGTCCGCAGGCACATATACCTGCCCAGAACACCTGCAGAAAGGCATGCTGCCGCCCTGGATTTTTACGCAGTGGCACGATTCCCCAAAGTGCTAGGTGCCATCGACTGCACCCAAGTGGCTCTACGTCCCCCCAGGGCATCTGAGCACATCTATAGGAACCGCAAGCACTGGCATTCCATCAACGTGCAGGTAGCATGTAATGCCAAGGGAATCATCACCTCAGTATATGCCAACTATCCCGGCTCCACCAACGACAGCTTCATTTACCGAATGTCCACCCTAAGCCGGGACCTAGAAGCTGGGCGGCATGGCGATACATGGCTGCTTGGTGAGTATGTATGCCACTGCACATGCATGCATGTTGGATACTGAGCAAGGTCACAACCTCACCAATGATACCAATCCCCACCTCCACAGGGGACAGTGCCTACCCTCTCAGCCCCCACATGATGACGCCAATTCGGAACCCCACCACGCCACCCCAGGTAAGATTTAACACAGCCCACATTACAACCAGGGGCATAGTGGAGCGCACATTCGGAGTGCTGAAGTCACGCTTTCGCTCCCTTGACCGTTCTGGCGGGCAGCTGTTATACGCTCCCCCAGTAGTGTGCAGGATCATAGTGGCAGCATGTGTCCTGCACAACGTTGCAACACGCCGGGGCCTGGCCGTGGACATGGTGGTGGCCCCACATCCCCAACCACATGCACAGCCGCTGCGCATGGGAGGGGAAAGGGCACGGGGGGAGGCAGCCCGTACACAGCTAGTGGCTAATTACTTCACATAGAAATCACACCCCTGTGGAGTGCACACTGCCCTGGCACATTCCATCTGACAATCAATGATGACTCAACCTGACACTGATCCTGAATGTGTGGAGAATGAACCGGGAATTCCATGTCAGCCTGAGATTGTTCACCTGGAAGTGTCACAATGTGTGCATCCCTACCCACACAGACACCACCAATGCAGTTTTGTGAAGTTACACATTGAAGCAGCTAAAATGAATACCCACTTGCAAAATGCAACAAGAGGACAGTGCCATGTCAGCCAACCCAACCCCAGCACTGCCACACGACACACCGTGCCATGTCATGCTAATTGCAGGTAAACAAAGTAATCCCCACAACATGACATCACTCTCACTATGTACAGTGGCACTATTAGAAACCTGCAACACCTGAAATGCTCACAGCAATGCCGGACCAACAACATACTTGAGCACGTAGTACCATAAACATGACATCAAAAATGTTACATATTAGTAGTCTCACCACCTGGAAATGCCTGCACTCCCACCACTACCAACTGTGCAGTGTTGGCGCCATGTAGAGTTGTAGGTGCACTGCTGCTAACATGGTCCCCATCGCCAGACTAGAGGTCCTTGTGTGGACTTGAGGAAGGGACCTGCAAATTGGGAGGTAGACACAGAAGAAGAGTTACACATCATTGCAACATGCAGTGTACAACACAACAGCAATATGCACTATGAATGTATACACAGTATTGACTACAGACTGGCCACACAGCTCATGGGAGTCCAACGTCACTGTGTAATTCACTGTCACTTGGGCACACCCTTTGCAAGCCCATGGAAACGGGAAGCAGGAGGGGTGTGTGTGACTCAAACCCAAGCATCTGAACCAAATACATTACAATCCTGCATGTGCCCAGCCACAATGCAGCGTATGCCCACAGGAACCACGGAAGCCAACAGATCGGAGCCAACAGATCGGAGCCAACAGATCGGAGCCAACACATCGGAGCCAACAGATCGGAGCCAACACATCGGAGCCAACACATCGGAGCCAACAGATCGGAGCCAACAGATCGGAGCCAACAGATCGGAGCCAACAGATCGGAGCCAACAGATCGGAGCCAACAGATCGGAGCCAACTGATCGGAGCCAACAGATCCTCCCAAAAAAATTGGGAATAAAAGAAATCAAAATAAAAATAAAAATAAGAAACAATCAAAAATGGCCATTGATGGGCCCGGGGGGGTTGGGGAGGCCACCCAGGAGGTCCGAGGACAGGATGCACACCAGAACCCACCTGCGTGGATCCTGGGAAAATAAAACACCTCCATGGGCTCATGGCCCACACGGCTACCCTAATGTGGGAGTGTCACTGCTGTCGCTATTATCACCCTGTGCAGCTGCATCCGGAGGTGGTTGCACTATGGGAGGCAGCCCACGCAAGGCCCTAGTCTGCTCCTCCATGGCTGCAAGCATGCGGGTGTGGTAGGTCTGGTTCTGGAGGATGAGTGTGCGGAGGTCCCCATGCAACAACTCACGGGATGCCCGGACCTCCGCCCTCGTTGCCTGCATCTCAGCTGAGAGCGTACGGGTGAGACGCTCCAGCTGCTGTTCTGTCCTTTGGTGTGTTGAAGCCTCAAGCTCAACAAGAGTCGTCCTGAGGTGTAGGAGCTCCTGCCTCAGGGCTTCCCTGTGGCCCTGGGACTCAATGGAGATGGCCTCCTGCAGAGTCGCCAGTGCCGCCCGCCTGTCCCTGTTGGACCCCAACATGTCCTCCCTGTGTGACTGGCAGATGGTGTCAGTTGCCTGCTCTAGTCGCTCCATCAGCCTTTCTGGGGGGACAATGGAAGTGGCCACCCTATCCATGGCCTGAGCCATCATCTCGGATGATGCAGCCTGTTGGGTAGCCATACCGTAAATGGATTGCTCCCATGCGGTATTGCCAGGTGGCGTACGGCCACCACGTCGGCGGGCACCACACCTGTCTGGGGCAAGGCGAAGTGCGCCTTGCTGTGCCGGCACTGCCTGAGGCTGCAGGACTGCATTCCCCCTCTGATCTGCTGGCCCAGGAACAGGATCAGATGTCGCGGAGTGTGACCCTGCATCCGTAACCACCGAAGGCGTAGCTGCCAACACTGACATCCCCATGGAGGGTACTGACCCTGGTGCAGGTGGGTGAGACAGAACAGAATCCCTCCCTGGAACACTCACCAGCGACGGCACGTAGGTCTCATCCGAATCAACACCTGAGTACAGCTCGGGGGAGGTGCAGCCAGAGACACCCCTTGAGAGCACGACCTGCAGCACTTGTGGGTTCTCCCCCACCACCACACCACGTCCCTCACTGGTGGTTGGTCGGCCCTGGGACACCTCCTGGGTCTGCACCATCTCCACAACCCCAGCAGTATCAGGTGCGTCTTCCCCTGCAAAGACATGAAAACAAAGTAATGGAAACAGGCATTAGCACCATGGCACACATTGAGGGCTGAGAAGCAAGAGAACCAGTACTTGATTGACATGTCCCACATGACTAAAACCCTCCCATGCATGCACCCTCACTGCGTATGAAGTGCAGGCAAACGGCACACACTGATGACACCAAGATGGAAGATGAACAAATTTTCTGCATGCTGCCTGGCAGTGGCATCACACATTGGCCTGTAATTGGCAGGTGAAACACACATGCCATCACACAGATGGCATGTACCATTGCTATTGAGTGAAGATGGAGAGGAGGGCAGCACCTATTCATTCAGTCCAGTTCCCGCATGTAATAGCTTTTCTGATTCTAACAGGTCAGATTTTTCACCTGGAGCTGCCAGTCTGTAATGGTCAAATTGCACAGGGACATGTGTGTACAAATGATATCCAGGTAACAAAGTCACTCCCCTTTACCATACCCATGTCAGACATGTGACTAGTGGACAGCGACATGCCTAGTGAAAGTGGTGGAATGCAAACAAACTGACTGAATGAACAGTGAAAAATAAGCAAATCTGTTGTGTCAAGGTGACACTTCAAGGGCAACTGGCGTGCAGTTGTGCTAGATGTCTACTGTTGGCAGAAGGGATACTGCTATGGCCAAATGCAGCTGCGCAGGAAGTATTGCATGAAGCACATGGCTGACCCATACGACTGAGGCGCACACACTCTCACCTGGCACCCAAACAGAAGCCCTCACACACACACCATGCACATGTATGACACACACATGCATGTGCACTCACCGGACAATGCCTCGTAATCAGCCAGATCTCCCACGCCTTGGATCTGTTCCTCCGTGACGTAGGTCCCAGCGACTGACTCATGTGGAGTGAGTTCCATGTCTACTACTGGAGACCCACCTCCAGTCACTAGAGTTGCGGCATGACTTGAGGCCAGCTTACTCTTTGCCCTGCGCTTTAGGTCATTCCAGCGCTTATAGCAATCATTGGCTGTGCGCCTCACGATTCCAAGGGCACTTACGATGTCCGCAACGGTCTGCCAGTGTGCCTGGCGTTGTGCAGGTGTGGTCTTGGATCCTGCAACAATGACCATCTCGTTGTCATGTCCGGACACATACTCGACAAGTGCATTCAGTTCGTCATCCGTGAAGCTGGGCTTCCTGGACGGGCCGGACTGTGTAGCCGTGTCTGGGGCATCAGCCTGTGCCGGACGAGCACTCTTCCTCTTCCGCTTGGAAGGTGGTGGTGATCCTGAGTGTCCTGCGCCGCTCTGGACACTAGGGGCAGGAGCCCTGGTGGACTCTGTATCAGGAGTGTGGGATTGCACACTCAGCATGGGAGTTGGTGCAGGCATTGGCTCGAGTGTGATGGTGTCAGGGGGAATGTCAGCAGCATGGACTAGGACCGACACTGTCCTGGCTGGGTGTGTGAGGGCTGGGGTGGATGGAGCCGCAGCTGCCCCTGCAGCCACTCCGCCCTGCCTCCTTGGTGCAGCAGATGACCTTGCTGCCCCAGATCCACGTGGCATGATGGCATCAACGTGCACCAGCGCACGTGTCGTAGCCCTGCTGACCTGGAAGTCAGCCATGGAGTCAGCCAGGTCTGGTGCCACAATGGGCTGGTCCAACAAGGGCTGAGCATGGATGGTGTCAGCCACTTCAGCCTCAACGGGAGGGGAGGAGGGGGGGGGAGGGGGGGGATGATGGGTGCCCTTGACTGGTCCTCCACACATGGGGGGACAGGCTCACCCTGCAAGTTACGACCACGTCCCCTACCGGATCCACCACGGCCACCACTTGTGGCTCTTCCACCTTTGCCACCCTTACGGAATCCTCGCCTCCCAGCCATGGCACTGATATTAATGTGCGTATGGGAGTGGCTGTAGACAATTGTCCTGGGCAATTGGGGGTCAAAGGGGTTGGGTACCAGATGGTAATTGTACCCTAGTGCTCTAGCACGGCTGATTGTAACCCCTGGGGAAAGATGACGGGTCACGCAACGCACAGGAGGCCCAAAAAAGGGAGATGACGTGCACGCAACCCCTCCTAGACCACGTGTGCAGAAAGAAAAACCTGCACTACGCTGTGGCACCCAGTAACACAAGAATGAACGTATGCGTGTCACACGCAGCCTAGAATGACCTCTGAAGGGGTAGGCAACACACGGGGCAAGCACAGAAGTTGGATACGTGCGTGACTCACCGTCTGCCAGGTAAAAGAGCGTGAAGAATGAGTGCGTTTGGCTGGCTAAACCCCCGCCAAAAGAAGATGTGTACGCTGTCTGAGAAGACAGGACAACAGTAGAAGGGGACACTGTTTGAGGGAACAGGCCCAGGTAAACCAGTAAAAGAGAAAAAAAGAGAAAAAGCTGTCAGAGGTAACAGGGAATACGAACTGGAAACGCCGTGAAGTAAATCGCGTGTGAAACGACAAGAAGTACAGATTTCACCCACTCGCTCTCCACGAAAAGCACGTACAAGGAAATGGTGTTCTACATGTACCTTATATACAGGCCCACACGTACAGCGTCACTTACGCGGCGTGTACGTTCACCAATCACACGCTTTGTCACTCCTGCGTGTAGATCCATTTTCACCAATCACCCGCTTTGTCACTTCTACGTGTACATCCATTTTCACCAATCACACGCTTTGACACTGGGACGTGTCACGCAACAATTTCCTGCACGTGCAGGTGACTATAGGCGCGCATATGCTGTTGACGGGTTTACGCGCTAAGGGCCTTTGCTGACGTGTGGGATTTCACTACCTATCAGGCTGTCCACGCGTTCACACACGAGAGACCACGCTCCTGGCCAGGAGGCGAAATTACTGCCCCCCAGAGCCCTGAGCACGCTCCCACCTGCCATCTGCTGCTGCCTGACTGCCTGCTGGCCACGTGCCCCACAGTGCTGGTGGGTGGGGGTGTTGGGAGACATGGGTGGGGGCCTGGTGGAGGGTGCCCCTGCACTGGTGGGGGTGGTGGGAGACATGGGTGGGGGCTTGGTGGAGAGTGCCCCTGGTGGCGGGGGGTGGGGGTGGTGGGAGACATGGGTGGGGGCCTGGTGGAGGCTGCCCCTGGTGGCGGGAGGGTGGGGGTGGTGGGAGACATGAGTGGGGGCCTGGTGGAGGCTGCCCCTGCACTGCTGGGGGGGTGGGGGTGCAGGGGGACATGAGCAGGTGTGCAGGGTAGTCCCCTGTTTTGTAGGCTGCCTGCAGGGGCCGTGGAGGGTGTACAGGGAACACCTGTGAGGACCCACCCAGCCTAATCGCGTGTGATGATTCCCACGCACCCCTGTAATACACGTACCCTGGCTAATCGCGTGTATAACTTCACGCGTACCCCTGTAATACACGTACCCTGGCCAATCGCGTGTTAAACTTCCCGCGTACCCCTGTAATACACGTACCCTGGCCAATCGCGTGTTAAACTTCCCGCGTACCCCTGTAATACACGTACCCTGGCTAATCGCGTGTTAAACTTCCCGCGTACCCCTGTAATACACTTACCCTGGCTAATCGCGTGTTAAACTTCCCGCGTACCCCTGTAATACACGTACCCTTGCCAATCGCGTGTTAAACTTCCCGCGTACCCCTGTAATACACGTACCCTGGCTAATCGCGTGTATGACTTCACGTGTACCCCTGTAATACACTTACCCTGGCTAATCGCGTGTTAAACTTCCCGCGTACCCCTGTAATACACGTACCCTGGCCAATCGCGTGTTAAACTTCCCGCGTACCCCTGTAATACACGTACCCTGGCTAATCGCGTGTATGACTTCACGTGTACCCCTGTAATACACTTACCCTGGCTAATCGCGTGTTAAACTTCCCGCGTACCCCTGTAATACACTTACCCTGGCTAATCGCGTGTTAAACTTCCCGCGTACCCCTGTAATACACTTACCCTGGCTAATCGCGTGTTAAACTTCCCGCGTACCCCTGTAATACACGTACCCTGGCCAATCGCGTGTTGAACTTCCCGCGTACCCCTGTAATACACGTACCCTGGCCAATCGCGTGTTAAACTTCCCGCGTACCTCTGTAATACACGTACCCTGGCTAATCGCGTGTATAACTTCACGCGTACCCCTGTAATACACGTACCCTGGCCAATCGCGTGTTAAACTTCCCGCGTACCCCTGTAATACACGTACCCTGGCCAATCGCGTGTTAAACTTCCCGCGTACCCCTGTAATACACGTACCCTGGCTAATCGCGTGTTGAACTTCCCGCGTACCCCTGTAATACACTTACCCTGGCTAATCGCGTGTTAAACTTCCCGCGTACCCCTGTAATACACTTACCCTGGCTAATCGCGTGTTAAACTTCCCGCGTACCCCTGTAATACACGTACCCTGGCTAATCGCGTGTTAAACTTCCCGCGTACCCCTGTAATACACGTACCCTGGCTAATCGCGTGTATGACTTCACGTGTACCCCTGATATGCACGTTACCCGCTTTGCGTTCCTTGTTTGGCTGCCCTGTAAACTGGTCCAGGGTTAGCGCAGCCCTTTGCGATGATTTAGCGATTTTGCTGGCTTTTCCTTGCGCGAGGGCGTTCTTGGGGGCGTTACTGGCGCTGCTGCAGGGTCGCTGCGATACTCTGCGCCACGGCTGGTTTGGGAGCATGAAATCCATGAATACGCTGTGCGCGGAAATCGGTTTTATCGCACGTGCCTGGCGCAGTCAATCGCACGCGGACACTCTGCGCCAGCCGCTTGCGACACTTTTCTGCGAAATTCTATGAATTACCCTGTAAATAGGTGACTCATTATCGATGCCTGGGTTACTTTTTCTCTATAATGCAAATGTTGCTAGTTTTGAGGGATGGTGCTAATGATTGAGACACTATCGATTAAGAAGTAATCTTTGAAATAACGATTTTAGCTTTTGTCTTATTCTGGAATACCCCATAGACATGGGTTGTTGAAATAGGTATACGCTAAATTGTTATGGTTGAGAGTGGTACAATGGTGTACCCTTTCTTTCCATGTTACATTTTGACATGTGACCTGCCCCCCCCATTTCCAGTTTTAGCCCTGCAACTTGTCCTTAGTCCCACCCCTTTGAAATACATTTATTATAAAGTGGATATACATTTTATATAAACTTAATGATCACAACATTTTTTAGCGACCCCTAAAACATTTTATATCATTTTTATATCAAATGTATATATTTATATTGTATTAGTAACCAGCGAGGTTCAACCAGAAAGTAACAACCATTCTGATTGACCCTCGCCTTATTTTTTCCCTCACCCGCACACAATCCCCCCCCCCCCAACCCCACTTACCTTCGTATTTCTCCTTTTCGGGAGTGAACACGCTGGGAACACTTCTGTGCCCAGCGCGTCCGCTCCCGATGGCCGCCATGCAATGGGAAAACGCCCTTCCCGGCGGCCATTTCCTTTGACATTTCTTTTTTTTTTTTCTGTTCGGAAATGCAGCAGCGTTTCAGAACAGAACAATGCTATTAGTACCCCGGTCTGGCGGGCCAGGGTACTAATAGCAATAAAGCCCTCACCGCTGGGGCATTACCAAGTCAGGTAAATATATATTTTATATACATTTTGATATAGCATATTGATATATTTTAAATATAAACTTTTAATTGTTACATTTTAATATATATTATATTGTATTTGGTTATGTATATAGAGCTCTTTCACCATTTGTATGGTTGGAACACCCTGGTTGACCGTAGTCAATGTGATGGAGGTTCTAAAAGTATTAGATTAACAAAATGAGTGTGTATTTTTGCCAGTTTAGAGCTTAGGTGACTAGCTAGGTTCCACAAAGTGACCCACGTTCAGACATGTAGGCAGGCGCTGTTGCTGGTATACGATAGACTGCTATTGTGGAAGATTTGATGTGTGACCACCTATACCGAATGTTCATTTGGTTGGCAGTCACTGTATGCTAGTGGCAGAGGTGTTGAGGTATGTCAGGTGTTTCAGTGTGGACATCTATGTGTGCTGCTAGACCGGATGGGCATAGCCATAGCTGCATTCTATGGTGCATGGATGTTTGGCCGTGCCTGCGGTCTGTGTTAACAGATGTGCTCAACAGGTGTAGGTACTGTATGCTTTGATGTAGTTCAGATGCAGTGTTCTATGTTCTATATGGACAGCACAGTCTTATTATTCGTGTTCTCTCTTTTATGAAGGTCTGAGCGGCAAGGGCGCGTGAGGTTATTGCAGTGTGCGCAAGCAAATGCTGCTGGCTTCCCTGGCGTATTTGACCAGTAGGGGTGTTGTTGCGCATGGGCCGATAGTTTGTCAGGTGAGCCGATGCTAATGGCGTCGTTGTTCGTGTTGTAGTTGGAGGAGGTTTAAGGTTTATTGCAGAGCGCCTCAGCGAATGTTGCTGGCTTTAATGCAGTATTTATATGGTGGGATTGTTGTTGTGCATGGTGCACCAGTTTGTCTTGGTGAGCCACTGCGAATGCTGTCGGCATCAATGTTTTGACTGGTGTATAGGGATGTTGGGCACAGCAGTGTAATTTAGAGAGAGGAGGAGTTCAGGTGGGAGTTGAGAAGAGCCTGCTTTTTAGGGCCTTTCTGAATTTGGTGTCAATCTAGACACATGAGCCCTTCTACTTAAATAAGTGAATAATCTATTCCATGCCATCCCATAAGCACAAAAGCAGCCATGTGATTTACTTCAAGTCGAAAAAACGTTTGGGGTTGGCAAAAAGGTCTCTCACAAATAATATCTCGAGCGTCAAAGGTACTCCATCTCCACATACTATTTTACAGATCTTTTAGGTAACCATTACTTTTTGGCGAATCATGTATTGCTTTACATAGGGAATAAAAGAAAGATCCAAAGGGTCCATTCACAATGAAAACAGCAACTTTTTGTAAACTCACAAAATGATACGTTAACAAAATACACAACATACCTTTTAGAATATGGGCCTGCATCTGCAGTCCTCCCCTCATCCTTTTGGTTACCATAAAATGCACTTAGTTTTGGTGAGGTTTTGTAGAGGAGGCCCTACTTTGGAGGGCTCATACCAGATGCATTGTTGTAAAATGGACTCTGGCGTGTCATGGCCCGAAAATAAAGAGCCACTTGATAGAGCCGTGCTCTGGGGTGAAGGGGTGTCTTACCACCACAGACTGCACAGACCTCTTTAAGGTAGGGCTCAGTCTGGACTATGTTGGGCAATTGGGTATGTGTCATAGGAAATAGCATGCCATTCTTGAATTGATATGCAATTAAATATCCATGTTTATATAAAATGTAATATAATGTGTATATGCATTTCAATATCATTTTTGATTTTATTTACTAAACCCCAAAAATTGGAATCAACCCCCAAGATGTGTTTTACCATTTTTATATACATTTCATATGAACTGGATATAAATTCTATACTTAGTATAGATGACATCATGACACTACAGACATTTGATGGTGTCTGAAAATATCCCTGACAGTGGAGTTTGCTTCCGAAGCAGTAACATCAGACTTTGATATTGATTTTGTATAGAGTATAAATAAATGCTGGCATGGCACCCCCAAGATTTTGGATGACTGCCATAAATAACCCTATTTGAATTTGCGTTGTGCACAAAGAGTGGTTCACAGTGCCTACACAAAAGCTCCAAACTGTCAGCTAATGCAATGCTTGTTTCGTTAAAATTAACACAATGCAAGACCTTGAAGGAAAAGGCTGTTGTAGAGGCAAAAAAACTTTTTAAATGGATTGCTGACTCTACACCAGCCCTCCAAACCCTTCAGAAGCCCCATTCTTTTTTCTTGCATCCAGCACAGCTCAAGGCACATGACACTCCAGCAGATGAATACAAATGACTGAACTCAGCTCTGGGTGCAGCAAAGAAATCAAAACCAGGGTGGCTGCGGAGGTGGGATTTTGCTCTGTGAAACTCAGGAACAGTTGACTCAATACAGTGACTCATGGTATTTGGAATGACAGAAATCCCGATGCTTCACACTGGCATTTTTCTCCATTCTGCAGATCACAGCAGTGAACACACGTTGGGATTGATAAGAAGGACTTGTATATTTAGCTCCAATGAGTCACCACTGCCTGACAAGACTTTTTGTACAATTCTGTGTCAGTTGTATAAATACCAGTCCCAGGAAAATACTCAAAGGGGTCTGCTTATCTACAGTCATCAGGGATGGGAGGGCTAGTTTCAGCTTCTGATAGAATGATGATGTGGTGATATGAAAGAGAACGGAAACATCAGCTCGGTGGGACCAGTTTATTTTAGATTCTGCTACACAGGAATTAAATTGGGTGCAGGACATCTGGGGTTTGGTGACAAATGTAGATGCATTGTGCCCCTGAGACCAGTAAGCAGCAGGGGGGGTCTGTGGGTCATTACCCCTTAAAAAGTGCACTTCTGACTGCTGCAGGGACAGACCCTGGGCGCTGTGTGGATTTACCTGGAGCTTAAATTTCTTACAGATGGGACCATCATTGTAAAATACCCTGTGTGGAGTCTCATGCTGGGTGACTAATTGATTGGAGCTGCTGGCAGGCCTGTAAGTAATTTGGGCTACCTGGAGTTAATTAGATCTTTCCTGGCACGCAGACACCCAGGCAGAGGACTGCGAACCGCTGCTTCGCATTTATTGCTAATGAGCCTTGTTTACTAATCAGATTAACAGCAGACTTCAAGACCCTTGCTAGTAGAGATTAAGGTGAGCTGCTTTGTGTTTCACCATATTGGGTTTTGTATTTTGAAAAATGTACAGTTTCAGGGGTTGAGGAGGTGGGCTGTCTCTGGGGTGCAGATTTTGAAGTGCCAATCTTTCGCCATCAAATCTGAGGCTTGAATTAAATGTGGGACTTTTGTTAAAAATGTGTTTGTAATTGTAAAATATTTAGAATGCATGTATTGTAAAGAGCAAAGACATGTGCGACACTGCAACAGGTTGGCAGACATACATCTGTCCATAACCTTTTTGAAGAAGTCTGGTTAAATCTGTTTAAAGTGTTTAGAAGTTGGTCACAGGCGGTGTGTTAAGCCAGTGGATTTTCATGTTGGCTAAGATAATTCATAGGTGATGGACAGGCACAGACAAACATGGTTCTGCAAAAGCGACTCTTGCAGAAATCGATTGCATCATTGTATTGTGTGTGAGATCACAGAAGCAGTACTACTGTGTGCTGAACTTATGTTCTAGAACTGTTTTGAGATTTTGACTACACCACTTGGGAACAGGTTGGAGTTGTGTAGATGTATTTGAAGAGGTTATGGGGTGGTCACACAATCATTTAATCAAATGTTAATTAACGTGTTAAAAGACTGCACTCAAAAGATGCCCAACCATTGTAGAATTTAAAACAATTAATATCACACATGTACAATTCTAAAATAACAATACAGGTCCAGTAAATAGAAAACAAAAACAAGCTGTACAATTTAACATGGGTCAATGTGCATTCTAAATGATATAATTGACTAAAGAGGAAGGTGTTTTTCAAATGGATAAACCTCTACAAACATGCTTACCCTTTCATTGAGAAAAATATAAACTGAGCACACCCTCAATCTGAAATCCAAAACGTAGATATGAAAGTTTGGAAAGTATGAGGTCAAATTTATAGAGCTTCACTGTTTACCCAAAAGTGTGTGATCCTGTGCAAATATTTAAGCCTTCTCTGATTTAAGAGTAAATAAGGGGGTGACTTATTTTAAATAATGTGACCTCTTTGCACATTCGGACCTTGCAAGCCTATAACTAGCACCCCAATAGAGATTATATTTTAGAGCAAAATGTAATCTTTGCAGGGGTCAAAAACCTCCCCAAACTAAGGAGTAAAATCATGCATAGCACAAACACACAAAGAAACACACGTGGGCTCAACATATTCTTGCATATATGTGTCTTCTAGCATATGTGGTGCTACTTATTGTAAAATATTTTAAGTGTGCAAATATTCAATGTGGTAGCTCGCCAATTTATCACAGAAGGATTCTGACCCAAACTGACACCCTTGGGCTGCTATGTATGAACGATTCAGGGCTTCGTGAAGTCTAAATTTTGGCAGGGCATGCACGGTGGGGTTTGGGTATGTGTGAAAGATCACACATTTTGATGAAGCAGTGTAGCCAAGATTCTTTCACACAAACTGATGGAATTGTCAAATGTTTTAAGGGGTCAAGTGGTAGGGTGTTACAGTGGATGTAAAATGCAGGCACTTACGTTGCAATATTTGAAGTATTGCTGTGGATGGAAAATTGCATTTGAATATTTCAAATAGGTGATTGGCAATGTGTAAAAAAACAGCTTCTTTCAAGTTCCATTTACTGTACTAGTTAATGTGTTACCTCATGTCCAATGGTGAGCTATAAGACTCATTTTGTATTTTCAAATCTATGTTAGAATTTACATAATTTGTGGTACAATTTACATTATTCATTCAGTGTGAGCAAAGCAGTAACACCTGTATGCCAATGTTTGCCTATCTTCTGCAAACAAGGAAAGCTGAGAGTGGTAGGGCTATTCTTTTATATGTGGATGCAAACAACACTTTATCTGTTAATTGTGAGATAGAAGTGAGATACAACGTGATAGCAATTTAAAATACAGTTTTACCGTCAGACGTGTATCGACAATACAGACATGACCCAAGCTACAGGGCTTTGTGAACTCTCAATTATGGCAGGGCATGCACAGTGTGATTTGAGCATGTTTCAAAGATCACACATTTTGAGGAAGCAGTGTAGCTGAGATTCTTTCACACAAACTGATTGAAATGTTTAATTTTGTAATGGGGCAAGTGCTAGGGTTTTTTGTTGGACTTAAGATGCAGGCGTTTATGATTGCATATGTTGTGTAGTGCGGTGGATGGCCATCTTCTCTCCCCTGCTTCTCCTATGTCTGACTCACACCCTGACACAGCCCTATCCCTTCTCTACTCCTCTATTTCTGATACCCTTGATGCTCTTGTCCCTTCATGAGGAGCCGCTGAAGTCCAAAGACAAATGCAATTCCTGGTATGACTCCGATCTAGCTACACTTAAATGTAAGTGTAGGGCGGCTGAGAGGAAATGGAGGGCTTCTTGTTCATCCTCTGAAAAACTGGACTGACACCTGCTCCAAAGGCAATACCGACTCTCTGTCTTCTCCAAGAAGAGAGTCCACAGTCAAGCCTGTCTCTCTGCGGCATCTAACGACTCGGCTGTACTCTTTCAAATCTGCAAGGAGCTGGCCAACCCTGCTGCAGTCTATACCCATCACGTTGCCTCCCAGGCCCTTTGCAATGACCTTGCCTCTAACTTTATCACAAAAACCCAGGACATCCTGTCCACCCTGTCCTCCCCTTCCCCTCCTCTTTCCTCTCCATCTGTTCTTGCTAACCCTCCCTCAGATACCCCCCCAACCTCTTTCTCCTCCTTTCCTCTTTTCCCACCCAATGAGGCTGCTAGACAAGTCCAATCTGTGAAAGCATCATCAAAACAGGTCCATCCCTGTTCCTCTAAAACCATCAAGGAGCACATTAACACCCTCACTCTGGCCCTTGCTGATTTTTGCATCTACTCATTTGCCTCAGGTTCTTTCCCCTCCACCCTGAAGCACTCCCTTGTGCACCCTTGTCTTAAGAAACCCAAAGCTGCTCCTTCCTGTACAGCTAACTATCGCCCCATCTCCATTACTCATTTTCTGGGCAAACTCCTGGAAAAGCTGGCCATCTCCCAACTTAACCTCCATTCTGATTCTGTTGGCTGTCTTCATGACCACCAGTGTGGTTTCAGAGCTGCCAGAAGCATGAATGAAAACCACACTCCTGAACATCTGTGAAGATCTGCTCTCCAACCTTGACTCTAACATTCCCTCTGTCCTCATCCTTCTCGATCTCTCCTCTGCCTTTGACAAGATCAACCATACCATCCTGCTCAACCGTCTCTATGATAACCTAGGTATCACTGACCAGGCTCTGGCCTGGCTGACCTCTTTCCTCTCTGATCGACCCTCCTAGGTCATATTCGGGTCCTTCCTATCATCTATCTTCCTCTCTTCCTGTGGTGTTCCCCAGTGGTCTAATCTCTCGCGCCGGCTCTTCAACCAATACCTGGCAACACTTGACCACTGCATTGCTGTTTTCTGCTTGAATTTTCAGTGCTACGCTGATGATAATCAACTTATGTTCAGGCTGCCCTCAGCCACCTCCTCTCCCTCTCTCATCTCTGATTGCCTTACTGCCATTCAACACTGGTTTTCTGCCAATGATATTTGTCTGAATGTCAGTAAGACTGAGATCCTCCTCATTGGCACACCTTCTCCATCCTTTCCCCTCACTATCTGGCCAGCCTCCCTTGGCACTCCTCCTACCCACACCTGTGATTCTAAGAAACTCGGGGTCATCTTTGATTCCACACTTTCCTTCTCCGCCCATATCTCTGATGTCTCTAAAAGGTCAAACCTCCTACAGTCCCTCCTCAGAGGTACTCTGCTCTTCCTCTCCTTCCCCCAGAAGCTCACTGTCTCCCAAGCTCTGGTTCTCTCTAGGGTGGACTATTGTAACAGCCTTTTTCTTAACCTAATTGCCTCTACTCTCTGCCCTCTGCAACTAATCCAGAACAGGACGGCCAGACTTGTCTTTGGCCTCAAGCCCTGGGATCGTATCTCTCCAGCTCGAAATCTCTACATTGGCTCCCTGTGGATGCAAGGATTAAATTCCAAACGCTTTTCATTGTCCAGAAGGTTTTCTGGGGATAGGGTCCAAAATACCTTCAGTTATCCCTCCACAAATACCTCCCCTCTCGAGCTCTTTGCTCCTCTACCTCCAACTCCCTCAGGATCAGTCGTTTTTCAAAGAAACGAGCTGAGGGTAGTTCTCTGACTTCAGCTGGGGCCTCCTTCTGGAACAGCCTCCCTGCCACTCTACAACTTGAAGACAACCATTTCCGGTCCTGGAAGCACCTCAAGACCTTCCTCTTTGCTTCTGCATTCGCCCCCTCTCCTCTGCTGATCTGTTCTCTCATGGCACCGTGCACCTGGCCACCCTCTGACCTTCGGTCCCAGTTTCCTGCATACCCTAGCACTCTCCAGCACTGCCACCAGGCCACCCCTTGCACTGCGGTCTGCATCTGTACACATACAGCGCCCCTTTTTTTCTGTTCCTGCACTTCTCTGACCTACCCCGTCTACTGTCTTAAACTCAGCACTTGCCACTTGCTGGTGGCACTTCCACTTCTATTGCTTTTTATTATTTATTATTTATTTTATTTATTATTAATTATTCTGTTCTCCTTTTGCTCCGCACTTGCCATCATTCCCCCCTCCTTTTCCCACCCCCCCATGCACTTGCACGTTCTCAATGTCATTGGGCCTAGTAAGATCGTTGTTTTGTTCTCCCCTGTTCCCCTTCCTTGCCTTATTGTGCTCTGAAACACTTGTGTATGAGCGTGATATAAATAATATATCAATTCAATTTGATATGTCCTATTCTGATTCTATATTCCCTTTGTATTTATTTAGAACCACCATGTATTCCAACAGCTGGATGGCGCAGCAGGCAGACACTGAAGAAATGGAATGTGACACCTGACAACCGGCAGATGCTGTGAACATGGAGATTTGTGCATCTGATGCAACACGCCGCAGCTGTTTTGGGGACCCGAGTATGGGTTTGCATGTTTTTACCAATTTAACATGGGGCATTGCTGTGTTGCGGCCCCAAACAAGGTATCAGTGAAGCTGCTGAGACCCCAAGCAGTGGAGTTGTTCTTCAGATTCATAAAGGGGCATTGCTGAATTGGGGGTCCCAGCAGGGGGCAACAAAGTGCCTGAGATGCTGATGAAACATTATGATTTCTGTACTGTCCCAGCATTCGGCCTTGACAACCAGTACCTTGGAAATGGCCCAACAAATGGATGCCTAACTGGGGCTATGGGGGACCACGCCATCCCCCATGTTCTACCATTACATTAGGTCGGACAACAGGAGTGGCATATTTATAACATGCCGCCAGCCCTGGAAAGCTACAGGGGGTGGCCTGGTTTCAAACTGGCACAATCAACGGTCCTGGTGGATATTACAGGGTCTTCAAACACTCAAACTCCATTTGCCAGTGTGGGTATGGGGGCCTCAGTATTACCAATGCCGTCATGCACTCCTCCCACTGGTTTAGGGCTGAAATGTTACTTTAAAAGTGTACACCCGCAGGCCAGATGTGTGCTGAAGCCGGAGCTGGGGTGTGGTGATATATATTCTGGGTGTTCCATGAGGCAAAAACCTCAACACAATTTTGAAAATGATCCCGACTGAGTCTAAAGAAAAATGGCCCCACAGGGTGTTAGACCTGAGCATAGGGGGTGGTAACTACAAACAGATTTGTGAAGAAGGAGATTATCATGAGTGATGTTGTCCTGATTAGCAATGATGAAGGCATTGCAACAGCTTATTCAGTAATAAATAATCCTAAAAATGTAACCATTGCTAGTTCTGAAGGCGGAAATAATGCATTCAGCTGTGCAGCTTTAAATATTTTACATAGCCTTGCTAATGCACCAGTGAACCCTGTCGGCAACTTGCCTGTATCTTCCATCTACGCAGCATGGTAAGCTTGAACTACCTCGGTATGAAGATATTAGCTTGGTAGTTGATTATGGATTTGATGGGGTGTAGGGTATGTGAAACCATGTGTTACTCCTGTGAGCCATGTTGACACTCTGAATAAGTTAGATGCACTGATGGCCATTCTGCAGGGGGATGGGGTACAATCCAGTTCCAGGCCACCCTCCCTGGAGCTTTCAGTCACTGCACATACTAGCTGCTACACACCCCTTGAGGCATTTCTTAATGACCCCTCTACAAATGAATATAATGACACCGAAGTTGCATTTGAAGGTATTCCTGGTATGTATTTGATACCCCACAGGTTGATCCTATTGATGCTCAAGATGTTGGCATTGTTAATTTTACGATAACCAATGAAACAGGTGCATGTATCGATGCTGCTGACACTCAAGATGTTGGCATCGTTCTTGCTGGTGATGCTCAAGATGCAGGTTAGAATAACGATGGGGAGGGGTACAATGTTGGTGTTGTTGATATTTCAAATGACCATGTGGTAAGTGAAGGTATTCCATCCGATGAGCTTGATGTCCCCCATGAGCTTGCAGGCGCATCACACACTTTTTGTTTTTGGTTTGTTTTTTATTACTTGTATTGCGCACCAGACCCAAGGGTATCAGGGCGCATTGCATAAAACAACTTGCTTGATTACAGAAAGTACATTTACATAGGTCATTTACATAATACAGGTATGCGATACAGAATAAGGTGATGTTACATAGTCAGGATACAAATAAAATACTATATACAGGGAGTCACAGGCAAAATTACTTGTCAGAATTTTTGAACCAACTTATGACCTTCTGTCAGAATTGTGGGTAAGATTGATCTACTCGCAGGGGAGGGGAGTAAGGAGTTCCACGGCTTCACTGCCTTAACCGGGATGCTGCGTCCCCCGACTCTGGAAAGTTTAAATCTTGGGACCAAGAGACAGTTAGCGTTTGATGATCTGGAAGGTTTTATAATGGTTTCTCTAGTGATTCTCTCAGTAAGATAGCAAGGAACTGCATTGTTTAGACATTTGTATGTGAGAGAGGCCACTTTCAACTGGATTTTATCCTGTGTGGATAGCCAGTTGTTTAATCTTCTTGTTTCAGAAATATGATCTCTCCTGTAAATTCCGAGTGCAGCTCTAACAGCATTGTTCTGGAGGAGCTGGATTTCCTTGATAGTTTACTTGTTGGCCCTGATGTAAAGAGAGTTACAGTAGGCCAGCTTCGACAGACCACGTGCTCTAGCCAAGGTAATGCAACTGTTGTTAGACAGGAAAGGTTTGACTGCTCTGATCAATTTACAAGTGTATGCTGTGGCGAATGCCATTGCATTGTAGGGTATTTTGTGGAGATTTGGGGCCTGACGGTATTTTATTACCGCCAAAAAATAACTTAGCAATAATCACTCTTTGTATTCAGATTTGGCCATGTGCAACAATAATACAATGGACATGCATTATTTCAGCACCCAGACCTGCATATTTGGTATACGTGGTTGGTGGTATTTTGGTGAGCATAATTCCCTTGTTTTATTTGTGGCCCCAATGTCCAGAATCCCTTATCTTTGCTTAGATTTTTCGTGTGATCACTAGAGAGACCTCAGACCTGCATTCTAGGAATACCACATTTCCAGTGATAGTGTTGGTGTGCCACCATGGGTGAACTCACTGACTTATTTACGACAGAGAGCTATATGTGGTAGTCTTGTGGTAATTTCCACTACCTTATATACGGTAGGGAGCTATGTTCAGAGAGTCTCTCTTCCCGTTGGCTCATGTACCTCCAACAAGCTATGCTACAGTCACTCACAATTATTCATACTGATTCTGACATGCACACATCTGTCTTAAAATGACCATTGCACTGTTTAAAAATCTCCCCACATCATCGGCATTGTAATGGTAAATAGAAAATAAAACACCCGTCTGTTTTCAAATATTTTCTGTATTATAAAAGCTGCATTTAGACACGATCTCATTCTTTACAGAAATAAATAAAATGGTACAGTCAAAGCATTGTCTATGACACACTGCAAAGAGCGTGGCGGAGAACAGAATTCAAATTGCAACATTGGTATTTGATTAAGACACGCACAGGAATCCTACACTGACTGCATATTACCGTACACACTCAGCTCCCACACTTCTCATTACCTTATCTTTTTAGTTGTTCTCTTTGTGAATGTGGCTCTCTTGGATTAACTCCAGCAAAAAGGAACGCTTGCCTTCTCAAGCCGGGGTCATTGCCTGGAATTCTCAGCTTTTTCAGATAGGAATGCCTCAGCCAGTGGAAAGGTTTTTCTTTCAGCTCTCCCCAATCTAGACTGCAGCAGGACACAGGAATCTGCATTCAGTCAGGACCCCACAGCCAGGTCTTCTCCCCAGTAGTGCAGAAAGATGTCTGCCTGTCTTTTTCCCTGATACTGCCCACTAAAACTTTCCTCTCAGCCCTCTGTATGACGTGTTCCAATGAAATCCATCATCTCTCATCCTCCTACTCTTCAACAATAGCTTCGCTTATACATTTGCAATTGTTGCAAATCTGACTTCCTTCTTCCTGCAGTTACTGTGCACAAAAACACGGAGAATCAGGCAGAGAAGAGAAGAAAAAAATCTGCACACGCATTTAAATGGTTTTCATAGTATGCCTAATTCTGCAGTGGAGAACACATTTTATTATTGGGTTATGTTAAATAAGGTTTTATTAGTCAGGTTAATTGTTAATAGGTTAGCTGTTAATTTTCAAATGTGTCTCTAGCAATATAGGCATTTCAGGTGAAAAATAGTGTGCATTTTTAAATGAGCACGTGTGCTTTTAACTGTAAAAATAGATTTGCATCTTATATGTTAAAATCGTTTTTGACTGAATAGCCTGTCTTTCCTTGTTAATCTGGCAACCCATATAGCAATGCACCGCACCCTTGTGGTGGTGCTGCAAAAAAATTGTGCTACTTGTGCAGTATTGCTGTACTCTGTACTGTAACACGCCAAATATCCTTACATATACCCTCCTTTTGTTTTTAGAACTTGGCTATAATCCAAGCCAATTCCTAAAAACAACTTGTTCTATTTTTTTTTACAATATAGCAATCCAACAAAATGAATATTCATGTGCATCAATGAAAATTTGCAATCAACATTTCATCTGAGTCCATCAGTTCATAAAATGTTCCACATTTGCCTTCTCAGTGGAAGTGGCATTACTTTAAGTTTAAATTTTCCAAGTCAATTAAAAACAATGAAATAAAACAACTAACTAAAACAAATAAGTAATATAACAAGTTAAAATAAATAATTAAAATAATAAATACGTGGAACTTCATATGCCGGAACTTTTGTTTTGTCTCTTTTGGTATGTCCCGACCAGCGATGTTATTCGGTTCATTCGAGTACTCTTTCATCTTGGCAATCTTGAATCCACAGTAGTCATCTCTTTTGGCATTCCGGTTATTTTGTCTTCACCTCCACCTGGAGGCAGGCATCTTTTGGTCTTCATCCAGGGGACTCCAGGACTCCATCGTCTCCCGTGGCCTCTGATCCCGGAACCTCCGACCAAATAATGTTAATTGTCTAAATCAAAATAGAAAATAAACAGATTAAGTACATAGCACAATACTAACTTCATCCTTTTGCCAAAAATAAAACATGCTTGGTAAAAATACTTCGTTTTTTTTTCTTTTTTCTGAAATTAAACACAAGTTAAAAGAAAACAAACACATATAAAACAGCATTCAATATTTAATACACTTTCTCTCTGCACACCAACCATGAACTTCCATTATATGTGCATTTATTTATTTATTCATTTATTTATATTTATTTTATATTATATTTTACATATACTACAGTGTTTATGTGCCATCATAACAATCAACTTTTTAACTTCTTTGTAACTGCCTCCTGATTGTATCCATTTATTTTCTCTTTTTGTGTTTAATTGATTTTATCTGTTTCTACATGCTCAAGCCGCCTGATCTCATGTCTGGGATGGCATGGTTTGATTTGATTTACATGGACAAACTGCTCTATTGCTGTTTCACCTTCATTTTTCAAAATTTTATACACTACAGGAGAAACCTTATCTATAATTCGAAATGGCCCCTGCAAGGCTGCTAGAAATTTAGAATTTTTCTGTTTACTTTTTCCAAAATGAAACTTGTACACCTGATCCCCTACATTGTATTCCTTTACTGATGTCTTTTTGTCATAATATGACTTAGCACTGTCAGCAGCCCTTTCCAGATTTCTCTGCACAAAAGCAAATGCATGTTGCAAATGCCTCCTCAGTTCATCAATATATTCATGAACCGTGGATGCACTCACTAGAGTTTGCTCATGTGTTCTGTATAGTAGGTGTTGTGGTAACACCATTTTCCTACCTGTTAAGACCTCATGGGGGCTAACACCTGTTGCTTTGGCAGGAGTCGACCTGATTGCCATCAAAACCAATGGTAAACGCAAATCCCAGCTGGAACCTGCTTCTGCCACAAATTTCTTTAAAATATCCACAACAGACCTATTGCTTCTTTCAACTGTACCTGAAGACGCCGCCCGATATGCGATATGTAGTTTCCTTTTCACACCTAGTATTTGCCATACCTTGCTCATTAGAGTACTTGTGAAATGACTTCCTCTGTCTGACTCAATTCTTTGCGGCAACCCAAACCTTGAGAACACATGGTTCACCAGCAATGTGGCTGCCGTTTGCGCACTACAATCTGGTGCAGGAATGCACTCAATCCACTATGACATCAAACATACCACACTCAAAATATAACGGTGTCCCCTGCTCGACCTTTTTAAAGGACCTACATAGTCTATTTGCAAATCTGACCATGGGAGAGTTAGGCCTCTTTTCATCAATGGTGCTCTATGCATTGGTGAAGCAGGTTTAAATTGGGCGCATACTAGACATCCTCTAGTATATAATTCCACATCTTGGGACATATGAGGCCAGTAAGCATAATCTTTTAGTATTTCTAATGTTTTTTGTGAACCTCTATGGCCTGCAGTTATGGCATCATGTGCATGGTGTAGCATTAGTCCTCTGAATGAAAGGGGTACTACCCACTGTATTTGTCCTGTTATGGATTCTCTAATCATGAGTCCATCCTGTAATCTGATTTGTGTTTTGTTCTTTAATAACACCCTCAACTCTTCTTTTCCCATACAATCATTTTCTGTTAAAGGATTTTGTTCAGGATCTATCAAATGATTATAATAGATTCCCAAAATTTGATCATTCTTTTGTGCCTCAATCAAATCTTGGTCTGGCGTGTCATGACTCCACTGCACCACCGGTTGATCTACCTCCTTTGGTGCTTTAGAACGTGTCACTGCATCAATTTGTATTTCACCCATTAAATAATCAATATGTAGCAATTCTCCCATCACAGCCCCAATCTTAGCCAGATGGTCTGCCTTATCATTTCCCTCCTTATCCTCTCCTGGTGTTTTTAAACGCCCACGAATTTTTCTCCAGTATATTGTTAAATTATTTTCTGACACCAATTTGTCTATGGCTTGTATCATTTTTCCATGTTTAAGTGGTTTTTTGTTGTATGTAACCATGCCTCTTGCTTTCCAACCAGGCAAATACTCCACAAAGCTATTCCGTGCATAGTCAGAATCAGTCACCAGGACAATTTCACTGAACTTTTTATCAACTGCAGTAGCAATTGCTTTATAGATGGCTGCCAATTCCGCCACCTGACTGCTCCTATCTCCAATCCTCATCCCAATACTAGGAACGCCTTCACATTTCAACCAGACATTTCCTATTCCTGCAACTAATTGTTTATTACTGTCATTTTCAATGTGAAAAGCACAACCATCCACATATACAGTTGGCAAATCCTTGCATGTTTTTTCATCAAAAGCTTTGTGTGGTGATTGTTCAAATTCCTGTAAACTAGCTTCCACTCCCATTTCATTTGGTATTTGTTCAGCTGCACAGTCATGTAAGTCAGCTAACCCTTGAGCAATTGGGCTCTTTTTGTTTTGTCCATATCTTACTTCTACGGGAAAACCTTGTAATGCCAGCGTCCATGAAGTGATTCTGGATTGCGCTAGATTGCCTGATCTAATTCTTTTACTCTCTAAAAATTGCAAAGGTTGATGATTTGTTTCAATAATCACCTTTTCTCCCTGAACAATGGGGCGAAAATGTTGTAGCGCCCACACAGTGGTTAATAGGGCCTTCTCACATTCATTAAATTTCATTTCAACTTGGGAAAATGCCTTACTTGCATATGCAATGGTTTTGGGATTCAAATCGTGTTTTTGTGATAACACTGCTGACATACAATGTTCAGAAAAGCCTATTTCTATAAAGAAATCCCTGTCCTTTATGGGGTATGCTAAACATGGTGCCTTTACAAGACATTCCTTCAATCTAGCCACTGCATCAGACTGCTCTCTTTCCCATCTCCAGGGAGTATTTAGTTTAAGCAGTTTAGTCAATGGTTGAGTGATTTCTGCATAATTCTCAATGAACTTTCTGTTATAGCCTGTCATCCCTAATAAACTTTTTACTCCTTTCACATTTTTAGGATCTTTTAATCTTTGTATGGCCTCTATTTTCTTCCTTTGTGGATTTAGCCCATGTTCAGTCACTTCATGCCCTAGAAAGTTCACTTTTTTCTTGCACCATTGTGCTTTTTGTAAAGATACTTTGGCGCCTGCTTTCTGCAATTGGCCAAGCACATGTCTTATTTCATCAAAATGGCTTTTAAGGTTTTCATTTTTTATCAGGATATCATCCACATAAACTATTGTTCCTCTTTCCGCTGCATCCGGCATAGCCTTTCTCAAAAATATGCCAAATTCACTCCCACTATTGATGTACCCGAACGGAGCTCTAAGCCAGGCATATTGAGTCCTGTCAAATGTAAAGGAAAATAGGTGTTGTATCTCCTCTGCCAATGGCACACACCAATATCCAGATGTGAGATCTAATGTGGTAAATACATTTGAACCATGTATCTGAGCTAGGCCCTGATCAATGAATGGTAGTGGCCACCTAGATACTGGTACTCTTTTATTTAACTCTCTTAAGTCTGCACACAGCCGCCATTGACCATTTGGCTTTAACACACCTAAAATAGGCGTATTGGATGTGCTATGAATGGGCCTAATTATTCCCCGTGATTCCAAATTTTTAATAATCTCTGCCAATGATTCTAAACATGCCAGCGGTAGTCTATACTGGCGTACAAACACTGGATTTCTGCTACAACCTTCTGGTAGTGTGGCCACATGTAAATCAGTTAAACCACAATCATAAGCATCTTTTGCAAATACATCCTTAAACTCCATAAATATTTCCCTCAGGTCGTTTCGATCCCCATCGCTGTCACATGCATCCGCTAAGGAGATCTGCTCTTCTACCATTCTGGAAAATTCTGGAAACTCTTCTGGTAAAGGAATCTCAGCGCTTTCCTCTAACTGTGTGGCTGTGTCTTTTTGTAGAGCTGCCACTTTTAAATATTTTGGCATATCAGCTTCCACTTCAATGGGCTGATTTCCTGTTTCATTTTCATTTAAATTAAATATTATGCAATCCTCTTGATGGCAGCACACTGTCTCATTTGAATCATAAGGATACACAGAATGAATTTTAAATATTCCTTTGGGCTGAGAGTCCAGGTGTTCTGGCAACTCGCCCTTGGCATCTACATATTTTTCAGGAATATTCCCAATCACCATGTTATTTAAATCTGCCGTATAATGTGATTTTTGTATGGCCATTCCTAATGGGGAGTTTTCCTCTAAATGAATATCCTGACAACCTTTATTATTTATCATGATTTTTACAGATCCCTCACCAATGTCTACCAATGGAATGTATTCATAATCCAGGCCTTGCTGTTTTATGGATTCATTCAGGCATACAAATGCATCAGAGCCTTTCATCTGCTGCCCATTTTTGCACTTCAGTGTTATTGCAAACTGTTTTGTAAATGCAGGAATAATAGTATCTTTCCTTATTTGTAATTCGATGGCATAAGGAACCAGTTGTGCACAATGATAAGCCCTTCTTTTGTCTTCAAATTCAGGTGCCGGCCCACCTAGGCGTGACCATATTTTTTGATTAAGGAAATCTAACACCATACACATTCTGTGCATGATGTCATTGCCCATGTAAAATTCATTTTGTGCTCCACTCACTATCCATACATTATGGTAAATTATTTTCTGCCCAATGCTAATTTTAAGCATGCATCTGCCTGCAATTCGGTTTTCAAAGTCTGGACTGTCCAACCCAGAAACATATTGGTTTTTAATCCTAAATTTCGGGATTTCTTCCCTCTCCATAATTTTTTGCAACAATTTCTCATTAATGAAACTCCTTTCATGTTCAAGCGCTAAAGTGGCTTTTATTGTTTTAAGATAATCATTTATACCAACGTGAACCCATGGTTGCTCATCTTCCATGTGTATTTCTGCCAGAGTGGTAATGTGTTTTTCTGAATCTGTTTTAGGAACAATATTCTGTTTGCATGTATTCTCTTTTAAGTAAAAACGTAATGTGTGCTCATCTATAGCAGTCTGCCAATCTTTCCTTGGGTCCAAGTATATTTGTACAGGTAGTTTTTCATTGTCGCTCTGATCTTTGTCTTGACACATTAATATAACAGTGACACTAGGTATGCAGCTATTCTGGAGATATACCTCCACAGCATCATTTGTTTTGGCAACGGTGTGACATTCTTTTATATTGCTGTTTTGTGATTTTAGTTTCTTAGGCCTCAATGGTTTTTTGGTTAAGGACCACAGCACTCCATTCACCCCATCTATGAGAGGAGACAATCTTTTCAGGCAATCTGTCCCCATCAGAAATGGAATTTCACAAATAGATGTGATCAATACCTCTTGTTTCATTCTGTGCTTTCCTATTTTTATGTCAACCTCAGTTACACCTATGATGGGCACCTCCTCCCCATTAAAGTTATGCACTGGGCCTTGATTTGCCTTCACTGTGATCTGACTCTGTGGAGGCCTTCCTTCATTGATACTCTTTACCAGCTCCTTGGACATAATTGTGGCCTGTGCGCCAGTGTCAATCATAGCGAAGGTGTGGCATTTTTCTTCTACAGTGATGGGTGCATAATATCTGTCCTCAACTTCCTCTAATACACATAAGAAATGTGAATTCTTACTGATTTCAGGGCTCACCTTTCTCAGGTCTTTTTCACTTTTGGCTAAGCACATTGGTAAATGAAAAGACATTTTTCCCTCCTTTTTACCCATTTCTGTGCGAGATATTTTATTCATTTCTCCATGTTCAGAGGTTTTTTGGAGTGTGGCCACTGTTCGCCCATCCATCTGGTTAACATCAGAGACCACATTACAACCTTCCAACTGAACATGTGTAACAACATCATTCAGCAATTTGTCATTTTTTAATTCTGTGCATTTGTGATCATTTAGTGTAATACCAGCCCTTGCAGCCTCTTCAAGAATATGTGGCTCAAAGAATTCTTCAGGTGATTGACTTGTACCCTCCTTGTGAGTATTTCCTTTTTCTGTCTGTGTTTGGTCATTGTTTTGCTTGCCCAGGGAAGGAGCTATGGCATCCCCACTTACTCCCTGTTCACTGGTATTCCCCATGCATGAGTCATTTTTCTTAAATCTGTCCCTTTGTTCTTTTGGAATTCCTAATGTTTCTTTTTCATTTGTGCAAATCTTTACTGTTTTATTTAGCTCTAAGTTAAACCGTACCTCTTTTTTAGAAGTATTTGCACTTTCTATCACAATTTCATTTACTGGTACTTTCATTTTTAATCCATTAGTCACCTCAGAGTTGTCATGCAAAATTATATCAGAGCAATCTGTCATTTTGGCACTGCGATTATCATGAGTACTTAGTCACTTTTCGGAAGCCCCCCGGTCATTGCTATGGCCATCAGCCCCCTCTTTGGAAGGTTGTTTTTGCGCTGTATAGAGCTTTCCTATTTGCTCAGCTAACATTTTCACTTGGGCCTCAAGGCACTGGAACCTTTCCATCTCTCTAGGATCCTCTTTCTGTGGCCTAGGTCGATATTGGTTGTTTTCCCCCTGATTGGATCTATTCTGATACCTCTCAGGTGATTGATACCGGTTGGGATGGTTTCTGAACTCTTGATTCATTTGTGGAGGGGAGCGGGTTGCACCCATCCTTTGATTATAGTCCCCTGGCGGGGAATCATTGTACTGGCGTGGACTGTAGTTCACGTTTTGCCTCATGTCCTGTCTCTCAGATTGTGGGTACTGGCCCCTATGTTGATTTCCATTATCAGTAAATCGATCCACATATCGGGGCCTATCCTGATTACCATATATCATGGTGTTGGGATCAAACCTACTCTGTGTCCCCAATGACTGGTAGGGACCATCATTTCTTTGATCTTGATTTTGTCTCTGGTTATTGTTCATACCTGCCATATCAGGCCGATATCTTACCCGGGGTCTATCCCCTAAATATCTAGGGCTGATGTAGCTCTCTCTATTACTAGGATCATGTGTTTGGAACATTGGTACAGGAAATGGCGATCTTTGTTGATTACCCCTTTGTTCAGGTGTCACATTATTTATACCTTGGCTTTGAGCAGACTCAAGGGACATTTTGGCTGACCTGATTTCCATTACTGTGGCTGAGGGTTCTTTAGATTTAGGCCTAGTATCTTTCATTTTATCACTTTCTCTACCCTGACAATAGAGTACCTCATATAGCTTGGTGCTTTGATGTACAATCCATTCAAGGGACTTGTCACGGTCAAATTCACGGACCAATTGGGATATGATGTCTTTCTGTAGCCCATAGAAGTATGCGGTTTTAAACTCATTGGAATTTGAGTCAAAAGATACATCAAAGC
Organism: Ambystoma mexicanum; assembly: GCF_040938575.1. Classification (NCBI taxonomy): domain Eukaryota; kingdom Metazoa; phylum Chordata; class Amphibia; order Caudata; family Ambystomatidae; genus Ambystoma; species Ambystoma mexicanum. The sequence continues at coordinate 1,249,144,433 of NC_090930.1, read as the reverse complement.
GAGAGAATGCTCTTTTTAAGTCTTGTAAAAATTGGCGAGGGGATGTATTAGGTCCAGCAGTAATAGTGTACGCGACTTTCTTTGCCTCCTGCAATGACTGAAAAGGAGAAAAATGACGCCTAATTTCTTTTTCAAACTCCAGCCATGTCATATTCTGCTGTTCATTTAATCCCCTTATGATGCTGGCCGTCGGGGCATCTGAAGTTAAATGAAAATATTGTCTGTACTGTTCCTTAGGTATCTGGAGTGCTCTAAAAATGTCATGTACCGCTTCTAAGTGATCCTCAATGCAGCATTCACCTCCCTTTTTAAATGGTTTGATCAGGGCTTTAATGGATTTCATTATTTTTATGGGGCTACTTGTTGCAATGCATGGAATTGCACTATTTTGTGATTCAATCCTGTTTTCAGGTGTATGAGATTGGTGGCTGCCCCGAATGGGAGTATCAAATCCCCTAAGGGCGCTGCAACCAAGTTCAGTCACCGGCCCAGTCACTGGAGCACTAGCTCTTTGGGCAGAGCTAGAATTCACCTCCACTCCATTGAAGGTGGTACCCTGCCGCCTCTCTTGGGACCTGGGAATGCACATTTGCTGTTCTAAGTCCTTACACTTTTTAAGGAGTCTGGTTGCTTCATTCTGCAAATAATTATTTTCATCGCTCATTTTATTAATCGCCTCCTGCATATCGCACATTTGCATTTGGCATTCATTGAACTCTTTATTCCTCTTGTCTCTTTCTTGGATCATTTTAATCATTTCTTGTTCTGCACTCTGGAGATCACCTTCTTTTTCGCAATGTTCTTTTTGTAAAATCTGCATTTCTGAAACAACCTCATCTTTATCCTGCCTAATGTGATCCACTAAGGCTTTTAAGTGTGTCAATTCTTGCTCACTATCTTCAAATTGTTTCTTGCTTTTGGATAACTGAGTATCAAAGTCTCTGCATTTTAATTGCATGTCTTTTTGGCATACATCCAATTCTGCTCTCAACATTTCCTGATTTTTACTTGCCCCATCTAATTCAGTCTTTAACCTGTTAATTAGCTGAGTATCATTCTCTTGCATTCGCAGGGACTTGTTTAAAATAAACCATATTTTGCCGCATAGCCGTATTAAACAGTCTTTCTCTGCACTTTTATCGGCTGCATTCAATAATCTTGTAAGGCAGACCTGAATTATGCTGCCTTCTGCAAAAATATTGTCTAGTTTTTTTTTCTGCACCTCACCCTGAATGCGGTTACTCCATTCTAACGTGCTATTCGAAGACCAATTCCCATGTGCAAATAACTTTGCCTCTAAATATTGCACTAGATCTGAGAATGTGGTTTCCCTTTGTGACATTCTGAAATTCGTTTTTAGTGGCACACTGCTATTATAAAATGGGTTCCCTTTAATGTGCAAATGGCAGTGTGAGACACGCTTGCCACGCCCAGTAGGTACTCTATGATCACTTTCCCGGCCTGCAACGCACCATAAATATGTAGGGTATTTTGTGGAGATTTGGGGCCTGACGGTATTTTATTACCGCCGAAAAATAACTTAGCAATAATCACTCTTTGTATTCAGATTTGGCCATGTGCAACAATAATACAATGGACATGCATTATTTCAGCACCCAGACCTGCATATTTGGTATACGTGGTTGGTGGTATTTTGGTGAGCATAATTCCCTTGTTTTATTTGTGGCCCCAATGTCCAGAATCCCTTATCTTTGCTTAGATTTTTCGTGTGATCACTAGAGAGACCTCAGACCTGCATTCTAGGAATACCACATTTCCAGTGATAGTGTTGGTGTGCCACCATGGGCGAACTCACTGACTTATTTACGACAGAGAGCTATATGTGGTAGTCTTGTGGTAATTTCCACTACCTTATATACGGTAGGGAGCTATGTTCAGAGAGTCTCTCTTCCCGTTGGCTCATGTACCTCCAACAAGCTATGCTACAGTCACTCACAATTATTCATACTGATTCTGACATGCACACATCTGTCTTAAAATGACCATTGCACTGTTTAAAAATCTCCCCACATCATCGGCATTGTAATGGTAAATAGAAAATAAAACACCCGTCTGTTTTCAAATATTTTCTGTATTATAAAAGCTGCATTTAGACACGATCTCATTCTTTACAGAAATAAATAAAATGGTACAGTCAAAGCATTGTCTATGACACACTGCAAAGAGCGTGGCGGAGAACAGAATTCAAATTGCAACATTGGTATTTGATTAAGACACGCACAGGAATCCTACACTGACTGCATATTACCGTACACACTCAGCTCCCACACTTCTCATTACCTTATCTTTTTAGTTGTTCTCTTTGTGAATGTGGCTCTCTTGGATTAACTCCAGCAAAAAGGAACGCTTGCCTTCTCAAGCCGGGGTCATTGCCTGGAATTCTCAGCTTTTTCAGATAGGAATGCCTCAGCCAGTGGAAAGGTTTTTCTTTCAGCTCTCCCCAATCTCGACTGCAGCAGGACACAGGAATCTGCATTCAGTCAGGACCCCACAGCCAGGTCTTCTCCCCAGTAGTGCAGAAAGATGTCTGCCTGTCTTTTTCCCTGATACTGCCCACTAAAACTTTCCTCTCAGCCCTCTGTATGACGTGTTCCAATGAAATCCATCATCTCTCATCCTCCTACTCTTCAACAATAGCTTCGCTTATACATTTGCAATTGTTGCAAATCTGACTTCCTTCTTCCTGCAGTTACTGTGCACAAAAACACGGAGAATCAGGCAGAGAAGAGAAGAAAAAAATCTGCACACGCATTTAAATGGTTTTCATAGTATGCCTAATTCTGCAGTGGAGAACACATTTTATTATTGGGTTATGTTAAATAAGGTTTTTATTAGTCAGGTTAATTGTTAATAGGTTAGCTGTTAATTTTCAAATGTGTCTCTAGCAATATAGGCATTTCAGGTGAAAAATAGTGTGCATTTTTAAATGAGCACGTGTGCTTTTAACTGTAAAAATAGATTTGCATCTTATATGTTAAAATCGTTTTTGACTGAATAGCCTGTCTTTCCTTGTTAATCTGGCAACCCATATAGCAATGCACCGCACCCTTGTGGTGGTGCTGCAAAAAAATTGTGCTACTTGTGCAGTATTGCTGTACTCTGTACTGTAACACGCCAAATATCCTTACAGCATGAACCTGTTTCTTGAAGGAAAGTGTCGAGTCCAGGTTGAAACCCATGGTTTTAACCTCACTCGCGACCGTGATGGGCTTGCTGTCAATGTTGAACATATGGTAACAGTGATACACTTGTTGAAACACATCCCAACAAACCCATCACAAATATGGATAGTGATACTGATGGTACAGCTGAACTGAAGAGATGGGTGATATTTCAGTGCCGGTATTTGATATTCACCAGATGGTTCCTGCTGATACTCGAGAGCCGGGGGTTGGTAATATTGTCAGGGACACAGTTGAAAGTGGTGTGAGGCAGACATGGTATCACAAATCAGAAACAGAAATAATGATTCAAGTTTTAACACCTTTATTTAAGTTCTGAAAGTGGGTTGGAGACTTCCTAGCTAGCTATATCTCTATAATGGGAGTAGTCTCGACCATCAAAGTAAAATAAAAGAGTCAATGCCATTTAGTCAAAATAAAGAAAGGTCTATGTCAGAAACATATGCGTGCCCTCATGAGTTTACAATGACTAAATGTAGGAAATGTATCACAACAAAAATAGAGTATTAAAAAGAAAGTCAGAAAGGCAATGGCACTGAACAACAACTCCCTTCTCCAAGTCGAATCACTGGGGTTTTCAAAAGCTCCCTTTGGCTGACCAGTTTGCACAGTTCAAAGGTTTCACACAAGACTTCAGACTTCCCTTGTCTGATTCAGCTCAATTCAACATATCACAGCTGTTTCAGGCTGCCCTCGCTTGATTTAGCATCAGTTCAATATAGCACAGTTTCCTCAGGATTACCTTGCCTGCTTCAGTTTAAGCATAACATAACACAGTTCTGGTATAACAGGGTTTCAGGGTTAATCTTTCACCATATGCCCGTCAGGCTTCCCTCAACCTTCACTTTAGACAAATTTACAACATATTCCACAATAGGCCTCTCAGGTTTCCCTCACCCGAGTCTGGGCCTCAACTTCTTTCAATTTGTTTTATAACTTTAAGATTCCCTTCCCCAACCTTCTTGATTGTCGTTTCACTTGCACGTAGAATGCTTTTGAAACCACATGGATGTACTCAGGCCCATGCATGACCACTTCGACACAATGCATCGTAGTTTCCATTCATAACAGTCACTTGTGCCCTCTTATTTATTTATTTTATTTATTTATTTGCATTTTTAAAGCACTCACACAGCCCAGGGGCATCAAGGCGCTGTTACAGGAATATGTCTTAGTTGGCCATTTATAATGTGCCTAATACCCAGAGGTTTTTAAGCAAGGACCCGGGATCGAACCTGTGTTGCTTCCTGTCGCCTTGTTTCCAAGGCGAGCACGTTGCCGCTGAGCTATCCTCCCTTAGCACCTTGATTTCATACAGGTTTTCTTAGCATCTTGATTTCATTAAATGTTCACTTTATTCTTCAACAAACCCTTTCAGGGTCACAGTTTATTCAATATCAGCCTCCCTGTCTGACTTGCTTTTCACAAACAGCTTCCCAAAACTACTTTCAGCTCCCTTGGGCTGGGAGAATCATTTACAGTTCACTGAGACTTTCAATAATGTGTTTTTCCTTTTCGCTGGACCACTCTGTTACTTTGTACATCTGAATCTTTCTCTCCATGCATCTGCCATCATATGCGTAACCTTGCTCGCAACATTGCTATCACTCATGTCTTCACAAACCAGGCTCTTCCTTCATTCCAGAACTCACCCGCTGTGACGGTTTTCAATGCCTTTCACTGTTATTACATCCAAGGTCAGGGTCTCTCCCTTTTACCCTTCAGACCTTCTGGATATTCTTGCCACTCCGGGGAAACAAGCCACCTTCAGGCACATCAAAGAAAGTATTCCTTCAGCTTCTTGGCTTTCCTCTCTGGACCTCTTTGTCTTCTTGGAGATGCAATGCACTTGCCTTGCTTTCTCTTGCTCTCATTCACAAAGGTCGCATCTCTGCTTTCCGTTCTCTTCAGCCTGTTTCCGGCCTCCTTTGATCAAATGTTCCTTCTTGTACCTGGTCTCATTCTCTGTGTGCTACTGGGCTAAACCTTTTATACTCTGTTTGATTGTCAATGTGTTTCAGGTGTGGGTGGCAGTGACTGTGTGCCTGACCTTGCCTGGCCTCATTAGTGGGACAGAGCCATTGCAGATCACTGGCGGTAATCTTCTTAATCTCAGTCCTCCTCTTCCTCATCTCAGTAGTCAGGTTGAAAAAGAAAGGAGGGTAATTATGGGAGTTGTAGTATCCCATAAAGATAGAGGGAATGTGGGGTAAATAGCTGTCATGAAATGGGTGATATCATATCTCACCTTCAGGTGTCTCCTCCCTACTCCCCGAGGACACCCTACCCAAGTGATACTCCCTCGCTTGTCAACCCCGAGGGTTGGGATTTATTAGTGATGGCCCTTTCCTGGCCAACTGAATAAGGGATATCTGGGGACTGAGTCGTGAAACACCCGCAGGTTATTTACCACAGTGAATAGGGGGTTGACACAGTTAACATTTCAAATGCTGTCAACCTCAATAATATTACTGTGGTTACATGCAAGTATACAACTGTTATTAAAAATAACACACAAAAAATAAGACCCCAAAAGAGTGCAAAAATGTCATAAAAATCAGCCAGTTATAAGAAAATGCTTACCATTGTAAAAAGTTTAAAACCTTACTGTAGCTTTACGGTAAGAAGGAGGAAATTGTGCAATCTGGTTTTAGGGGTGCCTTTGAATATGTGTAAGGGGTGGTTTTTACATCAATAAAGCATGTGAGTGATAAAACTACTGCCTTATCCAAAGGGACTTTTGAGGAAGCCACAGGGGTGCAATTCAATAGACCAGTAGAAAGTGATCCAGTTGTTAAACATAACACACTAGCCACCAGGGATCCTTGCAATGTGCCTTGTGGAACATCCACAGGGGAACAGCCTGATTACAGGCTAGACATGCCTCCAAATGTTGAACATGGCACACTTACCCACAAGGACACCAAGGATTTAGAATATCACACCACAACTGTTATCCCACAGATATCTGATGAGCCCAGTACAGCGATAGCTGGTCCTAACTCAGACAGCCCCCTCTCAATATCTACAGTGGAAATATTCCAGTTATCAAATATATATGGGGACAGCAAAGAATTATGACAAGCAACTAGCAAACCCCCGCAAACCAACCCTATTAGAAAACAGAAAACCCTCAAGCACGAGAGCACAGCTCCAGGTGCCGCAGGGGAACATGCAAAATTAAAAACACAGCCACTGTCACAGACATTGCTACTAATGGGATGATTGTTCAGAGCGGGGGTGGGTATCTGTTTCAGTGGAGCCCTAAAGACACAGGTAAAATTTCAAATGGGGCAGGTCTCGAGCTTAGAAGTGTTGGCTAGTTATAATCTTAAAAAGGGTCTGATTAGTTATACCCAGACACGATCAGGCTAGCACATTATAGGCATTGACACCTCAGGCACCGGAGGCACCAGTGTATTTGGAGATGGTGTGGACCTATCAAAGGACTTACAAAGCATTCTCAGCTGTGGAGCATTGTGAGGAGTTCAGATTCATGAGCTTGGATCAATTGCACTCCCTGGGCCACGGACCTGCGGTCATAAACAAGGCTTTGGCAAAACTGGTTTGCATGGCCAAAGATTTTATCCAGATAAGAATGGATGCTGAGGGCTTAACCAGACCATTGTTTACAAGACGATCCCTGTGAAAAACTTTCTGCATTTTACAATCTCTAGAGAATTTGTGGAGGCCCCTTCAGAGTAAGACTGAGATTGTCACTTTTGTGCTGCTATTTATCAGACCACATTCTGTATATGCTTATAAACCTTTATGCAAGTTTCTGCACAGCCAGATCATAAAATCCAAAGGCAGATGGTTGCTAAATTACTATAGTTTCTAGTCTGATAGGCTTAATCGAGCCGTGGAGCATGACCAATGCCGATATATGTCTTGGGAGGATAGCTCAGGGGTAATGTGCTCGTCTTGGAAGTAAGACGACACAGACGAACACAAGTTTGATCCCCGGGTCTGTGCTAAGAAACCTCTGGTTATTAAGCACGTTATAATTAACCCATTACAATTACAACTACATGAGAATGTTTTGAACACCCACAAAGAGCTGGGTATTCCATCAGACACCCCTGAAAAATATTTGGACAGGTGTCTCTCTTTGAAGAGTATGTTGATAGAAGCATTATAATACTCTACTTTAACAATGGAGTGTGGCAGTATTTCCCTGTAATGGCGAAAACAGCCAGCAACAGTTTGTATGTTTTACACCACAACAACCATTTCTATAGTACAACCAATCTAAAAAGTTTCCTGGGGGCTAAAAGCCTCTGTAAGCACTGCCACCACATTTTCAATAACATGCATAGAGACAGTTGTCAGTATAACTGTTGTTTATGTTTTAGAGAAGAGTGTCAAATGGTTAAGGAAAAACCTTTAAAATGTCCCCAGTGCCACACCTTCGTGAGGATGCGGCATGTCTGAAAACACACATTTAGAAAGCAGCAGTGGGGGATGTCGTGTGTGAACCCCGAACTGACTGTCACATGTGTGGGATATTTCTCCATGAGTGTCACAATTGTAGTGGGGTAATCTGTGGGGTTTGCAAAGTAACTGTTGTCAACACGGATGAACACATGCGTTATATGATGGCCGGTAGACCTCAAAATAAAACTGAGGAATACATTGTGTATGACATGGAGACCCGCCAAGAGAATTCAACTCACCAGCCAAACTCCATTCATGTCCGGTTTGCAACAGGCGACAGCTGTTGTGAATTTGATGGGGACTCATGTGTGGCTGCTTTCGTTAGCACTTTTTTAACACGCACCTTCACAGCGTTCAATACATGATGCCTAGTTAGAAAGATCAGTTCATGACGTGGTAAAAAGGCAAATGAACATGGCGTGTTTCACTTTCACCAAGAAGTAAAGGTCCACTGTCAAGAAGATGTCAACATTTTAAGAGAGGCTTCTAATTTGTTCAGGAATGGGATCATTCAAATGACTCATTGTGAAACACCTATAAAGGGTGGTTTACATGTAACATTTGTCGATCCTTTTAAAAGTACCACACTGGCTAGTTGTTGTTTGCAGATCTACAGACAAGTGTATCTAAAACCTTAAACAATTTCACTGCTGCACCAGGATTCATATCATGGGCAGCAGAAGCGTTATTTCATGGTTTCTATTCAGTGGCAATTCTATGTCGCAGAAACCAAAAACATTTCTATACAACACGCTCTAACCAGCGGTGGCGAGAAATGCTACAGTCAATATTGTCTGGACTGATATGCAATGGTTCAGGGAACAGAAACGGCCTACAAATTCAATGGCTGCTTTTATCATGGATGTCCCATTTGTTACTCTGCTCGGGATTTTAATAATTTGACGGGTACTACTCATAAACAGCTGTGTAGAAGCACCCTGTTGAAACAGACATTCCCAGCCAGTCGGGACGTTATCGTCGCCAGTATCTGGGAACACGAGTGGGACACAACGGTACAGAACAATCCAGAAGTGCTCCATTTTCTTAAAGAGAGGAATCTGCCCAACCCTCTACACCCCGAAGATGCGTTGTACACCGGTTGCACAAATTCTTTAAAGTAACATCATCGCATCTTAGGGGGTGACCAAATACCCTATCTAGATCTTACCAATGTATACCCTGCTGTGACTAATGACAAACCCAATCCTGTGGGGCACCTTGAGATCATCTGTAACAATTTGATCAGTATTTCGTTCTGATGGGATGTGATGTCTACCCACCCCAAGGTATTTACTTACCAGTGTTATGCTATTGATACAGCAGTAAGCTGATGTTTCCGCTTTGCATTACATGCGTTGAGACTAAACAGGCCGGGTGCGGGCCCAAAGATGAAGAGCACAGGCTGACAAGTACTTAGTGTATGATCGAGCTACAGGCTGAACAGGGCTATCGCCTGGAGCGCACACACAAGATATGGCATTTTAAAACAATAACCATCTAGCTCTTCTGTGGTCATATCCAAATGTTCCTACAGCAGAAACAAGAAGCCTCTGGCTTCCCAGCACGGTGTGTGGATGATGCTGCTAAACAGGCCTACATATATGATTATTATAAACATCAGGATATACTCTTGCGTATGGAACACATTGAGGACAACTCCGCTCAATGGTTGTTGGCAAATCTATGCCTTCATTTGTAGTGGGGTAAGTTTGCACAAAGAGTTAATTTGCTAAACACAACCATCATCACAGGCCCTGATGCGCTTCCCACTTATCTTTTTGATCATTCGTACGACGTGAGCAGCTGCATGTTCATAGACGATGAAACGGCCTGTCTATTCTGGCGCTATGCCGTGGAGTATCCAACAACTTCAGACAGCACCAACATATTCATTGTGTTCTCAACTGCCAGCACTGATGGAGCAATTGTAAGAGCGGGTTCTGTATCAAATGCAATAGTGTTGTCTTTTACAGCCGCCCCAGGGATGTATACCCACCCACCAGCAATTATCAAGGGGATCGAACTTCAGGGCTAGCTCCCGATGAGTACAACGTGGAGTTTGTATTCACGGGTGCCAAAACATACACTAATCGCACATCTTTAGGGACCATCAGTAATAAAGTGAAGGGTATAACGCTGTATGTTAACAAAACAGCCAAAATGTATTTCACAGTTTAAAAGATTTAGTACAGTCAGCGCATAATACCCCACAGTATATCCTACTTACACAGCTGAGTATAGAGCATGACAAAAAGAAATGGGGAATTACACTGCTATTCTACAGAACACACTCATCATTGTGTTTGATAAAAGGACCCTGGCACCGGGAGGCTTGACACACCATTATGTCTATTAAGTATTTTGGTGTTAATCTTCCCCCTCCCCCCCACATTATACCATGCTGCCCCTGCCACCTCTACCTTTGAATCATATAGGCCACACAGGTGGTGCGTCCCTCCTTTCTGACTGTTTGAGAGTTGAGTGTTTAAATGTGTATGTTTATTTGCCCTTTTGCAATAAATTGCTTGTGGTATAACAAGTATGTATTACATATGCCTTTATTTTCCTTTCTGCATTGAAATGTTTGTATATGTATTACGTTGTTCCTTTCTGTATTAAAATGTCTTTTTTTATAAAAAAAATAAAGAATTCAATTCATAAACAACCTGGTTCTTTATTACATTGCCCTATTTATTTGTGTGTAATAACACACAACGCTTATTGATTTAAAACTTTGTTTTATTCAAACATGTAACACTAGGCTGTGGTGGGGGCAACACTTGATATGGCTAGAGAAACAGTTTGTATGTTTTTAATCACACTGTGTAAGACACAAAGTAGAACTATCACTACTGTAGTGTTTCAAATGTTGGCTTTTTCATTTTCGCAGTTTATGCTACAAGCTCTTAACAACCTCCACACTAACCAACACCTCTTTTTCATATTATATTTATGACAGCTTCATGCCCTGTCATGTTCACCTCATAACTGCAACAGTAAACCAGGTATCTTATACAATAGATTTGTTTTAACATTTAGAACAGCAATTTGTATTCATATTTTTTCACACTAAAATAGTTTGGGTTATCAGATGCTGCATGACGATTGTTTCGGTAACAAATTCAGCAGTATCAGCAATTACTTCACAGACAGACTGGGCCTCATTACGAGTCCTGCGGTAACCCTGCCAATGCTACCGGCAGGTTGCAGCCAGACAAGTGACATTTTACCGGCACCTAGCTTGCCGGTGCCCCGGGACATTCGATGTACCGTTGAACCGGCAAGCTATGTGCCATATAGGACTCCATGGGAATGGGTACACGGAAGCACTGGAACCCTTGCTGATGGTACTGGTCTTTCTGTGATGGCTCTGTCTACCATGGCTGCTGCACCCGGCAGGGTCAGACCTGTTGCGTGCAGCAGCTCCAGCAGGCAGACCCGAAAAGTGGCGGTCTGGAAACAAGGGTGCCGGTAGGCTTATCGGCACCCTTGTTTCCGTACTGCCACTATGTAATGAGACCCATTGTCGTTCACCACGTCGATAAGCAAACGTGCATAATAGAGAGACGGTTGACAGAAATACATAAAGCTCCCTGTCAAACCGCCACTGTCCTTTAACACATTGGAAACTCTGTTGCATGTTGGCTGCCATCAGTCGCAATGTGGGGCCCACAGTTGACCTTTAATCGCTGAAACCCCCTTTTGTGGTGCTTTTGCCAGTAGCTGTCCATTAGCGGGTGGCTGCTGTTGGCACATATGTTTGTGATACGAAAAAATTGTTACATTCATGTCTGTACACCTCCGGTGCTGTTTCCAGATAACACAACATCCTTGGACATATAAGCCTGCATTCCGAGTTTTGCAGTATTCCTGCGGTAACTCAGCTAAAACTGAATTACCACTGAATTACAACCTGGCGGGCGCCCGCACACCCCAGTAGTGGTAACGGAAATTCCGCCTAGCGGATTTACAGCCGAAACCTGACCCAATTTTAGAAATTATATTGATATTCAGTTGAATTCCTGTTACCGCTGTGTCCGTCTTTGGAATTTCTGTCTTCGTAAGTACCTCCAATGAAAATTCCGTCAGCGAAAGTACTTTGTATAAAGGACGCACTTTGGTGGCCATTTTGGATTTTCACAATCCATCAATGATCAGCAACACAGAGTGCCATCCAGGACTACTGACAAGTGGAATCATGTCAGGGGGAAAGGGGAAATCAAGGGTGCCGGATATGAGAATGCAGAAACCTAAATTTACCGCGCAAGAGCTTACCGTATTGACTGAGCAGGTGATGGCTCTCTCAAATGAGTTGTATGGAGATCAACACCGGCAGACCGCCCAGAAGTGCAACAACACAATATGGGCAGAAATCCGGGACAAGGTGGTGGCCGTCGGAAATGTCCAACATGATGAGATGGACATGAAAAAGCATTGGAACAACGACAATGCCAGGGTACAGAACCTGATTCAATACACTGCTGGGATATAGCTGCCACTGGAGGCAGCACTGTAAAACCACACCCTTAAAGGAGATGGTCACTGGCATCATCCAAATGGTTGGCATTGAGGGGGTGGGCAGTGCAGTGTTTGGAGCCAGCAGCCAGGCAGAATCTGGTGACTACCTGTGTGAAATGTGCGTCTATACATGGACAACCCTGCATGCATGCCACAAAAAATATAAATAAATTCATCATAGTGACATGAGCCTCAGCCAGAATACCCAATCCAGGCGAGGAGCAAGTCCACAGTGATTCCAGTCAGCAAAGCAATGACACCCATACAAGGAAGCCAGGCAGGAAGAGGAGGGGATGACATTCAACTATCATCATCGTCATGCAAGTCCGAAGGCTTATTGCCCACCCACAGCGCACAGCACAACCCCCTTTGCACATGGTGACAACCCATACACATGCAACACATACAACATGAAACCATTTGACAATAGCATGTGCATGGATGTTAGACACACAGCCATTCAACAGCAATGCACCATGGAAACACTCTTTGCACACTCCATGGCCTCAATGCAGTACAATCACCTTACAGCTGTACCACAGTCAAGGCCTCAACAGTCCCGAATCACATCTGGACAGGACAGCCTGTTGGTCAACCCATACCAGGGTTACACATCCACAGTAAGCATTGCACCTCACACCTGTCACCTGGTTGCTCTTACCCAATACATGGTCCCAACACAGTGGCAGAAACATGATGCATACCCTCTAAGCCCCGCAGGAACAATGCACAGTGATGAAATTGTACAAGTGAAAATCAATGTTGTATTGCCACGCACCTCATCAAAAATGTGTAAATGGACATCTGAATTATACCCCAACAGGCACTCAAGAAACTCAAGAACAGACTGATGTTGCAGGACTCTCCAGGACACCAGCACCAGGAAGCTCGCAATGCCAGCTAGTTCTGTGAGTGGGATAGTGCCACCCAAAAAAAGCCCTCTTGTGAGTATGAAATCTACAGGCCCAACAAGTGTTGAGAAGGACACAGCCATGGTACATCGACAAGACACCATCACAAAACAGCACCACAGGCCACAGGGAAACACAAAACCACAGCTGGGGCGACTGTGGACCATCATGTGAGACACAGTGTTGATGACAGGACACAATCCCAGCAGGCCACAGCTGGCATGGCAGACATGCTGTCAGACTCTGCATCCCCTGCTTCAAGTCAACCACATTCCACTGCCTGCCAGTTCTCCCCAGAATCCTCTCCCAAGTGTAGCCTCTTCCCATTGCACACCCTGATTTCCCATTGGGAATTACGCAGTACACAGCAGTACCGCCATGAGTCCTCCTCCGATGACCAGGCTGAATCAGGTCACTGTTCACTGTTTCATCCACTGCAGCAGGCCAACCATGGCAGCGGTCATTCACCCCATACCTTGCCTGGCCCCACAAAGCAGGCCATCTGGGACTGTCTCGACAGGATGGAGCAGAGGCAAGCTGAGATGCACTACATAGCCCCGAAAAAATTGGGTAATTCTGTGGCCATGTGGGACTGTATCCAGGTGGTTGTCCAAATCTATCGACAGGAGCATTGAGTGCAGCAACACAAGCCCATGTTTGAGGAGCCAGATGGTGCATGAACTGGCTGAACAGTTGCCATCCTCCCATGAGGCCATGAGCAGGGCCTTCCACCTCACCATGGACCAGGTCTGTGGAGCCACACACAGGAGTTCACAATTCGCTACCCCTACTGAGGGTTCATTAGCGAGCACCTCACCAAGGCACTAACAGCACCATGCAGCACATGCTGCAATGTCGGCTGACAAGGGGAACAAGAGGTTGCTCTAGTGGGTTCATGTCCAGCGGCTGCATTGTGGGGTGAGAGGTGGAGTTGCGGATCTGGGTGTGGGGGGATGGAAGGTAGAGTTGGGGATCAGGGTATGTCAGGTTCTGAATAAATCACTGTTTGAAGTTAGTGTTTGTGTAAGGTGTTTATTCTATGGTTGAGTAAGTTGTGTATTCAGTGCCTCATCATTGCCCTCAGTGTTGCATAAGTGCATAGTCACGGGTAATTATCCCTGAGGTCCTTGCGGACCATGGGTCCTTCCATCACATCCCAACGTATGTCCTGTGCTGAACAGTTTGCAGCTTCAGATACATTCTCATCCAAGTTTGGGTGTGATTGGGCCTCATCCGGTGGCATTTAAATGTGCCTTCAAGTGCACAAATATTGCATCATTGCAGTTATTAATAATATCTTGCCTATGTCATCCAGTTTGTATATGAGGGCACCACCTGTGGGGCGTAGGCACATGAATCTGGCTTTCATAAATCCAAATGCGCACTCAATGCATGGCTTTGTCGTACTCTGCGCTTCAGAATAGGCTTCCTACTGGCGTTTTCCAGGGTTCCTCACAGGCGTCCTCAGCCATGGTGACTGCGGAAGCCCAGCTACCCATGCAAGACATGAATGGACTGAGTGAGGTTGATGTGACTCTTCAAACATGGTACAATTGCAGTCAGTCACATTGCAGGATTCAGCAGTTATAAAGGATTTGTCAGTGTCATGTCATCTGCAAAGTACTTTTCAGTTATTGTGTGGCAGTACATTTTTACTATGGTTGTGGTGGGTGGCCTAAATGTGTTGGGCTGCCTTGCATGGCAAGATACCCTGTGACATCACATGAGTACTGTCTGGGTGGGTCATTCAGTGTACTAGGTCTGTTCTGTCCACTTCTGCTGTTGCATATTGGGACTTGTAGTTGTAACACTTTGCTGAACATTATGTACCCCAGGTGTGTGACGATGGTACTGTGCATCAGGTATGGATATTTCTTACCCATGAGCCAGGAAAGTTGTCCTCTGTGTCTCTCCATGAACACTGGCAGGGCGCTTTTCCTCAGCATCATGGTATCATGTGTGGCCCCAGGGTATTGTGAGCAGCAGTGGGTGATTGTGAGGTCTGTGTCACATGGCATTTGCACATTAATTGATTGCTACTGTTTCCTGTTCTTGCATGCCTGCTCAGTTGCCTTGGGGGGAACCAATGGCACATGTGTGCAATCCAATGCCGCTATGGTATTGGTGAAATGGGCAATGTTGTTGAAACGTGACTTTGCTGCATGCACCTGTGTCTGGGTGATGTGCATGCCTCATTAGCGCATCCATGTCTTGGTCCAGCACTGCAGCAAATGCAGGCTGTGACATCCACTGCAGTGCACCCTTTGTAGACTGGGATTCACCCATGGCAAAGATATGTAGGACCAATGCCAACTTCAGCAGGACGGGGTGGCAGTTCTGATTCCAATTGCACTCTGGAGATGGGCCTGGATCAGGGTGAGCAGGTCTGTGAAGGTCGGGCGGTCCAAACAGTAAAGGGTCACTGATTGGCTAACCGTCCGTGTCCATGGGGGTGGGTGGACACGTAGTATGGGTGACCCCGACCCATGCATCTCCTGCACCTTTGTGGTGCCTGTCTCCTTCCCAGCTGGGGTCTTGCATGCTGCTGTAGCTGTATGTGGAGTTGGGGTAGTGGAGCCCATAATGAACGTCTACTTGTGGCTGCATGTTGGCTGGATGTTTGTTGAGGGAGAGTATGGCCCTTGTATACTTCTCCTGAGGTGATCTTGTGCACCTGCGCCTTGATTTCAGTGACCTGTCTGCATTTACCTCTGAGGTCTATGGGCTGTGTTTTTGTCTGTAATTCCTCCAATTTACACAGGAAATTCTATTGATTCCCAACTTGTAATTCGTCAGAAATAGTTATTTTTTGAGGTAATTCCACCAACGGACTTGGCTCTGGGTCTAATTTCGCCAATTGTTGGAGGATTTACCACTGGAGCTAATTATATGGGAGGAATATCCACCGGTGGAATTAACACCAATTTTCTGTGTCCGAGAATTTGGCCTAGTGGTAAAGTTGGCGGTAACGGAAATACATCCAATTTTACCATTTACTGCCAAACTCGTAATGAGGCCCACAGTACATAGATGCTCTTTAAGTAAATCCAGCACTAATTGCTGTACACATCCATTGGAAGGTTTCACATTAAATTGATCACTTTCCATCAGTTGTTCATTTTTTATTTCTTGTAAATAAACGCAAATACATTAAGATTCTCAATCCTCGTAGGTCAGTTTACGTGGGCTGTTGCACATTGCTCTGCCATACTGTCTTTGATATACTCTATCCCCCCACTTGCAAACTGTTTTCTCAATAATGCTTCTAACACAAATTGGACACCCGCATCTAAACTGCTTCATTTTCAAAACGGGGTTATTCGCCAACTGTATAGCCCACAATGTTTTAGATATACATTGTTCCGCCCCATTCCCAAATCTTAGCTGTGTCAATGGCTGTATCAGTCGCATCATTTCCACAAGGCATTTAGGGATCAACGTATGAAATATTTTACATAAAAAATGATCAATGTAAGATATTTCCATACATTCGTGAGCATCCTGTTGGGGATGAGCAATGTTATGTCCTGAGCACCATATGTGAAAGTGTTGTTTTAAATGCGTTTTTGACTACTATGGCTGTGAAACCCTGGATAGACAGGATAGCAATCCAGGTCACATCCGATGTCGCTGTATAATTTTTAACGCTATAGGGCTGCATAGCAAAACACAGGGTTTCACATAGGCTATTAATGGAATCCCGTGTGTTTTTAATGTGGTTAGACCAGCAACACAATACATATTGATAGTCTCTGCTAAAGCTTGTCTCTCCTCACTGCCATTCACCGTATCACTTTGTGCTATGGCTAGTTTTTACACCCTACAAAATTCTCATTTTAAAATATACCCACCGGATAACTGGCCATCTGATATCCTGCCCGCATGGACCCCCATTTATCTAGAGGACCAGTGGGGTGGGGTCACTCGCCGTTGTCATAGCTGCACCCTACTGAAAACCCATAGATTCATGGTCATTGTCTTCTGAGTTCTCTTTGATGGCTAATGTTCATCCAGGCACCATGACCAGCTGCTGCTCCAGAACCACATTGATGTTGCCCTAGGTACCCCTTTTCAGATTAGCAACAGTTATGGGCACATGCTCCTTAATATTTTGAATGAAATCTCCAAACAGACTGGCTTATAACCATGACAGTGAGCGGCGGCTCGCTGTCAACAGAGAGTGTAGCCATGTTCTTGCAGATCTTCCCGGCCTCGCCATCCGCCATCATATCCTGGGCTTAATCCGGCTCATCATTCCCCATAAGACAATAAGGGATATATAAATATTGTCAGAAATGCTGCTTCTTCCAGGGGTTGTTTTACCCTTGTCCTAACTGTAATGGTTCATAATCGTTTTTTTCCTGGATACCATGCCTGATGTCCCCTGTGAAGCAGGAAGAGTGCACGTGTTTCCCAGACCTGCCACTAAAGCTATATAGCCACATTAACTCCTCGAGCGCTGTCATAGGTTTAGAACAGTCCCAGACCTAACAATAGTTCCATCAATTTATATCGAAATTATATCAAAATGATATCAAACATTCTTGGGATTCTCAGCATTTTATAGCACAGGTTATACTAGGCATTCTTGAGCTTCTTATCCACTTTATATCAACCATTTTTGGGGTTGCATTAAATTGATACCAACTGTATATAAAAGGGGCAGGGCTAAGACCGGAAATGGGGGCGGGCCACCTGTCTAAATTTATCATGGAAAGAAAGGGTACTGCCTTGTGCTACTGTTGAGTTTTATGCCATTTTATTTCTTTTAGATAAGCAGAATAGCACCACGATCAAGGGGCAGTTATCAGTATCAGGCAAAGCATAGTCTTTCTTGAGGGATAGTACTAGTGAATCATGCACTGTGATAAACAAGCATAGATCCTGTTGTCTGTGTGATATTAGGCTTTCTATAAAGCACACCATTTGTCTGCCTTTGCCTTTGCAGTAATAGAATGTTCTTTGGCCTTTTCTATGAACTGATGAAGCTTGGGGATCTGCTACTGGACACTAGCAGGTAGCTAAAATAATGTATTTAAAAAAACATTCCATCAGAAATACATAAATCGCTGATGTCCTCACTCCCATAGTCAGTCCCATTTCACATGCCCACACACCACCTCCCTTCAGTTGTATGCATTGATGATAGCACCATCAAGCCCAGGCACAGGGATTTGTGGGGGATGCTAACAACCGTTTTCACTACATTGCAATGCTCCTGATTGAGGTGCATGGCTGTCTTAATAACCATATGCAATTGAAACAAAACTTATGTGTGACTCAGGATATTCACTTCTGTCATGGCTCTTAGCCCCATCAATGACCCAACTAATCAGCATGAAGAAAACTATAACTAGGTATTGTAATATAGCCAATGGTGGCACACAAATATATTGTACAGAGATGTCAGTGCTAAAACAGTTTGGTGGTAGGACGCTCTGTCAATTCGATTGCCATGGGGTCCTCCTGTAAACATTTCCTCTAGTCTGTCTCCTTTCCCAGTTCCTGCTCAGGGTGCAGAGAGATGGGGCTTCTGAGATTCTGGTATCTCCGACTTGACCCAGCAAGCTGTGGTTCCCTCTTCTGCTGGGATTAACCCTGGCTCATTGCACATTCCAACCCTCCTGGGTCCCTCCATTCTGCTGTCTAGCCAACCAACTAATGGTATGGATGTTGAATTGCCGGGTACTGATGAGGTTGGGCATGTCGCTTGGGTTGGCAGTTGAGGTCCAGGGGTGTAGACATCACTCCAATTTTAAGGCTTCCAATAAAAACTGCCATGCCTTCTCAGAATGGTGCCTGTGCTGCATCCTGTTCCTTTTTCCTTTGCTCCCTGGTCCATCCTGGACTTCCTGCAGGAGGGTTTCCATGTCTCAGGGTGCATCTTGCAGCCATTATGGCTTTACGGGAGCCATGGGGGGTTATTGGTGATACTGACCTCTTTGCCTCTGGTCTCCTTTGGAACTTCTACAAGGGCCCAGCTCCTAATCAAGCCTATTTGCCTTTCCTGGGATCTTCGCATGATGCTTTCATATCTGCCCCTGCCTTCAATTGAGCCCCTGCAAAAGTCCTGCAACCAACATCTCACCTTTCTTCTTGCTATCACCTTGGGCCATCGTGTAGGTGAATTTGGAAGCCTTTTGTGTAGTCCCTTCAACCTCTGCTTTTTACCTGAGCGTTGGTAGTCCGTATCTCTATGGATTTTCAGCTCAAGATTGTTTCTTCGCTCCAGCTTGTGGGATGCATTGACCCACTAGGCTCTGCCCTGCGACATCACTGTGTGCTGCTTTCACCAGAAACAACAGAATGGTCGCCAAAAAGCCATATGCATGCTAAAAACCTCTGAGAAGTGCGCAGGGAAACTGGAAAAATAGGCTGCCAATCTACTTTGCCTGTGTCAGTGGCAGAACAGGAGACCATACTGCCAAAACCTGTCATTGGGCTGCCCACAGAGTGAAATGGAACTAACTGAAAAGGCAGTGCTTCATTGCCAGGAAAACCCAGAAGTGCTCTAAAATCCGTTTTTTTTTCGCTGGCTGTTGAAATGCAAAATAATGGTTCCCAAACATCAGAAAAGATCCAACATCCTTGATGGGTGTTAACCATCACCTTATTTAAAGAATCCCCATAAGCACACAATGTCAGGAAAAGCAGAATCTATCAGAGAATATCCACATTAAAAAGTGTGCTTGCCTGGGAAAATCTGTCAGATATGGGTGCAGTACCACTGGCCACCTGTATCAAAGCTGTCATTAAAGTACACTGGCAGTTTAAACTTGTACATTAAATTAAACTGTTGAAAAGAAGTGGCTTGTCATCAAAAGCAATATAAGTTGCCACTATTTAATTTCTATGTTGAAAAAGACTGAAATTGGGGATATGTTTGCCTGTTGTTAAAATTGTAACTTTAATTTCAACAAAGAACAATGTAACAATTTGCCTTAAAGTAACTTGATTCAGCAAAACTTCAAAAAAGCTTCCCCCACTGTGAAACACACCACCCTTCCCCTTCCCACCAAAAGGGCAGGAACTCTCAGTCGGATGTTAATGAGGGGGTGGGGGGGTGATTTTGCTCTGCTTCTCTGGGGAGAGACAATAGGCTTCTTGGACTGAAAGTGTATGCAAATTCAAGTGTCAACAGAAACGTCTGCCAGCAGGAAGAGAGGTCTGGATTGCTCTTGGCCCAGTAAAACTTTGGGGGCGGGACCACACAGATATGTGTATCTGTAAACCACAAGAAAGTATCTTTTGAAAAATACTCACAGAGAACTGTGCAAAATTAGTAAAAATCTGTAAAATATAGGTTGTTAACATGAAAATTCTGCTTACATTTTGAAACTGCTCTGAACTCTGTGCTATGTTCAGAGACAGGACTACAGAAATTGTGATTTTTTCTAGCAATTGTGATGATGCTAGAAATATGAAACTTCACAGGATTATGCCAAGATATCATGCGCATTTATGTAAAAAAATGTGGACAAATCTGACATTGGGTACCCAACCAAAAGTGCGAAAAACTGTCAAATCTGAACTAAAGCTCTCACTGAGATGGGGCTCGGACGGATACTTGCTCTACTAAATCGGTGATATAAATATGCATTGTTAGCAAGTTGGTTATATTGTAAATATGCTTTATGTGAAAAATAGATTTACTGTACAGAAACAAAGGAGAGGTACTCCCTGGATTGTAAAATACAACATCATCATGGCACCAGAATTCCCTCTCAAATCAGGAGAGAGGACAGACCCTAACCAATAGGATTCCTAGAGGGTGTGCCTAGTATAATTCAGCCTACCCACCCCTTAGGGAAATACATAAATAGAGACAGCTTAGGACACACAGACACACACAGATTCACCCATTCACTGATTACTGGCGAAGCGCTCTGCAGGAGAAACCGATATCCAAGACTCCAGAATTCTGAAAGCAGAAGGCCCATTTCAAAGCTGAATCCTTCTCAGCTTGGCCTTTAAAATCTTGAAACCTCATTTTAACCCCAGACTTCCAAGGGGCACAACAAAAAGAACAGCCGGCTGTGCTGTTTCTGCTTTCTCGCCAAGAACTCTTGCTAGAATCCAGAGATCCAAACCAGTAGAGCAGAGCTGTAACCAGATAGCTGCAACCCAGAACCAACCCATCAGATCCAGTCTAGAGTGCCATGCAGTGTCCAGAGTGCCATGCTGAGTGCAGAACCGAGCACCCTGAATCCTGTCCGGTGGGCTAGCAGAATTCCAGTCCAGAACCTTTGACCAGATCCCTGACGGGTCCATTTCAAACAGCAGTTGTGAGTATCTATAGCATAGAATTGTCCTTAGCCAATCTCTTATCCATAAGTAATCCTATCCAAACCATTCGATCATATCCAAAACTGCATTGTAGAACATCTTTTGTCTTTCCTGAATCTTTCTCTCATCTATATAGTCCTTTGGTAATGGTAGTGATAATTTCATCTTTGCGCTAATATATTTGCTGAAGAAGACAAGTGTCTCGGCAGGTAGAAACCATCCAGAGACGTTGCTGGATTGGTGGCTGCGCTGTCGTGTAACTTGTGGCTTCATAGACTCCGTAGTGTAAAGAAAATCCTGGTTGTAAGATGCAAAAGCGAATCTTTCATTGTAAATTTTGACTCTTTCTGAGAAAAAATGACCTCTACTAAAACCTTCATAACTTCCGTACCGTGCATGCTAGAAACAAAATATAAGTGACAAGTTGAAGCTAACATCCTCAACTTTCCAATGAATCTGAAACTGCACTATACTTTTCCCGTATGCGCGTGGAAATGTTTGCTGCAAATTTTTCGTTTGGCTCAATTTCATCACGTGTAAAACAGCTGTTCTTTGCATCTGACCTCAGAATTCAGTTTTCAACCTGCTAGTTATTCAATCATCATTGCTAGTGTTTATCTGAAACTATACAAAGCGGCTCCCACTAGTTTTGACTCCAATTTGGTCAATTAAATCCAATTTTCAGTGTTTTTAACCATTCATTCAAAAGCATTTGACCTGTTTGAAATCATTCCTGTTTCTCTCTGAATTGCTGGGGGAAGTTGGGATTGAAACTCTATTTGTTGAGTTTGTATTCCTGAAACCTGTTTTCTCTCCTTCCATATCTTTATCTTGCATATTGGGGGGATTGAGTAGGGTGCAGGGGGAAAGAGTGACATTGCATTTGACTGAACCCACACAAAATGTTATTCTGTGCTGCATTGTTTTCCTATCCATACACCTTCTGATTAAAGATATTGTTGATTGTTGTGACATCACCCAATGGTGATCAGTGTATAAATATTAAATAGTGTGATATATATTGTGCAAATCCATAAAAAAAATCTTTTAACTTTGTAAAACAGCCTGCTTCCTCGTTCAGTGAGACCGGGGGGGATTCAAAGAGAGGGATGTGATATAAGGGTACATCATTCAGAAATTATAGAACTTATAGACAAAAATATATAATTAAGGGTTTCAATTGTGCATCCCACACTAGGCATTGACTTAGGTGAAGTGCTGGGTTGAAATCACTTACAACCTCAATGAGGATTGTGTCCTTTCATCCTTGATATTAGATGGTTCCAGTCCCTTGGAACCGTCCGTCAGTTCCCTTGATGTGGGTGGGCGGTCCGGATTTATTTGGATCGTACTGCCTGGGTCCGCTTCTGTGATTCCTGATTAGTGACCTTTGGTCCTGTACATGAGGGTTTCTAATCCTCATGTGGCCACTATTTGCTGTTGGGTCAAGCTCACCATCTCAATGTTTTATGGCCTGACAGACTCTTCTTTGCTGGGAGTGGCACAGGGTAGGTTTACTAGGAATGCGGCATCTTCCTGTGCTGATGTACGGGATGTGTCGCATTCGGACATCTGCCGGGCTGCGACGTGCGCTTCTCCCTCCATGTTCAGCTTCCACTACCGCATTGCTGTCATTGGAGGGCTCTTTGTTGGGCTTGTCAGTCTTGGGTGTTGTTCAGTGTTTATTCTCTTTTATAATAAATTTCACTGGTGTGCAGTTCTGTGTGGCCTAGTGTTCTTTTTTTGGTCTGGCTCGACCAGTCCTGGCTTGTTACCGCCTCATGTGCATTGAAAGGGATGAGGTAGAGAGACGAGGGGTTAATGGCCTAGTTACTTACTTCATCACCCCAAGTCCTACTCTTCCCCGTACCAGTTCTATTTCACAACGCCCTGCCCCAAGATCCCATATGTTGGCCTAGTCAAGGACTTGGTATAGTAACAGGATGTGGACAGGGTCAACCTCCTCTTGTCCTGCTGGAAAGAGGGGAAGGACCCTCACTGAGGACCCTCACTCAGGTAAGTGGGGCAGGTTCCCCACCCCGTTTTTTGTTGTGTACCTGTCTTTGAGGTGGGACATCTCATTTGTATGGACTGGTTCGAGGAAGAGTAGGACTCGGGGAAATGAAGGTTACCAGTAAGTAATTAGGCCATCAAACTCCATTGTGTAAGTATGTACAAGACTGTTCTGATAGTTTTATACAATTAATGGGGTTGTACGATAGTAACATGTGTGCTAATGTGTTTGTATCACCATTGTAATGCTAACCATGTAAGGTTTACTTGAAGGAGAAATGTCAAAGAACGACCCCATTGGATGATGAGAAAGCATGTTTTGTTTCATCTAGCAAGCTGCCTGAAGCCAATGGCTTAATATATAGCCTGCAGCATTGATCAACATCTGCCACTTTGCATGTCTGCTGGAAGGCATCTATTTCCTCCAATGCAATTGGGAGAGTGCACCTCTATACCTCTATTGTTTATAATGTGTTCGATGTGTGTGTGTGTAATTGTGTGTTGTTTTATTGTTACACATGAAAATGCAACTATTAAACTAGAGGGAAAGTGTTCATGTACACATGTATCGCATTGTGTAGCACTGAGTACATTTTTTAAATGCATTCCTGATGTTAACATTGATCTGACTCAAGGCTATTCCCTTCACCGCGGAAACATGTGTCCCCATCAATTATGCTTGCCCCTGGCACTGTGTGTATGCATCTCTCAACTTCTCACATCAAAATGACCCAACTGTGATAATGCATTCAACAGCTGTGAAAGATGTGGGAATATGCTGTGCTGTCAGCCATGTTACAGCTGCACTTCTAAGGACACAGCCTTCTCATCACTTGCCAATGTCAGCATAGATACAATGCCCGTCCTCTAAACAAAAGCTTCCTTGTATGTTACCAGAGGCGTACAATGGGTGGGCCTTAGTGGGCAAGGTAAGTGCAACTTAGCAGGGCTGTGTGGGCGATTACAGGTGTTCATGTCACTGCAGTGGGCTCAATTACATTAGCTTCAGGCCCCTCTTGTTAGACAATCCTGCATGTTACATTATTTATTTGAGCACGCATACTTCACTAACAGTCTGCTCAGGACGCTGAACTCACCACCACAATAACACTTATCATTACAGAGGTCAAGATAAGTTCAATAGTCTTCAGGTACTCAATGCATACTGGATCATTTTTGTAAGACCACGTTGCAAATATCACTCTAGGCTATGCCAACCATCGAGAAACCACAAATGAATCAATAGAATTCTGGTGCACAGAATGCAGACATCTGTTTTACCTGTGATTACAACACTTGATAGTGTTGCAATCTATGTACCTGCCCATGCAAAGCACAACTCATAGTTTGCGTTTGGCATGCAACCTTTCCCTTGCACACATTAATTGTGTTGAAAAACTTTCCAAACATCATAGAACGACAAAACAACAACAGTACACCCTTAGCAAACTCATTCACAATTCCAGTTTGCACATGCTTGTCATAGATACAAAGGACTGTGATGGCCAATATATGATGTCAGCATCTGAAAGATACACTTCTGTAAAACGTCAGGAAAATCAAGATTGTCACCCTGTGCTTCATGTTGCATACATAGCAATCAGGTGCTGGGTGTTGTGACGAAGTCATATTCATTAGGCCAGGGGATTGGAGTGGGTATGGACCTGGGGCTCAGGGACCACCAGTCGCTCTAATATGCAGGCCATATATGACAAACCCCCAAGTCAGCCATCTCTTCCCTAGCCATGTGCGCAGGAAGACCTCTGCCATGAAGACCAAATTATTGCTGCTTACTGCAGATGAAATTATCCTTTCACTGACCCCCTTATGTGGGAGTTCACCAGCAGTGTTATCATCATATTCAGTCTGCAATGCCACAGTGGATGGGTGTGTGAGTGCCGCTCAGGGAGCCTACCATTGGTTCTGCTCAGACCCATTTGCTGGGTCATTTGATCAACAGAAGAAGACTGAAGAGGAGACATTAAGCCATGGACTGATGCTGATCTGAGGATGACTAGCTGTAAAAGGTCTATTGAGGAATTGACAAACTCAATGGTGGAAGGCCTTTTTGAGGGTTTGGGTTTTTAGGGTCCATACGGCGATGAACAAAATCATGAGGAGCAGCTGCAAGAAACTATTTGAATTTGATAAACTGATCTCTATGCTTACAGTGTAAAACTCAGCAGCCAAGTGCAATTTTCCACTGTGCAAGGTCTGTGGTGGCTATTAGGCAGTGGTGAGTTGAAGTGTTGAGTAGGGGACAGTGGAGAGAGAGAAAGAGAGCGCAAGCAGGTTATGTGGAAAGGTGGTGGACTAGAAGGAGAGGGAGAGGGAGGATCAGATAAAGTAAAGAAGAGAGAGATTATGAGAAGGAGGTTAAGAGAAAGTGAGAGCACGAGAAGCATAGAAGGCCTAGTGATAGAGAATTTGTGAGGGATGGAGAAGAAGGAAAGAGCAATGAGATTAGGAGCAAAGTAGAGGAAAAGGGAAGGGGATAAAGCAGAGTGGAGCAGAATGAGGGGCAAGGAGCAGCTGAAGAAGAGCCCTGGAACAGAACGAGGATGAGGGAAAAAGAAATACTTCACTGGAACATCAGAGGTTGGGAGAAGAGCTTATGAGAAAAGAAGCACGGAGAGACTGAAGGAGGAAAGAAGGATGAGAGACTAACAACAGTAAATGAGAAGGCAGTTAGGAGCAGAGTGTGGAATAAAAGGAGATGGAGAGAAGAGAAGTGTTGGAGCAACTATAGGGAAGAAGGGAGGCTGAAAGTGAGAACATGGAAAAGGAGATGGCTGGAAGCCAAGAGTGGTGTTGCAGTGAAACGGATCATTTTGTGATATCGTGGAGGCACTAGTTGAGAGATAACTAGGTGAGAAGAGAGAACAGAGACATTGAGCCATGAGACAGAGGTAGCATTTCATTGCTTCATGAGACTGTCAGAATCTTCCAAAGGCACTGTGGCACTATAACCCACCACATCCAGTACGAAGGAGGTCTGGCACAAGTTCAAAAACCAGCCTCATGGCCAAGTTATGACAAAGCCAACACTCAACCAAGAAAGGAAAGAAGTGCAAGAAGCACTTGAAATCTCGTTAATTGTGCATTGCTTTAATTTGACTGCCAAGAGAGTTGGAATCCAAGGAAAGAGAGGACCTGAGTACGGCCCTTAAGCAAGATGGAATTGCTGACCTTTGATTTATTTGATTGCACTCCATTCTTCGATCCAGTCTACTTTAAACCCTGGCATACTTTTGTTGTAAAACAAACCCTTGGGCACAACCTCTCCAAGTTTCAAGTAGTATGTTAATCCAATGGCCATGACACCACGCAATTCCAGCAAGGGTTTGACAAGTATCTATCTGCCAAGCAGATATGGCCAGCGTCAATGTTCCTGGGAAAGGAGTGTGTACCAATCTCCTTTTACCAGTAAAAAGTATGTTAAGCAGCTACATTTATTTATTTATTTAGACTTTTTTTATTTATTTAAAAATGATTTAGTTTATACATAAACTTTTCATTTAGTATTCACAATACATTTGATTTTCACTTCCTTTACCAACATTTTTTTTAATTCATAGATATGTTACTTTCTCACACATGAATCTTAATTGAATGTCTAATCTAGTGCTGCTTGCGTTATCATTGTTTTGTCAGCTTGTCCATTGTTATTTCTCAAAACTTTATAATATTATAAATCAATTTGTTTTCCTTCCCTGCCATTATTTTAGCCCATCTTGCTTCCGGGTTGAGAGTTTCTTTGCAAATGCTGAAATATGTCCTGCATAAGCTTCTTTCATCCTGTAGTTCAGGACATTTCATGATGATATGATTTACAATTTCTGTGGTTTCCTTATTTTTGCAAAACCTGCAGTATTGTTTTCCATTCATTTCCTGCTTAATAATATACAGTCTTGCTCTTGTTGGTAGGACATTCAATCGAAATTTCATGAATAATGTTCTAATTATGTTGTCTGGAAATAAGATCAAGTATGGAGGTAGTTCGTTAAGTGCTCTTATTTCAGTATCATTTACAAAGTTTTCTTTATAGCTTGCTTTTTCTTTGCACATCTTTATCCAGTCATTTTGGATTATTTTTGTTTTTGCATATTGTTGTTGGTTGAGAAGCATTTCTGTTGTAATTTCTTCTTGTGTCATTATTTGCGTCATCTCTAACTTCCATTCGCTTAAAATGTACACGTTTATAGCATTTTCAGTTGGTCTTAATATCTTCATAGCTGGAATTTGTTCATTAGAGATAACCTTTCGATACAGATGTAGTTTCTTCCATGCTACAATTGAACTCATTGACTGGATCGCTACTTCAAAACGTATCCTTGCGATTGGAAATGATACTGGAAGAACCATAATCTTTCTCCAAAAGATTGTTTCTAGTTTAGGCCATATATTTAGATGTTGAATTGTGAAAGTTTCATTTCCCTATATTAGCGCTGGAATAGCTTTGCTCCTATAGAATGTCATGATTGGTTGAAAGGAAAATGTTCAGAATTTACAATGAATCACCTGGCCTTGTCTTGCAAGCAAATATGCTTTTTTGCATAGTATGTATGTCCATTCCTTTCATCCTTTGTTTGATTGACTGTCAGGCCCAAGTTTTTAAAGGAGTTGACTTTCTCTAACACCAGTCCATTAAATTTGAAGATTGGTATTCGTGCTTTCGTCTTTGGTTTTGATGTGGCCATTATTTTCGTTTTTTTCACATTTATTTCCAGTACATTTCTTTCCACGTATATTGCCATTGCATTCAGACTGTGCTGTCATTATTTGGGAGTTTAGTCAAGCAAGACAATGTCATCCGTGTACATCAATAAAGGCACCGGCGTGGAATTTAGCTGCAGAGAATTCATTATGGTCTGCGTATTTCTTGTTTTATATCGGCAGTAAAAAGCTTGAATGAAGTTGCTGTGATTGGGCAGCCTTTTTTAAGTCTGTTCCATATTTTGATATATGCAGTTTGTACTCCCTCTTTTGTTAGCCTTACTCTGATCTTAGTCTTTGAATATAATGCTTTAATGTGTTGTAGTATAATATCCGGGCATTTCCATTGTTCAAGTTTCTTCCATAGAAGTTGGCCATTAACGGAGTCGAATGCTAGATGTAAATCTACAAATGCTATCCAAACTGTTGTTTTTTCTTCAGGGCTTTGTGTTTTAGCATATTCAGAAGAAGTAGGTTGATGTATGTACTCACTAGTTTGGTGAAACCTGTTTCTCTTTTTGCAAATTGGTTTTGTTCGGTTGCCCATGTAGAGAGTTCTCGTAGTAGTATAGTCATGTAGATTTTGCCCAAGGGATCAAGTAGGGCAATCGGTTGATAGTTTGTTGGATCGGCTTTATCCCCGTGCTTAAATATCCCTCCTCCAAGTTGATAGAATGTGTTTATATTAATTGACTATGCTTAGCATTTGCACCAAATTTTCATCCCAATGTTCTGGTGAGTTTTTAATTATTTCATTGGTCATACCGTCAGGTCCAGAGGCTCTTGATGGATTGGGGTTTTTATTGACTTCTACAAATTCACCTTTTGTTCTGGTAATTGTCCAGTTTACTAGAACTTGTTGATGGGGTTCATCATTTTTCGATCGTCTTCTATATAGTTGTGAAAAATGATTTTCCCATTTTTCTTCTGTCGTGTTTTGTGTGAGCTTTTGGTGGCTCATGTGTGGAGTATTCAGCAAACAACATAAGTCATGTGTGTTCCGATTCTTTAGGCATTTAAGGATAGATTCTGCATTATTCTGCATCATGGTGACTTTATGAGACTTGATCCAATTTCGGTATCCTTGTTTTGCGGTATTGTAGCAAGAAGGTCTGCTTGCTTAGAACTTTCCTTTTTTGTCTACAGATTTTTCTAAGTTCTCTTTTTTTTCTTTGATTTGAGGATCAGACTGATAATTCTGATTCTGATTGATGATAGGTCCATTTTTCTTTGGTATATTATATGGTTCAAGTAGCCATGCATAGTTTAATTTTAAGAGTGGAGGTTTCTCAGAGTTCTGAAAGTTAACCACTCGTTCTTCCATTTGTCCCGGTTTATTCTCAGTCGTGTTTGTTATATATTAAGCTCAAATGCTGGGAGCAGTTGTTTTTGTTGGTGTGGTCTGCAGTCGGCCCAGGTTAATATTAGAATATGGTGATCGCTATTCTTTGACTGTATTATCTCCATCCCTCGTCTTGCATCATAAATAGCTGTAGATGTGTAAATATAGTCAAGTACAGCTTTCAATGTTCCATGTGACCAAGTCAAAATCATTTGTTGTTGATGTGTTTGGTAAATACCCACATTCATCATACCCCTCACGTCCATTTCTTTGACCATTGTCTTTCCTTTGTTGTCAATTTGGTTGTCTCTTTTAGGTTACCCATTTTATCGACAAGATGAATGTTCATGTCTCCGCATATCACAATGTCTAATTTTTGGTATTTCACTATTATGAAATCAAGTTCAGTCATGATTGTATCTATAAAAATCAGTTTGTTAATTGCTACGGGGTTCCAATATAAATTAAACACTACTAATGTGGGAAGATCTTTTTGCTGGAAAATGTGTTTAACTTCTTAGTTCAGTTTCTGCAGCACAGTGTATTGGGTCCATAAGTTCAAGTTTGTAGACTTGATTGGGGCTCATATGGAGTCTATTCTGACCATTGTCAATAGTCCTGAGGATGGTCTTCCTTTTTCTTTCCTTTGGGCGGGGTAACATTTGTAAAGCGCACCTAACCCAGAGGCAACTGGGCGCTGGGTTACATATGAGTGGTGGTTACAGCAGTTACATATTGCAGTCGGTTACAGGTTATGGATGCAGTTATGCATTAAAATACTTTATACGCATGACATAATAGATACAGTTGGGTACAGGTACAGGTAGATTGCTGGTAAATAGTTAAGACAATAGCTGCATGGTTGTCATTCCTCTAGATATCTTGGGAAAAGAAGCAGGTTTTGAGGCCTTTGCAGAAGGACCAGAGAGAAGGATCTGATCTAAGCACTAGGGTCATAGGAATTCCATTGTTTGGCCACTATCACAGGGAAGCTGGAACCTCTGGCTTTTTAATAATAATAATAATAATATTTTGGCACCTGTATCTAGGGCTGGCTAGAAGGCAGGTGTATGCCGATTGGGTATGTTTATTGGTTTGGGGCTTGGAGATTTGTCTAGCTAAATAGATTGTGGTGCTGTTTGATAGGCATTTGTGGGTCAGAGATAAGGTTTTGAATGTAAGGCGTACCTGGACTGGGAGCCAGTGGATATTTCATCTAGCTGATGAGATGTGATCTTTTTTAGGGCTGTTGAGTGCAGCTCTTACAACTCCAACACATTGGTCTGGATGATTTGCAATGTGTTAATGTTGCATGAATTAGATCCTGCAAAGAGGAGTTACAGTAGTCAATCAGAGACAGTATAAGGGCTCTGGCGAGGGTGATACAGTTGTCAGTGGTCAGGAATGGTCTGCAGGCATTGATCAGTTTGGCGGTGTAAACTGCAGCTGAAATGATTGTGTTTACCTGCCCTGTTAAGGAGAGCAAGGAATCTAGATATACTGCTAGGGTTTTTACCTCTTTGGCTACAGTAATAATGTCTCTGTCAATGTTAAAGGATTAATAAGAGTCCAGTTATTTAGGCGTGATTGAGTGCCCATGAGGAGTAGTTCCCTTTTCTCTTCATTTAGGCAGAGCTTGTGTTGCACCATCCAGGCTTAAATGGTTAGGTATCTTTCGCTCAGTACGTTTGAGTCGTTGTCATAGTTGCCAGTGATGGGTAGGAGTATTTGGGTGTCATCCGCGTAGTTAGTATATGTGACACTCAGTTTGTCTAGGAGGTCGAAAAGTGGCTTGGTGAAAATGTTGTATAGTGTTGGTGAGACACAGGAGCCTTTTGACATTCCACAAGTGACTGAGGCGGGGGAAGGGGGGCTGCCACTGATGGTTGAGAACACTCTCATTGTGAGGTTGGACAAGAAAGATTCTATCCATTTTATGGCTTTTGCCGAGACGTGGGCAGCTAGGGCAAGGTGTTGGCAAAGTGTATTGTGATTTAGCAAATCAAAGGCTGGTGTGAGGTCAAGTAGGATGAGGATGGCCAAGTTACCCTTGTCTTTAATCTCATCCATTTAGATTTTGAGGTCCAAAAGTCTGGTTTCCGTTCCGTGACCAGGATGAAAGGCAGACTGGCGGAGGCCAAGGAGGTTGTGAGTTTCCAGGTATTTTTGAATTTGCAATTAGGCCACTCTATCAAGTATTTTCAGGAGGAAAGGTACTGGTGTTAGAGGGTGGTAGTTAGTAGAGACATTGGCATCCAATGTAGGTTTTTTGAGAAGTGGGAGTGCCCATGCTTGTTTAAGATGTTCTGGTACATTGCTGGAAGAGAAGTAGTTGTTATTCAGGGTTGTGATAAAGGGGTAAGCTCTTCAGCACAGTCATTTATGAAAGAGGCTGGGCAAATATCTCTTTGATACCTGGAAGGTTTCAGGCCTTTGATGATTTTGGTGGCTTCAGTGGTGGTTACAGGGGAGAACCTTGGCATGGGGCTAGAGGGTGTGGGTCGCTGGTCCGGGGTCTTGTCAGCTGGGACAAGTTTGGTTTTCTTAGCAGTGATTTTGTTTTGGAGTAGGGAGATTTTGGAGAGGAGGACATTTTGGATGTTTTTGCACCAGGGTAGATCTTTAAAAAAGTGATCTGGTGCACGGGCTGGTGTTTCGTAGTATAGTAAAGAGCTCTCTCGTGCCTGCAATTGCCTTCACAATTCTCTCGTTGTATGTCACGCATTCAGTCACACACACTCGCACCACACATGGCCCCGTTGGTATACCCACAGCATGCCCATCACTATCACACTCCCCTAACACGGGTTGAGACTCACGTGTGCGGGTTGGCCCTCAGGATCGAGTGCGGCATGCCACGCATAACATGCAGACCCTACTACATCCATCATCCATTTCTGCATTGGCAGTTGCCTTGGCGCTCGCGTGCCAGAGTGATCGGGGTGGCACTTCCGCATTGCGTGACCGCGCGTCTTCGCTCACGAGAGTTATTGCCCCATTCATGTGATGCGCGTCACGTGATCCGGAAGCAACAGGTATTAAAAGGCTGATTCGCTATGCAGTCTTTGCTTCTCAGCTGTTTATTCGGGACACTGTTTGGCGCTTTGTACCTGCTGTTTACCTGGATATTACTGACCTTGGATTTTTGCTTCTTGGACTTCTTTGGATTTTCCCATTGGATTTCCCATTGGATTTGTCGCTTGGAACGGACTCTTTGTTACTGAACTCGGACCGCCCCTCGTAATCCTTTGGATCTCCTACTCTGGTACCTTGTTTCCTGCTCCTGCTGGGCAGCTCAAGCCTTCTTGAACCACACTACGCAACCTGGACCTCAGCACAGGTTTTTTCATGCCTGCTTACTCTCTCTGAGCTGGCCCTTGTAAACCTGGGACTGCCACTCACGTGAGTCTCGGAATCCATCCCCACCATAGGTTATCCGCACCCTAGTAAACATCAATAGGTAAGCCTCTCCAGATTCATGCTATATAAAACGACTGTTATTGCCTTATACTTAATCTTGCTTTCTTTTTAGCGGCTTCAGGGTCTCCGGCATTCCGTGGATCCAGGCTTGAACATCTTCCTCCTGTGGCCTCAAAGGTTGCACAGAGGGTGACTTTAGGTTCTCTTTGTGCGGCACTTGGGGACAGAGGTATCTCCGCTCTACACAACGCTCAAGTCACGACAGACTGAGAAGCCTTTTGTCATGTTAGACATGGAGGGATCCACGGACGACCCCATGGCCACAATGGTTCAGGCCATCACAGTCCTAAGAGCCGATATGGCTGCCGCTAACACAGCCATTCATCAGAGACTTGATTCCATATAGAGTGTTCAGCACCCCCTCCCTGCAGATCCTGAATTTTGGGGATGCTGCCCCATCACCCCCACAACCACCTGTCCCCAATGGCCAGGGCCCGGTTCCAGTGGTACTCCCAACACCCTTTCCGTTAGCGGCTCCTGAACGATATAATGGTGACCCTCGGAAGTTTAGAACCTTCATCAATCAATGTAAATTACATTTTTTGTGTAGACCTCTGGCCTTTCCTGATTCTACCACCAAGGCAGCCTTTATGCTATCACACTTGGCTGGCACCGCTGCGGCCCGGGCTAACCCACTATTAGAGAACGACAGCCCCACCCTCTATGACTTCGACCTCCTTGTGACGGAGATGTCCCGTGTTTTTGACACCAGACACAAGGTCCAGTCTCGAGATTTGGAATTGTTAGAACTGACTCAGAGTAGGGGTTCCCTTATAGAATTTTTCACACGGTTCAACCAACTAGCCGCAGAAACGTCTTGGCCAGAAAGCAAGAGGGCAGTAGTGTTCTATAGGGGTTTGAACAATACCATGAAAGACGCCCTTTCAGTGGTTGCCTCTCTACCCACTCAATTTCATGATCTAGTTGATTTGGCACTTCAGGTGGATGCTCGCAGAATTGAGCGCAGGGCTGAAACTGGGTTTTCCCAATCAACTTCTGTCTCTTCTCCTGCCGCATCTACTTCAGATGAACCTATGCAAGTTGGGGGTCCCATCACCTCAATTGAAAGGAAACGTAGGAGAACAGACAACGCATGTTTCTATTGGTGGTTAATCGGTCATTACATTAAGGAGTTGCCCAGCCATCCAAAAAATAACCAGGTTTTTCGGACTGCTCGATCATAAAACCGGGGGCTAGATCGAGCACTCACTATTTTACCTCGGATGCACCACCTGCTTTTGGTCGTATACGACCCATCTATGTACAGGCTGTTCTTCAACCCACACAAGGGATCTCACACTCAGTAACCATTATCATAGATTCTGGGGCCACTGGGAACTACATAGATATATCATTAGCCCATTCCATGAACCTGCCCTTAGTAAACAAAACCTGACCTGAACCAGTGCAAGCCGTTGACGGTACTGCCTTAGCATCCGGTCCGATCAAACAGCAAATGGTCCTGCTCCTGTTGACCATCCAAAACACCCACAAAGAAACCATCAGATTTGACCTCATATCCATGCCTCAGTTCGGTCTCATATTAGGGATTCCCTGGTTGCAAGAACATAACCCCCTCATTGATTGGAAATCTCATCTTGTACATTTTGAATCAAAGATATGTCAGAATGATTGTCTTCCCCTGGATCAGGAGCCAGGGACACCGTCACAGGCACTGAGGGCGGTTGCTCAGCTCACGTTAGAGGATAC
The DNA here is from genome assembly GCF_040938575.1 of Ambystoma mexicanum. Taxonomy (NCBI): domain Eukaryota; kingdom Metazoa; phylum Chordata; class Amphibia; order Caudata; family Ambystomatidae; genus Ambystoma; species Ambystoma mexicanum. The sequence goes on along the minus strand of NC_090930.1, from coordinate 1,249,109,817 downwards.
TGGGCCCTTGGGGGTTGATTCACATGCTATTGGGCTGGTTGCCACTGGGATTCCCATGGAGTACAATGAGTATGAAAAGGTGTTCGACCGTGGTTCTTCAGAGGTCCTTCCCCCACACCGTCATTATGACTGCACCATAGACCTGGTCCCCGACTCTAGCATACCCACAGGGCATATCTATTCCGTTTCACCCTCAGAGGAACAGGCCCTAAAGGAGAACATACAGAAATCCTTACGTTTGGGACACATACGCCCCTCCACTTCGCCAGCTGCTAGTCCCATATTTTTTGTCCCCAAGAAGGAGGGTGATTTACGACCTTGTGTGGACTATCGTCGGCTCAATGCTATTACTAGAAGGACCGCTACCTGATACCCCTCATAACACCTCTTCTAGATCGCCTATCTCACGCATCCATATTCACCAAGTACAATTTGGTATGCGTCCGCGAACGGGACGAGTGGAAAACCGCCTTTTGCACTCGTTATGGCCTGTACGAGTACTTAATCATGCCGTACGGCCTGTGTAACGCCCCAGCCACGTTCCAACGTTTCATGAACGACATCTTTAATGACATACTGAACGTGTTTGTGGTTGTTTACCTGGACGACATTCTTGTCTTTTCCCAAACCCGAGATGAGCATATACAACTTGTCCGTGAGGTGCTTTCCCGCTTGAGCAAACATTCCCTTTTTGCGAAACCTGAAAAATGCCAATTCCACGTAAATTCTGTTGAGTTTCTGGGGTTCCATATCACATCTGGTGGGTTGACTATAAACCAGTCTAAGGTTCAAGTGGTGTTGGACTGGGCCGCACCTCAGACACTCAAGGCTCTTCAGTCCTTTTTAGGATTCGCCAACTTTTACAGGCGTTTCATTTCAGGTTTTTCTTCCATAGTCTCACCCCTCACTGCTTTGACCAGTCCACAGGTACCCTCTCACTGGCAGAAAGAACATCAGGAAGCCTTTGAGGCATTAAAAACTGTGTTCACCACGGTCTGGTCCTCCAACATCCCGACCCGGAGCTGCCTTTTATGGTTGAGGTGGATGCTTCCTCTTTTGCCTTAGGAGCAGTGCTGTCCCTAGTTTGTCCCACCACAGGTCGATTGCATCCTGTGGCCTTTCACTCCCGCAAGTTTACCAACACTGAGTCCCATTATACCATAACAGAGAAGGAGCTCTTGGCGGTGATGGACGCCTTCCGTGTTTGGCGACACCATCTCCTATGCGCCAAACATCGCATCACCGTATTTACTGACCACCAGAATCTGCAAGACTTGCCCTCCCGCAAATGTGTTAACAGCAGACAAGTTAGATGGCACCTTCACCTTTTTTTTGCCGCTTTCGATTTCCAAATGAAGCACCGTCCGGGTACCATGCATGGCTGATGCTTCTCCCAGTCCTGGTGGGTGGTTTCCCTGCCTGTCTTCCCGGATACCCTTCTAGACAAGAAGCACATTGTTTGTCTATGCACACCGTCCCCGCCACTGTTAGATTCACTGCGTGACTGGGCAAAATGGCATCCCGAACAATTATCAGAGTGGGACCCGGTATACCGTGACGGTTTGCCCTTTGTGAACGACTGAATATTTCTCCCCACTTTTGACGCTCGCAATCTTGCCCTTGAATGGTCTCATGATGCTGCCATCAACGGTCATCCCGGCCAGAAATGTACCATAGATCTATTGAACCGATGGTGCTGGTGGCCCTCTATGAAGCGGGACGTGGATTGCTACGTGAACACCTGTTCTGTCTGTGTGCAGAGCAAACATCGTAGAGGATGTCCGGTGGGGTTGCTGCGACCTCTACCTGTGCCCCCGAAGTCATGGCACACATTGACCATGGACTTTGTCCCTGATCTACCCAATGTGGAGGGTTTTGACAACATATGGGTGGTGGTGGATTCTTTCACCAAGATGGTCCGTTTTATCCCTTGTAAAGGGATTCCCTCCGCACCGACCCTGGCCAGGTTGTTTTTTAACTCTGTCTTTTGCTTGCTTGGGTTGCCCTCGGTTCTTGTTTCTGATAGGGGTTCTCAATTTACATCCCGTTTCTGGCATGCGCTGACCAAGTTGCTGGGGATTGATGCACGGTACTCTTTGGCCTATCATCCGGAAATGTACAGACAGACCGAGAGAACCAACCAGACCATGCAGCAATATATACGTTGTCTAACAATGCAGCAACAGGCAACATGGCTTTGTGTATTGCGCCTTGCTGAGTTTGCCTACAACAATGCTGTACACTCATCCACGGGTTTCTCTCCGTTCTATACTCTATATGGCCAGCATCCTAAAGTCTTGCCCGTCCCTGATGCCTCCCTATCTGTGAATCCAGCTGCTGCTGCCTGTGTCAGGGACCTGTCCTCTGCTCATGCCCTAACTCTATTGCACCTTTGTGAAGCTCAGATCACTATGAAATCCCATGCTGACGAGAAACGGGTGGCGGCTCCTTCCTTTTCTGTGGGCTCTCGAGTTTGGTTGTCTACTCGGCATCTTCGTATAGTGGGATGTCGCAAGCTCTTGCCCCGCTTTGTTGGTCTGTACGTGGTCTCCAGGGTGGTTAACCCAGTCGCCTATCGCCTTGTACTCCCGAATACTTGGCACATTCACCCCGTTTTCCATGTTTCCCTGTTAAAGCCTTGTCCTGGCCCTTCTCGTCTTTGTGCTCCGGTCGCCCCTGTTTCCTTGTCTGTTCCTGATGTGTTTGAGGTCTCTGCCATTTTGGGGTCTCGTGTTTGTAGGGGTCGCTTGCAGTATCTGGTGGACTGGTCGCGATATGGGCCGGAGGAACGGTCTTGGGTCTCTGCTGTGGATGTCCATGCCCCCTGTCTTGTTGCCCGTTTCCACAGGGATAATCCTTCCTGCCCACGGGGTTGTGGGCTTTTGGGTGGGGGCTCTGTCATGCATTCAGATACGCACCACACATGGCCCCGTTGGAATACCCACAGCACGCCCATCACTATCACACTCCCCTAACATGGGTCGAGACTCACGTGTGCGGGTTGGCCCTCAGGATCGAGCGCGGCATGCCACACATAACATGCAGACCCGACTACATCCATTTCTGCATTGGCAGTTGCCTTGGCGCTCGCGTGCCAGAGTGATCGGGCCGGCACTTCCGCGTCACGTGACCGCTCGTCTTCGCTCACGTGACTTGTTGCCCCATTCACGTGATGCGGACGCGCGTTACGTGATCCGGAAGCGGCCGGTATTAAAAGGCTGATTCGCAATGCAGTCTTTGCTTCTCAGCTGTTTTTCAGGACACTGTTTGGCGCTTCGTACCTGCTGTTTACCTGGATATTACTGACCTCAGATTTTTTTCTTCTTGGACTACTTTGGATTTTCCCATTGGATTTGTTGCTTGGAACTGACTCTTTGTTACTGAACTCCGGCCGCCCCGCGTAATTCTTTGGATCTCCAACTCTGATACCTTGTTTACTGATCCTGCTGGGCAGCTCAAGCCTTCTTGAACCACACTACGCAACCTGGACCTCAGCACAAGTGGTTTTTCGTGCCTGCTTACTCTCGCTGAGCTGGTCCTTGTAAACCTGGGACTGCCACTCACGTGAGTCTCGGAACCCATCCCCACCATAGGTTATCCACACCCTAGTAAACATATATAGGTAAGCCTCTCCAGATTCATACTATATAAAATGACTGTTATTGCTTGATACTTAATCTTGCTTTCTTTATAGCGGCTTCAGGGTTTCCGGCGTTCCATGGATCCAGGCTTGAGCATCTTCCACCTGTGGCCTCAAAGGTTGCACAGAGGGTGACTTTAGGTTCTCTCTGTGCGGCACTTGGGGACAGACGTATCTCCGTTCTACACGACGCTCAAGTCACGACATTGTAAGAGTTGCCTTCGGATTGAAGAGTGGCTTGTTTGTGCTCTTTGGCCATGGTATTGAAGTGCAGTTTGTTCGCCTGAGAGTTTTTTTTTTCCAGACACTCTCAGTGATTATTTTTCATTTTGGTCGGCTGTTGGTTTGCATTTACAGTTGCTCAGAGGTGCTACTTTGTTAATGGCTTCTAGGTAGTTTGGTTGGAAAGTGTGACCACAGCAGTGGGATCAGTGTTGGTCTGAAGGTAGGTAGTTAGTGGTTGAAGAAAGGGTGTATGTTGTCTGGCGTGATATTGCATAAATTTCTTGAGAGGGCATCCGAGGCTAGTTGAGGCAGGATATTTAGTTCAACTATATCGTTAATAGAGAATACGATGACATTGTAGCAATTGTGGTCTGCTAGCCAGTCTACTGTGCAGACTTTATCATGAGTGTGGTTGGTTATTCGGTGGGAAAAGCCTTGAGATTCAATTGTGTTTGCAAGGCCAAGTGCCTGGAAATCAGATGGGTCATTGAGACCTAGGTTGAAATCTCCCATAATGATGATTTTGGAAGAGTGCTTGGTGTGGGTTGAAAGGTGTTGTACGATGTCTTCCTCAAAGGAGAGCGTGGCCTGGTGGTCTGTAGATTAGGTCGATTGTGAGAGTGGTTATAGCAGATAAAGCGATTTTTAGTGTGATCAGTTCACCCAACGGGATACATTGGTTAGGAATTTCTCTGAAAGGAAGGCCATTTTTGGTGATGACGGCTACTCCGCCTCCTTTAGATAACAGTTTATCTTTCCTGAGGATGGTATATCCCTCTGGGATAGCCAAGGAGAGGACTGGGTCAGAGGATGGGTGCAGCCATGTTTTTGAGTTTGTTAGGAAGTCTCGGTTGTTGGAAGTGATGAGATCAGCAATGTCAAGGGGATGGGCCAGGAGGGTCTGACATTAATAAGGGCTCCCCTAAAATGTGTTGTGGTATCTGTTGTCGGGTCATCAGAAGGTGGTTACCTTTTTAGTTGTAAGTTCTAGATTGGTGTCCTTTTTTTGTATATTCTATGGTGGTGAGAGGATTGCACCTTGTTGCCACATGAGGTTTTGTATGGGATTCTGTAGCCACAGAGGGACTTTTGTAAGTGTCTAGGCTAAAGGGTGAGCTTGTTCTCTTCAAGGTGTTTTGGATTGTTGTAGTAGAAGGGGCCTTAGTTCTAGATTTGAGTTGCTGTGACTAGACAAGGTGCTAGTCGCTTGTTCTTATTCTCGAGGGAACATGCTTTGTTGGAGCTTGGGGCTTTCTTGTGTGCAGTGGTCTGCCAGTTTGTGATGGTGTGGAAAGGCAATGCTTGAGGCTGGAGAAGTGATAGGCGGGTTGCTAGTTGCTTGTTCCTATTCTTGAGGAAGCATGGTTTCTTAGGGCCTCATTACAACCCAGGCGTTAAGGGGTTAACGGCGCCGTAAAAGGTGTCGGCGCCGTTAAACCCTTAACGTCTGATTACGAGGTCCCTTTGTGGGTGGCACTTTAACGCCTGTTTTTAGCAGGTGTTAAAAAACTAACCCGCAAAGGGACCTAAGAGCTAATTACGGCACCGTAATTTACAGTGCCATAATTAGCGCCTTCCCCAGTCCCATTGAGCCCTATGGGGCAAAAATGGGAATGGGAAAGGGCCATGGCGGCATGGGGAATTACCACCCCGCCAACCTTGGAATGGGGTGGTATTTCCCCATTCCACCATGGCGGACTCGTTACAACACCGCCACCGCCATGGTGCTAATAGCGCCATGGTGTAGCGCCGGGGTTGTAATGAGGGCCTTAGTGTTTAAGGCAGTCTTGTGTGCAGTAGTTTGCAAGTTTGTGGTGGTGTGGATTGACAATGCCAGAGGAAGGAAGTGTGATGGTGGGATGTCATATGAATAGGTCAGCACAGATGCCATTTTCAAAGAGAGTTGGCATTTGCATATGGTGATGGTGTTTGGCAAGTAGTTGCTGGGGTGGTTTGTTGGCTCTTGGTCATCAGTGGCTTGGTGTGCCCAATCGGGAATGGGGCTAGCCATTATGAGTATTCCTTTGCTCTGTGTTGACTATTGGGTGCATGTTGGGTCTGGGCTAGTGTGGCTTGACGGCTTGTCTCATGTGATGTTGGCTTATTGTACTGTTTGAGAGGAGGTAAGGTAAGGGTAATGCTGATAGGGTATTCGATTGGGAATGGAGTCTGGGTTTGGATTGACATGAGGAATTAAGGCCAGGTTGACAGTGTCTAATTCAATTGGGATTATAAGTGTTGGCCTAGTAGGGTGACAGTTGTGGCATCGTCTTGCAGCAAGTCTAGTTGAGGTGATATTATTAACGTACATAAGTGAGGGCATTTCGAGTGCCTAGTAACACTTAGCTTCAGGCACGCATATTGCATGCAAGTTCTAGTTTGGCAAAATGCATGTGAAAAACACACCTAGATTTTATTAAGGCCAAAGAGCCTGCAAACATTTGTTTGTTTGTTTGTTTGTTTATTTATTTATATAGCGCTCTTGACCCGGGGGTATATATGCGCTTTGAACATCAGGTTACAGGTAAAAGACAATAGTACAGTATTGATAGGGCATAGATAATAGTATTCAAACAATATACATAAAATTGGACATTCGGAGTGCATACATATGTGGTAGGACAGTTATTTGTTGGTTAACCAGGAAATGACCTTAGTTCTGAAGGGTTGGAAAGTAGGTGTAGATTTAATATCCAGTGGGATGGAATTCCAGAGTTGTGATGCCAAAGTTGGGAAGCTGGATCCTCCAGCTCTTTTGAGGGAGTATTTGGGAACTGTTAGTTGTGATGAGTTGGACGATCTGGTGGTTCTAGTGTTCTGTCTTAGTGTAAATTTGTTCGAGAGGTAGGGTGGGGCAAGATGATTGAGGGCTTTGTAAGTAAGGCATATGGTTTTCAAGTCAATTTTCTGTTGGATGGACAACCATTTGCAGGCAGTTCTGGTGGCGGAGATGTGTTCCCTTCTAGGAATATTGAGGGCGGCACGGAGTGCGTTATTTTGTAAAACTTGCAATTTATTGATTACTGTTTTGTTGGCACCTACATAGAGGCTATTACAGTAATCCAGTTTAGATTGAATGAGTGCTCTGGCTAGGATGAGACAGTTGCTAGGGGAGATCAGTGGTCTGCAGGCCCTGATTAGTTTACCGGTGTAGGCAGTGGCTGAGGCGGTCATGTTGATTTGTTTAGCTAGGTTGATGTTCGTGTCTAGGTAGAAACCGAGGGTTTTTACGCTCTTGGCAATGGGTATGGTGTTACCGTCAATAGTGAAGCTAGTGTAGCCGGGACAGAGTTTACTGATAGTGTTCGGTGAGCCGACAAGAAGCAATTCAGTCTTGTCATCATTCAGGCATAGGCCATGTGTGGCCATCCATGCCTGAATGATGGAAAAGACTTCATTGATCCATTTGGCGTCCTTGTTGTAGTTGCCTGATAGGGTGAGGAGTATCTGGGTGTCATCTGCGTAGTTAGTATAGGTGACACCCAGATTGTCCAGCTTGTCGAATAAGGGCTTGGTGAAAATATTGTAAAGGGTAGGTGAGACACAGGATCCTTGTGGGACACCGCAGGTGATGGGGATGGGGTCAGCCGCTGCTAGGGGGGAGAAGACCCGCATGGTTCTGTTGTCCAGGAAAGATTGGATCCATGTGACTGCAGAGTGGGAGAAGTGTGCTGCCAGAGACAAATGGTTGCACAGGATTTTATGGTCGACCAGGTCAAAGGCAGCGGAGAGGTCAAGGAGTAGAAGGATGGCAGCCTTGTTTTTGTCTTTGAGTTCGTCTATCTGGCATTTGAGATCAACAAGGGCCGTTTCTGTCCCGTGTTGTGGTCGAAAGCCAGATTGGCGAGTTCCTAGTAGGTGATTGGCCTCAAGGTAGTCCTGGATTTGTAAATAAGCCACTCTATCCAAGATTTTTAGTAGGAATGGGACGGTGGTAATGGGTCTGTAATTCGTGGGGATGTCAGGGTTGAGAGTAGTTTTTTTTAGTAGCGGTAGGACCCAGGACTGTTTCAGATTGCTGGGGACCATGTTGTTGGCGAAGGACAGGTTTATTAATTTGGTGATAAATGGGGAGAGATCCCTAGCTGCATCTTTTATGATCTGTGCGGGGCAGCTGTCCCCCTTGCAATTCGATGGTTTAAGGGATGCTATAATTTTCTGAACCTCCAATATGGATACCTTTTTGAAGGTGAAGCCTGAACTAGTGGCAGTAGGTGGAGGGGGCGTGGGGAAGGAGGTGGGATCGAGAGTGAGTTGTTGTCGTTTGTTGTTGATTTTAGTTTGGAGCCCTGAGATTTTATTAGCTAGGGCATTCTGGATCCCTGTGCACCAGGGTTTATCCTTAGTGCAAGAGTCAGTGGGGGTAATGGGGTTTTCTAGTTCCTTTAGTATGTTAAAGAGCTCCTTAGTACTGGAGCTTGCCTGGGAGATCCTAGTATTGAGAGATTCTTTCTTGGCCCGTATAATCTCATTTTTGTAGAGGGAGGAGATGTTGGTGAGATTGGTTCTGTTATTTATAGAAGGCACTGATTTCCAGAGTGCTTCAAGTTTGTTTTTTTGTTGACGCAGGGTTTTCAGCTCCGGGGTGAACCATGTGTTCAGGTGCGCTTTGGGTATTCCTTTGCGCAGTTTCAGTGGGGCAATGATGTCAATGGCTTTGGCCATGGACTCATTGTAGGCGTTGACCAGTTGGTTCAAGTCCGTTGTGGCGGGTAGTGCGTTTAAAGTAGGGATCACCAGAGGTATTAGGGCTTCCGCTGTGATATTGCTCTTTTTCCTAGTAGGGCAGGCAGGTGCCATGATAGGCCTTTTATGTGCTGAGTTGCTGGTAAGAATGTCAAACGGGAGGAGGTGGTGGTCAGTCCAGATAAGTTGTGTGGGATCTTTCGTAGTAATGTTGCAGTTAAGGGTAGTTATCCAGTCAAGGATTCTGCCTTTCGAGTGGGTGGGTTTGGAGCAAAGTTGTTGGAGGCCATGCTCCTCTAATGCCATGGCCAGGGCAGTGGCTGGGGTGTCTAGGGGGTCGTTAAACCCAAGGTTAAAGTCTCCGAGTATAATCAATTGTGCTGATGGTTTGGAGCTTTCAGCAACTAGTGAAGTGATGTCTTCCTCAAATGAGCCAGGAGGGCCCGGGGGTCGGTAAATTAAGTGCAGCGTAATAGTACTTTTAGGGGAGGTTTGAAATTTGACTGTAATGTGTTCACAGGATTTGAGTGGGGGAGCAGAGGATAGTCTGATGTCAAGCGTGGACTTAAAGATGATAGCTACGCCGCCACCTCGAGCGTTCGGTCTATCTGCTCTAAGGATGGTGTAGTTATCAGGTATGGCTAGGGTAAGAGATGGACCTGCAGCATCGTGCAGCCATGTTTCGGTTACCGCAAGGAAGTCCAGGTTGTTTTATTAGAATAATGTCAGCGACTTCTGAGGCATGGGCGACTAATGATCTGACATTTAGGAGAGCTCCTTTAAGACTGGGATGGATAGTGTTGATGGGTGTTACAGTGTGAGGGTTGATCTTATTGAGTGATTTGGTAGGGCCTTTGCTAGGTCTGTGGTGGGTTCTGGCGCCAAGTCTAGAATTCCGATCGGAGGGGATGAGGGTAGTGTTACGGGAGTTGGTTGGGTTAGCTAATGTAGAGGTGTTGTAGTCAATGGTAGGGCAAGATGCTCTCGTGTTGATGGGGTTCTGCTTATAGACAGCTAGGTGTGTGTTAGCTGCGACATGCGGAACGTGTGCATGTCTATGGGTGGGAAGGGCGGACTTGGTATCCGGGGGGAAGGCTGGTGTGGTGGGCAGGAATGGTGTAGGGCAGGTGATCGGGTGGTGTCTTGGTCAGGCGGGTCTGACTAAACCATTATTATAGGCTAGGTAACTGTTGCCAGTGCAGGGTATGTTACTTTGCATGACACAGAAAGGGAACATGATCGCAGTCAGGCAGAGTAGCATGCTGGGGCTAAGGTAATGTACAGGGGAGTGGCGTGAAGGGGGCATAGGCATTATAGGTAGGGCACAACACAATGCGAATGAGGTCTAGGCGACCATAGGGCACAACACAATGCAAGTGGGGTCTAGGCGACCATAGGGCACAACACAATGCGAATGAGGTCTAAGCGACCATAGGGCACAACACAATGCGAGTGGGGTCTGGGCGACCATAGGGCACAACACAATGCAAGTGGGGTCAAGGCGACCATAGGGCACAACACAATTGCGAATGAGGTCTAAGCGACCATAGGGCACAACACAATGCAAGTGGGGTCTGGGCGACCATAGGGCACAACACAATGCAAGTGGGGTCTAGGCGACCATAGGGCACAACACAATGCGAATGAGGTCTAAGCGACCATAGGGCACAACACAATGCAAGTGGGGTCTGGGCGACCATAGGGCACAGCACAATGCAAGTGGGGTCTAGGCGACCATAGGGCACAACACAATGCAGGTGGGGTCTAGGCGACCATAGGGCACAACACAATGCAAGTGGGGTCTAGGCGACCATAGGGCACAACACAATGCAAGTGGGGTCTGGGCGACCATAGGGCACAACACAATGCAAGTGGGGTCTGGGCGACCATAGGGCACAACACAATGCAAGTGGGGTCTAGGCGACCATAGGGCACAACACAATGCGAATGAGGTCTGGGCGACCATAGGGCACAACACAATGCAAGTGGGGTCTGGGCGACCATAGGGCACAACACAATGCGAATGAGGTCTGGGCGACCATAGGGCACAACACAATGCGAATGAGGTCTGGGCGACCATAGGGCACAACACAGTTGCAGTGGAACGTTAGCGACCATAGGGCACGGCCAAATAGCAGTCATGAGGCATGGAGCACTAAGGGCTAAGGATGCCTGTACTATTAAAGAGGTGGCAGCAGTAATGCATAGAGGCGGCGGCGTTGGAAGCATGAGCGTATGTAGCAAACAGTTAAAGAAACCGAGTTCAAATGTTTATGGGTGCGTAGTAGCAGAGGGCATACAGAAAGCACAATAGTATAGACTGAGGGTATTCCCACTACTCACAAAAGATTAAAGGTCCGTGGCCCCTGGCTCCTGATGCTCCCAACAGGCTCTCAACAGGCCTTTGTATAGCTCTCAACAGGCCTTTGTATGGCTCTCAACAGGCCTTTGTATGGCTCTCAACAGGCCTTTGTATGGCCTTCGTAGGGCCGCCGGCGCATCCGCCTGCCGGCGGATGTAATGGGCGGGATAAGCGAGGCTTAGCCTCGATGTGGCGCCGCGATGCGCCCGGCATGTGGGGGTCAGGCAGGAAGTTGGACAAGGCCAGGCAGGCCTTCGTTGCAGCTTACCAGCTGTTATGGCATTGCAGCGATGGGGAAAGGGCTCCTTCCCTCTTCCCTTGGATGGGGCGATGTAGTGAGGCCCAACAGGCTCTCAACAGGCCTTTGTATGGCCTTCGTAGGGCCGCCGGCGCATCCGCCTGCCGGCGGATGTAATGGGCGGGATAAGCGAGGCTTAGCCTCGATGTGGCGCCGCGATGCGCCCGGCATGCGGGGGTCAGGCAGGAAGTTGGACAAGGCCAGGCAGGCCTTCGTTGCAGCTTACCAGCTGTTATGGCGTTGCAGCGATGGGGAAAGGGCTCCTGCCCTCTTCCCTTGGATGGGGCGATGTAGTGTTTAAAAAACACTCCTGGATTTCATAGGGGCCAAACGACCTGAAAACATTTAAAACACACTCCTAGATTTGATTGGGGCCAATGGGCCTTCACACATTTAAAAAACACACCTAGATTTGATTGGGGGCAGAGGTCCTGCACACATTTAAAAAACACACCTAGATTTTATTGGGGGCAGAGGGCCTGTGCACATTTCAAAAACACACCTAGATTTTATTGGGGGCACAGGGCCTGTGCACATTTAAAAAAAAATACACCTAGATTTGATTAAGGCTAAAGGGCTGTAAAAATGTAAGAAACACACTTAGATTTGATTGGGGCCAAAAGGTCTGTAAATATTTGGGAAAATGAATCTGACATAATGCAAGTGAAAACATTGAGGTTCAATTCTGCTAGACGTAAAAGATGTAAGTGGTAAGGTACATGTTTTGCGAACAGGTCAAAATATGAAGTGCATGGTTGTGTGTTTTTTCAGTGCCGGTGGGGTGCATTCTGATAGGATTAGGCGAGGAACTTAGTTTTGCTGGTGACCTACAGAATACATAATTAAGTGTTTGTAAGGTGTAGGTTTAGGCGATGTCTACATACAGCAAATACTATAAGTGCAGCATTAGTAAAATTGTGTGGAGATTAACTGTTTCCTGGATGTAGTTACCGGTGTTAGTGACTGGATCCTGATGATGATATTAGCAGTGAGAAGAGCATGGATCATAGTACGTGCAGAGTCTCTTGTTGCTCCTACATGCTCCAACAGGCTTAGTCAGGAGCCTTAAGAGTGGGTGCCTTGGATGTGGGCCGGCTTCACCTGCCGACGATGTGATTGGAGAGGAGGAGAGATCGGCCTGGCGAATTGTTATCCAGCACCTTAGACTACACAAAACACCCCAGTGCTTGTGTTGCAGGGGGCCATCTTGGAGTGGCTGAGAGCACGGTCTCGGGCTAAGAGTGCCTGGAATCTGTGCATGTGGGATGGCGCATGGTGTGAGAAGACTATCTCAAATAACAAAATAGATTTTTCTTGTGATGATTGCAAACATTTTGTAAGGTTGCTGTTGCTGCAGTGGCAATCAGGTAATCCTGCCCAAACTGGCTTATTTAAACATTGTTGGGCTACCAAGCTCTGTGGCGGTCGTGAAAGGAGATTTCCTGGAGTGGGGGAGGCTGTGCAGAGGCCTCTCCTTGCTCTCTCGTTGCTCTGGTCTGCAAGCAACACATAAAACAATCCTCCTCATGTGCAGCATCATAATTAGACTTGCCTCTATATCCTCAGCAATCGTTTGGATGAGGATTAATCTGCCAAACAACATATAATGCCAGCGATCATATGCCCAAATCATGTACAGGTCTCTGCCCATTTTGCTCAAAACAGTTTTCTGAAACCCACACATGCCCAACAATAGGAATAACACGCCTCAACATGACCAACAACAAATATGAAGATCCTCCTTGTGCTCACAAACGGTATATCCCCTTTCCACATTCCCAGGAACATAGATTAATATCTTCCAGGTTACGAACAACTGCTATTGCAAGCTTCTACATGGCTAGAAACAAATACTTTCAAAATCCACTTGCCAAATAACATGTTTGGCTAGACTCGATGTAACCGGAAACATGTAAGTACATTCTCAATTTTTCGTGTTACAGGTATGTTAGGCCAACACATTCCCAGCAGTAGGTATAATCTGCCTGTAAGCACATTTTGTTAGTATCCATATCCTAAGCAGCAGGCATTGCCAGAGGTATATTACAGAGAAGCAATAACATGCGCAAACGATGGAGCTGGGTTCAAAATCCCCAGCCAGTGCTCAATTTTTTTATTTTATTTATATGGTTAATAAAATCAACCTTTCAAATATCACAAGGTATCAAAATAGCAAAACACTACAATTCATAAAAGATTTACAGTTTGTTCATTCACTACAATTAAAATTCAGAATTTAGTGCCTCCCAATTACGCTAACTATGGGTGTACACTAAATATTTCATCCAAAAATCGCACAATTGCTATTTTTGTCCTTAGGGCAGATGCTGAAAAGATACACTGCCATAGGTTCTTATTAATATGTGCATTTTGGTCTTCAAAAAAATTTCCAAAGCATTTTTGTCGAATAGTGGCTAAGTTTGTACAAAACACTAAACAATGCTCCAGCGTTTCTCTTTTGTCAATAACCTTACAAAAGCGACATACATTTTCTGATTGCATAATTTGATTTCTTCGCGCCTGAACATCTAATGTCGGCCAAAGGTTCAACCGAAAAGGGAGAAACTTCTGGCGAGTCTTTGAGCAAGGAAATTTGGCCAAATAGTCAGACATTGTTCTACATTGCTTGTGCCCAAATAGCGCTCGATCAAAGTCCTTGTATTTGAGGCATTTATTTTGGGTCAGAATCCAATCATGTTGCTGAACTTTCATTTTGGCACGAGCTTCATTGTTCAAAAGTAACTCCAAATCAACTGAGGCATCGGACATTGCATTCATAGTAAAAGTGCACCATTGTTTTGAGAAGGCCTGATTTTGTTCTAAAAGATGCCAGGCCACCTTTCCCAAAATGTCTGATCGCTCTAAGGACAATAGACATTTACGGAAAAGGCACAATATTTCCAAATTACGAATGAAAACAATGAAAGAGATCCCAATTCAAATCGAATCAATGGTAAAGGTGTGCAAGCGGGCAGATGTAGTACTTGTTTCCAGAACAAGGATTCAATTCTATCCCACCACTCCACAGATTTAGGACTACAAGCCTCAGACCCATAGGTCAAGATTGGCGTCACCTTCTGAAGAAAGAAGGTGAGAATATGTTCACACGTGAATTTGCCAAATTTGGCCATAAGTATCTTTGCTTGCGCAATTAGGGACCGTAATTTGCCCAGGATCTCTATGTCAGGGTCAATACTTGGTAAGGTATCCACTATAAGGGTGCCCAAATACTTATAGTTGGCTACCTGTTCTAATGGAACATTGTGTAATCGCCAACAAAAGGTTTTAACTTTACACTTTTCATGCCTCTTACAAACCATTATTTGGGTTTTATTAGTATTAATTGTCAAATGGTTCGTGTCTACATATATTTCAAAGCTATGCAAAAGTTTCTGCAGACCTGTATGGGTTTTTGAGAAAAGAATCAAGTCATCAGCATAGAATAAATAAGGAACATTATGCCGGCCTAATCGCGGTGAGTCACTCACAATTTGACTCAAAGTTACGCCCAAGTCGTAAATGAAAAAGTTAAAAATGGATGACGCCAAAATACACCCTTGTTTTAGCCCTCTAAATGTTCGAAATGTTGAAGTCAAATCACCACTCAAATTAAGTCGAACCTGCATGGTAGTATTGGAGTGTAGTAGATTGATTAGAGATAATAGAGAGGAAGGACAATTATGCTTAATCAGCTTATGCTGTAGTAGTGATCGATCAATTGAGTCAAACGCAACCTGGAAATCAACAAAGGCTAGATACAAAGTCTGCCTTTGGGCTGCGTGATCAGAAAGGAGCATTTGTAGCGTAATGATGTTAGGGATGGTACCTAAGCCAGTCACAAAGCCTGATTGAAATGGGTCATTAAGTTGAACCTGCGAAATCCACTTTTTGAAGTCTCTTAAAATCAGTCGAGAAAAGATTTTTCCTGGCGCATCTAGAAGTGCAATAGGTCGATAACTGCACGGCTCTTTCCTATCTCCTTTTTTATAAATAGGAACAATAATAGAATGAGTCCAGGACGACGGTAATTTTTGAGACTTCAAGATCAGACTAAAGATGGTAAACAATATACGACTCCACACTTGTGGATAGGCTTTGAACATCTTGTTGGACAAGCCATCTGGACCGCATGCGCCTGAATTGCTCGCTTTCTTGATATATAAAAGAATATCTTCAAGATCAAAATCTAGATGAAATCTAGGAAGAGAAAGAGAGCTATCTAAACATACATCCTTAACAGGTAATTTATACAGGTTAGAAAAATAAGCAATCCAGGCATGCTCTGAGACTTCATTTGCTTGAATTATTGTTTGGAAGCCCGAGGTCACTTGATTAAGATAAGACCAGGTTTTGGAGATATTCTTACCTTGGACAGCAACCAAAAGTAGCTGACTATCAGTGTGGTAAAGTTTCGCACGCCTTGCCTTCACCCAATTTCTATACTTTGTTTTAAGGTTAGAGAGATGTTTATGACGGATATTAGCTGGAAGATTCAATACATTTCTCTTCTGTTGTCTGAAAAGGCGCTTGTAATCTCTAATTTCTAAATCAAAGACATGCGAAAATTGAGCACAGGTAGAATGTTTTGCTGAGAAACTAGGGACTTGGGACCGAATCACTTGTAGCATATCAGAGTAGCAGACATTTGGGGAGTCAGCAGTAAGGGATGTAGCAGCTACTGCCTGTGTCAAATAAAAATGAAAGGCCTCAACTGACTTCTCAGTCCATCGCAGTCTATTACCAGCATTGTTCACACAAAATTGACTTTGCAACATTCTGTCTCTATGCATATTGCAACTGCTACTATACTGCCAGACAGCTGTAAGTTGTTTATGGTCACTCAGCTCCGAATGCACAATTTTGAAATCCACAACATCATGGAACAGGGACACATTCGTATACATATAGTCAATAATAGATGCTGAAGCGCCCCGGGACCATGTTGAAGATGGAGGGATGTCGGAATAGAAAGCTCCGTTCAGCCTTGTGAGGTTATGATGTTTACTAAATTGTTCCCATTGTTTTATACGAATGGAATTGCTTTGTTTAGTTGAATTAATGCAATCCAAATTAAAGTCTCCTGAAATAAAAAGTTTTTGAACCGATCCATCCAATAGGATTACGGTCAACATATCATTTAAGGCCTTCAAGAAGCATTCAACCGTAATCCCCGCTGGATTCCAATAAAGGTTAATAATGGCATATAATGTTGTGGATAATTTAAGTCTTGTCATTTGAATGAAGGCATTAGGTGAGGCCCACGGATAAATACTAGCGTTATTATCTGCCTGTATTGCAGTTAGGAGCCCACCACACGGTCTGCCACTCAAACCTTTAATGGCCGCTAGAGAGATCACATCATGGGCATCCCAAATGGGATCAATAGTCAACCAAGTTTCCTGCAGTAAAACTAGCTTATAGTTAGCTAGAGAACTAAGATCATTATTCACGAGCTTAGAGTGACCCCTCGTATTCCAACTGATAATTGAAAAATTACATAGCTCAGCAGCTTGACCTAGCTAATGCTGTTTTAAGGGAATCTGACAAAGTTTTTCACCTTGCAGCTCATAAGCAAGATTTTTATGGTTGACATGGGGAACTAATTGCTGGTGATTTGGAGCACCTAGGTCAGTAGCTTCCAAGGATACCTCAAATCCTAGATCATGCAATTGTTTTTGGGCCACCCAAATAGCGTTCTGGACGATACGTGAGTCCATCCAAATTCGCACAACATTCGTTTTCGAAATGTTACAAAAGTCAACCAAAGCCAAGTCGTACGAACTAATATCTTCTAGAGATGGCACATCAGAAAAAATGCTCAGAATAGAATTACTATTTAGGACATATTGAGGACTCGGGTATGGCCTACAACTGAGCAATAAACTAAAATTAGCAGGACGCTTGGCCATAGGCTTGGTTGCAGGTTTATAGGCCACAGGCTCTGAGCCTCTGTTTCTTAGAGCCATTACAGGCACTACACTGGACTTAGACTCTTTTTGGCAAGCAGCATGTAACAATTCAAAAAGTTTGGGGGCAATTTCAGCCAGGAGTGACCGTCCTACAGCACTAGTAGTACCCCGTAGATCAGTTTTCACCATCGATTTTGCACCTGATACCAGTGGGCATAATGTGGGGGTAACTACTTTGGTTAAACTCACACCAGTATTAGGTAAGGATGGATTGATTGCACTTAAGGGGTTCTTAGATAACAGAGCCTCATATTGAGTGGCGATTTTTTCTGCCATACCAATCTGGCCAGACATATATGCATCAACAGCACGACGAATCTCCTGTCGATGGAAATCCAAAGGCAGGCTCGCAGCTAGACCACTTGAGGCATCATCAGCTCTAGGCATGGATGTGGGCATGGGAGTGGCAGTCTCGGCTTGACAGTCCATGTCTTCTGCTAGTTCAGCCAATGCATCAAGTGGGGCGTACGCAGGTATAGTATTTAGTTCTTGTAGAGTGGAAACGGGAGTGCGTATCAAGGCCATTTGATGGTATTTTTTTGCAACTGCAGATGATGCAATGAGCGCACTTTTTTTAGGTAGTGCGACACGGCGGAGAAAGCTCTTTGTTTGGGCTGTACCATTTTTCTTAACGGCTGGAAGGTTTTTGGATTTTTTACACTGGGGAGTTTGAATCGATTTTGCACCAGTCATGAGTATTTTAGGGGTGAAGATGGTATAAGGCACACTTGGGTCACCTTTAGCACTGGTACAGGGTATGGAGACCATTGGATCAGCTGGACTCAAGTTTGCCTGAACCATGGAATCCACAATAATACCTGCAATACAAGGCACTGCTGACGATGTAGGTGAAATTGCCACAGACGTGGCACCATTGTTTACCCAGGGACCTGAAAGTGCTTCAAAAGAAGTTTGAGAACCTAAAGATACTTTAGTGACAACCGGCTTATCACTAGTGTCAGTTGAAGCAAAGGATGAGTTTTTTTTTTCTTTTGCTGAAAAAGCATGGAAACACTCTCCTGCCATGTTAGAATTTGATCTAATTTACACGAATGATCACCCATCTTTGAGATTACTGAATCAAAGAGTCTAGACAAGGATTGTAAGGAGACATGCATTGCCGATAGTGTAAGAGCCACCAAGTTTCCCGGATCCACTATCGCCTCCACTTTACCAGTTGCTACTGCTGGCATAGGAATTCGACGTGGAGTCGGTGCATGATATGAGTCTTCAATTTCCGAACACTCGGAATTATGATCAGAGAACATAACAGGAGACTGCGACAAGTTCAACATGGCTCTCTCAGGTAGCAATTGTTGAGAGAGGCTCGAGGGATCCATATCTAAAGTAACCACTTCAGCATCATTGGTCACACAAGTAGGCGTATCAGCCTTTGCCCCAACGGGAGCTGTCAGTGGTAAGTTATGAAGTATCATACTATCGGATAAGGATACTCGAGATGAGGAGTTTTCACAAGGTTAAAAAACGCTCAATTGATTTTTTGCATAGGGATGGGAATCATGCATGATCGGTATGTGTCATTTTTTGGCTCTAAGATGGCTTGCACTGCAGTAATGCCTTTCTCGCATTGTATTGTAATAGTGACTGGGGAACCTGAAAACCTAACTTCACTGCATTTGGTTGTCTGATTTCTTCCCACCTCCAAACTGTACATTCACACATTTAAGATTGGACATTTATGTCCACCCAGGCGGAAAAAGCCAAGTGGCCTTATAACTGGGATACCAGAGAATTATTTCAATACTCAGCCCTGTGCTCAATGAAACAATTACTATCCAGCATCTGGAGTTGCTTCTGAATACAATTTGATTTCTTAATGTTGCCTTTGATGAGACATTTGAGGACTATTTTGTTTCTTCGTGCATTGCAACTCATGGACTGTATTCATCAGGTTTCTGGTAATCAAAACTGCCTACCAAGATAAGGCCAGAGATGAGCACCAAGCTGAGGTGCTTTTTGTCATTGGAGATACCCTAAAATGAATCCACCAAACTTCTCCATACTCTCTGAATTTCCTCACATGATCTGCAGACAATAGGCTGCACGACTAGTAAATGTTATAGGGGGCCGAATTTCGGTATGCAGTGCTGTATTGTACTTTTATCAGAGATCGAATGTTGTGTCTGATAGTGAAGACAAACATTCCCTTTCACTTTGCTGTACAGTTTTGGCAACGTGCCATCTTCGCGGGTGTGGAAGCCTGACAACATTTTTATTTTGACTGTGTCAAATGATGCTGAGTTTTGACTCTAAGAAAGTGAGCTCAGCAAATCAGGCTTCACATTCTAAATGTGCAATGTTAAGGAAGCCCAGTGCATATGCATTTTCTTTGCTATTCTCCGTGACAAGCGATGCGTCGCAAAACAAATCCAAGACATTTTCAGTTTTGACTTTAAAATGTGTGTTACAAAACCAGGTAATTGCGACTTGAAGTCTAGGTGTCATGCCTGTACACCTTTTCATCAAACCAGGAAGGGGCTTCCATCTCCCTAACCTAGACTTCTTACCTCAACAGCTTGTAATCCAGTGCCAATTCACCAAAGCCAGCGTATCCATATTGTCTAGTCTTTTCCTCCCCTAGAGGAGGCCTGATGTATGTAGTCTCATCTCTTGACACACGAATGGACTTCTTTGGTTACCTAGTGGTCTGGTCTGGTTGTCATGGCTTCCTTTTCCTCCAGATGATTGTCTTTCAACCTTACTCTCATTAGCCTGCCTCCTCTCCTTTCTACACTCCTCTGTCTCTCTCTCTCTCTCTCTCTCTCTCTCTCTCTCTCTCTCTCTCTCTCTCTCTCTCTCTCTCTCTCCACAGTTCATTATTCATTTGTACCACTATATCTCTACCTTCTCTTGCTTCCAGCCAATAGCACCCTCCTGGTCTCACCTCTCTACCACCAATATTATTTCTATGTTATCACACACTCTAATCCTTTTCCTGTTTCCACCTGCCAACTAATTCGAGCTACTTCTCTCCAAATTCACTACTGTTAACTGTATCCTGTCTCTGCACTCCTTCATCCTCATGCCTTTCCATCCCATCTTCTCTCTCTCTCTCCTACTTGCAAGATGCCTCCTAGCCCTCCAGATTTACCTCTAAGTGCTCTCCCACTAACACCCAATTGGTGACACTTTCTCTCCCCCAGCATCTCTTTAAACACCCCAACGACCAGCCAGCTGCTACACTCTCCCCTTTTGTCTTTAGGTTTTCTTTCACTTGTTCGTTGACCTTACCCATACAACTCTCATACAACTCTCAAAGTCAAATGACTCTATCGGCTTTTTAGAGCTCTACCCCTGCCTAGAAGCTCCCATCTTCTCCAATTGGCTTTTCGATTTAGCTGATAGCCTGGGCTAATATCTGTCTGAGATATCCCCTTGTAGGTTAGGACTTTCCTTTAAAGTTATCATAAGGAACTCTAGACTGCACCCTTTTCACCCTCAATTTTTGACACGCAGCCAATGCAGTCATTATGGTTGTTTGTTCTCTGTGCCCCTCCCATATCAAGTGAGTCTTTGCCTGCAAAGGTTTTGGGGTGGGTTCTCTTGTCCCCATGTGCTGGGCAGCTGCCTACTGGTTCAGGGTCCTCTGCTGCTACCCCACCTCTCCCCAAATCCACTCCTCCTAACTGTACCCTGCATCTGCACTCATTTACCCTTGTGCCTCTCAATTCCCTATTCTATCTCTCTCTCCCACTTTCAAGCTCCCTCCTACTCTCCCACCAAAATAACCTCCAAATGCCCTCCCACTCACACCCAATGGGTGCCACTTTCTCACGCCCAGCAGCATCTCTTTAAACACTCCAACACCCTACTCCAGCTTTTGAACTCTCTTCTTTGGTCTTTACTTCATCTTTCAGCTGTTCTATGACCATTCCTATACAGCTCTCACTGTAAAAAGACTATTTTGGCTTTTCACTGGTCTACCTGTGAGTTCATATCCTAGAATGATCTCTGTCTGAGCTATAACCTTGTGTGCCTGGACCTCCTTTTAAAGTCTTTGTAGGGAACCTTAGCCCTGCATCATTCTCACCTTCCATTTTTGCCAAGCATTCAATGAAATCACTGTGGTTGTTTTTTCTCAGTGCCCCTCCTATATCAAGTGAGTCTTTGCCTCTAAAGGTTTTCGGGAGGATGCTCTTGTCCCATATCTGCTGGGCAGCTGCCCACTGGTTCTGGCTCCTCTGCTGCCCCCTTCCCTCCAAATTCACTCCTCCTAACTTTAACGTGGATCTGAACTCTCTTGTACCTCTCAATGCCCTCTTTCTCTCTCTCTCTCTCTCTCTCTCTCTCTCTCTCTCTCTCTTTCTCTCTCTCTCTCTATCTCTCTCTGTCTCTCTCTCTCTCGCCTACTTGCAAGCTGCTTTCTGGTCCCCCTCCAAAATTACCTTCAAAGACTCTTCCACTCATACCCAATTGGTGCCACTTTCCCACCTCCAGCATATTTTCTAACACTTCAAATCCTCCAGCTGCAACACCCTCCCCTTTGATCATCAGGTTTACTTTCACCTGTTCTCTGAGCTTAACCAAACACAGTCAAATTAATATTTTGGATTTGTACAGCTCTAACCCTCAGTAAAGGCTCCCCTCTTCTCAAATTTGCTTCTCTTGTGAGTGGATCTCCTGGACCGATCCCTTTCTGAACTGTCCCATTGTGGGCCAGGACTTCCATTTAAAGTCTGCATAAGTAACTCTAGCCCTGCACCCTTTCACCCTTAATTCTTGTCATGCAATCAATCCAATCACTGTGGTTATTTGTTCTCAGTAACCCTCCTATATCAAGTGAATCTCTGCCTACAAAAGATTTGGGGAGTGTTCCCTTGTCCCCCATGTTCTAGGCAACTATCTACAGGTTCTGGCTCCTCTTCTGCTGCCCCACTGCACCTCTATAGCCATTCTGACATGTGTGGGGTAGGTGTTTGGGCCCTAGTTTAGCTTCTGAATAGGGAAACCCACTCAAGTTCCATTTTGGTAGCCTGTCTTTGCCTCCTGTACTAGGCTGGTAGTGCCCATTGGGGCAAGGTGCACTGTGCTACTTGTAGTTTTGCAATGGGTAGTGCTGCTTCCCTGGAACCATTATCCATTGCTTCAGTCTCAAGTGTCAGTTGCATGTTGGTCTTTGTAGTTTCTTGGGAGCCACACGAAGAATCAAAAAATAGACCTGCCTCGACAGAGGTTGATAGGTAACGGGACAGAGACAGATGCACCAATGTCCATGTGCAACTGCATGCAAAACAGCTGGTAAAACAGACCCCCCTCAACATTCACACATGAAATGTGGGGCATGTCTGGCTCTGTCATTGACCTGGTAAGTCATGTACCTCAGGTTTAGAGGGGGCCTTTGCATCCCCTGACAGTTCAAACCCATGACACTGTGACATTACACACATCCCAACAGCTGACATGTCATTTGACAACATGACAGATACAGAGTAATATAGAGGAGCAGGTGGATGCCTCTCCTCTGGTCCCTGCCCCGTCTCCACCGTCTTAATGGAGTGGCAGATGAAGAGCTACAATTGGGAACCCAAGCACGAGTGTATGTGATATGCCCATACCGCATTGATTGTATGAAAGACGATATGCGCTCAGACAAACATTCAAAAGATACCCTCATGTTGATACAGTGGAAGGATGCTGCCAGGAAGGGTGTCCACTACCGAGATGCCAGGATGCAATTGTGAGTAATATGGATGTACTCTAAATGAAGTATGAGGATGACAGAAGGATGTCATAAAGGAGATATATAAACCTATGCTTAAACAATATGACATACTTAAAATGGACATTAAAACTGAAGCACAAAGAGAAGCATGTACCTAAAGACAAAGTAATTGTGACTGTAAAAAGATGAAATAACGTGCTGGCCAATAACTGTAAATACGCTGTAACGCAAGGTAGAAAAGCTACATAGAAGCTTTCTGAAAAGAGGTATACATACAACATTTATGATGGCCATTGGAAGAAAAAGGACGATAGCCTGTGTTAAGAATCAACCCTGTTACCTCTAAAAGACAAGTCTAGGATTTCAAATTAAAGAACTGATGAAGGAGCTGCTTTTGCATGCAGAATAAGGTAGTATCCTGGGCAAGGATCAAGAAGGCTATTTCGACAGATGGGTGCAAGGCACAAAGGGAGTCGAAGGAATGGACCACATGTGTAAGACATATTTCTGCTAACATTAGGACATTTGTAAGTGCCAAGTACTGAACAGTCATGAGGGCAAAAGCCTATGTGAGGTGTTGTGAGCAAGTCCCTAAACGCTAGAGAGGGTAATGGTAGCCTGTTTAATAAAATCAAATAGTCATAAATAAGAGGCGGAAATGGACAAAATGATGGTCTTCTAACACGTGACTCAGAAGTCAAAAGCATGGACTATTCATTAAGACACGGATGGAGATAGTGGTCTGTTCATACCCCCTCATTGTTCCAGAACAGTGAGCAGACTACAAAGTCAACTACAGACAGAAGGCCTTGGCTAAAGATCAGATCAATGCCATATGTTGGTCTAATTGGGAAAACAAAAAAATGAATTGACGCATCTTGAGCACCTAGATTTTGTTCGTACTCACGTGCTGCTAAATAAGCCAAAAGTCCAAGGTTGGATGGGGTTGTCAACCAATCATAAGGGCTGCCGCACACTTTCACATGCAATGTTGCAGTTACCAATCTGCTGCCATATTCTCTGCTATAGTCAGTATACAACATATGTAGAAGTAGCGCAGAGCTTGTCCCACCGACAAGGGGCAGCCACTGACGTACTTACCTGCATACATTCTATACGTAGATATTCCCCTTAACCAATCCCTCCCATTAATATGTTTTGGAAAATGCCACATAGGATGATGTCATGGATGACATATGAAAAGAGATGTAAACTCTGTATACTCAAGAGGAAGTGTGATTATGCAAGCATCCATTGTGATAGCTGTACAACTCCCTGCTTTATCTGATTGAGATTAAAGCAGCATTTGACCATAGTTCTTGGGTCTCTCCGATTATTTGGTCAGAAACGTTTATTGGTAATTCCATCTAGCGCACAGAGGATGCTTCAAAGTGCTACAGCACATTTATAATTGTGTGGATGGTTCTGTTCTAACAACCTACATCTAGGCCCAGATCCGGACCCTGGACAATGTCTGCTCCCACCATTAGCCAGATGATCACAGAGTTTCCTGCGGAGAACGGCACGTAAAAGAGCACATGTTCGAAATTTGGTTGGCAGGTCCCCGGTTGATGAAATTCCTGTCCGGTCCCCGTTGGAGCCCCGCAGACTGAAGGCGAAACTCGTCGACTGTGGAAGAGTCAATGACAAGGGACTCGAGCTGAATAACGGATGTAAGTAGACCATCAAATGTGGTAAAAGATTAGGGGGGAAGGATTGTATTGTGATGTGTTTTATGCATTTATATAGAAAGAGTAACTAGATTTTGGGGGATTTTAAAGAAGAGAGAAGGATACCTCGATTTCACAGGCACGCCGTTTTCACAGGCCCGCCGAAAAAATAGACGTCATAGCTCCATATGGGAGTGTTAAAGGATTACTGAGGCATAGAGCCAATAATTTTATATATATTATATATTTATAAGGATATTGTATGTTTAAACTGATAGCTATGAAACAATTCAAAAGTAAAAAAATACAAGTGATTTTTGTACATTTTGTAAACAAAGGATTGACGTCAATCAGAACGCTAAAATTAGATGAAATTAATATACAAATAAAGAAAAGAACATTAAGATACTAAAAAACCAAGAACAATATACAAATAATTGACAGAACGTGTAAACAAAGGAGCGAGAAGAACAGTGGTGCAAAAAGCTTTCAAAATATTTTCATTTACTCAATATGAGTAGCGGTTTGATGGTGCCTGCTCAAAAAGATTGAAACGCTATATTTAATAAACCTAGGAAGAAGAAGAATACACTGGGTAAGTATTGGCAGTCTGAATTGACTTGCCACTATGAAGGACACATCTCATTTACACCTATGCAGAACATTGCCGAGATATGCAGACAACATTAGGAAATACCATTCCTAGTGGGTCAAGGGCACGATTAATAAAAAACTTATGTCATGGTGCCCAGAGGGATCATTTTCTAAATCAATGATGTGTCACATGATGGCATACTTACATGCCACTCATAAAGGAAAAACCTAGAGAAAAAAGTTGGCAGTTATAGAACTCTAGAAAATGTACCAGAGTGAGAAAGAAGATCCAGCTGAGAGGGAGTGGATGTCTAATCAACATAACAGAGAAGATGTAACACATTTGGCTCCTATGTCCCCTCCTGAAAAACAAGATGTATACATCGAAGGGAAGAGATTTTGAAGGAATTAAAGGCAGCTGCAGGGTATGTTAATCCAATGTATGACCCCCTTGCCGATAGCAGTGACAATACTAAGGAAGAGAGTGGAATTTGAGAATGCACATATATATTAACACGTGATGAAGTCAAACAGCATGATGAGAGAAAGGACAGACATACAGAGATAGAGGAAAAGGCAGGGAGACAGAAGGGAACAAAAGATAGAGCTAAAGGTATGACAGTAGTAGAGAGTGAATGGATGGGAGGACAAATATTGCTCAAACTAGACGATAAAGGCATTGATCGAGTTCAGGAAAAAGAAGAGCGAGAGAAGAGAAAGAAAGAGAAAGAAGAAGAGAGATTATTATAGAAGCAAGGGACAAAGAGTATAAGGGAAGGGAGGAATGGAAAACATGGGAAATGAGAAAAGAGAAGGAAAGATTAGAAGAACAGAATTAAAAAGAGGCAGAAGCCGGAAGATTGAACGTAGGTTTCAAAGAAGGCGAGAGGAAGAGGATTTAAGGGAAATGAGGAGAAGAGAGGAAGAAATTAATCAGAGTAGGGAATTAAAAGATGACGAGATTGAATATTTATGACATAGGAGCATAGTGCCGATAGAAGCACAAGAAGGTTTGGAAGAAGAAAGAAGATCACAACACCCCCGAAAGGGTGCTTCAAGGAATGCAGCCATCAGCATGGGCTGGTGGGCAGGATACAGAAGACATAGAGCAGGGGCCTGCATAGGCAAATGTGGAATAGAGGAAGGTATGGAACTCAAGAGAATACTCAAAGTTCACCATTAAATGGAACTGTAGGTAGGTCAGGGGACATCATAACAGACGATCATAGAACAATGGGCCTCATTCCAAGATTGGAGGTAGTCATGGCGCTATTTGCGCCCTGACTGCCTCCAATAACGGGGCCGAGTCTGGTGTGGTGCAATGGGGACTTACCGGTCTAGTCTGACCCTGGCGGGACCGGTAAGTCTCCATTGCACCAACCATTCCCCATTCCCATTTGAGCCCCCATAGGACTCAATGGGAATGGGGAAGGCGCTATTTACGGGCCTGCTAATGGCAGACCCGTAATTAGCGGCCTGGTCCTCTAATGGGACCCATAAGGGACGTGTGGTCCGACCACACATCCCTTGCGGTTCCCGTTAGGGGCCCTCAGAATCGGGCTGTAGGGGATTACCGGCACTGGTCTACTTACCGGTGCCCGGTATCCCCTACTGCCCAACTCGTAATGACCCCCAATGTCTTTAATCAGGTTAGACCTTGAAGGCGTATAAGAAGATTACAATCATTTGAGTCGGGGCATAATAATGTCAGATGAAGAAAGGAAGGAAGATGAGAAAGGCACATATGGATTTTCAAGAGAATGAAGCATAGATAAAGGGGTAAAATGGCTGTATTTAGAGGTCCCCACAGATAAAACAAAAGAAACAACACCATATACTGAACGACCACAGGTATGATTGTGCAGTGCGGGTAATATATCATCACCTTATGCAAGCACATATGGGGCATTGACAGGACTGAAACGAATAAGCGAAGACAACACGGCATGGAAGACAAGGAGTGTAGGCAGGTATAATTATGAACCCGGACTGTCACAATTCCCATTATTAGAGAAAGCAGGGGGGTCAACCACAATATATACCATGGCCGCAAAAGGATAAGGAGAATTATGAAGCGCACACTACCAAGTTTAACGTCCAGTGCATGGAAGTGGATTTCTAAAATAGAGAATAGAACATCAGGAGCGACTCTAGCCACAGGTGATATTAAAGGCCTATTCTCAACTATTCTAGGGGAGAGAGCTGACGGCATGTGGAAAAGAGCAGGATATCTGAAAGTCACTGCGCAAAACACGGTGCACGATGGAGCGCCATTTACTAATTGTAGAGCAGATGTATGGTGATCACTCTGAGTACAATATCCTGACACATCAGATATTGGGGCAATAATGACTAGGATAATGGGAGAGAGAGACTGAAGACCCAATTGCCTTTATTTAGGGGATTCAGGATGGACGTGATTTGGAGACATGATTCATGGGATAAAATGGTAGCATTATTTTATCACATTTTATGTCAAGGGCTGCCAGAGTAGATGAAGCGGCAGCTAAAGAAAGACAAGGTGGATTTCAAAACCCTCAAGGAAGGGGAGGATTTAATGGCAGATAGCTACTGGTATGATGGAGTTGCAGTAAATTAGGACATTTAGAGTATGCAGAGGTGGGGGAGGCATGCAACAACATAATTGGCAATCTCCAAAGGGGGGGTGGGAAATGCTCCATAGTATAATGCTGATTCATAAGGATATTACACCCAAGATCACATGCAACCTCAGGCATATGCGCTGCAATCACAGCAAATACAAGTCCCAATGCAGATGCAACCACTGCAGGGGCAACAACAGCAGGCACCAACACAACAAGTACAATATATTCCAATGCAGCAGGCAGGTGCATCATAATTGCACATGGAAACAGGACCCACACAAGTAGCCGCACCCAAATCGGGTAGTATGACTGTGGTAGGATGGAATCCTTTTAAAGGTCTGCAGATATATTTATATCCACATTAGGACAGCCGACAGAGTGACCTGATATGTTCAGTACTATCTGTGACACCAGACCCCCAAGAGGAACCAAGGGTCAATGCGACAATAGAAGGCAAGAAGTTTCAATTCTCATAGACACTGGAGCTACTCGTTCCTGTGTCGATGGGGGCAAATACTCAATGTTAAGCACTGCCATGAAAGCTCAAGGGTTCTCTGAGGCGATGAGTTTCGTTCCATTCACAGACAAATTGCCAATTTCTAGAGGTGAACACGACATGTCTATGCCAACATTATACTCTAGACAAAGGCCGGTAAACATACTTGGGCATGATTTGATGAAAAAACGTAACACGACAATATCTTTTACTGATAAGGGAATAGTGTGATAAACTCCAGGCATAGTTAATATAGATGTACGAGAGCGCATATTAGCATTTACAGGAAGGAAAGCTTTACGAGGAGTACCTATAGATGAGAAATTATTTTTGAATGGAGTGACTTTCTTAATATCATGGTTACCTAAACTGATTGGTAATCTATTGAGAATAATATTTGATAAGTTTTTGCTCAGGCCAGAGATCCCTATGGACGATGAGGAAGGGCAAATTATCCCTTTAGACGTAGAAGAAGCAATTGTTAGAGAAGAAAGGGTGATGCTTTTTGGGACAGACAATGAGGGGAGGGAATGGAGGACTGTGATAGCTCTTAATGAAGGATATCGATTGACAGACTTGACAGACGAGGAGTTATCTAGGGATAAGTATTCGGATGATGAGTCAGTACTTTTTATAGATGTCGCTTATTGGATCAAAATAATGATTATAGAAATACTGCAGAGAATGATAAAGGTAAAACAGAAA
Organism: Ambystoma mexicanum; assembly: GCF_040938575.1. Taxonomy (NCBI): domain Eukaryota; kingdom Metazoa; phylum Chordata; class Amphibia; order Caudata; family Ambystomatidae; genus Ambystoma; species Ambystoma mexicanum. The sequence continues at coordinate 1,249,080,883 of NC_090930.1, read as the reverse complement.
CCAATATTTTTTCAGGAAGATTTGGAAAAAGGTACCAAATATCTTATGGACTACAAGTCATATGACGTGGGCCTATTGAAAGGAGTAGGAGCAGTTCAAATTATGCTGAAACCAGGAGAAATTCTGCCACGTGCAAAACAGTATCCGATGTCCAGAGAAGCAGATGAAGGTATATTTAAAACCATTTACGCTCTAAAGAAACAAGACATTTTGGTACCATCTGATTTCTCATGTAACACGGCTGTGTACCCTGTCAAAAAATAAAAAGGGGGGTTGTGGATATTTATCCAGGACCTTCGCCCTTTGAACCACATAGTCAAAGCAGGGTTTCTCTTAGCTCCAAACCCTGCAACGATATTGTGCAATACCGCATCAAAAGCAAAAATGTCACTGTTGTAGATTTTAAAAATGCTTTTTTCTCAATTCCCCTTTATGAAGACTCTCAAAATGTGACTTATTTTTCATATAGAATGATTCACCTGAAACACACTTGTTTGCTCCAGGGTCCTGCAAGTCCCCATTAATTTTTAATAGAGTCCTTCAGATGGACTTGGGAAATGTCCAACTAGAAAACACCATAATTCAATATATTGATGACATTTTAGTGTGCAGTGAGACAGAAGAAAGCTGCACAGAAGACTCTATTAGACTTATGACTATACTCGCAGAGAAAGGGTACAGCATCGACAAGGAGAAATTACAATATTGTCAAGAAGAAGTACGGTATATAGGACAGAATCTTGCATGATGGAAGAAAAGTGACACCTGAAAGGGCAGAGGATATTATGAAGACACAACTGCTGAAAACAGTGAGACAAATACAACCATCTTTAGACCTATGTAATTATTGCAGGGCTGGTCTTGTATTACAGTACCTAAATTCATCCACTTTTAAAAGGACATAAAGAGGCACAGATGGCTCAAAATAAAAACAATATGGACAGAAGAAATGACTGAGGGATTAAATGAATTAAAAAATGCAAGCGCATAGCTCCTGTGTTAGGGATTCCAAACTATGGTGAAGAATTATACTTATTCTTTCATTCAAATGGCAAAGTCCTGACAGCAGAACCTATACAGAACACAAAACTAGGGCATGGTCATCAACTATTGGCCTATTATACTGGGATCTTAGATCCAGTCATGAAAGGACATTATCCTTCTGAGCAATCTTTAGCCTCAGCTGCATTTGCAATTTAAAAGGCCTCAACTATAACCATGGCATGTTCAGTAATGTTCGTAGAGGACACATTATTTGCCATTCCAGAGAATCACAAACCTGCATAGACCACACAAAGAGCATTAGGGTTTGAGGTAATTATCTCAAACCCTGCAATTAAAATTATTATTTTTTATTGTATTTATTTAACATTTGTAGAGCGTGCCACACCCGTGGGTATCTGGGCGCTGGAGAGCAGGTAATACACATTACAGGAGTTACTACAGGCAACAATAGATAAAATAGGTTTGGCATGTATCAGATTAAACATATTTACACACATGAGATATTTACAGATACATTGTTCCTGTAGGGAAATAATCAGTAATATTTACATGTTCAGTCTTATTCACATAAGTAACTCACAAATGTAGTAGAGCAGATGTATTTACAGAAGCATGTTGTATAGGGATGATACTGTAAGCATTGAGGCAAAGATGGCTACACATTGGAGGTGAAGAACCAGGCCTTAAGTTTTCTACAGAATGAGGTGTGGGAAGGGTTGGCTCTAATGTCTCGAGGTAAGGCGTTCCAGCCTTTGGCTGCTACAACTGGGAAGCATTGTCCCCCAGCCATTAGGTGAGCACAGTGAATCCAGCAATGTTTATAAATGAACCAGTGGGAGAGGATGATGATGTGCATGACTGCATTATGTATACCGAGTGTTATGATGATATTCCCCTAGTTAAAGAGAATGCTCTACGAAGGGAGGATATGTCACTTTTTTGACGGATCATCGAGAATCGATCAAAAGACGGGGGCTGAGCCATACTGGATGGGCAGTAATAAAACTGAACTAAGAGGGTATATTTGAGTTAATGATGAACAGAAGATTGTCCCCGACTTACTCAGAACAGGCTGCATAATTAGCAGCACTTTTTGATGCGCTACAGGCCTTTGAGGATGAGGATGTGGCAGTGTATACTGACCGTTCCTACTTAACCTCAACTGTACACACAGCCCTGTCATGTTGGAAAAGGAGAGGCTTCCTCCATGCAGGTGCCACTCCAGTGCAACATGCATGGTTATTAGTAAAGTGTATTGAAACATTACGTTTTCCAGAGACAATAGCTATTGTAAAATGCGCAGCCCATGCAAAGTGAAGAAATTTCATTTCTTGCAGAAACAAAGACACAGATTTAGAGGCCAAAAAAGGGGACTATTACCCAACCACATTTGAGAGATAAATCAAGAAAATAAGGAAGACAACAGGGCGATGCATGCTGGTCAGGGAAGGAGTTAATATGATGTCCATTGTACAGTTCATTGAAATACAACGATGAGCATCACAGGAAGAAAGTGTTATGGAGAAAACAGAGATGTTCTCTATCCCCTACTGAGGCAATGTGGAGACAGAATAGCACTGCAAAGCCAGTTATGCATTTTTTAGGGTAGCATTGGAGCAGCTTCACTACCCAGCAAATGTGACCTGAGAGAGTCTAGCTGCTACTATAGCAGAAGAATGGTTCATACAGAACCTAGCTTATCATGTGGCACAGTTCATTATAAACTGTACTCTGTGCCAGAAATTCCCTGTAGGACACACTTGGCTAATATTGAGAGGAGTAATCCCAAGACCAAATGGACCATTTCAGCATCTGCATATAGATTACATAGATATGCTGCATACTTGTAATGGGTATAGATATATGTTAGTTGTAGTATGTCCTTTTTCCAGATGGATCGAGGCAGGTCCCTGCAAGCACCCTGATGCTGAGTGTGCCGCCAAGATCCTTATGCATTAAGTATTTCCAACAAGGGATGTATGTGAAGTTTTGCGATATGACAATGGACCGCACTTCGAAAACAAGCTATTTGAAAATATAGTTCTGCTATTAGGCATGTTAGGGAGAATTCTCCAGAATGGCTAATTTCCCTTACCTACTGAGTCCATTAGCAGCTTTGCTGGATTTCTGGGATTTATTTTTTTCACCTGGTAAATGTCTGAGCCTTTATTTCCCACTCTTAAATGTGTTTTGCTATGTCTGTTTCACATTTTATTGTTCATAGACTGTGGAGCCTCACCTACTCCAGAGGCATCATCTTTTTACAGTGGCCCTCATTACGACCCTTGCGGAAAGCGACTGACCGGAGCGCCACAGCGTAAATAGCGTTTCCGCCATTGCACGAAGGAGCAAAGTGCGGCCCATTCCGACCCATCGGGCACGAGCACCACGCCACGGCGGAAGTGCAAAGTCCGCGATGGCGGAAATGACCCCAAAACGGCCCACACCGCCGCCGTACGGCGCCCTAGGTGCAATACCGCCACCCCTCTTAGCGGTCACCGCAGTGTGCGCCTACCGGAAAGTACGGTGACCGGAAATATACGGAAACGGAAGTTAAAACATGGGCCCGGAACGGGAAACATCCCGGCGTACACCCATAAAACCACTAAAACCACACAACCACTAAAATCACTACCCTGAAACACACCCCAACCCGTCACCCACCCTAGCGAAACCAAGACAAATGGGAAAAGTAGCGAAGAAAGCGTGCGACCGCAAGCGGCAGGTCCACTTCTCCCGCGAGGAACTCACCGTGCTAACAGAGACCCTCCAGGAGAATGCTGCCGTCGTCTTCTCCACGCAAATGACCAGAACGGCACTTGCAAACAAGAAGACCATATGGGCTCCGGTGGCACAGCGGGTAAGTGCGGTGGGGACCGCACCCCGCACCCCACAGCAATGCCGCAAGCGATGGGACGACCTGCGGATACGCGTCCGCAGCATACTCTCTGCCAACCGCAACATTGCCACAGCCACCGGGGGAGGTCCTGAATCACCCATCAAGTTGACCCCCTGGGAAGAAATCTGTGCCTCCACCATCGGAATGGAGAGCATAGAGGGAGTCGGAGGGATGGAGAAAGGAGTGCAGACATCCGAAGATTCAGGTAGGTGTACCAGATAAAACAATGCCAAATCCACACAGTCCATCCATGTGAAGTACCATGCGTCCACATAGTGCAACAGAAACACATGTCCAGGAGAACGGCCACACACATCGGCCTGATAGCGCACGTTAAAACCCACAATAAATACATAAATAATTAAAAACCCCTAATACACGCACTACACGTGCAGCAGGCACACCCTAACTGCAGGCTGCCAAACAACTGCACCCTCACTCCACACACAAATCAAAGCACCTCCAAGGACCCGACCCAAATCACCCTCAGGTACCACCCCAGAGCATGTGATACAATGCCATTCCAATTCCCACAGACCCATCATTAACCCTCGCCCTCCTTTACTCCACCACAGGGTCCGATCCAAACGACGAGCTACAGGACACCCCTACCAGCACACCTGCAAAGAGGGCCAAGACCAACGGCCAGAGACCCTCCACCTCAGCTGCACGCATCAAGACACGGCAGCAGCACAAATCAGGTGGCAGCACAGAGGAGGGAACATCAACAGGCACCCCAGCAGCCAGCATGCCCACAACACCACCACCACAGGTCCCCCCAATGGATGCCACAGAAGGCACTGCCTCTGGTGGCAGCAGCACCATAGGTGACGCCCCATTGATGGCAGCATGCTCCGACACAGAAAACGGGGATGTCGAAGTCAGATCCATCCATGACCTGTCCCAATCCCCCTGTCTGTCCCATCCCGTACAACATGAGGATACCACGCAGGGGCACCCACAAGACAACGACTGGCCATCCCCCCCAAGCCCTGTGGCAAGGCAACATGAGGACAACAGCCCCTCTGTGACACCCCCGCAAATGGGCATGGCCCAGCAGAGGCAACAGTCCCTCGACCAGTTAATCGTGCAACAGCAGCAAATGGCCACGCTCCTCAAGGACCATGCCGATGAATGTGGGGGCACTAAGGCAGACATAGAAACATCAACTGAGACACTTAGGGCAGAAATGGAGAGAGGCACAGAGACGCTGAGGGCACAAATGGAGAGTAGCACCGAGAGCCTGAGAGTCCAAATGGAGAGAAGCACCGAGAGCCTGAGGGGGGAACTGCATGCGACGTCCAAAGACGTATGTGCCGAACTTGCCGCAGTGCGCCGTGTGCTCACTGAGCTCTCGCAAACCCTTAGGGACATGCATGGACGTGAGCAGGCAGACACATCATCCGTTGCAAGTTCCGTCCAGGGCAGCCCCCAACGTAGATCTGGAAGGAACCTGCGCTCCACAGGCAGGGGTGCCCCTGATACCCGCAGAGGGGGCTTGCAATAGCGACAGCCCACTGACAATGAGCATCTTTGGACACTGGGGTTCGTGGGGGAGGTAGGAGGGTGGAGGGGGTGTGTTGGGCTCACTTGGGTGGCGGGTCGATAGGGTGTTCAACATGACATCACATATGCCATAAAAAGTGCACGATCAACCAATGAGATGTGTGGACATTGATTTCTGTGTACTAGGCCATCATAGGCGTACAGTCCATATTGTGCATGTCCCAGACACGCACAGTGCCACGAGTCCCGTGTCCATGTATCAGCCACCAGGCGTGAGTGCTAGAAGCATACATCAATGAGATGCTGACGAATGTCACGGGCCTCCGGTGCCTCGCAGACTCCATGAGGTGCTGCCACATCCCCACCCTCATCATGACCATCATCATGTGCTTGCAGTTCTGCGTCAGGGGGCATGGGCACATTTCTACGTACGCACATGTTGTGGAGCATGACACATGCCATGACCATCTTTGCAACCTTCTCATGGCGGTACAGGAGTGCCCCGCCAGACCTGCTGAGGCAGTGGAAACGAGTCTTCGGTAGGCCGAATGCCTGTTCAATGACTACACGGGTACGTGAGTGGGCATGGTTGTAGTCCTCCTCATGCTGGTCCCGTGGGTTCCGGACTGGTGTGAGGAGCCATCTCTTCAGTGGATATCCAGCATCACCTGTATGTGGACGAGAAACGTATGATGTGGAATGCCATTGCTACGTACGCACACCCCCCCCCTTCCTGCCAGGTCATTGCCAAATCACATTCCCCACATAATCATGCATGTAATGAGACTCACCGAGTAGCCAGGATCTGTTCCCTGCGTGTCGCTCCATGTAGCGTGGTATTGTAGAGTTCCTCAAGACCATAGAATCATGGGTTGATCCAGGGAATCGGGCACAACAATGTGTAATGATCCTGTTGGAGTCACACACCATTTGTACATTCAGGGAATGAAATTGTTTTCTGTTGCGGTACTGGGCCTCCATGGCATGTGGGACGACCAATTCCACATGGGTGCAGTCGATGGCACCAATGCAACCCGGTATGCCGGCAAGTGCATGGAATCCCACTTTTGTGTTGGTAATTTCCTGCTCCGAGCGTGGTAGAGAGATGTAGTCGTCTGCGTGCTGCAGGAGGGCATCGAGCACTTGCAATAGTGTCCGTGAGAACAGTGGCTGAGAAATGCCATGCAGCTGTCCGACTGTGTGCTGGTAGGTGCCTGTGGCCAGGAAGTGGAGTACAGACACCACCTTCAGTAGGGGTGGGATGGCGGTTGGGCTATCTATCATGCTGACAAGGTCAGCCTGTGTCATGTCCACAATGGCGGCTATGGTGTCCCGGTCCAGACGGTAGAGGGTGTGGATCTGCTCATCAGTGAGGTTGAACGGATGTGCTCGGAGGCGTGGGATTGCGGGCTGCCTGCGTGGTGGTAGTGGCTGTGCTGGCGGCCCTTGCTGGCCCTGCCTTGGCCTCCTCCTCCTCCTGCGTCTCCTTCGTGCGGCCGGTAGCAGTTGGTGTTCGTCTTCTTCTTGGAGTTGGAGTAGTTGCAGTGCTATCAGGTCCCCCAGGGCCAACATCGCGAGTCCTGCCGGTAGCATTTCGGTGTGGTTGTGGGAGGAGACTGGCTGTGCAATTTATGTGTTTTCAGGCTGTATGGCCTCCACCTGTGGTGATTAATTCCACCTGTGCAAGCTGCTCTCCCCTTTGGCCGAGCACGTCCCGCGCACAACGCTGCAAATCTGGGAATGGCATCTTGCTATTGCAATCATGTATTTGTACCCGATGGCCGTGTAACATTGGTTGACATGTTCATTCTGCTGTGGTCCCATTGTTGCACATACTATCTGTGCAGTCGCGAACAGACTTGTGAAGGGTCAGTGGAACGTAGTACTCGAGTAACGGTGGGCCCTCATGCATCACTGTACCGAGTTGCAATGACGGGCGGGGCGTCCCATTTGTGGGTGAAGGCAGTTGCCATTTTCACACACAGCCGCACTCGATGGAATAATTAGTGATATCAAACGGCCACAGATGCCTTTTCGGCGTGATGTTGCAAATGTGGAATTCCAAGGGCGGCGCTTTCGGTTTCCAGCTAGCGGCGAGGAGATGCCCACAGGTCTGACTGCAAATATAACGTTCTGTTGTTCAATGTCCTTGAGACAGGGCCCATGGCGAGGAAGCAATGATTGATATGAATAGTTTGGGATGCGCAATTGCTACGTGGGCGATGAAGCCGGCCGTTCCCACATACATGTTACTTCACAACACTGGAATTACGGGCTGGGGCACTGTGGATTTTGCAGGCTGCATAACGCACAGACTCAATGGATGTTTCTAATGTTATGTGAGTAATTATTCAGGCGTTTTGATTCCGGGATGAGGGAATGATGAATGGATGCATGGGCAGGTGATTTGATACAGAGTTTGCCATGTACAGGGCTTCTTGGGATCTATCCGCCTCCCCTACGCTATGTGATGCAGGGCTGCCATGGTGGGACCATCGTCTATCTGGCCTTGTTGAGCCCTCCCTGTCTCGACACGCCCTCAGACACTTGTGTCCATGCACATTAACATTCCCATCTGATGGATTCTGTTTTGACAGACGCATGCACAGGTACACTCGTTTGTGATGGTGTTTGCACCTCGATATAGATGGTTAGGAGTCGCAAGTGGTTTTGGGGTGGTGATGATCCTTTGGAGTGGGCTAGCATGCATATGGCTGTGGATTTCGTGTGATCATTGAAGTGAGTTGTTGGAATGTAGTTCTGATGGCCATTCTGTTCTTTTTCTTTTCTTTTGGTTGACAGGTATCTCCTCCCCTTTTGCCACTGCCATCTGTATGCCACTCCTGCAGATGGGTTTTACTCCCGACACCTGCTGCTTCGTGTTAATCAGTGGAGCAGCATTATGATCTTATGGGACGATCGCCAATGGCCCACATGCCCTTACGCAGTACTGGTGGCTCGGAGCAACATTTCGGCCTTTCAGCTGGACTAGTGCCTCCCCATTGGGACGGCCCTGCGGTTCTGTGCGCTTCCATGTTGCCTTTTCGTACGTGAATGTGGCTCTGTGTACCATGAGGGAACAGGACGACACACAAGTAGTGGCTGGTCATTTCTTGCGGATGCAGCCCACAATGGTGATTGGTGTTTAGGAGTTCATGGCCTGATGGCTGTATGGGCTTGGTGACTTTGATGTGCATTAAATTTCTATTCTGATTTGGCCCGTGTAGCGTTTTTCTTTGCAAGTGATGTGGCATATGCCTATTTGGGGGGCGATGTATTGTGAGGAGATCTGCATTGGGTTCCAGCTTCGGAGTTTAGTTGCGTGGTACTGTACTGGGCGCGTTTGCCTACTAAGCCTGTGAGGTCAGGGATGGGGGCTGCCAATATGACAGTTTGAATGTTGTCATGCTCAGGGGCGGGGGATTGGGTTTTGTGTAACAGATGCCGGTCAGCCAGGTGGACTGGTGGAATGATGTGATTCTCGGAATATGGCTGGTCACAGGTGCCTGTGTTTGCGTGCGTTTCTTGGTGGGGGACTGTGGTCATGTCCATTGGGATGGCTTCTGTATTCGTGCCATCTGTGCCCTGCAGCTCCCATTGGCCCCTCTTGTGTTTCTTTTGTTCGTTGCCATGCATGGGTGACTTGTACATTTCAATGGTTGCATTGTGGCTTCATTGCACCTACGGGGAGTTGTACTTTGTGGGCAGGGAGCGGTGTACAGGCACTCAGTGGGGCCGTTTACGGTTGATTCGCGATGCCGTACTTCTCACCATGGCGGAATGGTACATTACGCCATGCCTGATGGCGTTAGGTACATGTCCGCTAGGGTCGGAATTGGCGTACCGTTGCGCCATGGTGGTGTTTGCGGTTTCGCATGGTGCGCGCGCGCGTGCTTGGTGCAGTTAGCGTTGGCGTTCACTACGGTGTCGCTAATGGCTTCGTACTTTGCGGTGACGGGTCATAGTCGCACCGAGCGCTATTCGATGGCGGTATTGCATTTCCGCCATCGTTTTCCGATTTCCGCAAGGGTCGTAATGAGGGCCAGTGTGTTACAGAGCACCTTCAGTGCAGTGACAAAGGGTTGTCTTTTAGGCTTCCCAACTCAGACTCCATTTTCTGGGACTGACTATTGTCTCCCAGAATATGTAAAGTTGCCATTGACTTTATTAGTCTTATTAAATCCACAGACCCAGTACAAACCATCTTACATGGAGTACTGGAAAGGGTTAATACTTAACCCTTTTGTCTGTTTCTCTTGGAGCATTGTTTTGCTCCCTTTTCATAAAGACTAGGCTAGTCGTAACTAACCTATTTTTCCTACCGCGGTTATCTTAAATAACCTTGGTATTGTTTTAGGCTATCTTGGTAGCCTCGAACTTAAACCTGCTAGACCATATATGTTTTATTTCGGTTCAGGCTGGGTTTATTTGCAATTTCTTTTTTAAATTGTCTTTCTCGTGTTTTTCTCTGCCCAAGAAACCTGGTTTGGTTCCTTTGTTCACCATCTTTTTGCGAGCTTCTACACAGAAGCCCTCCTTAGGCGCCTGAACGTCTAGGTAGGTAGGATGTGAGGGAGGGGTTTTAGGACCCCTGCCATGGGTTCCCTTGGTAACCCAAGTCACACTCCTGTTTGATTGGCTAGGTGACTGTGTGTCTAGGACTGCCACCCTGCTGTGTGATTGACATCCAGGCTGTGTGAATGGGGCAAATCTGCATAGAAAGCAGGTCTCTGGGTCTGTAAAGGCAGAGTCAGCACTGGAATGAAAGAACTGACGAGGAGCTGATGGAAGAGGACCCCTACCACGACTGAACCGCCCTTTGAAGCCCTGCTGCAGGTCCAAATCTTCAGACTCCAACGACAGAGAAGATCCTCCAGGAATCTTCTTCCCTTGAGCTGGTGTGACTAACCAGTTCGCCAAAACTACAAGCTATGACTCCCTCCTCTGGTCAAATTTGCTGTACAGAGCTGCAGTGGGCTGGATAGCCAGGAAGGTCAGACTCTGCTTGGGTTTTAAGGAGCGCACCTTTCATTCATTGCTTTGCTCTACTGCTGGTTTCTTCCCTGGGTAGTGCAGGACCTTCCAGTCTTCCTACTTCATGTCAGTCCGACAGTCGCTTCAGGAACCGTGAGCCTGCAGGAACTGCCAGGAACGTCCGCTTCAGCTACAGCTTCTTCTCCATTTAAAGGTACTCTGCAAATCAGGTTGTTCGTTTCGTTCAGTCGTGGTGAAAGTGTGTGAAATCTTTCTCCAATCCGAGGGCTTGTCCTTCTGTATTCTTTGAACTAACTTTTCTACTGACCAACTTCATCCGGAACTCTTGGCAAAGACTTATCCGTGAACTACCCTGAACTGTGTGATCTTGAGCAAAAGACTTTTGTCCTATTTACTTTGGCCCTAAGCCTTTTTTTATTTGATTCCATCACTGTAGTTCCTCTTTCTAGATTGCCCTGCTTACTTACATGTTGGTGCTGCTCAATTTCTGCCTAACTTTGTCTATCCCTCCCTTTTAAATTACTAGAGTGCCATTTTGCTCCCACTTCATTTTGAGAGCTTGACTTGTCTGGAAACTATTGGGAGTGGTGTGGTGTATTAAGAGTGTGATTTTTAAACTGCTTTACTTTAGTGAAATGTTATACAACTTATGTGCAAATAAATGTATATTCTTTTACTCAGAAACATTGAGTCAGTGTTTGTTTGAATCACAGTAATTGCTCTCCTTTGTGTAACTACTGATACTGCTCACTTGCTCTTGAGATAAGTCTGGCTGCTCAGCCATAACTACCACTTTTACTGTGTATTACAGGCTTGTACCAAAGGTGAATTTGTACTGTCACTTGTAGTCTTAATTGTGTGCGGTTTTCCCAAAGGGTACTACATATAATTCTGCTTAACAAGGCATTAGGCTCACATTTTCATCTTCCTATCATCTGCAAGCAAACAGTATTTGCAAGGAATAGAACTGACTTTTGAAAAAAATAATAGCAAATCTGAAGGTTGCTTAAACAAGGGATGGCTCAATTGCCTACCCATTGTGATGTATGCATTTCAGAAGCAGCCTGGGTCAGATCACCATTTGACTCCTCATGAGTTGGTGACAGGGTGCCATATGAGAACTCCTCTCGCTCCCCCCAACAAGGGAAAATATAGATGCCCATATCGTAGTGAGGGCTCTAGTCGATGAAATGCATGATTATTTGAAAACAATGACCAAATGTGTTTCTTTCATGCCTCAACAACTCCAGAATCGATGGGAGGAGTCAAGGGAAAATAAAAAGGATAATCCGTCATTGATTTGGAAGAAACACTGAAGCCTCTCAGCTTGTACCCTGGGGACAGGTGCTGGTAAACAAATGTGTACATACCTGGAGCATCCCCCATTTTGAGGCTCCCGACGAGGTAGAGGAAGTAAGCCCTACTGCTGTGAAGTTGCAAGGGAGGGAGGTGTGTATCCACCTACAAAAAATAAAATGCTACAAAGGAGAACGCTTGACCTCTCCTACAGCTACCTCTACCGAAGCAAGTGAAGAGTTTCAGCAGGTGTAGGCAAGATCAATTACCAAAAGTCAAGCCAAGGCAAGGAAAGAGGAAGTAAAGCTTTTAGATCAGGGTTTCTTAAGGACTAATGGACTTGCAGTGATCCCACAACACCTTCCCTAGATTAGGGCAAGACAATGGGACAAATGCAGTAAAAGTCAGAAGAATAGAAGATTTGTTTTATTTTCTATGCTACCAATTGTACACACAATCTTGCTTGCATATTTTTATTATATCCTACAATCTTATCCAGCTCTAATTAGAAGACACTCAGATATTGTGACATTTCTCAGAAACACTAAAACACCATCATTTTAAGAATAATATTGGCAATCATTTTACAATTCTTGTTGTAAATTTATGAGTTACCAATAATTGATAACCTTTGATATATTGAAAAGTATTTTGAAAGCATGGAAAGGTTTCAAGAATTAAGAAATGTAGCTCCATGAAAGAAATGCACTGTACGAAGAGTAATTACTGGAGCTTTTTGAGGTATTTTGATTGTGTCTGCTTTGACATAGTTATTCACACATATTATAGGCAGTGATGAACAAAATAATAAGACATCTCCTATTTTCACCATTAAGAGTCCAAAAACCCCACTGATTTCAGCTATTAAAAGCCATTTTTCTCCAAAAAAAAGAGAAAGGCTGAAGAAGACAATGAGAGTATAAATACATATTTATATATATCTACTCATCTAGCGAACATGCAATGGTACCAGCACATGAGGGAAGTGGAAGAAAGAACATCGGAAGAAGGTTGTCATGTTTGTTCCTTAATACTGTATGTTATGAATGCAGCAAGAACATTCATTGCAAGTGAAATGCTTGCACATGATGAGGACAATTTAATGAAAATTGGCACCTTTAAGATGGCGATCAAGACAGACTTTTCCATACGAAGACTCATGTGAAAACAAAGAGAATGGAGACTGGATTGGGATGGATAAGCAACAAAACTAATGTATCCATCCCAGTATGGAGACCCAATAAAAACTGTTGAAATGAAGAGTATGACTTGCTCAGACAAGACTGGAAAATCAGAAAGAGCAAGAATACTGGGAAAGGACACTGCTGTTAGTATATGGATGGGATGATGGCCTAATATCATGCCCTGCACACTTATTGAAGAAAGGAGCAATCTGTGAGGTGGAACAGTGAATGATGAATGCCTAGAATGATGGGCCAAGCATGTAAGACAACTCACCTGGGTTGAGAACAAATCAGGACCAGGCATATATTACAAGTGAAGAATGTGAGTACCTGCTTCAAGAATGATGGCAAGGTCTACTTTGGAAATAATAAAGTAATAAAGGTTGTGGATAAATAATCGAAGTACCAGGAATGAATGGAGGAACTACAGTACTTATGCATCAATATTGGGCTTGCGGATATAGAGCATATATGCAATTACCTAAAGTCTATTGAGGAGTGTGCTCCATTGTAATGGTACAAGTCCCAGCCTTAGTGATTCCCGAAAGTGATCTCCATATTGATGAGTTTCCAAAAATGAATTAGTACCTAAGGAAGAAGAGATCAATTCATCTTCGTTGAAAGATAGAACTGTTTCTCAGCAAAATCAATAAAGTCCTATGAAGATATTCCAAATGAATTCAAATTATTCAGTAAGACTGCCATGATAATGACATCCATATTCACGCCAGGACTCCAATCAGCAGTAAATGCCAAGTGGTTACAAATCACTAGGTGGTAATTGCTACGGACGATCAATGCAACAATGAAAGGATCCAATGCAATCAAAGAAGAGTTGAGAGCCATCAGGCAGATGACCCTCCAGAACAGCTATGTTCTGGACCTAATAACAGCAATGGAAGGAGGCGTCTCTTGTTGAGACAGTGGAAGGTACTACCAGCTAGGCTGTCAACTACCAAGATGCCAGAATGCGATTATGAGTATTGTGGATGTACTCTAAAAATAGTCTGAAGATGACACAATGATGTCATGAAGGAGATGTATGAACCTATTCTGAAACAATATGAAAATATGTAAAATGGCCAATGTAATTGAAGCATAAAGAGAAACATGTAACTAAAGACAAAGTAATCATGAATGTAAGAGGAGGAAATAATGTGCGAACCACTAACTCTAAATACGCTGTAACGCAAGGTAGAAAAGATACATAGAAGCTTGCTGAAAAGAAGTATTCATAAAATGTTTAGGAGGCCCATTGAAAGAAATTGGACAACGGCCTGCGTTAACAATCAACCTGTTACCTCAAAAAGACGAGTCTAGGATTGCAAATTGAAGAACTGATGAAGAAACTGCTTTCACATGCAGAATAAGGGAGAACCCTGGCCTCGGATAAGGAAGGCTATTTCGAGAGATGGCTGCAAGGCACAAAGGGAGTCGAAGGAGCGGACAACATGCGTAAGACATATTTCTGCTAGTATTAGGAGAAACAAGGATGCGCAAAAGCGCCAAGTACTGAACAGTCACAAGGACAAAGCCTATGTGAGGCGGAGTGAGCACATCTCTAAAGGCTAGACAGGGTAATGGCACCCTGTTTAATAAAAATCAAATAGTCCTAAATAAGAGGCTGAAATGGACAAAATCATGGTCTTCTAAAACGTGACTCAGAAGTCGAAAACAAGAGCTATTAATTAAAACCCAGATGGAGATAGTGGTCTGTTCATAACCCCTCAATGTTCCAGAACAGTGAGCGGACTGCGAGGACAACTACAAAAAGAAGGCCTTGGCTAAGGATCAGGTCGATGACATATGATGGACTCATTGGGAAAACAAGCAATGAATTGACACATCTCAATCACCTAGGTTTCGTTTTTACTCACATGCTGCTAAACAAGGCAAATGTCCAAGGTTGGATGGGGTTGTGAACTGTTCTTAAGGCCTGCCACACACTTTCACATACAATGTTGCAGTTACCAATCCGCTGCCATGTTCTCTGCTATAATCAGTATACTATGTATGTAGAAGTAGCTCAGAGCGTGTCCTACAGACAAGGGGCAGCCAATTAAGTACTAACCGATATACATTATATAGGTAGATATGTTCCCTTTAGCCAATCCCTCCCCCGGTTTTTGTAAAATGTCACATAGGATATCGTCATGGGTGACGTACGAAAATATATAAAAACTCTGTATATATAAGAGGAAGTGTCATTATGCAAGCATCTATTTTGATAGATGTACAACTCCAAGCTTTCTTTCATTGAGATTAAAGCAGTATTTTACCATTTATCTTGGGTCTGAGATGTGTATTTGTAATTCCATGTAGCATATAGAGGATGCTTCCAAGTGCTACACCACAGTAACAAACATACAGATCCCTGGCAAATAGCTTGCTGACATATATTTTCTTTAAAATAAAATTTAAAAAAACATGGGATGCCTTTAACTGTGGACTCACATAATTCAAACGTTATAAGAAGGTGTATTCACAATCTGGAAGCCAGTATTTGCAAATGTAGATGTAAAGCTACATCTGATTTGATACAGTGGCCTATGAGGACAGGCAGTTATATATTTTGAAAACCATCTTATATAATTGTATTATCCACTGGTTTCCTGTGACCCCCCTATAGTTGTTAGTCATTTTGTGTCTCAATATCTGTGGCTTGGGTTCAGCCACAACAAGGTGCTGGGCCCAGTTCTGAAGGGTCACTTTGTTATCTGCTGGGGAAGGTTTGAAACTTCCCTAGAGGAGCAGGACATGAACCATGGGGTAAGGATGAGACAGAGGTTTCAATTGCAGGTCTGGACACAAAATGGGATGCACATCAGGAGCATGATCAATGGAATCTCTTTGATCTTAGGCAGACATGGGGACAATTAAAGTGCAATACGCGAGAGTAGTTGCTTCCAGGAGAGGGGTCCTACAAATTCAAGCTACATTTATTTTATGTCCATACCTTCCAACTTTCTGCAGATAATGCACCCCTGGAGCTGACATCAGAAGGCAAAATATCGTGTTACAACGGCTGAGATCGGCCCTTTACTGAAAGCAGAAATGGGCCAAACTGCTTTAGCAAAATGACTATATAAGGGGGTGAGACCCCACTTAAGTGCATCATCTTTGTACTAGAGGAAAAGAAGGATTTCACTGATGCTTAATTTGGGTTTCAGTCTGCCCAATGGGCCCTTCCATGGCCCCTTCCATTGGTGAAAATAAGGATTTCCAAGCAAGGAGAAAGACCTTTTCCCCAGATACTTCAGTGGAACATTTTAGGGACATTTTGCTGTACATTTTCTGCCTGGTAACTAGGGACTGGAAACCAGGACTGTAAACGACACAAGTACAAACGTTATCTGGCAAAAGTACGGGTTGGGAACAACATCAAACGGATTTACTGTTTCCTCTGTGACCTCCCACAGCATTCCATTGTCAAATGGAGCAGCATTGAGCTCTCTGTCCTGCTTGAAACCACTTTTGAGCCAATTCACCTGCTCTCAAACTGCTACAAAACCTAACAGACCTGCCTTTGACACTCTACACTCTCAAACCACTTCAAGCCTTTCAAGCAACTGACTCGACTGTGGCCTGCCTGTTTTTTCAGATTTGTTGAGATAAACACCATTTCAGAATGATATTGCATGTATGCACATAGTTGAATTGGCTCACTGATTCAGTTTAATCAAAGTGTTGAGACAACTTTGACCCTCAAATTGCTAAGATGTACACATTGAATACAAGATTGTTCCGAGCCACAAACCAATTTCCACTTGTTCAAGAGAGCCGTGTTTCCTCCCATCAAACTATCTCGACCATTTCAATGCCAACATCACCCACTGTGAAATGTTCTGAGGCCTGGCACAATGCATTCTAGCTCCTTGAAGATATTAAGGTTGACATAGTTGTTCGGTCCCACTGGACTAGTTTTAAGGGCCCTAGTGATAATTAAGCCCCATCTCTGTACAATTATTTGACACATTCATCTGAACTGGAACTTTGTTTCAATAACCTACATGCTGCTGTTTCCTCCCCAGGTGTGCATGTCCTTTGTATTTCTTTACAGTAGTCTGTTGTTCATGGCTTAAATAGTGTGTTTGTATATTTCACTTAAGTAAACAACTATTTGTATTGACTAGTGAATATTTATTTTATTTTGATTCCACATCACTATTTTTTTTAGTGCTTCCTTGCTGGCTCTCACCCCATTTGAAGAGAGTAGCATGCCTCGGCCCATTCTACCTTAACGGAGTTAAGGAGTTGTACCATATATGTTGTACCTATTTTACCTTTATAATGAGAGTGAGGATAAGAGGGTAGATGAGTAAGACTTTAGAAACCACTAATCATGTCTGTGCTCTTGCATAGTGGTAGTCATGTAATCAAAACTATGCTGTTATAATCCCAATTCTTTTCTTCTGGAGTATGATGAAAGAACGGTATCACATTTGAATTATGTACTGTTTCCAGTTCATGGGTTTGAAGTCCCAAATGTATGGACATTGTGTAATTGTTGAGCTATGTATTGTAAATGGGCATCTACAATGACAATCAAGATCTACTGAGCTTTGACCATCAGCACTCCTAAGCCACCGGACCCCTCTTTTTAGCGCTTCTCAAATAATAATAAATACATAAGTAAATAAAAATAAAGAAAGAAAGAAAATCTCCCTCTTCCTTGTGTGAAATCTCCCACATTGGTGGTCCTAAAAAGTGGATGGCATATATATTACATGGGCAGCGATAGCGGCCGTGTAGTTATGGTTAAGTTGCTAAATCCATAGGAAGAGCACTTTTTGGGCAGGTTAAAACTTTACTCCCCCTGGACGAATCTTCACCAAACTTTGCAAAAAAGTATACTGCCCGCTTTAAATTTCTTATGCAAAGTTTGGTGAGGTTTCATCAGGAGGGGGGTAAAGTTATAGGGGGGGGTCCCAAATGTTTTATTGTTTTCTATAGACTGAATGGATAAAAACTTTGCTCACGCCTACAGCCCAAACCGCTGGACAGATTTTCACCAAATGTGCGGCAGGAGTGGCTGCTTTGTCAAGAAAGCGTGTTTTAAATCCAGCCAGTATATTTTTTTTTTCAAATGACCAAAAATTAGTTCCAGTTAGTTCGGTTCGCAGACCCATTTCCCTGTTCGGACACGCCCACTGATTGGATGGTGAAAAGCGTGAGTGCGTCAGATTTTTGGAAACGTCCACCAACTTGGATTCGCGTCCGCAGACACCGCAGTAAAATCATATTATAAAACACAACATTGCACTTGTCAAACTTATCAAATAATCGTTGGGGAGGTGTGGGGTGATGAGGATGGGATGGGATATGGCTGCAAAAAGCAAAAAAAAAAGGTGTTGTTTGCCGTAAAAGTCCACAAACAGTCCAGATGTTCGTGAACAGTCCTGTGAAGTTTGCAGGCACCTCTGCATTACATGGTTGGTGAAAAGCAGTTCTTGGATGGCTTATAACTTTGGCGCCACTTAATGAAAAGGCATGGACCTTTGCAGTTATATTCCTGACCCGATTCCAAATGAGTTTGCAAAGTTTGGTGTGATTCTGTCATGAGGGGGCAAAATTAGAGGGGGGGTCACAAAATAATGTAAAGGCTTATAAATGAGGTGCCATTTGACAAATTTACACTTAAGTTGGCAAACTGATAATACATCTAAATATAAATGTTTTTGCAAAGTTTGGAGGGATATTGTCAAGAGGGGCAAAATTAGAGAGGGCTCCCAACATATTGTAAAAGCTTATACATGTGTGCCATTTGATGAATCTACACAAAGGATTGCAAAAGATTATAGATCTAGATAAACATGTTTTTTCAAAGTTTGGTGGGATTTTGTCAAGAGGGGACAAAATTAGAGTGGGTTCCCACAATATTGTAAAGGCTTATAAATGTGGTGCCTTTTGACAAATCTACACACAGGTTTGCAAAAAGATTATAGATCTAGATATACATGTTTTTGCAAAGTCTGGTGGGATTCTATCAAGAGGGGGTACAATTAGAGGGGGGATCCAAAATATTGTAAAGGCTTATAAATGTGGTGAAATTTGACTAATTACACAAAAGTTTGCAAAAAGATTTTAGATCTATATATACTTGTTTTTATAAAGTCTGAATGGATTTTGTCAAGTGGGCGCTAAGTTATATGACTATTGTATGTGCATACATTTGACACTTTTGAATAAATAAAATATGGGTGGATTTCCAGCAAACATGTGTAAGGAGCATAGGCAAGGGCCTTAAAGAATGGTTTTGCAAATGTGCCTTTGTTTTTATTTTTTGACAAGTGTCATAATGTAGGTACAAACAATTGTGATATACCTTTGGTGACTGAGGTGTAGTCTGTGGCCATGGGCAGTGGCCGCATTGTCTGGGTCATGGAATAAGGTCATGATCCGGACAATCTGGCTACTGGCCATGACAACGAGTGACAACACATGGGGTTAAAGTGGCCATGTCTGGGAAGTGAAGCAGGTGGAGCAAATATATAAATAACCACAATGAGTTCAAAAAGAATATGTTCTTGTGAGAAAAGGGAATGAATGGTGATATGGGGCCTCATCATGAGTTGGGCGGTGTCCCGGCAGTAATTGCTTTGGGATACTGGCCAACACTATTAGCGTTACCACAAATCGGTCTGGTGTAATTTGCCCCGAATCCCAAGTTGCGGTCTCACTGTTATTCTCCATTTGTTATGAGTCCATAGGACTCTGTGGGGCTTTTCGGCGCTATTACCTCCTGAAGTATTAGCACTGGTGGTTATAGTGCCGAAAATGGGCGGAAATCTGGAGATTTACCTCCATCTCAAAGCTGGAGGTAAATCTCTAGCTTTCCACCCAAACACAAGAATGGGCAGAGCGTTAATGCTGCAGTAATAACGTTACTACCGAATCTTTACCACTCCGCCCAGCCCCTGATGAGTCCCATAGCCTCTATGGCCCAAAGGTGGACCTAGGAGGCAGTTACCAGTAAATAGTTCCTGGTTTGGTAGTTCGACAACAGCAAATCATGCTTTTAGGTGCTGCTTAAGTGGTTCATAGTGGCTCAAATGTGGTACTCGTGCTGTTCCAGACAGGAAGCAGTGTCGAGCAGGGGACACATTGAATTTCGAAGCAATGCTTGAAGAAGGATTATTTTTATTTGTATTTCATTGTTCACTTGTTAGGCGCTTATATAGGAAGCAAATACTGTTTCAAAGCACTGGATCATGAGAGGCACCTGGGTCGGTCCGACATTGAAAATGCTGATGACTGAATTAGCTCTTCTATGCAGTTGGTTTGGTAAGGTACATGAGGAAGTGCAGTTCATGATGGTCTCCTGGGCCAGATTGACAGTTGGTTTGACAGCAAAGAAGCTGTTGACTGAATAGGCAGTTTGAGTTGAGCAATTCGATGTGGCATTCAATGGTCACTTTTCAGTGAGGCCACCAGGGTGAGTTTGACTGGAGAAGTAGAATGGCGAGGAAGATGCTGCAAGTTCCTAAACACAGTCCAAATGGGGCAGACACAATGATGGACAACAAATTCTAGCAGAGGCAACAATGCGGTCAGCAGGCATGGTGCAACTGCAAACTTTGAGTGCTCAAGATAGCAGGTTGAAAGTCAATCGAATCCCAAAGGTGACTCTGATCCTGCTCATTCAAACTGGGTGGAATGGGCTCAAATCCTGGGTATGCAGAGGATTACAGGCTGTCTTGGATCTCAGGAGTTGTGAGCCGCTTTCGGGATTCTTAGGGGCATATGTAGTCCTTGTTCTTGGGCTGCCAATGCATGGGAGCGTGGTGCACACTTTCAGGAGCTGTTCACTGCAATGAGGTCCTGAGCAACAGTGTGACTGACGGAGATCCAGGTCTTGCCCCAGCAGCAGGTCACCGCAAATGTGCCTTGGAGATGGGAAGTGAACAGAGCTCACCTCTGCCTTGGACACTTATCCCTGACCAACAGAGGTCCAATGAATTCTTCCTCAGGTGTTTGTTCAAGAATGAATCAAAGAAGGAGTGGGAGAACCCTTCTTTAAAAGGCAAAATTCCACAGGTGATTGGACGAAAGCAAGCATGCTTTAAGTGGCACAATAGGTGACATCACACAACAAAGTGCTTTGTGCTAAAGCAAATGAAAGGTAGCGAAAGAGAGAAAACAAGATGGTGGAATCATCATCCAACTACGCTGAGATGCCTCTGTCTACACTAACTGTGCCCTCTTCCCTTGTCAATTGCCTCTATAGCCCTTTAAGTATGCAGCATTATGGTGGAGTCTAGCCCTTTTGGGATGGGTGTGGCCCTTGATGCTGTTTTTCAGGACAGCTCATGCAGTGAGGCTGTCCTTATGGAGAGAGGTGTTATAAGACCTCACAAAGGATCAAAGGAGAGTGCCAATCATTCAGTGTCAGGGTCAGGTGGTCTGATGAGAATTCAGATAACCCTTCCACAGCTGAGCACACAGGGTTGAAACATTTTTGATATCCATTTGATGTGGGTGTAATAAATATGAACGATGCTAGCCCTCATACCTTAAACTCAGGTGGGGCTTATATTTAAAGTGTACAGTTGTCACCAGGATAGTAACTCACATAGTTGTGTGGTTTTGGGAACAGTGGTTAAATGCAGCCCCTGCAACTGCTGCACTGCAATTAATTGGCTGTCACTGCAGCTATCAGCTGACATCTGTGCCCACTGAACTTGTTGGGGTGCTGCTGATCAGAATACTGATTCAGCTGGGAATAGGTGTGCACTTTGCTTTTGGTATGGAGGTTGTGGAGAGGTGGGTCTCCTCAGCATCCCACCATCTCTGAGAGAGAATTACCCACATCATTGTATATTTAATACAAATACAAATCATGGCTTTTAAACTCTTTCTAGGTGTCAATTCTTCATACTCACCCATACTCTCAACTCTACAATATGATCATCAAGGTGGTAGGAAGTCCCCCACCTTATTTACAAGTATATTGTTTGCACACACTGAAAAGCAAGCCTTCCAATCTCCATGATTATGGAAGGTGGGTGTGCTGATGACTTCAAACAGAAATATCTTAGCAATGTTGTAAGGCCAACATATTGTAAGGTTTTGATTACTGTCTCTGTCTGGTACAGCAACGCTCACCTTTACCTATGGAGGTGAAGATGTCTATTTTGATTTCCTATTGTACAGACCCCAACCACTCATAACACATTCAAGGATGTAACCCCATTAACCGTAACTATAATAAGTGTCTGCCTAAGTTAACCAGGATTGCAGTGACAAGAATAGATTTTTTTTAAACAAAAACAAGGATTTGCGAAATAGTGTCACTATGACATGAAGTTAACTAGTGTAGGGGAGGGGAGACCTAAGGAGTGGCTTTTCCCACGTAATTCACCAAAAACCTCTACCCCCAGCATCAATGATTCCATTAAAATCTTATGTTTTTCCCAATAAAAAAAACAATAAAAAAATAGAGAAAATGTTGTTATGTGGAGTGTTCTTGCAAACTACAACTGTGTTCATAGTTCACATAGCATACTGAAGCCTTGGTGTGGAATATACAGTAGTTATGAAGCTGCTTTTAGCTCCTGTTTATGTAATCTTAATTTCGATCCCTGTTTTACTTTTGTTCTCGCAGGAAATGAAATGCCTTATAAATACAAAGAATGGATTCTAAGCACTGGTCTTCTCTCAAATAATCAGAACTTTCCATCAGCAAGGTGGTTGCAATTCACACCTCCGGAGACCCAGAGTCTGACACAAAGAACAAGCAGATGCTGGAATCACTCAAGGAGGTGGGACAGAGTCAAAACATGTCTGTGACCATCTTTGTGCTTCGTAGGACTTACCAGTATGGATCCCATGACAATCGCATTCTTGGGAGTCCTAAATGGCCCAGCTCTGGAATTCAAAAGTAACTGAAAACAATGTGGCTATTACCAGGCCTGGCATTTTAAATACCAACAAACAACAAAGTTCCAATTGTGTCCAGGGTAATTACTCCCTTCACCTGGATCTCTGGTTTCAACAAAGTTCCAAGGCTGCATTTAAGGCATGCACCCCTATGCCAAAGCCCTGTAATTATGAGTTTACTGT
This sequence comes from Ambystoma mexicanum, assembly GCF_040938575.1. Taxonomy (NCBI): domain Eukaryota; kingdom Metazoa; phylum Chordata; class Amphibia; order Caudata; family Ambystomatidae; genus Ambystoma; species Ambystoma mexicanum. Next base: position 1,249,057,936 of record NC_090930.1, on the reverse strand, counting down.
CCTGGTGGCAGATATATCTTTAACTATAAGCCATACATGAATTGTGGTATGGTGGATGCTATCTCTCCTAATTATTACAGTGACAACAATGTGATATAACATATGTGTCAGCCCTATGAGCCCAGCTAGGCTGTAAAAGGATCATGTGTATTTTTTTCCTTCAAAGGCAGGCCCTGCCACTGCTGGCAGGATTGAAGTTTCTCATTGTTCCTTTGTGAGGGCCTGTAACACTTTCCCCAAGGAGGCAGCTACTCCACTGGAAGCTGCCTTGGGAACAGGAATCAAAGGACACACCCATTCACAAAAGGAGTAGCTTCATAGCAAGGCGATGCATATCTAAAGTAATTTGATTCTATTCAGAAGGGTAGGGGCAGGGTTAGAGTAGACAGATGGTGTTTTTTTTTACAGCTAGGGTCATTTTTCACAATTTTGTTTCTCTGCCTCTATCTTTCCATCCTGCCCTCTCCACTTCCTGTTGCACAAAGTACTGTGCGTGTGATGTTAAAAAGCAAAGTCCACTTGCTCTAAGAACAGGGATTGGAACAATAAAAGTAGTCTAGAATTAGTCAATTCTCATGTGGGCTTTTGCCTCTGAAAGACATGGTCTCCAACACCTTCTTTGATGGACTATTGAACAACAACCCGAGGAAGAATTCAGTGAACCTCTTTTGTGGGTGTTGATTTCTCCAAAGTCCTCCGCCAGTGAGGTGGCGACTGAGTGGCGAAGGCAGAGGCAAGCTCTGTCCCCTAACTTTCCACAGGGGCCAATGAGGCTGAACTGCTGTTGGGACAAGACCTACCTCTCTGCCAGCCACAATGGTACCCACAGCCTTGCCTTGTTGAGGGACACCTGCAGTTGTGGGCCTTCCTCGGCTGTGTGTAGGAGCTCTTGAATAAGGACTGAAATGTATCCTTGAGTCCCTGGATTGGGACTCACAGCAACTGAGAGTCATGGCATCTTGGATCCCTGTGTTTTCCCCTTCAACCAATTCAAACCATGATTCTAGCCAATTTGACTGCATTGAACCAGCAGGACACTTTGCAACTGCCCTTGGTACTTTCCTGCTCTTCAAACTGCTGAACACTTGTTCAAACCTATTTGCTGCCACACTTTGCTTGTCTAGCTCGTTGTTGCCCCGTCTCAAACCTGAAGCTCTTCAGTCCACCCCACTACCTTCAAACTGTCTCTTCAAACCACCAGCATATTTGTTGCTGATTTTCACTGACAGTGTATCAGACTCTGGCGGCTCCTTCGAACTCGATATTTGAACGCCACTCCTGGGCCAGTCGGCTCCTGCTAGACATAGTTACCTCTCTAGAACCTGATCGCTTCACTCGCACTTTGTCAAACCAAACGTACAGCACTGAGCAGCCTGGTTTGATGCTGGTTAAACGTTCAAGAACTGCAGACGATAGTATTGACTGCTAAATGCACCCTTGACCCACAATTGGGTCTCAGATGCTGGTAAGGTCACCCTTAATCCCTTTTTGCGCCCGAACATATCCTTGTACAAAAAGTGTGGCTTTTACTTTCCTTGCACCCCTGATTCATTACCCACCAGTACTCCATATCTGTACAGTGTTCTTCCGTCAGGGGTGTTTTTTGCTTAGTGTTTTCCTATTTCGCAATGTTTGCAGATGGTGTGTTTCATTAATGTATATCTGGCATTCAAAGAACCTTCAGTGGGCATTGTCTTTATTTTGGACTGTTGTACTATTGCTGTTTGTGTTGCTACTGAATCATTTTCATACCAATCTGCAGAGTATAGCCTTCCCTCGGCGCATGTTACCACACAAGGTGACGCAGGTATCTCTTAACTGTGCCTTTTTACCTTGATGATTGGGGTCACTCATGGTTTGTAGCAGTGTGAGGTTGAAGTAGACGCTTTAGCCATTACTATCCTTTTACTCCTTCAGTGCAGAAGTCATTTTGTCACAATACTCATGCGGTTAAATGAGACGCCCCACCTAGGGGAACACCAGGAAACAGGAAACCAGGAGGCTGCAGACCTGCAGGAAAGACAGGAAAACAATATCATGTAGAAATGTATACGAGTTATGTCTGGGTAACCAGAGACAAGAATGAAGCCAATCCCTGTGGGCTTCGGCGCAATATAAATAAATAAATAAATAAACGGGGGCATTTGAAGGTCAACCCGAAGAACACGAGACGAGGGTGAAGCTACAAAAAGACCCCCCTGCATGTGTTGTTCTACTTACAAACACTGAGAGTCATTCTTGCAAAAGAAGAGGAAGCATTTGTTAGCCACGCAGAACTCAATTTCCTGTCTGCAACTTAAGTGAAGGATAAAAAATGCAAAGCTTTGTACCACAGAGGCTAATCAGATACACACTGATGATGACAGGAAATGCGGTCCCCCGTGCAGGAGAAAATTGCAATTGAATGTGATCAAGGAAGATAATAGGCCACTAATAAGGCTAACACTAATAATTTATGAGCAAGCAATACTTAAAGAAGTGACTGGAAGGGCGGCCTTCTGTTTAGCAAGTGAAGCAATAGGCGAAGGTCAACAGAAACTATTCGGGGAAAGCCTATGCGGATCAAGTAATTAAATACTCATGCTCAGTTGAAGTACCTTTCGTATCTTAAATGTTATTATTAAACAATGGCAAATAGTTTTTAGTTAAAAGAATAACGGAATGAAAGATGCACATGTTTATAAAGAAGTACTTCTGAGATACGAAATGTAGTGTGAGGGTTGATTACTCCCTGGAGTGATTTGCGTTGCATTTGGCACAAGTTGCACATTACCACTACAATACAATTTAAAGCAAAAACAAAAATAATTGCTCACGTCCAAACTAAGAGATTTGGGTCTAATAACGGCCTTGGCACTTGCGAGGAAATTAGAGATTTCGGTCTGACACTATTGTTTCCCTTTGTCTAAATCATACCTATGCGTTTTGGAGATATGTACACGACAGCAGTGTCTTTTAGACGAGATGTTCTTTTTGCAGCTTTCCCTCCATTGATACCAATGCAACCACCCAGGTTGTTGCTATTTTTGTATTGCTGTTGTGACTCTTGATGGTAAGTATAACCTGTTTTCTTTACTGTCCTTGCTTAGGTCATCTGTTTTCAGTCAAGGCAACCAGTGCAGGGAGACCCTTTTCTGAAATGTCTTGACATTTTTAGACTGCACACATCACCTGGAAGTGCAGTGTGGCAAGGGTACTTTGTATTCCGTTCACTGTTTCCTTTAGTAACTTATTTTTACTTTCTCAATGTGTCCAAGACGGGATGGTGGAAGCAAATATTTTTCTACCATGCTACTTTTTCCAGACCTTTGCTTGTTTGCACTTTATAGCATAATGTCATTTTGTGTCCCATATACAAAAATTAGCAATGCCACGTGTTTACACCTGTCTTTTGGGTATCTCATCCTTTATCCTTCTTGCTGCCTTATAGGTCAGGAAATAACATGAACATGAATCCCTTTCCTGGTCAAAGCCTCCGCTTTCAGGGCAAAGTTGGAGTGTGTGCATAGGCCAGATGTGGGGGCTGGGAATGTCTGTACCAATACACATTCAAGTCAAGGGGATGTCTGTTGCTGGATAGATTTAGGGCAAAAGTCTATGCAGGATTGTAAGCCGTTTCCAGTTTGAATGGAGCAGATCCTTCCCACTGGAGGGCTTGGGTTGACCCTAGCTCAAATCTGGGATAAAAGGAGGACTCCTTCAGCCATTATTCAGATCATTGTTAGAACCAAGGCAACTAAGAAGAATCACAGTCAAATGAAGATCCATAGAGAGTGCATGAAAACTTCCAGAATTGGTTGCAACAAAGTCCAAGTGTAGGCATGTTCCTCTGGACCCATGCTGAAGCTTCGACGATTGGGCTACTGGGACAAACCAGTCTGGACCTCAGCACATGGACCCTGCCCTCTGAAACCTTTGGAAATTTGCCCTGGCACCGTCCTGTGGGCTGACCAGCTCTGTCCACTACACCCTACCGTGCACTAGTCAACATTCCAAGTTTAGCCTTGTAACTCTGCTGGTCACCACTTGTGGCCCAACAACAATTAACCTGAAGTTGAGGCTTTCAAGAACGAAGCAGGGGAATCCAGGAGCAGTTTGTATGAGTTCTCTTCATGAGTTGCTTGCCACTGCTTGAGTGCAGTGATCATTACTGCTTTCCATTGTGTTCTGTGGGTCTACTACCTTTGTGGTCTGTGTGGTGTTCTGCATGTTCTGGTGCCTGGGTTGTCCAGCTGTCCAGCAGCAGGATCAGTCTCACCAGAGTTTGTGCCTGCCTGCTGCTTAGCTGCACACAATCCTAATCCAGAAAACTACCTCTGCACCTGCAACCTCTGGATACCCTGCAATGGAAGCAATGATAGGAGTAAGTCAGCCCAGCAAATATAGGAACCATAGGGTTGGTTTTTAGTAGAATCAGAGAAAGGGGGACAAGCTATTTCCACAGCTGCTTCACCATAGGATTGAACGGGTGCAAAGTCCTAATCCTAACTCTCCCGTGCATGGTCATGACCAGTGGAGGAATGGAAAAGGCCTCCCCACCCCCCTGACTTCCTGTAGAGTGGTGGGATTTGGAATGCACCTCTTATCTTTGTACATACCTTTATTTATCTGATCTTTCTGCATTCTTGGAACATTTTTAGTCGACTTTTGGCTTTGCCAAATCTTGTATCACCACTTCTAAATACTCCTGACCCGATAAAAAGAGTTTCTTTTATGGACTTGTGACTTTAAAGGGCACTAGACCTATTCATTTTATTAGGGAAGGACTTTCAAAGTGTTAGCGCCTTAATTTGTAGTGCAGTAACTTGTGTTTCCATTGATTTCTAGATACCTTGAATTTTAACTGTTTCTAATTTACTTACCTGCTTACTAGCTTTGCTACACACAGTTGCTATATGTTTCTAAGGTGATTCTTCTTTAACGGTCTTAAAAGTACAGTGTTGGTGTTCTCTGGTGAGAATACCCTTTGTGAATGTATATGTGTTTATAGCAGTAGTTGTATAGTGATACATGGCAGTTATTGTTATTGCATAGTGTGTTCATGCCTAAAAATAGTATACTTTTAGACTTTACTGTGTAACTTGACTTATATGTGTGTGTCTCATTGTACCATTATGATATGATATGTTATGATATGGCATTTGTAACGCGCCTATACACAAGTGTTTCAAGGCACGACGAGGCGGGGGGGGACAATGGGAGAACAAACAACAACCCTACTAGGCCAGGTGTCATTCAGATCGCGCAAGTGCAAGGGTAGGGAGACTGGGAAAAGTGCAAGGGGAAGGGGAGAGGGGAAGTGCAGTACATGGTTAGTAGAATACAAGATAAGTAATAGGGCCAGCTGGTGGCAAGTGCAAGGTAAGTGCTGCGAGAAGGGGCTGTAGGATACAGAGACAGTCCCGTAGTGCAGGTAGGCAGTGCAGGGAAGAGTGGCAGGGCCAAGGACCGAGGTCGGTGAGTGGCCAGTTGCAGATTCAGTGCAGGTTCAGTGATTTTAGCAGGGGAGAGAGGGAGAGAAAGCGGAGGCAAAGAGGAAGGTTTCGAGGTGCTTCCGGAACCAGAGATGGTTCTCCTCAAGTTTCAGGGAGGCAGGAAGGCTGTTCCAGAGGGAAGCCCCTGCTGCGGAGAGAGATCTACCCCCAGCTCGTTGCTTGGAAAAGCGGCTGACCCTGAGGTAGTTGGAGGTGGATGAGCAAAGAGCTCGAGAAGGAAGATATTTAGAAAGAGAGAGTTGAAGATATTTTGGCCCAAGGCCCCAGAAGGCCTTGTGGACAATGCAGAGGGTTTTGAACTTAATCCTCGCGGCCAATGGGAGCCAGTGTAGTGATTTCAGTCCTGGAGAAATACGGTCCCTGGGCTTGAGGCCAAGGACAAGTCTCGCAATCCTGTTCTGGATGAGTTGCAAAGGGCGGACAGTAGAGGCAGGAAGATTTAGATAGAGGCTGTTACAGTAGTCCAGCTTCGAGAGAACCAGGGCTCTGGAGTTAGTGAGATTCTGGGGGAAGGAGAGGAAAGGAAGGATACCTCTGAGGAGGTGTAGCTGGTAGTGTGACTTCTTAGAGACGTCAGATATGTGATGAGAGAAAGAGAGTGTGGAGTTGAAGATGACCCCGAGGTTTTTTGCCTTGCAGGTAGGAGCAGGAAGAGGGCCAAGGGAGGCCAGCCAGAGAGCTGCAGGGAAGGAGGGAATGGGTTTGCCGATAAGTAGAATCTCAGTCTTACTGGCATTAAGGCAGAGGTCGTTGGCGGCACACCATTCCTGGATAGCAGAAAGACAGTCGGAGATGAGGGAAGGGGAAGAGGAGGCCGAGGGTAGCCTGAAAATGAGCTGGGTATCATCCGCATAGCACTGAAAGTTGGGACAGAGAGCGGCGATGCGGTGAGCAAGAAGTGCCAGGTACTGGTTGAACAGCCAGGGGGAGAGGTTAGATCCCTGGGGGACACCACAGGTAGAGAAAAAGATGTCAGAGAGGAAGGAACCCAGTTGAACCTGGGAGGGTTGATTGGAGAGGAAGGAGGTCACATAGCAACCCACAATTCCTAAAGTATAAACAAAATTACTTTCCCGCTACCTACCATGATTGTGTTTTGCTATATCTAAATGTCTTTTCCCTGTTCACTATAATATGGTTATCATGATTTCCCTTAGGGCTGGTTCTGAAAATCCATCATAACAGTGTGCAACCTGTTTTTATCGCTTCATCTTTCCACCGTCCCTCCCCACCACTTGCTGATTTTCTGTAATATGCATTCTCGGCTAGGCGCCATGCTTCATACTGTTCTATGCACTGTGATGACGTCTCCTGCCTGGGACAGAGGACCACCTCACCATCAGGACTGCTCCTCCAGGACTCTGTGTGCCACGCAGGCTGGATGCTTACATTCGTAGTTCCCCAACTCCTGCCATTGTCCAGGAACACTGTGTCTGAAACGGGCTTGCAGCCCCTTCTACTTGCCCTCCTCCCCAGCAGGACTGCCCTTCCAGGGCTTGATGAGCTGCTTGGGCTGGGAGCTTGCTTTCCCGGATCCCCAGTTGCTACTCCTTCCCAGGACCAACTGGCCAGAAATGCGCTTGCAGCTCCGCCCTCCTGCCCTCCTCACCACCAGGGCTGCTCCTCCAGGGCTCTGTAAACTGTGCAGGCTGGCTGGATGGTTGATTACCCAGTTATCCAGCTGTTGCCCTGGACCAACTGGCCTTTACCAGGCTTGCAATCCATCCCACTCACCCTCCTCACCATCATGTGCAAGGTAGATGCATGCTTTCCTGTTCCCCAGTTGCTACTGCCCACAGCACACACCGTCCCTTCTTCCGATTCATTCTCTCCTTACTGGCTGTCCCTGCCCTTGGCACCGCTTCCAAAGAGTGACAAATGAAAAGGGATCTGTCTCTTCTACCCTGTTTTGCCCCTGTGTTGAGCTATTTGGACTACTGTGTCCTACCTTTCAGTCTCTTATTATGTTGTTTTCTTCTGCTCTCTTCTCCCATGTTTCACCCTCCCACACCACACATGGGCACGGTTTACATTCTGCCACATTTTATTTACTCGTTTCTCTTTTATCATGTCAATACCGGCACTCACTCTTATAGCTTATCTGTTTCCTATCTTAACATACCCACTTGATATCCTTATAATGTTATTTCTTTTCTCTCCTCTGATCTCCCTGCATCTGTTTTGATTGGTTTACTTAACGTTCAGTCTGCGTAGAACAAGACACACTCTATTCTTGATTTCATCTTCCACTTTTTGCATCACCATGCCTTGGATCCCTTCTACTAACAGCATGTCCCCTGTCTCTGTTTTTATTCCAACTACATCCTTTTCTCATTCTCCTCGATTGCATCGGGCAGGCATTGGTGCTGGCATTTTGTTTAATTATTCCTTCACCTCCCTTCCTACTCCTGCTCTTCCATCATTCACTTCTATAGAATATCATATTGTCTCATACTCTTGGACCATTTATCTTGCCTTTCTTACTATTTATCATCCTTCTGGTTCTTTTAACATCATTCCATGATGTTTTGAACACTTGTCTTTCCTCTCTTCTTCCTTCTCCCTTCCCCTTGTTCCTGCTATATGATTTTAATCCCCATCTTTCAACTCCCCATGCCTCCTCTCCTCTGCTTCCCTATGAACTTTGTGTCTCCTCCATCCAATATCTCGGGCTCTACATCTAAGGATCTGTAATCCTCTCTCCTTTCTACCTTCTCTTGCATCGTTAACACTTCCCTTACAGATGATTTCCACTTACTCTTGTGATAAAGCTATATCTCTTCTTTCTTCCTCACTTACATTAATGATAGGATCTCTTCATCTTTTGTGCTTGTTTACTCCTACTATACATCTAAACAAACATCTCAACCATGGCTATCACCCCAACTATGCTCTTTATAGACTTCTCTGTGGTGGGCAGAACTTCACTGCAGAAAATCTCATTCTGAGTCTGATCTTTCCTCTCTCTTATCTCTTCATTCTTCTGATGGCTCTTCCCTTTTACAAGCTAAAAAATCATATTTGTTTATGTTATTCAGCACAATTCTTCCCACTGTATTCTTCTTTTCTAATTGATTGCTCAGCTCTTCTCACGTCTTTCTCCTGAATCTGCTAGTTCATGTTCTCTATCTGCTGTCAATTGCTCTAACTATTTGTATCCAAGATTGTTCAGCTGCCTGCTTCACTTCCCCCTTCTTCCTTTTCCTTTGTCTCATCTACTACACCATCATTATCCACCTGTACTCCTGTCTCAGACTCAGAAACTGCCCAGTTTCTTTCAGGTGCTCATGTCACTGCTCCCCCTGATGATACTTTACCCTCTTCATGCATCCCAAACTACTTTCCATCGATTATTAAATGTCTTTCCTCATTCATTCATTCTTTACTCTCTTCCCATATTTTCCCTATAATTTCAAACATGCTATTATACTACCTATTCTGGAGCAACCTTCTTTCAGATCTGCCAGAGTTGCAATTAGCACAGGAAGATTTCTCAGAAGTCGGGATGCTATGCTACCTCCTTCCCCAATCAACAAGCCCCACAGATTAAAGTATAACCTATGTGACCCATGGACTAAGGCAGACGTGCTACTTGACTCACCCCTTCAGTCTGTCAATGAATCAGGAACTGCAAGGAGACACAAAGACATGTTTTAGAAAAGGTCAACTGACAATTGGTTACAACTTTATCTAATTAAAACCATTTAGACATAAGCTTACCCAACAGTGGATGACTCCTAGCTTGGAACTCCAGTGAATGATCCAGGCTCAACTAATTTCTTAAACCAAAATAACTGGTAACTTGGAGCAACTGGATGCACAAGATCTGTCTGTGATCTACGACCTTTACATGAACAATGCATAACAAAAATGACTGGGCTTTTATCTCTTGACGCTGTGCGTTAGTCGCGGATTAGAGGCAAGTACCCTTCTGCATATCACAAGTCAGCTGACTTCTGACGCTGCTCGCTTTTGCAAGCAGTGAAGGAAAGGCGGCCTGGTCTCAGTAATGCCTGCCAGAGTTCCCAAACTGCCACGGGAGTCTGTAATGATGGCCTCCTGTGGCTATAACGCAGTGGGCATGGCATGCACGGACTGTCTTGAGTACCCAAACCATGCCAGAAAGAGCGGGTGAGTCTGATTCACCCCAGATCCTAACACCTACTCTCAATCCCTCTCTTCCCTCTAATTATGGCCCTAACTCTTCTTCCTTTTCTATCAAAACTTCTTGAGCGTATCATCCACTCACACATTTCTAAATATCTTTACTCTCATTCTTGTCTTCCTCTTCATTAATTTGGTTTTCGCTCCCAGCACTTGACAGAAACAGCATTACTGTATGCCATTAACTCTCTTTTAAAAACACATTCTAAACATTGTTCTATACTTATTTCACTCTATCTTTCCACAGCATTCAGCATGGCCGACCACCTTTCCTCTCCTTCTTCTATAGGGCTGCTAAGTGTTGCTGGCTGAACTACTGTTATCATGATATCGGTTAAGAACATTGTACATTCTTTGAATCTCTGGTATTGTGTGCGTTTGTGGGATAGAGATGTAATAATTTAAAGAGATTGTGTATCCATTGTATCTTATAGTAAGGGTATTTGTCCTTGTGTTTTTTTCTTTTGTTTTGGTTTGTTGTTTGAACATTGTTTTAGATATATTGTTAAAAATTATCGTTATTTAACCAATAAAACAAAAACAAATTCAAAAGATATATAAGGCTGCTCTGCCTCTGTTCTTCTCTAATTCACATCTAATCTGTCTAATCATACCTTTTCTATTTCTTGGTCTGGTTCTCATTCTCTTTCTTGTCCACTAAAATATGGGGTGCCCCTTGACTTCGGCTTGAGTCCCCTCCTTTTCCCTTTACATGTCCTCCATGTTTGAAATTATTTTTAAATTCAGGTTCTCATTTAATTTGTATGGTGGTGAGAATCAAATATTCCTTCCTGTTTCTGACTTTGCTGACTGCCTCCATACCTAGATGACCTCATGCCTGATTGCAATCCAGCAATGTATGCATTCTCAGTCCCTTCATCATAACTGCTTAAAAATTGAAATCTGCTTCTTTCCTTATTCCAGTCCCAGCTCTTTCCTTTCCAACTGTCCTGTAACCCTTTTCTGACATTGCACATAATTTGGATGTACTCTTTGATTCTACCTTTTCTCTTTATCACCATGTAAATATCACTGCCCTTTCCTCACATTTCCATTTACACAACATCCCTAAAATTCATCACCTTGTGTCCTTTTCCGCTGCAAAAAACATTATTTCAGCCTCTATCTTTTCTCATTTGTTTTACTGAGACTCTCTGATTTTTGTTCCTACTGCTTACCAGGTTTCCCCACTGCACTCAGTCTGACATCTATCCATAATCTTCTTTCTCTTCCTTCACTTTCTTCTATTCCCTCAGCACATTTCCTCTCTCATGACTTTTATCTCAATTCCGCTGTTTAGCATTGTATGCATTGTCTTCAAGTCTCTTCATGGTTTTTCATCTCTTACATTTTGTATTCCCCTTCCATCTCATTGTGCTGTCATTCTCTCTTTCTCCTTGCAATGACCACGACCCCTGTGCCTCTTCCCGCTTTGGATCATTGACCCTGCTTGCTCCAAACTATTAGAATGATCAGCCTTTATTAATTAGTTCTACCCCTACGCTTTCTATCTTCCTCACTAGGCTTAAAGCTACCATCTTAATTTCAAACTCATTGTTCATCTTGCTAATTACTTTAAACTGTTTAATTTAATTGTGTTCAATGTGTAGGTGAAGGCCCTTTATCAATTAATAAAAAATACAAATCAATACTACTAAAATGGCAAGTCTGTGGCAAGCGCCAACGTGAGCCAGAGGATGTTGGGCTCAGGGAGTATATTTATATAGATGTTGGAGTACAGAATATCGTCTGGGTGTACTACTCAGTCCTAGGCAGAACCCCCTGACAGATAGTGTTGGTAGTAGAATCGAGAAGGCTTAGTTTGATAAACTGACTGTATATGAAGTAAAAAGACCATACACTCAGGGCGGGTACCCTCACGGTCCAGGCCACTGACAGAATGTTTTCTCCACTTTATTCTCCACTTGGTAGGGAAAGCAATGAAGTTGAGGCCTAAAAACAAATCATTCAAGGGAGTGGAGCTAAAATCGAAATGAGGGTAGTCACAGTCCAAATGTATGTCCCCTCATGCCTCTCCCAGTCAAGGGAAGGCACAAACCCACAGAGCCACTAACAGGCGTTTCCAGCATCTTTATTAGACCTGTGGTGATTGATCCCTACACTAACTAACCCAATGACTGTTGCATACTCTGATGACCACTGGAACATGAAGATCCAGACAGCGGTTTGCAGTGGGGGATGTTAAGTACCAAAACAAGACATGCTAATCACCAAAGAAAACTGAACTACAACAAAGGCTGTACTGACAGCAATTGTGCGTTCTGCTCATCCATCCTGCTGTCCACATAGTTTCATGTCAGATGGAAACCAGATGAAACCAGTGCAGCTGGTGCTTGCCTGGCTGGGTCACCAAACCCTTTGGACAGTGACCAACAAGACAAAAACAGATGCAAATCGGCCTAGTCATTTCAGCACTAGCAGGATCTTATTCCAATGGAGGAACTCCAATGTTGGCCTTTTCACGACAACGGGGTGACAGGTCAACTAACCCTCAACAGCCATTTTAAGAGCAGAACTACAGTCCCTCCTACAACAATACATGCATGGAGAGTGTAGGGTATGTTTGTGGAGATTTGGGGCCTGACAGTATTTTCTTACCACCGAAAAATAACTTAGCAACAATCACTCCTTGTATTCAGATTGGGCCATGTACAACAATAATACAGTGGACATGCATTATTTCAGCACACAGACATGCGTGGTTGGTATGCGTGGTTGGTGGTATTTTGGTGAGCATAATTCCCTTGTTTTATTTGTGGCCCCAATATCCAGAACCCCTTATTTTCGTTTAGATTTTTCATGTAATCACTAGAGAGACCTCAGGGTTGCATTTCAGGAACACCAACTTTTCATTTTTAGTGTGCCACCATGGGCAATTTCTCTCTGTCTTATCTATGGCAGCGAGCTATCATATGGTATTTTCACTATCTTATATACGGTAGTGAACTATGTCCCGGGCCTCCCTCTTTGCCGACTCATAGACCTCCGGCAGACTACAACACACACAGTTAGTTATAATTGCTCATACTGCATTACATTGTGCACACCGCTGCAGCCAAATCTTATGTTTAGCTACCTTGAAAATGACAATTGCACTGTCTAAACATCTCCCCACATCATCAGCACTGTATTGGTAAATATAAAACACACCACCCGTCTGCTTTCAAATTTTTTTGTGTATTATAAAAGTTGCATTTAAACACAATCTCACTCTTTACAGAAATAAATGAAATAGCACAGTAACAGCATTATCTGTGATACACTGAAAAGAGAGTGGCGGAGACAAGAACTCAATTTGCAACATTAAACACGTGAGTAAAGCACAGGAATCTCCTTTCCTACACTGACTGAATATTCTCGTACACACTCAGCCCCCACACCTCAGCGAGATAATTACCAGGCTTATTCAGCATGTAACTTCTTTGGCTGTTCGTCTTCTGGAGGGGTTCACCCAGCAAGTACAAGCATCTGCCGTCACTCGAACTGGGACTTGTTGACTGGAAAAGCCAGTCTCTGCAACCAAGTGGAATCTGGTTTAGGAATCAGGCCTCCCCAGCTGTCAACCCCGTCCTTCTTCGAGCTGTGTCAAGATGTCTCTCCCTTTCTTCCCCCAGATTCTGCAGCAAAGCACTAGTCACAGCCTCCAACATGATGCTTGATGTGACGTGCTCCAATCAGAATCAATCATGTTCTATCCTCCTACTTTTAACAATGGTTCTTCTTGCACAGGTGCACCTGTAGCAAGCTGATTTCCTGCGTATTCGAAGTCTTTGCTTCCTGCAGTTACTGTGGACAGAGCACAGGAAGGTAAAGAAAAAAAAAATTGAATGTGTGTTTAAAACTGATTTTCATAGTTTGCCTCTTTTTGCAGTGAAGACACATTCTTTTATTAATGAGTTATAATTATTAGTCTTGTTAGTGATATTAATTTGTTAATTACCAAATGTGTCTCTTGCAACATAGGCATTTCAGGTGAGAATTTTTGAAGGTACAGATGTGTGCTTTTAACTGTGAAAAATGTATTTGCATTTTATATGTAAAAATCGTTTTTGACTGAATAACCTGCCCTTAGTTATATGTCCATGTTACACTGGCAACACATAGCTTGAAACAACTGCATCATAGCAATGCACCACCCATGCATAGGCGCTGCATAAAAAAAACATGCTACACATTGATCCTGTGCAGTAGTGCTGTACTCTGTGCTGTAACACGCCGCATGTTACAGCACACAGTACAGCACTAACTATTTGCAAAATGAAGCAAACAGACTCCTTAAAAAGTGTAAGGACTTAGAACAGCAAATGTGCATTCCCAGGTCCCAGGAGAGGCGGCAGGGTACCACATTCAATGGAGTGGAGGTGAATTCTAGTTCTGCCCAAAGAGCTAGTGCTCCAGTGACTGGGCAGGTGACTGAACTTGGTTGCAGCGCCCTTGGGGGATTTGATACTCCCATTGGGGGCAGCCACCAATCTCATACACCTGAAAACATGATTGAATCACAAAGTAGTGCAATTCCATGGATTGCAACAAGTAGCCCCATACAAATAATGAAATCCATTAAAGCCCTTATCAAACCATTTAAAAAGGGAGGTGAATGCTGCATTGAGGATCACTTAGAAGCGGTGCATGACATTTTTAAAGCACTCCAGATACCTAAGGAACAGTACAGACTATATTTTCATTTAACTTTAGATGCCCCGACGGCCAGCATCATAAGGGGATTAAATGAACAGCAGAATATGACCTGGGTGGAGTTTGAAAAAGAAATTAGGCGTCATTTTTCTCCTTTTCAGTCATTGCAGGAGGCAAAGAAAGTCGCTTACAAAATCACTGCTGGACCTAATACATCCCCTCGCCAATTTTTACAAGACTTAAAAAGAGCATTTTCTCGCTTTGATGTATCTTTTGATCCAAATTCCAATGAGTTTAAAACTGCATACCTCTATGGGCTACAGAAAGACATCATATCCCAATTGGTCCGTGAATTTGACCGTGACAAGTCCCTTAAATGGATTGTACATCAAAGCACAAAACTATATGAGGTACTCTATTGTCAGGGTAGAGAAAGTGATAAAATGAAAGATACCAGACCTAAATCTAAAGAACCCTCAGCCACAGTAATGGAAATCAGGTCAGCCAAAATGTCCCTTGAGTCTGCTCAAAGCCAAGGTAAAAATAATGTGACACCTGAACAAAGGGGTAATCAACAAAGATCGCCATTTCCTGTACCAATGTTCCAATCACATGATCCTAGTAATAGGGAGAGCTACATCAGCCCTAGGTATTTAGGGGACAGACCCCGGGTAGGATATCGGCCTGATATGGCAGGTATGAACAATAACCGGAGACAAAATCAAGATCAAAGAAATGATGGTCCCTACCAGTCATTGGGGACACAGAGCAGATTTGATCCCAACACCATGATATATGGTAATCAGGATAGACCCCAATATGTGGATCGATTTACTGATAATGGAAATCAACATAGGGGCCAGTACCCACAATCTGAGAGACAGGACATGAGGCAAAACATGAACTACAATCCACGTCAGTACAATGATTCCCCACCAGGGGACTATAATCAAAGGAAGGGTGCACCCGGCTCCCGTCCACAAATGAATCAAGAGTTCAGAAACCATCCCAACCGACATCAATCACCTGAGAGGTATCAGAATAGATTCAATCAGGGGAAAACAACCAATATCGACCTAGGCCACAGAAAGAGGATTCTAGGGAGATGGAAAGGTTCCAGTGCCTTGAGGCCCAAGTGAAAATGTTAGCTGAGCAAATAGGAAAGCTCTATACAGCACAAAAACAACCATCTAAAGAGGGGGCTGATGGCCCTAGCAATGACCGGGGGGCTTCTGAGAAGTGACTAAGTACTTATGACACCTGCAGTGCCAAAAAGACAGATTGCCCTGATGTAATTTTGCATAATGACTCTGAGATGTCTAATGATTTAAAAGTGAAAGCACCAATAAGAAAATGCAAATACTTCTAAAAAAGAGGTACGGTTTAACCTAGAACTAAATCAAACATTGAAGATTTGTGCAAATAAAAAAGAAACACCTGGAATTCCAAAAGAACAAAGAGACAGATTTAAGAAAAATGACTCATGCATGAGGAATACCAGTGAACAGGGAGAAAGTGGGGATGCTAAAGCTCCTTCCCTGGGCAAGCAAAACAATGACCAAACACAGGTAGAAAAAGGAAATACTCAAAAGGAGGGTACGGGTCAATCACCTGAAGAATTCTTTGAACCAAATATTTTTGAAGAGGCTGAAAGGGCTGGTATCACACTAAATGATCACAAATGCACAGAATTAAAAAATGACAAATTGCTGAATGATGTTGTTACACATGTTCAGTTGGAAGGCTGTAATGTGGTCTCTGATGTTACCCAGATGGATGGGCGAACAGTGGCCACACTCCAAAAAACCTCTGATCATGGAGAAATGAATAAAGTCTCTCGCGCAGAAATGGGTAAAAAGGAGGGAAAAATGTCTTTCCATTTACCAATGTGCTTAGCCAAAAGTGAAAAGGCCTGAGAAAGGTGAGCCCTGAAATCAGTAAGAATTCAAACTTCTTATGTGTATTAGAGGATGTTGAGGACAGATATTATGCACCCATCACTGTAGAAGAAAAATGCCACACCTTTGCTATGATTGACACTGGCGCACATGCCACAATTATGTCCAAGGAGCTGGTAAAGAGTATCAATGAAGGGAGACCCCCACAGAGTCAGATCACAGTGAAGGAAAATCAAGGTGCAGTGCATAACTTTAATGGGGAGGAGGTGCCCATCATAGGTGTAACTGAGGTTGACATAAAAATAGGAAAGCACAGAATGAAACAAGAGGTATTGATCACATCTATTTGTGAAATTCCATTTCTGATGGGGACAGATTGCCTGAAAAGATTGTCTCCTCTCATAGATGGGGTGAATGGAGTGTTGTGGTCCTTAACCAAAAAAACATTGAGGCCTAAGAAACTAAAATCACAAAACAGCAACATAAATGAATGTCACACCGTTGCCAAAACAAATGATGCTGTGGAGGTATATCTCCAGAATAGTTGCATACCTAGTGTCACTGTTATATTAAGGTGTCAAGACAAAATGCAGAGCGACAATGAAAAACTACCTGTACAAATATACTTGGACCCAAGGAAAAATTGGCAGACTGCCATAGATGAGCACACATTACGTTTTTATTTAAAAGAGAAAACAATCAAACAGAATATTGCTCCTAAAACAGATTCAGAAAAACACATTACCACTCTTGCTGAAATACACATGGAAGATGAGCAACCATGGGTTCATGTTGGTATAAATGACTGTTTTAAAACAATAAAAGCCACTTTAGCTCTTGAACAGGAGAGGAGCTTCATTAATGAGAAATTGTTGCAAAAAATAATGGAGAGGGAGGAAATCCCAAAATTTAGGTTAAAAAACCAATATGTTTCTGGGTTGGACAGTCCAGACTTTGAAAACCGAATTGCAGGCAGATGCATGCTTAAAATTAGCATTGGGCAGAAAACAATTTACCATAATGTATGGATAGTGAGTGGAGCACAAAATGAATTTTACATGGGCAATGACATCATGCACAGAATGTGTATGGTGTTAGATTTCCTTCATCAAAAAATATGGTCACGCCTAGGTGGGCCGGCACCTGAATTTGAAGACAAAAGAAGGGCTTATCATTGTGCACAACTGGTTCCTTATGCAATCGAATTACAAATGAGGAAAGATACTATTATTCCTGCATTTACAAAACAGTTTGCAATAACACTGAAATGCAAATATGGACAGCAGATGAAGGACTCTGATGCATTTGTATGCCTGAATGAATCCATAAAATCGCAAGGCCTGGATTATGAATACATTCCATTGGTAGATATTGGTGAAGGATCTGTAAAAATTATGGTAAATAATAAAGGTTGACAGGATATTCATTTAGAGGAAAACTCCCCATTAGGAATGGCCATACAAAAATCACATTATACGGCAGATTTAAATAACATGGTGATTGGAAATATTCCTGAAAAGTATGTAGATGCCAAGGGTGAGTTGCCAGAACACCTGGACTCTCAGCCCAAAGGAATATTTAAAATTCATTCTGTGTATCCTTATGATTCAAATGAGACAGTGTGCTGCCATCAAGAGGATTGCATGATATTTAATTTAAAGGAAAATGAAACTGAAAATCAGCCCATTGAAGTGGAAGCTGATATGGCAAAATATTTAAAAGTGGCAGCTTTACAAAAAGACACGGCCACACAGTTAGAGGAAAGCGCCGAGATTCCCTTACTAGAAGATTTTCCAGAATTTTCCAAAATGGTAGAAGAGCAGATCTCCTTAGCAGATGTGTGTGACAGCAATGAGGATAGCAACAATCTGAGGGAGATATTTATGGAGTTTAAGGATGTATTAGCAAAAGATGCTTATGATTGTGGTTTAACTGATTTACATGTTGCCACACTACCAGAAGGGTGTAGCAGAAGTCCAATGTCTATACGCCAGTATAGACTACCACTGGCATGTTTAGAATCATTGGCAGAGATTATTAAAAATTTGGAATCGCAGGGAATCATCAGGCCCATTCATAGCACATCCAATACACCTAATTTAGGTGTCTTAAACCCAAATGGTCAATGGCGGCTATGTGCAGACTTGAGAGAGTTAAATAAAAGAGTACCAGTGTCCAGATGGCCATTGCCATTCATTGATCAGGGCTTAGCTCAGGTACATGGTTCAAAAGTGTTTACCACATTAGATCTCACCTCTGGATATTGGTGCGTGCCATTGGCAGAGGAGATACAGAATTTATTTTCCTTCACATTCAACAGGACTCAATACGCCTGGCTTAGAACCCAGTTCGGGTACATCAATAGTGGGAGTGAATTTGGCATATTTTTGAGAAAGGCAATGCCAGATGCAGCGGAAAGAGGAACCATAGTTTATGTGGATGATGTCCTGATAAAAAATTAAAGCCTGAAAAGCCATTTTGATGAAATAAGATATGTGCTTGGCCAATTGCAGAAAGCAGACGCCAAAGTATCTTTGCAAACTTTCTAGGCCATGAAGTGACTGAACATGGGCTAAATCCACAAAAGAAGAAGATAGAGGCCATACAAAGATTAAAAGATCGTAAGAATGTGAAAGGAGTAAAAAGTTTGTTAGGAATGACAGGGTATAACAGAAAATTCATTGAAAATTATGCTGAAATCACTCAACCATTGACTAAACTGCTTAAACTGAATACTCCCTGGAAATGGGAAAAAGAGCAGTCTGAGACAGTGGCTAAACTGAAGGAATGTCTGGTAAAGGCACCATGTTTAGCATATCCCATAAAAGGTAGGGATTTCTTTATAGAAATAGGTTTTTCTGAACATTGTATGTCAGCAGTGTTATCACAAAAACATGATTTGACTCACAAAACAATTGCCTATGCAAGTAAGGCATTTTCCCAAGTTGAAATGAAATTTAATGAATGTGAAAAGGCCCTATTAGCCACTGTGTGGGCGCTACAACATTTCCGCCCCATTGTTCAGGGAGAAAAGGTGATTATTGAAAAAAATCGTCAACCTTTGCAGTTTTTAGAGAGTAAAAGAATTAGGTCAGGTAATCTAGCGCAGTCCAGAATCACTTCATGGACGCTGGCATTACAAGGTTTTCCTGTAGAAGTGTGATATGGACAAAATAAAAAGAGCCCAATTGCTCAAGGGTTAGCTGACTTACATGACTGCGCAGCTGAAAAATATCAAATGAAATGGAAGTGGAACCTAATTGGCAGGAATTTGAACAATCACCACACAAAGCTTTTGATGAAAAAACATGCAAGGATTTGGCAACTGTATATGTGGATGGTTGTGCTTTTCACATTGAAAATGACAGTAGTAAACAATTAGTGTCAGGAATAGGAAATGTCTGGTTGAAATGTGAAGGAGTCCCCAGTATAGGGATGAGGATTGGAGCTAGGAGCAGTCAAGTGGCGGAATTGGCAGCTATTTATAAAGCAATTACTACTGCAGTTGATAGAAAGTTCAGTGAAATTGTCCTGGTGACTGATTCTGACTATGCACGGAATAGTTTTGTGGAACATTTACCTGGCTGGAAAGCAAGAGGAATGATTACATACAACAAAAAGCCACTTAAACATGGAAAAATGATACAAGCCATAGACAAATTGGTGTCAGAGAATGATCTAACAATATACTGGAGACAAATGTGTAAGCATTTAAAAACACCAGGAGAGGATAAGGAGGGAAATGATAAGGTAGACCACCTGGCTAAAATTGGGGCTGTGATGGGAGAATTGCTACCTATTGATGATTTACTGGGTGAAATACAGATTGATGCAGTAACACGTTCTAAAGCACCAAAGGAGGTAGATTAACCAGTGGTGCAATGGGGCCATGACACGCCAGACCAAGATTTGATTGAGGCACAAAAGAATGATCACAGTTTGGGAATCTATTATAATCATTTGATAGATCCTGAACAAAACCCTTTAACAGAAAATGATTGTATGGGAAAAGAAGAGTTGAGGGTACTAATAAAGAATAAAAAACGAATTAGATTACAAGATGGACTCATGATTAGAGAGTCCATAACAGGACAGATACATTGGGTGGTACCCCTTTCATTCAGAGGGCTAATGCTACAACATGCACATGATGCAATAACTGCAGGCCATAGAGGTTCACAAATAACATTGGAAATACTGAAAGATAATGCTTACTGGCCACATATGTCCCAAGATGTGGAATTATATACTAGGGGATGTCTAGTATGCGCCCAATTTAAACCTGCTTCACCAATGCATAGAGCACCATTGATGAAAAGAGGCCTAACTCTCCCATGGTCAGATTTGCAAATAGACTTTGTAGGCCCTTTAAAAAGGTCGAGCAGAGGACACCGTTACATTTTAAGTGTGATATGTTTGATGTCGAAGTGGATTGAATGTATTCTTGCACCAGATTGTAGTGCGCAAACAGCAGCCACATTTCTGGTGAACCATGTGTTCTCAAGGTTTGGGTTGCCACAAAGAATTGAGTCAGACAGAGGAAGTCATTTCACAAGTACCCTAATGAGTAAGGTATGACAAATACTGGGTGTGAAAAGGAAACTACATATCGCATATCGGGCAGCCTCTTCAGGTGGAGTTGAACGGAGCAATAGGTCTGTTGTGGATATTTTAAAGAAATTCGTGGCAGAAGCAGGTTCCAGCTGGGGTTTACGTTTACCGTTGGTTTTGATGGCAATCAGATCAACTCCTGCCAAAGCAACAGGTGTTAGCCCCCATGAGGTCTTGACGGGTAGGAAAATGGTGTTACCACAACACCTACTATACAGAACACATGAGCAGACACTTGTGAGTGCATCCACAGTTCATGAGTACATTGATGAACTGAGGAAGCATTTGCAACATGCATTTGCTTTTGTGCAGAGCAATCTGGAAAGGGCTGCTGACAGTGCTAAAACATACTATGATAAAAGAACATCAGTGAGAGAATACAGTGTTGGGGATCAGGTGTACAAGTTTCATTTTGGAAAAAGTAAACAGAAAAATTCTAAATTTCTAGCAGCTTGGCAGGGGCCATTTCGAATTATAGATAAGGTCTCTCCTGTGGTTTATAAAATTTTGAAAAATGAAGGTGAAACGGCGATAGAGCAGTTTGTCCACGTAAATCAGATCAAGCAATGCCATCCCAGACACGAGATCAGGCAGCTTGAGCATGTAGAAACAGAAAGCCCTGGGGCTGCTGCCCACTGATACAACAGAAAGTCCCTTGAACACAAAAAGATAAGATACATGGGTACAATCAGGAGGCAGTGACAGAGAAGTTAAAAAGTTGATTATTATAATGGCACATAAACACTGTAATATATGTAAATAAATAAATAATATACAAAGTAAAAAAAATACAATGGAAGCTCATGGTCGGTGTGCAGAATGAAAATGCATCGAATTTAAAATATTGTTTCATGTATGCTTATTTTCTTTTTAACCTGTGTTTAATTTCAGAAAAAAAAATGTTTTATTTTTGGCAAAAGGGTGGTTAGTATTGTGCTATATACTTAATCTGTTTCTTTTCTATTTTGGTTTAGAACATTAACTATTTATACCGGAGGTCACGGGAGACGATGGAGTCCTGGAGTCCCCTGGATGAAGACCAAAAGATGCCTGCCTCCAGGTGGAGGTGAAGACAAGATAACCAGAATGCCAAAAAAGATGACTCCTATGGATCCAAGATTGCCAAGATGAAAGAGTACTCGAATGAACCAAATGATGTGACATTGCTGGTCGGGACGTATCAGAGGCAGACAAGAGTCCTGACATATGGAGTTCCACGCATTTATTATTTTAATTAATTGTTTTAATCTGTTATGTTAATTATTTGTTTTAGTTAGTTATTTTATTTTATTATTTTCAATTGACTTCAAGTATACAATTGAAATACTGGACTGAACACTTCCATTGGGAAGGCAAATGTAGAACACTTTATAAGAATTGATAAATTCAGCTGATTTTTAATATTATATTGATTGAACAGCGACTTTCAATTTTCATCTTCACGACAAGGATGTTAATTGCATTGGTTTTTTACATTTTTGAAAGCAGGAAAGGAACAAGTAGTATTTTTTCCAATTGTAGCTCGGATTAGCCAAATTAAAAAAAAGGAGGGTATGTAAGGATATTTGGCGTGTTACAGCCAGAGTACAGCACTACTGCACAGGATCAATATGTAGCATGTTTTTTTTATGCAGTGCCAATGCATGGGTGGTGCATTGCTGTGATGCAGTTGTGTCAAGCTATGTGTTGCCAGTGTAACATGGACATATAAGTAAGGGCAGGTTATTCAGTCAAAAACGATTTTTACATATAAAATGCAAATACATTTTTCACAGTTAAAAGCACACATCTGTACCTTCAAAAATTCTCACCTGAAATGCCTATGTTGCAAGAGACACATTTGGTAATTAACAAACTAATATCACTAACAAGACTAATAATTATAACTCATTAATAAAAGAATGTGTCTTCACTGCAAAAAGAGGCAAACTATGAAAATCAGTTTTAAACACACATTCAAGTTTTTTTTTTCTTTGCCTTCCTGTGCTCTGTCCACAGTAACTGCAGGAAGCAAAGACTTTGAATAAGCAGGAAATCAGCTTGTTACAGTTGCGACTGTGCAAGAAGAACCATTGTTAAAAGTAGGAGGATAGAACATGATTGATTCTGATTGGAGCACGTCACATCAAGCATCATGTTGGAGGCTGTGACTATTGCTTTGCTGCAGAATCTGGGGGAAGAAGGGGAGAGACATCTTGACACAGCTCAAAGAAGGACGGGGTTGACAGCTGGGGAGGCCTGATTCCTAAAGCAGATTCCACTTGGTTGCAGAGACTGGCTTTTCCAGTCAACAAGTCCCAGTTCGAGTGAGGGCAGATGCTTGTCCTTGCTGGGTGAACCCCTCCAGAAGGCGAACAGCCAAAGAAGTTACATGCTGAATAAGCCTGGTAATTATCTCGCTGAGGCGTGGGGGCTGAGTGTGTACGAGAATATTCAGTCAGTCTAGGAAAGGAGATTCCTGTGCTTTACTCACATGTTTAATGTTGCAAATTGAGTTCTTGTCTCCGCCACTCCCTTTTCAGTGGATCACAGATAATGCTGTTACTGTGCTATTTCATTTATTTCTGTAAAGAGTGAGATCGTGTTTAAATGCAACTTTTATAATACACACAAATATTTGAAAGCAGACGGGTGGTGTGTTTTATATTTACCAATACAGTGCTGATGATGTGGGGAGATGTTTAGACAGTGCAATTGTCATTTTCAAGGTAGCTAAACATAAAATTTGGCTGCAGCCGTGTGCACAATGTAATGCAGTATGAGCAATTATAACTAACTGTGTGTGTTGTAGTCTGCTGGAGGTCTATGAGTCGGCAAAAAGGGAGGCCCGGGACATAGTTCACTACCGTATATAAGATAGTGAAAATACCAAATGATAGCTTGCTGCCGTAGATAAGACAGAGAGAAATTGCCCATGGTGGCACACTAAAAATGAAAATGTGGTGTTCCTAAAATGCAAGCCTGAGGTCTCTCTAGTGATTACACGAACAATCAAAACAAAAATAAGGGGTTCTGGATATTGGGGCCACAAATAAAACAAGGGAATTATGCTCACCAAAATACCACCAACCACGCATACCAACCACGCATGTCTGTGTGCTGAAATAATGCATGTCCACTGTATTATTGTTGTATATGGCCCAATCTGAATACAAGGAGTGATTGTTGCTAAGTTATTTTTCGGCGGTAAGAAAATACCGTCAGGCCCCAAATCTCCACAAAAATACCCTACAAGAGGTTAGCAGAGGACACCTGATAAAAGAGGACAGGCTGTCCACATTGAACTATACAGCTAATTACAGGAGAGGTCCAGATGTCATGCTAAGTGGTAAATCTTTGAATTACCAACTCATTATGACAACCTCCACAATGGCATGCAGAAAAGTCTTGGAAAAGATTAGGAATACCCCTGGCAGAATCTGAGGGATGTCTGCCTACAGATCCAGGAGAGTGTTCTACATACGTCTTACTAGATATGGTTTCTAGTATGGAAGTGGATGAGAAGAAAGAGTGTAGAGAAGATTAAGAAAGAACTGGTCCAGGAGCATTTTAAAAGGCTCCGTGCCAACTCTACAAGAAAGATTGGTGAGGCATCTCCCTAAGCCTACCATAGAGTTGGCCCATACAAAGCGCAACTGGGTAAAACAGGCACATTAGTGATAGAGGCCAGTCTGACCAGACCCACAAACCTGGAAGTCAGGTCCGATAACACCGGAAGAGGCAGGGGGTTTGTTAGATGAACTTGCTCTCAGCTGAAAATCAAGTCCAGACTCCTCTGAGTATTACAGAAACACCTGGAAATAACAGAGACAGCCAAAAGCCAGCTCCTTTGACAGAATCAAGTAAGTGTGGAGGAGGTAGAGATCTCCAGGTGATAGCCCCAACTACACTAGAGTTGCCCGTAGTGAGATGGTATGCCTGTGGTCCACTGGGACATATGACAAATGTTTTTTTCTGATCCTACCAACACCAGAAGCGATGGATGTGAGCTAATATGTTCAAGAGGACACAGACAAATATTTATGTATTAATTTATTTCAGCATTTATAGAAGCGTACCAAACCCTCAGGCATCAGAGCGCTAGTTACAGTAAGTGCAAAATAAATTCTTCAAAATGCAAGACCACATACACAGTTACAGCTTGCAGGTGGTTCGTGACAAGCATAATCAGGCAGAGCCACGCCTCATGGTGCGGGGGGCGATACCAGGTGTACAGAAACACAAGAGTCCTTTCAAGTAGGTGCATAGTCTGGCAAAGACACACATCATCTTTCACAGGGCTACATCAGATGTAGAGAAGTGCAAGAGACAAATCAATTAGGTGAAATGTCTGGCAAAGCCATGCCTCATGGTGTGCGTGCTACATCAAGTATACAGAAACACAAGAGACAAATCATGTAGGTGCATAGACTGGCAAAGTCAGGCCTCATGGTGCAGGGGCTAAATCAGGTACACAGAAACGCAAGAGACAAATCAGGTAGGTGCACAGTCTGGCAGAGCCACGCCTCATGGTGCGGGGGGCTACATCAGATATGTGGATACGCAAAGGGACAAACAAAACCGGTAGGGTGCGGACAAGCAAGAAGCATAATCAGCAATAGACGACAGGTCCGGTCAGGTAAGATGCAGACACATTAGGCAGGCTAGAAAGTCCCAATCAGGTAGCTGCAAGGTAGCCTATGTATACAGAGCAAGGCAAGATTGAAATCAGTAAGGAATCAGGCAGCTTACATATATAGTGTGAGGCAAATTAGGTAGGTTGCAGGGGCTGCATGCACATCACACGGCAGAGGTCAGATCTGCTAAGAGCAGAGCAACTTGAAAATGTGGTGCAAGGCAAAGATCAAATGAAGTACAGCTCAGGCAGTTTCCCCAGGCAAAGCAAGTCTAGGAGTCGTAATCAGGTAGGGGCAGGTTACATAAACCGCACAAGGCTGGAAGACATAATTCAGTAGATCGAAGGCAAGTAACAAGTGCAGAGTATGTTGTTAGAAGTCATGGATTCCAAAGCAGGTAACAAACAAAAGAATCAAGGATATTGTAAGTTATACAGTATAAGGTAGATGCCGGTAATACATGCAGCTCGATGCTGCCAGGTCACGATAATTGGGTAACGTAGCAAAGGTCATGTAAGTTATAGGCAAATATGAGGTACAGCGTGGTTGCTAACAAGGCAGAAACAGGTAAGATACATGAAAAATATAAAAGGCAATCTGACGATATTAAGGAAGTCTGATGCAATTGCACAGGAAGGTGGTCGCAGAGTATGAGGAATAGCAGGACAGTAAGGCATGGACTATCTCTGGCACAGAGATGGGTTAATAAGTCATGTAACAGGTGCATAATCAGAGCCTTACCCTTAATAGACAATCTTGTGATGCCGTACAGAAGGGCTGCAATACAGGTCAATGCAGTTTGTGAGACTCAATCAGGTCCAAAGGCAAGGGCTAAAGTCAATGAAGGAGCGAAACACTGCAGCCGCTGCGGCCAGGCCCGGCCACGGCCAGACAGGGAAGAAAACCGACCTTAAGAGAAGGACTTTGTAGGGGGGCTTGCATCAACTGCTGGCTGCCGGTGGTTGGCTGGATATGAGGCCCCAGCTTCCAATTGAAAGTGGGTGGAGGCGGGAATACAGAAGGGACAGTGTAGGCAACTGTGGTCTTCTGTAATGAAGTGGCCATTTTTAGCTGAAAAAATGCACATGTTGTAAAGAAGCCCAGCAGGGCTTACCAGGCTCATAAATCTCGGCAAGGAGGCCTGGCTGGGCGGCCTCAGTTGCAGCAAACACTGCTGCAAGGTATTAGATCCAGAAGGATCTAAGATGACACAAGATGGAAACTAGTTGCTGGATCTGCAATATGAAAAAGCAGATAAGACAGAGGTTCTTGCAAAGGAATGGAAAGAGCAAACCTTCAATGTCCTGATTAGCTTTGAGGGACTATAAAGCTCAGCCATGTAAGATTCAGGGAACAGACTGATCGCTGTCTCATCAAAATGATAGCTTGTGGGGCAGGTCAATCCACTCCGGTTGACAGTAGTTACCTCTGTTCACCTCGGTAGTAATGGGTGGCTAAAGGCTCAAATATAATTCAATGTGAGACAGGGGCACAGGTGTAGCACAGATCAATTGATGGTTTAAAATGTTGCAAGTGGAGGAGTCTAGTTGATTGGTTGGGTATTGTGAGGACAATAAAAAGGCACCCCTTCTCACTCAGGGAGCTTGAATCTCTCTCTGAGAAGGCCAAAAGCAATTATATAGAAAAATACAACTTTCCCTTTTTGCGAAATCATTTGCCCGAGCCTGAAAATTGAAGTGTGCGTTTATATACTGTTTCAGTTCCAAATGTTACATTAAATAAGGTATTTGTGAAAGTTCATAGTGCCTGAAGTGACTAATTAAGCCCTGCAGATAGAATGTTACAAGTCCACCACTTGCCAAAAGCTGAGAAACTATTGCAAAGTCATTGAACCATTGTTTCCAGGAACGGTATTCTCAGTTCAGAGATACAATGTTTACATCTCACTGCAGAACACAATATGAAAATAAAAGTAAGTGTTTATTTACCTTACCCAGTGTGCCCTCAGCTTCTAATTCACACACAGGAAGTACAAAATTTCTCAGTAGATGAAAAGTGCCTTTCAAATTGGCAAGTAGGCCAACTATAGATTTGGCCTAGCCCTCTAGACCCAATGCAGCCCCAGGAGTATTCAGGGAAAACAATTCCAGCCCTCACCACTGCAGTACCTCAATGGGATTTCTGCCCAGGGGTCGGAGGGGGGGGCAACAGAGTGTGAAAAAATAGCACTCATCTCTACTGGCTTAGTATGGGTTGCAGAAGCAGGAGACTCACATATGGAGAAGGCTGGAAACTAAGGAGTGGGGGGAGAAATGCCAAATGGAAAGATGGAAGAGTTCCTGGCGATGGGTGTGGCATGCAGGAGGAGGCAGTGAGAGCTAAGAGGGTACAGGAAGAGGTGGTGAGCTCAGAGGGAGAAAGAGGACAAGAGGAGGTGTGATAATTGAAGGGATAAAAGAGGAGGTGGTATCAGAAGGGGCAATATAAATTGGAGGTTATAAAATCAGTAGAAAGGAGTGGATGATGAGAGGAGGTTGTGAAAAGCAGGTTACAGATGTATGTGGTGAGCCTCCAGGAGAAGGAGGAGGTGATAACATCAGAGGCCAGGAGTGACAGCGAGGAGGTTAAATCAGGAAGAGAGAGCAACACAGATAGGCAGAGGAAGGAATTCTAGAGGTTGGATGTGATAAGGGGGTTGAAACCATAACAATAGGGATACAAAGAGGAGATACTGTGAAGTGGAGACGGAGGGATGGAGGCAGTAAGTGTGGATGGAGAAATCAAAACCAACCAGGTGAAAACAGCTTGGGAGAATAACAGGCAGCATCAGGAGCGAAAGGAGGACTGGCAGATGAAGCTCAATAACATCAACTAACAAAGGAGGGACTGAGGCAGAAAGCAGTCTCCTATTTAGTAAGAGCTGGCACGTTCTAGTAGGCCCATTTCACACCAGGCCAAGCAGATGGTGGCAGGAGGAATGAGATGGGGTCAGGGAGAATATTGTAAGATCACATAAATGAGGGTTGAGGAATCATGACGAAGCCCAAGCACGGCCAAAACAAAGATACCCTCTTTTGCACTCCCTGCCATCTATATCCAGTACTGGAAAGTCTGCCTTTGCACCCAAGTGACGTCAGGGATACAGTACCCCAAAAAGTCTTCCATCAACATCCAACAAAGAAGAAGGGTTCAGGTGACCCTAAAACCTGCAACACCGGGAGGGGGGTGACAAAACACATTTTGAACATTAAGAACGGTCAAAATTGGTCAAGAGGCAAGGAAGTCTTAAGAACCAACAGACAGCAAGGGAGACATTATACAAGGGGAGGACCTCTGAGGGAAAGGGAACTGATGACACTTGTGGAAGAAAGGTTCTGAACACTGTTTTGTTTGGAAATATACCATTTTTCATTCAAGTTGGCCTGTTTGTTTAATAAAATCCCAAATAGAGAAAATGAACTACATTGTATGGTTTTGGCATGATTTTTGGTCCCACAAAGAACATGTGGCAGTACATCATATCACGTTGGAGAAACTTGTGCTTTAATTGATACTTTATCTAAAGTGATCTAACATAACTTGTAACAAGAATCATGGTACATCAAAGACCAAAAATAAAATGATACATAAGCAATAATGTAACATAGTCATTTTTAGTTAGCTGTTCCGTGTGTATACATTTGTAAATTGATCAATGTATGTAAATCATGGTATCGTTTACAGTTGTATCTAAATGCTGAGGGTCACTCAGAGTTTGGCATATTGTTTAATAACATACCGATGGAGGAGGATACCAGCTATCCTGGTGGTGTGTTAAAACCACCTAATCCAGAGTTGACCACCAGTGTAGGCAGTACCAGTTAGTGTTTGTGGAACACCTCAGAAGATATTTCAGAAATACAGCCTCTGCTGGTGGTAAACTAAACAGTAATTGTGTAAGCATTGTATTTCACACATTTTCACCTTCAATATAAAAGTGGAAATGCATTATGCACAGAAGTGGTTCACATCACTGTACATGTTTTACTACAAATACAGGGGTCAGTTCTGTCCCTTTTGTGAATAGCATGGGTTAGGTGTTGTGAGGGGGTAACAGAGATGCCCACCTTTCATTCCCTTGCCATGTCCCTTTGTTACAATGTGTTTCACTGTGTTAAAGGGAAGTACCCGCACTTCTCTTCTGTACTGTACAACATGTTTCAAAGAATGGGGGCCAATTTAGAATTGTTGCCTCCATCTCTGAGATGTAGCAAAATGGGTCTGTTTTTTAGCAGAGCGTCTGTCTAAACTACCTATGGCAGAGTTTACATTAAATAGGGCCATTAGTAGGTGATCCAACCCTACATCGGGTGGAAAGTAAAATCACCAGTATTTGTCAAACACCACCTATTTTATCATTTGCCACCCAAGTCTGAATGATACCGATTGTCCCAGAAAAAAAAACACCTTTATGTGTACAGTTTTACAGGGCATACACACAGTAAATTCTAATTCTCTAAAGTGAGCATTCATGCCATGTGGCACCTTAT
This sequence comes from Ambystoma mexicanum, assembly GCF_040938575.1. Taxonomy (NCBI): domain Eukaryota; kingdom Metazoa; phylum Chordata; class Amphibia; order Caudata; family Ambystomatidae; genus Ambystoma; species Ambystoma mexicanum. Next base: position 1,249,028,006 of record NC_090930.1, on the reverse strand, counting down.
AAGTCATCTATATATAAATATAATAACACAAAGCCACTGTATATATACAGTAGACGTTGGTAAAACGCCCAAGGTAGACACTATTGGGTGCATCAATCAATCAATCAATCACACGTTTGTAATAGTCTGCAAAAGACACCGTGACAGCAATTAAAATCAGTGTGACAGAAATCTAAAAATGGTCCAAAAGTATTCAGCAAAGCTTTTCCAAGGCAGTTCATTCTGGACCTGCACTGTCCTACTTAAAATGACAAAACACAATATTGCAAACGTGTGTGAAAAGTGTGAAATGAAAACAACCATTGTCAACATCCACATGTTGGCTTTTGTACAATCAAAATGTTTTTGGTGTTGTCTTGTATTGCCTTAATAGGCCAGCATACTCCCAGCAACAACCTATGATGGTAACTGAATGTTTTTCAAAATGCAATGCACTGCATGGGACAATTGCAACAACTCTGACTGCACTCATCTGCAGCAAACATGCTGGTAGTTTGGACAACATGTTTTTGCAGTCACTCGGAGGGCTATCAATTACCCTGAGTAGAGCTCCAGTGCTGGAAGTACCATACAACATCAACACATCCATTGTTGATACTGATGTTCCAAAGCTGGAATAGATACAGCTCTGCCACCACTTAAAATGAAAGGCAGAGAACACTAAGTCGTTTTCATTAGTGACGAACTTGATGATAGGTAACAGAGATGGGACACTGCCTTGCTGCTTCAGACCATAAATGGCTGGTCTAACATTAATATCTAAATAGATCACAAAAATGTGCAATATTCTATAATGAGGAATACTCTACAGTGTTCCTTTGCTTTCTTTCTAGGTTCAATATATATAAATTATCTACATGAATACAAATAGAGAGAACGTGAAGTTGCTTCAGTGGTCCAATACCGTCCAAAGTCAGGAAATCACTGATGAGCACAGAACCTGGACAAGTCATGAGATTGCAGACGTACTTTCTACAAGCGCTCCCCTCTATATACTCTACATCCAAGGGCTATACGGGCAACACTAATGGGGAGTGACATATCCATTTATATGAACTAAGCAACTTAATGATTGATAGTCTAGAAAGCGGGTCTGGAGCGGGGCCGTAGCGGGCTGTTCCCGCTGAGGTGTTCTGTGCAGCAGTTTTGGAGGAGCCAGTGGAGGATCTGACATGTGCATCCCTCACAGGACTTGTTCCGGTGGTTCCTGATCAAGCAGAGTTGGCTTTTCCCACTGTTCGAGCTGGGGGTCTGAGGTACAAGGTTCAGTGATGCTTTAGAGACTTGTGTGATCGACCGGGTGGCTACAAACAGAGCATTGGGAGCCACTGATCAGCCTAGTTGCCTTAACTTCTCTAACATACTAATAAGTTGTTGAGGGCACTAAGAGACACTGGTGGTGAACACATGAGTAGCAGACAGTCTTTCCCACCCTCCTGCCAATCCTATGCTACCTTGTGTTTGTTGCCCACAACAGATGACATTTGTAGATCTGGCACTGCAATTCTGCAATCCTGCAATTTTGGCTATAGAATTGGTGTCTGCAGCTTCATTAGTTTGAACCAACTGTGACCACTCTTCTGGACAATGGGAAAATGCAAGGCTAACAACTGGCGCGAGAACATACAAGGGAAAAACATGACAAAAATATGCTTTGCCAACATATGTACACCCAGTCTATCCTGTAATCCTACCTACAATAGATTACGGGCAAACTGAAAGATACGATTCAACTGGTTGAACAGGAATTGCAGGCAATAAGGCCAGAGCCAACTTCCTTCAGTCTTCCTAGTGCTACGAGAGGTAAAATCAAACATATGGCTGGTATTCTCCATCTAGTTAAAAACACACTTGTTGATATAGCCACGCCAGAAGTCAGTCTGGAAGCTCATTGGATGTGCCCCAAGTGCAGACCACATCTCATGGCCCCATGATTGAAGTAGAACTACTGCCAGCTGCCGAATGTGCAATGCATCTTCTAAATATGGAGAAAAAAATGTTTTCAAACTGATATATTGTGTCCCAGTTTCCTGGAAGGGGGACCATGGCCCCTAAATAATTCTTTTAAGAGATTCACTAAAAGAATTGCAGCCCACAGTCCCTGCTGTTAATGTATTGCTACAATCTGTCTTTGAGTTTATAAAGATGGTTAAACATTCACTTTTTGATTTAGTTCACGATTATGGATGACATTTTAAGACGCGTAAATAAGGATACTAATATGTTGACAGAACCTTTGGCGCATTTAGATCTGGAAAGTTCCCCCTTAAATTTGCTTCCTTCAGGCACAGGTTTGGAAAAGGATAGCAGAATGTGCAATACAGGAGGGATATTATTAAATCATTTGTGGGACAAAACAATTGTGTCAAATCACAATCCAATGCCAGGGCTAAGTACAACGATCAGCATCAAACAATGTGAATCTAACGTTCAGAGTAGTAACTGAGCTTTCAACTCTACCTTTTGTGGGGGTGATTGTAGGGGCAGACCCCATTAAAAGAGGTGGCATGCAATTGACCATATTTCTATTGAATAAGATAGCTCATTGAATCAAGACAAAGATAAGAAGATCCAATATAAATCCGCAGGATATCAGGAAGGTCTGGAGGGAATTGAGGGCAATTGCATTGTGAATTATTTTGCCTCAACAAAGGTTGCGGTGTATTTGGGATGCTTCTGACCGAATAATAGAATGAGGGCAGTCCCACTGTCCTTTTTATGTCCACCCATGAAAGCGATCAATCCCACACACACCAGATGTTCTCGCCTTGACGATTGTTTTGATCAAAAGGTTGCTGCTATTCCAACAGTGTGTACAAATCCCAATCCTGCAGAACCTGATTCTTTGTTTCTTCCTCAACGATGCATGAAGGGTGAGGGGTGTGGCTTAACGAGGAAACAGAGTTGATTGTATTTTTTTAGCTCCTCCATGTGCTCTATATGAAATCCTGGAAAATCCTATTAAAAATCACCTGAAAACCTGCAGAGGTGATAGACTCTTGAGGAGCTCGTCCCTCCTACCCCTGCTAGAGCTGGATGTGTTTTTTATTGAGCTCTTTGAGGGAGCAGCTGATGAAAAGCTTCTGCCACCATTTTGCTGCCACAAGCTGCTGCCACCATTTTGAAAATGTCCTACCCAACGTGTGAGAAGACCCTACAGGGCTTGTACCCATGAAACCAGGGACTCCACACCCTGAGTGTTTACCATTGGTTTCGTAGGGTGTTGGAGGCATGGACTGTCATCTGCCTGCTCTGTGGAGCTGGGAGGGCTGACATCAGGGAAAATCCCTGGGATCAGGACTGCTTCCTATGAGTGAAGCGGCCGGGTCACCTGTACTCATACTGTTCCCACTGGTGAGAAGGGCACTGTGGCGTGGGATTTATCTGTGCCCTTCTTAGTATTGCAGTAGAGTGCATGTGGCTCATAGTGTCTCAAGGCACTTGCCCTGAGGGGAAACCCGGACCAAGGATGATCCCGTACTGAGAGCAGGGGACTGGCGTATGTGCTGCCTGATCTACCCTGTGGGCTGCAAACTGAACGGCATGCCCATTCACATGTTTTTAGATTCTCGAGCCATCAAGGACAATATTAATATTAGTACAGGGATTCGGTTGTGGCAACAGTAGTACTAAGGCATTGTGGGCTCCAATAGATGATGTCCTGGGCATACCTGTGTCTGGCTCGCTTGTGCTCTTGAGAGCCTGTGAAACTGCAAATTGAAATGGTGAAAGGAAAACAACAGCAGAAGCTGGATCACTTAATGGATGCAGATGGAAGAATGCTAGACTACTCCCACATGCTAATGGTGACTCTGCTGGGGCCACCCCAAAGGCTGACACAGCAACTCTAGACATCCTTAAGAAAGCCATCAGGGACGTGTGAGCCTCACTTGAGTACAAGGTACAATCTGTGTGGATGGAAGTATCATTGATAAGGGTGGACCTTAAGAAAGTGAACAAAAGTGTCACTGAGGTTGAACAGAGGGTTAGTGAGGTGGATAATGTGCTTCCTGCCCTGCAGATCAGGATGAAAGTACTGACTCCGACAACGCGATCCCCGGAGGAGAGAGCAGAGGACGCGAAGGGCCATTCCAGAAAATATCATTGCTGCTACGCTATCCATTAAGGGGCTGTGAAAGTGGTTCGCAATAGAACCGACACACAGTGTTCCCGGCAGAAGACCACTGGTGGGAGCCCGTCCCGGGCTATATTTGCTAAATTTCTCATCTTTCGGGACAGGGACAGTGTGCTCCATGAGACCAGGCAACGCGGGGGTATGCGGTATTGGTGGCTGCAGAATCCTTATGTTTACGGACTTCAAGCAGGAGGTCCAGTGACAACAGAAGGCATACGAGGCGGTCAAGAGAAGACTGAGGGAACTGAACCTAAGTTGAAAATCCTAGTGCAGGACGAGTCTTTTTTCTTCAATAGACCAGAGGAAGTGTGGGACTGGATTGAGAAACAAGGTCATGCCGGTGGGGACTGTGGGTGCAAGAGTGGCAAAAAGCAAACCACTGGAAAGGGGAGCACCAGACCATTTCCAGAAGTGGCCACTGGGAGGGTGCCATCTGGCAGAGTATTTGTGAATCATGATGGCACCCTGGCACTGGATGAGACAGAACTGGCCTCTGCCTAAGGGACACATAGAGCACTGAACAGCTTGACATGTCAGACTGTTGAGGGGGCGAAGTTATGCTGTGCCACCAAACCCTGGGTAGTTTGAACCAAATGGGAAAGTGTATTAGTGGATATAGGTCCCTTCCATGGAGGGTTGCAACTTTTTCGAGGTTGGCATTCGATGCTTGTCTATGTCTATGGGAACATAGACACTGAGTTGAGATATAGTCGGCGGATATGGTTTCTATATGGTGGCATGTGGGTAGGCAGTGGCCTACTTGTGGAAATAGGGGTTCAACCTTATCTCCTCCTGGGGTTAAAGCCTGCCCTTTGGGAGTGTTCTGCTTCTCGAGCCGTTAGCGGTTTACTTCGGGCCGTTAGCGGTTTACTTCGGTGAACTGTATTGGTTACAGGAAGAAACCTGTTTGTTTTGGGTTTGTGGGACCTGTTGCGCATTTCATTTTGTGGGGGTTGGGAACTTGCATCTGTGGATTGGATGATCAGTTTGGAGGGTATGGGTTTTGATGTTTCTTATTTGGGGCGGAGGGATGGGAGGTCAGCTTGGAAGTTACAACAGAGGCTGATTGATTCTCAGAAGGCCGTTTATGGATATACTGAAGGTGCTCAGCTGGAATGTGTGTGGCATTAGAAATGTGATGAAAAGTAGTGGGATATACTCTGTAGCTGTGTTGCAAGAGATACATCTGCCAGGATCCAAATTGGTCTGGCTCGTGTCTAGGTGGAAGGGCCAAGTAGTTGGTACCTCTTTCTCTGCGTATGCCCCGGGTGTACTTCTTTGGGTTCGGGAATCTGTCCCGTTCTCTATACATTGTACCTTAATTGAACCTGATGGGAGGTATGTGGGCTTTGGAGGCTGGTTTCAGGGACACTACATACTGTTGATTGGAAAATTTGATCAGAATTTGGAGCAGTCAGACTACTTTGTTGGGGTGAGTGACTTGATTGCACAACACAGAGGGGGCTGGGTGATATGGGTAGGGGACTTTAACTGCGTAATGGACAGGGTCATGAACATGTGCAGCTGCAGTATCCAACCTCAGAGTTGTGCATCCAAGACCTTTAACAAGCTCATTACGGACTTGCATTTTTGTGACATATGGATGATGAGACATGACATTTCTATTCTTTTTACTCAATGGTGCACGGCTCATTTTCATGGATTGACTACACTTTGACTTCACTTTTGTGGGGAAGAGATAGTAACATGGATGGGGAAGGTGGAGTTCTTGGATAGGATCCTGTCAGACCATGCTTCATTGTCTATGGACATCCTGCTATTCTGTCAGGCTCCTTCATTCCATATCTGGAGTTTTAACAATAACATGTTGCTGGACCTGGCATTCAGAACTTCACTGAGCAATGATATTGAGCAAATCTTGGACTGCAATTGGGACTCCAATGAGCATAGATGTACTGAATCATAGGCTCTGAAGGTGTTTCATAGGGTGTTCTATATCTCTGCAGAGAGCATTGGCTGGTGAAGTTATTCAGCTGGAGAGGGAGATGGTGGAACTGGAATGTCGAGAAGGCAGTGGGGATGATGTAGTGACTTCTAAAGCTGATTTTGGGAAGAAACTGGAGGATGCCCGTAGTGCATTGTTCATGTTTGATTATGATAGGTATACAACTCTACATTACTAGGAAGGGGACACGGCAGGTAAACCTTTGGCTTGGTTGGTTAAGAGAAGGGGTAAACGCACATGTGACGGGGTGCAAGATATGGGAAGTACTTTACTGAGGAGGCTGTTCTTAATTCAGGATGAGCATAGGAAAGAAAGGGATGGATTCACAGTTAGCCTTTGCTCCTACAAAAATTGTCCTGAGTTTATTGGGGGTGCCAATGTTATGTTATGTTATGTTAGCTGAACTTATTAAGCATATGTACGCCCAGTGGCATCATGGCGCTAGTCGCGTGAGAGGGGGAAAACCTGAGAGAAGGAGTCTGAATTGAAAATGATCCATAAATAGAAGGGTTTTAAACAGCCGGCGGAAGGTAGGATGATCAACAGTCCCGTGTAAGGCGAGAGGCAGGTCATTTCAGGCTTTAGCAGCAGCCACCGACAAAGGCCTCCCACACATTCATGAGAGTCTGGTCTGGGGGACCGCCACGAGGGACGTGGATTGAGAGCAAAAGGCACGAGTAGGAACATACTGCACAAATCTATCCTGCAGATACTCTTCTCCCAGCCCATAGAAGGCACGATGCACATAGACTTGAAAAGGATGCAGTTTTCAATGGGGGGCCAGTGGAGCTGCCTCAACAGTGGGGACATATGGGCTCTAAAAGGGGGGCAAAAGATGGATATAGCAGCATTTTGAAGTAGCTGAAGACGGTTTATGAAATAGCGAGGTTGTGCTAGGTACAGGGAATTACAGTAATCCAGCCTGCTCAAAACAAGTGCAGCCACAACTGCGGCCTGACATTTTGTGAGGATAAATAGGAGAACCTTCTGAAGAATACAGAGCTTAAAATGCCCAGTTTTGCAATCTACAGCAACCTGCTCATCCATGGCAAGGAACGCAGAGATTTTTACCCCCAGGTTCCTGACAGATTAAATAGGCATGGGGTGAGGGCTCAAAGAAGTAGGCCAAACTCTGCAGTCCAGAACCGAAGGGGGGATGGAGTCCCAACAACCAGGACTTCGGTCTTGCTGCCATTAAGCTTTAACTGGTTATTTCTCATCCATGCTCCCAAATCCTCAAGGTACTTTCTCAGCCGGACTGCCGTATCATATTGGGTAAGGTCAAGGATTTGAGTGTCATCCGCATACGAATTGTAGCGAAACCCATGAGAAAGAATAAGGAGAAGTAAGGGCCTAATGTAGACACTAAACAAAATAGGGGAAAGTGCAGAACCCTGAGGGACACCACAAGAAAGTGACACCGGACTAGAACAAAAAGGTTGAATTGAGACTGACTGGGAACGATTGGCCAGGAAGGCCACAAACCAGTCAAGCACTTGGCCAGACAGCCAGATGCAGAGAGGCGGGAGTTCAGGATATGATGGTCAACCGTATCGAAAGCAGCTGAAAGATTCAACAGTATGACTGCTCCAACACCCCCCTGATCCACCAGGTGCATCAGGTCATCCAGCACTGAGTTCAGAACTGAGTCAGTGCCTTTCCCCGGCCGGAACCCTGACTGAAATGAGTCAAAGTAGTAGGAAGATTCCAAAAAAGTGGAAAGCAGAGTGAACACCAATGCTTCCAAAACCTTCATCAGGAAGGGCAGAATCAAGATGGAACAATAAATAGCTAGCACTTCTGGATCCAAGGAAGGCTTCTTTAATAGAGGAATCAACAGTGCATGCATGAGTGTATGCGAGATCACCCCAGTCATGAATGAAGTGTTGACTCCAGCAGTAATATGAGCAATCAATTCAACCGAGGTTCCTTAAGAAGGGCCAATGGTATGGCATCAGCCGGAGAAGCTGATTTTAGGCACTGAATAGCCTCTAGTACCTCTGTATCAGAGAACATGGGAAATGTAGACCACGGCCCATGGGTAGGAAGGGGCCACATCATGAGGCAGCTGCAGAGGATCCCACTGTTTATATCTTCCCGCATAGTGCACATTTTTGTATCAAAATACGAGGAGAGAGAGTCACACAGGACCTGTGAAGGCGGCACTTGGGTTGATGCCTTCACCGGAGTGGATAAGGACTTGACAAAATCAGAGAGGGCCTTTGGTTTGTTAAGGGCACCCTGTACCTTGTGAGCGATAAAAGCTTTTTAAAACATATATAACAGCTTTGTGAGAGGCAGTAAGAGAGGGGCGGAAGGTGGATTTAACCTCCACAGAATAATTGGCCCAACATTTTCTCTCTGCCTGTCTACAACAAAGTTTACCAGCTCTAAGTTCCTCTGAGAACCAGGGCTCTGAGGAGTGGGTTCTTTGCTTGCATATTCTAAGAGGGGCCAGTGAATCAGCAGTCACTTTGAGCCCTCCATTGTGGCCAGGGAACAACCGGCCACCTGGCCACAGTGTGCTTGCAAGGAAGCAGTGAGCTCAGGGTTGGGTACCTTGTGCCAACACCGCTTGAGAATAGAAGGTTTTGACAAGGGGGAGGGAGGAGTCTTTCAAAGAATAGAAAATGGCACCATATAGTGGTCAGAACATGTTACCAGACTGGGAGAGGCTATAGTGATAGATGCCACTGGTGCAAAAACCAGGTCCAGAACATTTACCCATGGGTGGGTAGGTTCAGTCACCCGCTTTGGAAGTCCCAAGTCTACTAATAGGGGCATGAAGTTTGCCACCTGCCCCATTGTGGCAGAATCTACAGGGAGATTAAAAACTAATCAGGATGTTTAATTTGAAGTTCCAACGCCAGTACCTGAAATTCTGCATAGAATACACTATCAACCCCTGGGGGCGATAAACCACTAGGACTGTAAGTGTCAACATAGGAGAGACAGTGACATGGGTCAGTAGGCACTGCATTCTCAAAGAATGCTTAGGGACTGTACACATAGACTTATAGTTAGTTTTATAAGTCATGCCCACCCCACCACCAGGATGCACTGCAGTGGGGTCTACGTGTGCCAGTGCATAATTGGGGGGAGGGCTTGCACAATAGAGGGACTAGATGCCTCTCCCAACCAAGTTTCTGTCCGAAACAGGAAGTCAGGTAGGTGGTAGGAGATCAGGTCATGACATTCCATAGCATGAGCTACTAACAAACGGGTATTAAGTAGCCTGCACTGTAAGTCAGCCGCCTGTTTGGTTTTAGAAGTAGTGGGAGATTTGTAAAGACTCATAGGCCATCTGGTGTTTGGAGGAGCCAGAGACAGTGCTACATTCCAATACAATTCTTTCCAAGGCATTTAATCCCATGAGTGTATCAAGAGGTGCCTGAACGTCCTGCACAGTCCGAGCTTGGATAGGCACAGACAGGGTTGCGTTAAGTGCGTCTTCGGCGCACTGACGGCGTGCTCGCTGCACCTGCCTGCTGTGCGGATGACACTCACGGCACATTTGATGCTGGATGATACTGAGAGTGATGCAGGTGCTTGGGAAAATGGGACCGGGTTCTGGGTTTATTAACTGGGGACACCTCGTGTATGAGGTCTCTACGTCTAAAGTAACGGTTAAGAAGATCGTCTTGACCTCCTGGCAGATGGGAAGGGGAACAAGGCAAGTTTGCCCACTGTCACTGCTGATCTTCACATTAATTGTGGAACCTCTGGCAGGGGTTATACAGAAGAGGCATGGGGCTACTGGGTTACACATGGGAGGTCGGGTTCACTGCATATTCCTCTATGCAGTGTTATTTTGTTGTATGTCCGGGAATCCGATAACACATTGGGAGTGGGTGCTTGTAACTGTAGGGAAGTTTAGGATTCTATGCAGTCTGGTTGTTAATCGTTCCAAGTCTGCTCTGTACACGTTGCCTGTGTCGGTAGCTGGCAGTGCGACTCATCTGAGTATGGAAACCCCCAGAGATGGGTTCAGGTTTCCGGCCGTTGAAATTGGTGCACATAGGCAGTCAGTATACCAATGCAATCTGGAACATGGTCTACTTCTATTTCAATGATCTGTCAGCCTCTGGGCCAAATTTTCACTGTCGGTATTAGGGTGTGTGACCATGGCTAAGAAGATAGCTTTCCCAAGACTAGTATGCTTGTTCCAGTTGCTGCCAATGGGTATTCCGGATGAGTTTTTCTGTAAACTTCACACGTCACTGGGGAGATTGATTTGGATGAGTGGGAGTCCTGGGTAGCATTGCACTGAGTTTTAAAACCTATTATTGGTCTGCCACACTGCAGAACCTTGTGGAATGGTTTGTGCACCTGCACAGGAATGTCATGGCTGATCTAATTGCAAATGTGTGCGGACCGGTTTGGTTGTTTGATATACTGGGTGTGCAGTACAGAGACCTTTGAGGACTCCCATCCATGGTGGACACACTAATACGAACATGGTGGCACCCAACTTTCATTCCCGGGCAGAAATTGCCATTTCTACCTGAGATGTGCCTGTCCAGCAGCAGGTTTGGGTCTACCTTACGTAGGACCAGGAGTCTGTCTATGTGGGGGTCGATTTAGAGACCTGTACTGGAATGAAGTTGCTCTCCCATACCATGATGTCCAGGCCTGGTACTCCAACACTTCCATTAATTTCCTCGACTATGCCAAGCTGATGGCCACTGTAGGTGTTTTATGGGAGGGATTCACAAACAAGCCTGAGTCTCACATTGTAAATGTTGTCTTGCTAAACATGGCGGTAGGGGTGGGGGGGATGGGTATCAGAGATCTATTCAACTATGATTGAACCTGCAAATGACAGGAGGGTTCTAGTGAGGAATATGTGGGTGTTTGATCTAGGGGAGTCCATCATAGGCGATGAATGGACTAGACTGTTGATTCATACAAAACAGGTCTCTAGAAGTGTCAGACTTCAGTTGATTCAGGATAAGTGTATAACAAGGGCATACATTATACCTGTCATGGTGGGCAGAATTACTCCAGGGGCCTCACTGGATTGATGGTGGTTTAAGAAGGTGACTGGGACCTACCTCTACATGCCGTGGGGCTGTGGAAAGGTTGGGGTGTTTTAGATGCCAGTGGTTGACAAGTTGAATGACGTTACTGGATTCCACATACATGTTCTTCCCAAATGTTGCCTACTGGGTTTGTCACAGCAGAGGAAGGGCAAAAGGCATAAATGGCTTAGTTAAGTGGCCTCATTGGGATTGATATTGGCTAAGAGGTCTGTTGCAATTGCCTGCAAGTCGCAGAGAGGCCCAACTGATCCCTACTTGAGTGCCTTTGTTGGCCAGTCTAGATATCTAATGGGAATATGGGAACTAACTGATAATGGAGTATAATATGGATGAGAAGTACAATATGATTTATCTGGGTGTACTTGTCTGGATGCTCACTTGGAACACATCAAACTATCCACAAGAGCATGATCTGTGTGTTTATTAATGGTATGAGCTATGCCCCAATGGCTATGTAATCTCCTTCCAATGTAACGTAAATTGGTGATCCAGAAATGACAACAAAAAAGAAGATTATAAAGAAAGGAGGAATGAGGCGCAGGACGGGGTGGTTGGTTTCGTAAAGTCTAAAGAAAAGACCAAAGTAGTGATATCTGAAAACAGATATAACATTCTCACTTCATTAGATGAAACAGAAAGACTAAATCATGATCCTTGAATCTTTAAGTTTCTCCACCTCCCCTGGGGTTTCATCGCCCATCTCCTCTTGAAGATGGTGGGTAGGACACCTATGGTGAGGCAGTTTTCTTCTGAAACTCCCCTTTCTGTCATCTCTTTGGTTCTTTCACTGTGGGAAAATTGAAAAACAGTTAAGTACATCTCAACCTTAGAAAAAACAATATAATATTACTACAAGAAACGTGGCTCATAGAGGAGTTGGTACTGGATGGATTCTCCTCACACCAAATTAAAGGCCGAATGCAGAAGACAATTTGAGGACTGACACATTTTTTTATCTTTCTTAAATTGAACTGTGAAGTTTACTTATGTCATTATAATTATAATTGATATTTTATAAAGCACTTGTGAAGGGCTCGGGATTCAAACCTGTGTTGTGTTGCATTGCGCTGCGTTGTCTTGCTTCCAAGACAAACAGGTTGCCCTGAGCTATCCTTACTTATATTATCACAAGCTGCGTGCAAGCATTTGGAATGGTTGGATGAGTCACCTAAATCTTTGTTCCTCAAACCGGTTATTTTTAATAGTTTGTTTCAATAATGGCCACTCGGGACATAGATGTTGATAGAATGTTCACATTTATTTTTACTGTTCGATTATTTACTTTAATCACTAGAATCTGATGTTACATCACATCAAAATGAATTCATTCCCCTTCTCAATTATCGCAATTCCCTCGACACATATTTCTCCAAGACAATCAGTTGGTTCAACAGGAGGGTTGTTCTAACATTCATCTATTGCAAATATTGATCTATATAACAGAAATAATATAAATGAGTATCACTTGCTTTTTTACTAGCTCAACTAATACACTTTTGTTTGTACTAAATTGGAAGAGGCCTGTATTCATTATGTTTCTTTAAATGTGAACTGAAGGTAATCAATTATAACAATTGGTCAAGGATGCACATGCCAACATAGGAAAATAAATGTTTGCTGTAACGTATGTGTTTTTACTCACGTATATCGTGCTTTGCCTGTATTTTAATTTTGTTAGGTTTCCTTTAAGTAGCATTGTTGGATTATCAATAGCAACATGCCAGAGAATGGATGGTTACCATCAGTGGCTGAATCTCTTGTTGTTAGGAATTGTCTCATTGTTCCTGTTAAGATCATGACAATGTATTAATAAAGGTTCTAAGTTTAAATCAAATCTTAGTTACTTAGGAGTAATGCTCAATTCTGTTTCAAGTGAAGGCTTACCTGACTCTAAAATAATTTGCTCTCCTCTTGGCGATAAAAAATTACTGTGGCATGTTAACGGTGGCTTTTTCGCCACAAAATTAAGATGGCTGTCTTTTTATGATGGCATAATGACGCGACAGGTGATTTTACAACATTGCTGCATCATAACATTGTCTGCCATCTTGGATTTGTCTTACTCAGAAATATAGACCAATCTGCTGTACTTACTGTTATGGTGTCTTTTTTATTAAGAATAGTAAACACTTGTTTAACCTGTTTTCATTGATTATGATTATGTGGGTTTACTTGCCTTGTGTGTGCATCTTTCCTGAGCTCATGTGATTCAATTGCACGTAGCATATTTTTCTCCATTAAGGGAATGGATGTGCTTGTTATCATACCTCACCTGAACATAAAAGAGATGACAATGATGTTAACAATTCAAAATCATAAATGATTATAAATAATGGTTCATTTCGGTATCAGAATTTAAACCAGTAAAACAACATTCCGCTAGACATATCATCTTGCCTCACGTTGTCTGAGTATTTTCTCCAGGTTTCTTCCTCTGGCTGGCAATTTAACTTTTTCAATACCAAAGAATTCTCCATGTTCCTGGAAAAAGTGTTGTGCCAGTGGATACCTAATATCCTGATTTGTTTAGAGTCCTCTCATGTTCTGCAATCCTTGTTTTGAGTTGATGAATCGTGCTCTCTATGTGCATTTTTTGACAGGTAAATATAATCCCATAAACTACATGTTTGGAGATACAATTTATGAATTCTATAACTTTGTATTCTTTTCCATTTGGCATTGTTATTGTTGTTTTTCCATTCACTGAACAAGGACACATAGTAAATGTACCCCATTTGTAGTTGCCTTTAAAATTCCGAGAGTCCCAAAGTTGTGGTAACCCTTCTTGTGTTGTCTTTAGCTGGAAGTGAGATGGACAGAGTAAATTATTTAGGTTCTTTGCTTTACGTTATGATATACATGGGGTATCATTCTAATGCCCTATTAAATCAGCATCTGCTTTTAGTATCGGCCAATGCTGAGGTAAGATTTTTCTGAGTCAAGGTGCTTCTGAGTTGTATATGGTAATGAATCTGACCTGATTCGGAGTATCAAGTTTACATTTGGCTTTATTCTGCAATAATTATGCTCTTGTTCTGTGTGCAGTTTTTAAAAATGCTTTGTCCACATTTTTGATGTCGTAGGCTCCGGCTTGAAATTGTTGTTTAGCTTGTCAAATATGTTTCTCAAACTCATTGTGTTTAGTACAGTTTCTTTTTATTCTGAGGAATTCCCCATGGGGAAAGTTTGACTTTATATGTTGCATTTGTACAAAACAATGAGCATGCTTTTACAGCATGAGTCCTCTTTTTTTAGAATAGGGGCTTCTTGGTAAAGGACTAGATAAGGAGAGAAACACAGAAAGAGTACCAACAAGCTGCCTTTCGATATCCTCACCGGAGGTAACACAACTGGGTCTCACATCAATACCATGTATTCACAGACCATCAATCTTTTCGCAAATATAAAGAGATGGCAGGCTCAATTTTAACAAAAATATCTCATATATTTATTATATGTTGTAATAAAACAGACCATTTGGTCACATTTGCAAAACTCATTATACATACAAAAACAGAAATAAAAGAGACAATTGATCTGCAATTTGGATCTTGTGTTCATTCACATAATGCTTTGTAACAAAAAAAAATGTTGTGATGATAGTAACACATGGGTGACTTTGAATTAGCCTGTTCGTATTTTGCTAAACAATCCCCATTATCCTTGTGTCGACGTGCATAAATCCGTTTCCAGTCTTAATTTTTACTCCCATACCGACTTGTCCCTATTTTTGTATTAGTTGGTCGTGTATGTAAGGCTTTCTTCAGGACACAGTATTCAAGAGTACAGAATGTCACACAATCAAATGTGCAATGTCTCAAAGTATCAATAAAAAACTGAGGAAAACTATATCAGTGTATAGCTAATCTCAAATAACACAGAGAGAGTCTATCAATAATTTGTATACATGCATTGATGGGAGAGAACCTATGTTTCACCTCTCTATCTCTTTAGGTGGGTATCTTTGGGTCAACAAACACACATACTGCACTAGTGTTAGCAACTTAGTACAAACAAAAACAAGTCATTTTACTCTTCATTTCACATTAGAGTTATTCTATTTATTCAGCCTGTCTTTGAATGACATAGAAAGAGCCATTAGGTTCAGCATACCTATTTACACTCCTTTTTCGCAAACTATTGAGTTGCAACTTCAAAAACGCCAGACCTTCAGTGGGGCGCTGTACTTTGTCAGTGATTAATTTGACTAAAAAGAGAAAGAAACAAGACACGGGACGGTCTTTACAAAAGGGCTGTAAGGAGTCTGTACTTTGAAACTACCAACTAGCTGCAAAACAAAATCCAGCATATTAAAACCTACCAAAACTGGTTAAGTTTGTTGGTCTCTGCGCTGCCGCAGCAACATATATCTATCGATCTGGGATCCAGGTTGAGTGGTCGCCCGACCCTAGTGTACTGAGATAGAGAAAGAGAAAAACACATACACGGCCGTGATTACTAATACGAGTCCGTTTTTAGAAAAGCGGATCCTCAATTAATCCTGCAAGTGTTTCCCAATTACCTTGTAATCTTAGTGGCAGTGTGCAGCTTGTTTCAGCCGCGGAGTCGCTTTCGTTCAGACTGGGACTTTCCGATCACAAACCGGCAACAAAGCAGGAAGCAATGCTTCGTTTCGCCATCATCACAGCCTATACGTGCTGAGACAGGTCATGTGACACGGCTTCTGACAACATATGCCCAATTACAAAAGGGGCCAGAAACTGTCAACTCTCGTTGCGGACATTTTGAAAGAGGCAAAAATAGAACGGGCTGTGCTGCATTATATAACAGGCAAGGTTTCACACACATATATAGCTGAATTCAGTCAACATAACATATTTGTGCGAAGATGGTGACATTATTATGAGCATCTCCCAATACATACACCCAAAACTTTGTGTATCTTATTTATGCAAAAATAAGCCCCATTCGATATATAAATTCAGACCATGTTTAACCGAGTCCAAATTATATATCCATTTCTGTTCGAGTTTGCGTAATTTCTTATCACGGTCCCCACCGCAAGGGTGATTATCCATTTTTTGCAGCACACACTAGAAGATGTAATTGTGTGTGTTTCTTCTTTTTGTAGGGTTCTACCAGTGGCTTGTCCACCGTGTTGTTTTTGATACAGCCACGGTGTTCTCCAATTCTGGTGTGCACCGGGCGTTTTGTTTTGCCAATATATATAAATACGCACAAGCATATAATACAATATACAACCCATTTGGTAGCACAATTGCTAAAAGTCTTGAATTTCCACTTTTTTTCTTTCAAATCAATGGTTTTTATGTTCTTTGTTTATTGGCACATGTTAAACTTCCCGCATTTGAAATGTCCCATTACCGGTGGCAATTGCCACAATGTAGGTTGAGCATTTGGAATAGTTTTGGACACTGGATAGGTATGAACCAGTTTGTCTCTGATGTTGGTGAGGCGCTTAAATGCAAAACGAGCAGGAGGAATACTGAAATCTTCTGTGTTAATCATTTTCCAATTAGCTAATATGTTTTTTCTTAAGTCATTGCTAATCGGTGTAAATGAGGACACACAGGTGATTTTGTCTAGTGTGATTTTATTTTGTTTCGATAGACAGTCTGTCCTTGATATATTGGCAGCCTTTTTATAGGCCCTTCTAATAATATGTGATGGATATCCTCTCGCTTTTAAATTAGTTTTCAGAGCCTGACTATGATTTTTAAAGTCAGCTTTGTCAGAGCAGTTCCGATAATGCGGAGAAACTTGCCAAAGGGTAACTTTTCCCTCAATGATTGTGGGTGGTAACTGTAGAATTCTAATAAGGTATTTTTTTGGGTTGGTTTCTTATACAGACTTGTACCCACCTTATTATCAACCATTCGACGAATGGACAAATCTAGAAATGGAATTTCACTATCATTGGATTCACATGTGAATTGTATAGAATTTCTTTTGTGTTCAGCCATATAGTGAACAACACCAGTTCATCCTTGGTGCCTCGCTAGATCATAAAAATGTCATCTATGTAACGATACCAGGCCTTTTTATTTTCATGATATGGATTGTCATTCACATAGAAATGTGTAATTTCAAATTTGTTCATATACAGATTGGCCAAACAGGGGCAAAAGTCGCCCCCATACTCGTGCCATGTAACTGTTGAAAGAAAACTCCCTTACATATGAAAAAATTCCTAGTAAGTACAAGATGAATGCACTCAGCAAGGAATGCTGACGGGAGATATTTGTCCTCGCGTGTTTCCAACAGGTTTTTCATCACCTCCACACATTTTTTCTGTGGTATTTTAGTGTACAGAGATGTCACATCTAGAGACTAATACAAAAATAGGGACAAGTCGGTATGGGAGTAAAAATTAAGACTGGAAACGGGTTTTATGCATGTCGACACAAGGATAATGGGGATTGTTTAGCAAAATACGAACAGGCTAATTCAAAGTCACCCATGTGTTACTAACATCACAAAAAATGTTTTGTTACAAAACATTATGTGATTGAACACAAGATCCAAATTGCAGATCAATTGTCTCTTTTATTTTCTGTTTTTTATGTATAATGAGTTTTTGAAATGTGACCAAATGGTCTGTTTTATTACAAAATATAATAAATATATGATATATTTTTGTTAAAATTGAGCCTGCTATATCTTTATATTTGCTAAAAGATTGATGGTCTGTGAATACATGGTTTTAATGTGAGACCCAGTTGTGTTACCTCCGGTGAGGATATCGAAAAACAGCTTGTTGGTACTCTCTCTGTGTTTCTCTTTATATGTTGCAGATGGTTACTTGTAGCATGCAAAGTACTATTTCCAGCTGTGGGCTTCACAAATAGGGTTGATTGAATAGTACTGTTTTCAATGTATAGCTCTAGGTCCAAAAATGGAATTCTGTTGGTGTTTTCTTGCATCGTAAGTTTTAAATTGTACTCTTTATTGTTCAGGTATGTATGATATGCCTCTAGGTTTTCTTTTGAACCATTCCAGATAACCAAATTGTTGTCTATGAATCTGGCCCAATATATTATCCTGTTTTGTTCTCTGAAGAATGGATGTTGCCAGACATGTACAAGTTCATAGTGCCCCATTTATAAGTTGGCGTACACTGGTGCAAATTTCGCCCCCATAGCAATTCCTTGCTTTTGTTTGAATATTTGGTTATTGAACATGAAGATATTATTCTAAAGTTCGAAATTTAACATTTCTATTATCATCAGGTTTTGTTGATGGTAGGATATTGAACAGGTTTTCAAAAAGTGGTAAGTGGTTTTGATTCCTTTGCTGTGTAGGATACTGGTGTACAAAGATGTTACATCAAATGTGTCCAGTCTGAAATGTGTTCCCAATTGACAGATGTTAACTGCTGTATCACATGCTTTGTGTCCTGTATGAAAGAGGCAAATCCAGTTGCGAGCGGTTGAAGGTGCTTATCAATATATTCAGATATTGGTTCTGTTAATGAACCGATTCCATTAATGATTGGTCTTGTTGGTGGCAGTTGTGTGTAAGGTTTGTGTATTTTCGGTATGAAATAAATGGTTCCTATAATAGGATGTTGGGTTTTCATGTAATCACTCTCATCTTCTGATAGTAGACCTGAATTTTGCCAATGATTGTTCATAATGTGCCATTCTTCAATCAACCCTATTAGTGCCCATTGGAAAACACTCAGTGCCATGGTATTTTCTCTGATTCTTAGCAGTTTTATATCAAACTGCTGTAGCTCACTAGAAATCGATAATAATATAGGATAACCATGCATTTTTTGTTTCAGCACATGTTTCTATATAAAATGAGCCAAAAAGCACACAGTTGTGTCACACCCTGAGGTGTTATTGGAACGGTCATGTTGGGTACTTTGTCTTGCAGGTAGGATGTAGGGGGGTATGACATTTGACCTTTGACCTTAGAATAAGCAATTGCAACGTGTTTTTGTGATTTCTCAGCAACCATTCATTTGATTTAGATGTGTGGGGTATCACTGTAATGGACATAGTATGTGCTATACATCAATGGGGCAGATAGTGAAAGTGGCCTTTTAGTTTGACCTTTGACCTCAAAAAAGAGGATTGTAAATATGATTTGTTATATTATGACAACTCTTGAACAGTTTTAGAAAAGTGTGAATCCAGCACTAATGTATTTCTAGGTATTATCACATGTATTGGATATATAGGTCAAGTGGCAATTATCACTGACCTTTGACCCTTAGAACAATCATTCTCAATGCATGTTTTGCAATTGCTTTGTAACTGGGTTCGATATAGACAAATGTGGTTTCAACTCAAACCCATGGTACATTCTTTCATATAAAAGGTACAGATAGTTTGATATGCATGGAATTTGACCTCTTAATCATTCAACTAAAACGATTTTTGTTTTTGTTCTGCTACCATGTAGAATATTTATACAAAAGAGGTGTTGTTGGAATGGTCATGTCATGTACCTTGTCTTCTATGCATCAAGTAGGGCATGGGGGTAGGAAATGTGACCTTTGACCTTAAAATTAGCACTTGCAAAATGTTTTTTTGTAATTTCTCAGCAAACATTTGTTTGATTTTGATGAGTGGGGTATCACTGTAAAGGTTATGGTATGTGCTATCTCATAAATGTTGTAGCTAGTCAGAGTGGCCATTTAATTTGACCTTTGATCTCAGAATATTTTAAATATGATTTTTGATTATATTTTCACAACTCTTGAGCAGATTTATAAAAATGTGAAGCCATGAGTAATGGAGTAATATGTTGGTATGCACTATCCCGGATTTGGATATCTAAGTGAAGTGGCAATAATTGTTGACCTTTGACTTTAGAACAATCATTCTTAATGGGTTTTTGGCAATTGTTTTGAAACCCGTGGAACCAGCACAGACAGGTGTGATGTAATCTCAAAGCCATGGTACATACTTTCCTAATGTGTTAAAAAACCACAGACCAGACATACATTACAGACATATGACTGTAATATGGCAACAACACCTGATCCGGCAGGCCAGATTGTGTGGTGATTGCCCTGAGCCCACATTATAGGCCTGAACACAGCGAGGGCCTCAGCGATGAGCCCAGCTGCCATTACCACATGATCCGGTCTGCCAGATCTGGTGCTATTGCCAGTAGTGTCTAAGGTTTCCAATCCGGAAACCTGGGTGCTAATAACAATGTATTTTGTTGAAACAAATGATATGTTTCCATTCAAACAAAATATTAACTTAAGATGGGGTCCGTGGAGACGGAAGGAGTGGCTCCATGCTGAGTCCCTCTTCCATTTCAACGGCGGTCCATGATGGAGGCTGGAATGGTGGCAGCAGTTGTGCTTCAGCTAAAAGAATAAGCTGAGTGGGTTAAAAGAGTGTGGAGGGGATGAAATGATGACCGGAGGACAGGGGAGCATGGAAGTAAGATGTCTTGGAGAATGATTTGTTCTTTGAACATTAACCTCGTGAATTTGCCAATGGACATTTCATGAGAATGGGAGAGCCAGCAAAAAGCATGACTAGCCATTTAGCATTAGTGTCTTATAAAAAAAAAATCATATAGGAAATAACAAGGAATTTGGTCTCTTAGAAAAAACTGGAGGTTGGAACTAGAATGCATGTTTACACCATTGCCTGAAATTGTGTGATCTTTGGAACATCCCTTACAATAGCTTTTCTCCAGGGATAGAGGCAAGCGGGACCTCACTGGGTGAGACTCGCCCCTATAACCCACCATTAACAGCTACAATCCAAAGAAGACAAGAAGACCGAGCTACTGTTTGTTACTGTGGTATAAAACCAGTATTTCACCATAAGGAGAAGTATTCCTGTTATACTGAGAAGATGAAGAGTAAGAGTAATTGAGAAAACTCAGGAAACAGATACAAAGGACTATGAGGCTCCATTCGGGAAGACCCAGCAGGATGTCATAAAACAGAAAGAGTCCCATTGGAGAAAGAAGTTCGGGCGTTTCGAGTCAGCTGTGCAGTGAGAGCTGAGAGAGACCGGGACATGCAGGGTTCAAACCTGGAAGAAAGCTGGCGTGCGACTGTGACACGAGTGACACGAGTGAAGCTGGAAGCAGGAGAAGCTAGAGGAAGGGAATGCCAATGAAGAGGCTGAACCTTAGGTGGTGGCGTGACCGAGCGTCAGTGGACTGTTAAGTCCAGCAATGACGTTGAAACTACAAACCTGCTCACATCACAGAGCGGAGTGTGAGTGAGAGAAAGAGAAGCAGAGAAGCCTGAAGCCAACCTGACAACATGAGAAAAGTTCCTCGTCCTGAATGCAGGCCCAGTTATAGTGGTAGGGGATTAGTTTTGGATGGAGAACATATCTTCATTTTGGTCTGACAGATGACTGACGACCACTCTAGTTAGTTTTGTGCAAGGCATAGAAAACCCATAGTTTTGGGAGAGTTAGGAGTATACACCTTTACATGTAATCGATAAAATGCTTGATAATGTAAGATATCAGTCTCTGTCCTTCTTCAGACCATCCACATTACCAATGGAAATGTGGGTCAACTTGGACAAGGGAATACATTCAGTCTTGAAAAGAGGCATCATTTTATGCTACATATAAAAAAAATCTTCTATATTGCACAAAGTGTTGCACATAAATTCATAGTGCTCTGTTCAGTGCTTGGTGGCAGCGAAAATGTTTTACACACCATACTCAACAACCCTATTTTATATGAAATAACAAAACACACTCTCTACTACACTCTCCAAATGGGGGTGCAAAATGGACATAATCCTTTTGTGAACCTTAACCACAGCACATTGGGAGACTAGTGGGCACCTGCATATGTTGTTCTAGTCTCTAGAGGAGTATGCACAGTTAAAGTAGTTGTGTATGTTAAAACAAGTGGGAACAGAGTAATTAGTTTGGTTTGGTTTTTTATTTGTATAGCGGGCATCGCCCGTAAGGCATCTCTGGGGTTAGCTCACACAACAATCAATCCCCAAATCCATTCCCCACACCTCCCTCAAGCCTCCTCACCCATACCCTCCGACCTCCCGCAATCCCTAACACAAAACTATTTTAAAAAAATGAAAAATTGAAACATAGAAGCTGAAAATCAAACTAAGATTACTCCCTTGCCTCCTGTGCTTTCCTCCTCCTTTGCACAGGCTCCCTTGCCTGCTGTGCCCTCGCTAACTTCAATCTCTCTATCTCTAACACCCTTGATACTCTTGCCCCTGTCATGTGGTTCGGACTGAAGGCTTCCAAAAAGTGCAATTCTTGGTACGACTCTGACCTGGCTGCCCTTAAATGCAAGTGTAGGGCAGCTGAGTGGAAATGGAATGTGTCGGCCGCCCGTCCATCTGACAAACTGGCCTGTCACCTCCTTCAAAGGCAATATTGAATCTGCATCCACTCTAAGATAAGAGTATTTGTTCAAGCACGCATATCTGCATCATCAAACAACATGGAGAAACTTTTCAAAGTCTGTGCCTGTTAAGTTGATGACTAGGTCCTCTTTGGTTGGGTACATTTGGATCTTGTGGATACTCCTTGGATGTTTGTGGTGTCTCCTACTGCTCCCCTTTCTCCTGCAGCCCCTCCTTGTGGGTTTCCATTTGTGGATACTTTATGCAATGTTTGCTTTTGTGGTTGGAGCGATTTGAATAAAGGATAAGTCTGTGCTAGCCTGTATCTTTAGTGTTCTTCTAAAAAAGGAAACAGGGTTTCCTCTTGTGGTGTATTTGGAATGTTTGAAGTAGTTGCTTCCAATTCACTTTCGCTTGCTGATTCTCGTTCTGGTGCCGGTGCTTCAGTGTTCCCATTCGGGAATGGGAATTTACTGTTCCTCCTCTGGCCGTAATATCCCAGTATTACCGGGATATCGGGCAGTTAAAATGGTAGGGTGAGTCTGCCAGTAACCCGCCGGTGCTACCGGCGTGTTACCGGCAGACTCATAATGAGGGCCATAGACTGTTTTTGAGACTTCCAAAGAAAACACATTGGTGCTCATTCTGAATTTGGCGCTGAGGTAACAGAATCACCTCAATTTTCCTTGCACCTCCATATTACAAGCGTTGGCAGAATTACCGCCGGCAGAATTACTGAGTGGTAATTCCTTCAATTTTGGGAGGAAAAGTGGAGGATTGTAGATGTCATAAACTTGGACTAAAACTGCACTGCCACCACTTGCAATCCTGCGGTAAACCCACAGGATTAAGTGGCAGTAACAGTATCTGATTCTAGTGGTAATATGGTAGCATTACAACCAAATTACCACCAGATTCAGCATGAGCACCATTGTTAGCTATGTTCAGAACACAGTAATCAATGTTCACGTATATTGGGTTACAGCTTTATTGGGCATATCTTTTTGAATTTCTTGAATATATTTATTCAGCATACAATCATGCCATATTGTTTTTTGCCATTGTATGTTTTCTCCCAAGATCTGTGAGACTGCTGCCTGTGCGTAGCTAAACTAAGTGATCTGAAGATATTCAAAGGCGATAAAGGTGTGTGGTATGCTTAACTTGGCGAGCCACATTTCCAAGTACTGAACACAATGACTGGAGTGATTCCTACCAACACTTCAAGTATGTGGACTGGATTTAGCTTTCATACTACTTATAAATATCAGAAGCATGAGGGACCTCAACCACTTTGTTTCCGCATTTCAAGGTTTTTGAAAATGAATTAACATTGTTATGTTATGTTGATTGATACTGTGCACCTCTACCATTTGCATGCTCTCCAGGCACTCACGTGGCTCTGTAAGAATGCCAAAATCCTTAAACTTGTTAAACCCTAAGCCCCAAACACTTGGGGTAGCTTCAGTGTATTCAGGATGTTGTGCCATACCTGGCTGGCCTTCTTATGATGCTGATGTTGTTTAGGTGATCTGCCTGTGCCTGAATTCTTGCTTCCGTCATGATCTTAGTGAATTGTTTTCTTTGGTGCTACCCACATAGCCCTCTAGAGAAGATGGACTGGGCTGACTGGAGCGTTGTTGCCTAGAGCATCTTCTCCTTACCCCAAGTCAATTTCTCATACCTCATCTCCTCATCTTTGGCCCCACTAGCCTCATAAGATAACTTTCATCCAGAAAGATTGCATTGGCAGTAGCTTGAAGGAGGGATGCTCCCCAGACGTCAGTATGGTTCTCTGGATGTTTCATTTGCGAGTGTGTCTTTAGTAGACTAAACAGAAAATGTGTTTGACAAATTGCCTTTTGATTTACTCCTTTCATCATTCTGTTTGTGCATTTATTGATTGATGTAAGGACAGAATATACATTTGTAGAGTTGTCTTTCTTTCTTTGTTTCTTTGTTTCTTTGTTTCTTTGTTTGTTTCTTTCTTTTTCTTTCTTCCTTTCTTTCTTTTTCTTTCTTTCTTTTTTTCTTTCTTTCTTTCTTTCTTTCTTTCTTTCTTTCTTTCTTTCTTTCTTTCTTCAGTACAAAGACAATCAATGCAATATATGTAAAATACTTAATAGAAATGCATGTAAAATTAAATCTTAGATTTTCTTTCTGTCATTTGGAGCACCGTCAGAATAAATTAACCCATAGGAAGTTTTTTTTTTTTTTTTATTTTTTTTTTTAATTATCTGAGTTCCAACCTCATTGGCCCTCTTGCAGAAATATGTTTCCTCAATTTGCCATTTTACATCATTAGATGGATTATTTGAGGAAGCAGTATTTTCTCTAAGATTGTATCTTCGATTTCCAATTCATTTTTTCACCCATATGCTTGATATGAACTATGCAATGGTGTTGTATCCTTTTTCTGTTGAAAGCATAAGATAACACGTGTGTATTATGAAATACTATGGACACAGCTAAAATTTAATAGCACCAAACAATTATAAAACACTAGCCCCTACTATATACTCCCACTTGATGCCTCTATCACAACACCGAGACGTTGCGTTGTGTCAACTTCTCTGCATAGTTGTGCGATCTTCTTACTTCATTGTTGGCAATTACACACAACGCGAAAATGCAAGGTCGAGGCAAGGGACCTAAATATGTGTATTGCCTGCTAATGCGTAATTGCAGAAGGAGCACTAACTAAAAAGCACGGTTGGAAGTAATAGACACAGTTGGAAATAGAAACTTATCATTTGCTTTAATGTATTGTATTAACATTTATGTATACTCTTTTTATCCAAAGAACTTAACGCAAGCGAGGAGAAATGGAACATATACTCATCTAAATGCAAAACAGCAGCAGACACATTTATGAGGGCACGAATGGAAATGTTAGGGGGAGAAGTTATCGTTTCAGCACAGTTCAGAAAGTAGAGAGAGAGGTGGGGAGGCGAACAGCAGCAGGTGGTAGAGCCCTCCACTGTTTGAGAGACAGCAAGGGCATCAGTCCTGAGTGGCAGTGTGCGCTCGAGGAAGAGAGAGCGAAAGGAGCCAGGAAGTCATAGGCAGAGACAGTGACAGGGTCAGAGAGACAACGAAAGCCAAGACAATGCGTGGCAGTGTGGAGATTACAGACCGCAGGTCAGCATGCAGAAAGCCATCAGGGGCTCTTAATTGACGGCCCACATTCCATGTGCAGGCACATGAAGATGGAACTCTATGGAGTGTCAGTGGCGTAACACAAAATGTGGGGGCCCCCCTGCGAACCATGCTGAGGGGGCCCCCCCAACTCGGCAACAAATCACGGGTCAAGCCACACTCTGGGCCAGCCTAGATTGTCACGCTTGCACAATACGCATGAACGTGCTGCTGAAGGGGTATGCCGCACACTGCACTAGGAAAAAGATATATATATATATATATATATATATATATATATATATATATATGTATATATATATATATATATATATATATGTATATATACATATATATGTGTGTTTTAATGCAATATACAGCACACTTTCTGAGATAAATTGGCTATAAAGCCAGAGTGTCTGCAATTGTTTTGTAGGGTAACACAATCCAATACATGCAAGTCACCAACAGTGCACAGGAACATTAATGCTTTGCTATTAAGAATGCCATGCCACAATGAAAACATGTCCAACTGGCAGCACAATGTAGACCAGTGTAAACACGTAATAACATTATAGTAAAGCATGCCAGGCCACATTTAGACATACCTAGACTGGTTGCAGCAAAATGCCAGTCAAAGCAATAACACTCATCAAGAAGAGAGCACACATTAAAGCATGCGTCTCCGCAGCCTCGAACAACACGGCCAAACTCTTTAAAATCTGCAAGGAACTGGTCAATCCTGTTGTGGTCTATACCTCTCCTGTTCCCTCCCAGGCCCTCTTACAGTTCTGGCCTCTCATTTCTCTGCTAAATCTAAGGACATCCTGTCCTCTATGTCCTCTTCCTCTCTCGGCCCCTTTTGGCATCTCTACCTCTCCTCCTCCTTTTTCCTCTTTCTCTCCGACAACACCTGACGAGGTTTCTAGACAAGTCCGATCTATGAAAGTGTCATCCAAACAGGTGCTCCGCTGCTCCTCCAGAACCATCAAAGCCCATATTGACACCTTCGCTCCAGCCTTGGTCGATTTCTGTAATCACTCTTTCGCCACTGCAATGTTCCCCTCTCCCTTTAAGCACTCCCTTGTGCACCCACTCCTCAAGAAGCCGTCTGCTGATCCTACCTGCCTGGAAAACTATTGCTCAATCTCCATTACCCCTTTCCTGAGCAAACTCTTGGAAAAGCTTGCCATCTCCCAGCTTACTCTCCACACTGAATCTGTTGGTTGTCTCCATGACCATCAGTCTGGCTTCAGAGCTGCTAGAGGCATGGAAACTGCACTCCTTAACACACTGCTGCTCTCTAACCTTGATTCCAGCATTCCTTCTGTTCTCATACTTCATCTCTCCTCTGCTTTCGACAGGGTCAACTTCGCCATCCTGATCAATCGACTCTGAGAACCTGGGAATCACGGATCAGACCCTAGAGTGACTGACCTACTTCCACTTGGACTGCCACTCTGCTCCCAGGTCCATTGTGGTCCCATTCTCTCTGCCACCTCTCTCTACCTGTGGCATTCCCCAGGGCTCTATCCTCTCACGCTAGTTTTTCAACCTCTACTTGGCCACTTTGGCCTCCCTGATCTCTACCTTCTCCTCTAACTTTCAGTGTTCTGCGGATGACTCGGCTTTCCTTCAGGCTCCCCTCAGCCTCCTCTCCTCTCTTGTTCATTCCTGACTGTCTATCCACGATTCAGGATTGGTGCACCTACAACGATCTCTGCCTTAATGCCAATAAGACAGAGATCCTTCTCATTGGGACCCTTGCCTCTGCGTTTCCTCTCTCACTATAGCAGACCACCTTGGGCCCTCTTCCTTTGCCTTCCTGCGAGGCAAAAAACATTGGTGTCATCTTCAACGCCACACTCTCTTTCTCTCCCAACATCTCGAACATCACCAAAAAGTCCCACTACCAGCTGCTCCTCCTCAAAGGCAATCTTCCCTTTCTCACTCTCCACCAGAAGCCCACTGTCTCTAGGCTGGACTACTGCAACAGCCACTTTCTCAATCTGTCTTCCTCTAGTCTCCGTCATCTGCAAATAATCCAGAACAGGACTGCAAGATTTAGCCTTGGCCTCAAGCACTGGGATTGTATTTCTCCAGCCCTGAAATCTCTCCACTGGACACAAGGATCAAGTTCAAGAACCTTTGCATTGCCCACAAGGCTTTCTGGGGCCAGTGCCCACACTAAATCCAATGCTCTCTTCCAAAATACGTTCTTTCTCTAGCCCTTCACTCAGCTACCTCCAACTCTCTAAGGCTTAGACATTTCTCCAGGCAGAGAGTGGGAGTAGACCTCTCTCCTCTGCTGGTGCCTCCCTCTGGAATGGCCTCAATGCCCCAATCTCAAACTTAAGACGGACAACCTGAAGTTTTGGAAGCAGCTAAAAACTTTCCTCTTCCCCTCTGCTTTCGCTCTCTCTCCCCCCCTGCTGACCTACCTGTCTGCTGTACCCACTGGCTGCTTGGCTACCCTCAGATTCTCTTTGAGTCCAGGCTCTTTCTTGATCAGTCACCCTTGCACTGCCTCCGGGCCTACCATGCACTTAGGGGCTGTAACTGTAACCCTGCAGTCCCTTGTTCTCCTTGCACAACCAATAGCCGCTCTGCCTTGGCTGCACTTACTCAAAAATTGCTGCCCTGTTTTCCCCTCCTCTCTCACTTGCACTTCCCCCCTCCCTTTTCCCTTGCACTTCTCGTTCTCGCAATGACACAAGGCCTAGTGAGATCGTTTGTCTTGTCCTCCCTCTATCATCCCTCCCTTGTGTACACTTGTGTACAGGCACGTTATAAATGACTTGAATCACATCATATCATTTTATCACAGATGCCCAGAAAAATATACAATGCCGCAGTAAGAAATGGCTAGACTGGCAGCACCCAAATGCCAATCTAGCCAGGTAATTAAAGTTAGCAGGACTGCTTTATCAGAAATGTCCAGTTAAAAGAAAGTCATACCAAACTGAGGAATGACTAGACTGGCTGCATCAAAATGCCTCTCTAGCCACTAATGACACATATCATGTCTGCTTAGCCTGGATATGGACAACCATTATGATTTATCACACAATACCGCCCCCCACACATCCCCTCTCCCTCCCACCCACTACCCCAACCTCCACAATCAGCTCCTTGGCCCAGAATTACCTCTGCGTCCCTCTTCCTTGTCCCAGAGCTTACGTATGAGGCTCCTTGTCTCATAGGTAAGTACTGGGATGAGGAACAGTGGGACTAGGAGTGATGAAGATTACAGGTAGCTAAATCAGGCATTACCTCCATGTACCTCTACCTCTTCCCAGTACTTGTGTATGAGGCAGAGTGTCTCACACACACGTACTGCCTCATACATAAGTACTGGGACGAGGAAGAATAGGGCTAGGAGTAAGCAAGGCATTAAACACAAGTAGTAGCGCAACACCATTGAGTTGACTGGGCTTCAGCACTACCCCCCCTGACATTTTGGGCTATATTGACTCAACCTGGCTAACCTTTAGAGCAGTTGCCGGACCGAACAGGACACAGATGTTAAACAGCACCTGGTTTTTGCTGTTAACCAGAACCCAGCAATTACCAACTTAAAGCATTTCACTGTTAGTACCTGCATTCAAATGCCACATTGTTTAGGCAATTGAAATTGTGATGTGGGTTTAGTACTTGCATGCCAGGGGAGTGATTGGAAGGGTAGAGAGGGAACAGGAGACTGAAAGGAGAGAGTTAACTGATTGTAACATTGAATCTGCACTAGAATAGCCTCATTAAAATGCGTAAATAATTTGATGCGCCCACACAAATAAGTTTCCCCCTCCCCACCGCATGTGAGGTTAGCGCCTCTCCCAACATTTGAAGGGTTAGCCCCCCGAAATGAAGGTTTTGTTGTGCCCCTGTACACAAGCACACACACCATTCACCATATACACACCGAGTCATCCATACATTTAAGTGTGCACCCTTTTACCATACACTCACACAGGCAGCCACCTATACATTTAAGTGTGCACCCTTTCACCATGCAGGCACACCCACACAGCTACCCATACATTTAAGTGTGCACCCTTTCACCATACACACACAGGCAGCCAGCTATACATTTGAGTGTGCACCCTTTCACCATAGACTCACACACGCACACGTCATGGAGTTGAGGGGAGCCCTATTACTTCAAAAAGAAATTGGGGCTCATTACAGGTCCAGCAGTAACCGTGCCGGTGCTACCAGCGGGTTGCCGCCGGACCCGTAAAAAATTACTAGCGCCCGACTTCCCGGTGCCACCGTGCTATTTCAAGTCCGGCGGCTGGGAAATCAGGTGCCAGTAATTTTGTTAATCCCCAGACTCCACGGGAATGGGGACATCGAAGCACTTGCACCATTGTTAACGGTGCCGGTGCTTCCATGACAGGTCTGCCTACCGTGGCTGCTGTGCCTGGCAGGGTCAGACCTGTCGGGCACGGCAGCCCCACCAGGCAGACCTGTAATATGCGGTCCGGAAACAACAGTGCCTGTAAGCTTACCAGCACCATTGTTTCCGGACCGGCATGGTCAGAATGAGCCCCAATGTTTCTTTTTTAAGTCACTATAACTTCATTAAGAAATTATTTCAGTTAAGGACCGAATCTTAACCAAAATAATTTCTTTATGATGGCTGAGTGACTTAAAAAACAAACAATTTCTTTTTGAAGGCATAGGGCTCCCCCCCTCCCCATGACATGGAGCCCTCCATCCTAGGGTCTTCCATGTCATGGGGTACGGGGGACCTCGGACTTCAAAAAGAAAGTTTATTTTTGTAGTCACTCTGCCTTTATAAAGAAATGATTTCTGTTACAGAAATGTTCTTTATGAATGCAGAGTGAATTTCAAAAGAAACTTTTTTTTAGAATTTTTTTTTTTTTTTTTTAACTGGGGCCCCCTCCCAGGACATGTGCTGGCGGGGCCCCCCACCCCGTGGGCCCCCCCGCACCGCAGGGGCTGCGGGGGCCCCTGTTACGCCAGTGTGGAGTGTAGAGCATGCAGTGCCGGCAAACTCTATGCATGTGTTTGCCATGAGGACACATGGAGAGTGATTCTCAGAGATGTACTCTTAAGCAAATGTGGAGCATGACAGATTTGCACCCTCTAGCTCAGGTCTGATAATTACAACAACTAGAAAACAGCCTGCATCTTGAATATATCCGAAGGTGGCTAGAGCATCTTTAAGGTGCACGCGTGGAAATCCGATTGATACAGATTTGCTCCAGAGCATCTCAGAGATGATCCGGGATCTCCACATATGTTCCAGTTTTAACCTTGCGGAATTAGATATAAAGTAGCACATGAACACCTCAGTTTCACATTGGCATCTCCCGATTGGTTCCAGCGCAAACCGGCCCAGGGACCCAAGGTGTTAGCCAAGTTGTATAGGCAGTTCAAAACTTTACTTCGGGAAATATATCCCATTAAAGTACACGAAGAACAATGATAGAATAACGCCATACACAATGCATTAAAATCATTAAAGTAACCTTTAAATGATCGAAAAAAGAATTCATCATTGTTTTGGTTTACTGGTAAAATAACACTGAATACATTGAATGAATGGGTTTACATAGACACAATCAAAACAGCAAATGACATAGTTTAAAATAAACCTTTCAACATTTTCTCCCTTAAATGTTTATTCATGGAATTATTTGCATGGCAAATAGGGTACTTGCACCCCAAACTGAGCGCAAATCCGCATTTATCAATTCATGGAATCGAATATGCAGTACATTTCCATGACTTGCATGGAGTTTGCGCAGGCTCGGCACGTCTCTGCGAGCCATCAGCGCCTTTTGCGAGACACCATGCAGAGGGCAGGCAGGGTCGGGGCGTAACATAGAGAATGGGGAAGAACATGCAAAAAAGTGTGAGTTATGAGGGAGGGTCCACAGGCATTCCACTGCACGCCCACAATTGCACGGCATGAGACGTATTCATGGATTCGAGCACGCAAACTCTTGGCATGGAATTGGCCAAGCAAGTCCTTCATACTATCTGCTACCGAAGGCAGGCATACAGGCACTTGTGCATGGAATTGCCGCGCAATAGTAAGATCACAAGTCCGATTATGGGGTATGTGCATGCAGTCGGGGTTCCAATCGTAATTACAGGTGCGCATATACAGTTTAGCAGGGTGCAGGAACAGTCTACGAGGGTTTGCATGCAGATTTCCCGAGTTATGATTTTTCATATGCATGTTGTCGGGGTGCCAGCAACAGTTACGGGGGACCCTGAGCACGGTCCTCAAAATGCAGGCCTGAATGCGGGGGACCCCATGCACTGTTTGAAGGGTATGTGTTATCAGCCCCTGGGGTGTGGGGGGTAGGCAAATGCAGCTGTTCTGGCTGTTTTTGCTTTGTGTGGAGGCGTGTCAGGATTGTTCCGGCCACGACTTGCGGATACGGTTATTCTGTGTCCTTCTCGGCGTGGGGTCTTTGCAGAAGTTCTGCGCACATTTCCATGAATCGGGCACTCAATATACATGAGCCCTGTACCACAGGTAGTGTGGGCCATATTCTCGCAGAGATTTCTGGAACAAATGATATGATGGACTAGCACCTCTCATTATTTGCACCAGAAAAGATGTGCCCTATTCTCAAATAGCATTTGAATGTGCACATCGTGGATGCGCACATTGAAATGCCCTTACTCACCCCTAACTCACCCCTGCTACACATTTCTGCAGCTCAAGGGGCATTTCTGCACATGTCGATGTGCATCCCAACTTCACAACAGGGATGCGCTTTCAAATGCTCAGAAAAGAAGCAGATAACATTGAGGTTGTTGGAAACAGACACAGGGACATGTGAAAAGCATGACACAGTAGTTTCTGACCCTATCATGTATTTCTCTTTACATGCGTCAGCAGTGGAATGAAGCACTGCTGTTAAATGTGCATTTCTATATTTCTATCCTCTATACATGGAAATATTATTATTATTTTTTTTTACTTTTCACAATGACAAGGCCTTTAAGTGCCCGTCCCTCTACAGTGTGCTCCCAGCACTCATGTGTGTGCTGGCATCCTGCCATATGCTGTTGATACTATTGTATTCAACAGGGCTTGCCAGTGCATCTTTTGAGCTAGCAGAGAGCACCAAGAAATGCTCAGTTCACCTTTAAGAAAAAGGTGGCCTGCACATTTCTTAAAGTGTTGCAACTAAATTAAATGCATTCTCTTTATGAGAATACGCCCCTGAGGGTTTGTCTCCGTAAATTCCGTGAGCATTGGTTTCTCTTCAGGGTTCACAGCTGGTCCGACCTGGACCTCGGTTTCCCGCAGGTTTTACAGCTGTTCCTTCTTGGACCTTGGATTTTCTCAGGATTCATAACTGGTCACTAATTTCCTGTATATTGGGTTCCCTCAGGATGCACAAGTGGTCCTTCCTGGACATAGGTTTCTCTCAGGATTCACAACTCCGGTTGTTAGCCAGCCAATAACGTAATGCCCTTCTGGCATGGTCATGGTCCTCTGTTTAAGATTGCCCAACGGTTAAAGGTGGAAGGCCTGCTGGCTTAAGAATCTAGTCCCACACGGATTTAAGAAGTAGTGTCAATCACCATGGGATGTAATGAAATAATGTGACATTCTGCATGTTATTAAAAACAGAACGTTGATATATTGGCTATTGAAAGGAACTCAAAATCTGTCTAACTTTAACTTGGTAATGGAGCAGTCAGTCAGGCCTCCTTTGATCCACGGCTGTATCCACAAGGAATGTATGCAGACCCATACAAAATAAACCAGGAGAAGAGCCGCTAGCCTTATTTTTTCTAATTAATATGCTATGTGCCTCACTGTCTAATGCCAGCTCCATGTTCAATAGTTAGGGCTTCTTGCCACAGGGTGTAGTGCTTTTTTTTTGGTTTTAAAATTAACTATTGGTAATCATGAAGCAGCAATTAGCTGTTTGTTTAACCTGTCCTTAAACGCATACAACTCTTGAAGCAGTAAACTAAATTATGAGTGTGATCCCCACTCATATTTTCCTTCCCCAACTCATTATAGACATTTTGCTTCTTTCCCTTATCTGCCACCTTAATGAATCTGGGATGTAAGCAACCCCAATCATGATGACCTTTGAGAGACGCATATCGGAAGTGTCCACATAGGTGTTCCTTAATTCATCTCTTTGCAAGTGTATAACCATGTCCATCCGTACGCACAACGACCCTGCACTCAATACATTTGTGCATTAGCATGTTTCATGTCAGGACACATTTGACAAGAGACTTACGAACACATACATGATCAAATATGCTCCTTTACCGAAGCATGATATATATAGCCATACGGATGCCTAATATGTGTAGATGTGCAAGTCCTAAACTGATTTCTAATGCGAGTCTATTGAATGTTGCATTCATCTTCACTAATCAATCTGACATGTTCCTGCCATAGCCTCATCGGGAATGCAGATTTTACAAGTGCCCCTGAGAGAACCTAAGCATCTCAGGGTTAGGTTGCCCCAAGGACACCTTGTTCCCATTGCAGGTCTTGCATGGATAACTGCGTTGGTCTTGTTGGTTGGTGGTAGCCTTTTTGTGATTATACTGGGATAACACCTCTGCAACTTGGAGAAGCCGCTACGAGATATCAAAGAGTAAACATCGATTAACAGCCACAACACCTTAATACTAGGTTCTGTGAGAGTGAGCTGGACGCAGATTTGTCTATATATGTTCATGGTTGCTTTCTACCTTAAGAGAAAAGAGCTGCAGTGCCAACACCCAAAATTGTGAGATGTTTGATGTTGAACTCCAATTCACCCCTTGAGTCAAAGCTTCAGAAGATCGCTGGGAGCATCTGAAATGGTTTACCCCCAGTGATTGTGTGACTGTCAAATTTTCGAATGTATGCAACCTTGTGGCGGCCGGGATCTGGTTTGGCATCAAATGCCATATTTTCTATTTGATGTGGACTCTACCCTTATACATTGTTAAACCTGGGGCCGAATCCCAAAGAACGAGTGAAAAGCCAACAGAAGATGGCAGTTCAGCTGGAACTGCAAATCTTCCAAGACCCCTTGCGAGGGTGAAGCACTGTCAGTTTTTGATAGCAAGAGCCTTCTTCAACGATCAGAGGAGGACCATATCTGACATCTTTTTCTATTGACCCACATGGCAGAGCAAGGTGAGCCACAAGTCCTCAAGACACCTTTCCTCAAACACCGGGTTGTGACTCATGGATGCGTCCTAACATGAGAAGATGAGGGCACTAGACCACCAAGAGCAATGTCAACAAACAATAAGGAGCTCTGAAAAGAATCATTCAACAAACTGTATAGATTATGAACATTTCACAGGGTGCATATAGATTGATCAGTACTTACCACACTGAATGTAAAGAATATATCTGTATCAATGCACTGTGGACATTTAGATAATTAAATGTCATATAGTGTTATGCTGTCTTCTGATGTGCCATATAACTGTTGATGCAATGTGACAGAGCACAGGCTCAGTAGTTACAACTTCCATCCGTTGTGTATCTCTCCAAGTGTCACATCTGAAGACTAAATGATACTGGAGGCATGGAGAACTGCAAAGCTAACACACAGTTATTTTTGATGCTATGGCTTCATAGATTTAATGACAAGTTGCAAGAAGTGAACAATGCATCTGTCCATGGATCAAAGGACGGTTCTTGAGTCAGAGGGCCTCATTACGACCCAGGCCGAGGACCATGGTGCATTAGCACCATGGTCCATGCCGGTGTCCGCCATGGCGGAATGGGGAATTACCACCCCATTCCGAGGTTGGCGGGGCGGTAATTCCCCATGCCGCCATGGCCCTTCCCCATTCCCATTTTTGCCCCATAGGGCTCAATGAGAATGGGGAAGGCGCTAAGTACGGTGCCGCAAACTGTGGCACCGTACTTAGCACCAAGGTACTTTTGCGGGTCCCTACTTTAACGGCTGGTAAAACCAGCCGTTAAGGTCGGGTCCCGCAAAGGGACCTCGTAATTAGGCGCTACTAGGTTAACGGCGCCGCAGCCTTTTACGGCGCCGTTAACCCATTAGCACCTGGGTCGTAATGAGGCCCAGTAAATCTGACAAACTAGGTGTACCTAGGTCAGTCCCGTGTATCCATGTTTACCCCCTTATCTCCCTATCAACTGTCCCTCTCCTCTTCAGAGGAGGACGATTTTGCCTTACTAGACATAGGTGATGAACTAGAATTTAACAGGCCAGTCGCTCTTTCAGTGGAGGAGATTTTGTACCATAGAGAACTGGAGCCATATCCGTCCTGTGAACCCTGGCACTTCCTGGTTGTCTGGCTATACATTCCAGCTAAATAAGCCGTCAACCTTAATGCCCAATCTTCCTTAACAGTCTTGCGAGACCATTGAAGTAAATGAGTAGACCAGACTGCTGGATTACAGTTCAGCTCATCAACCAAGTCCAATTGGAACCCTTAGACCAGAGTAAAGTAGAAGATGGGTCGACACAAGAAACCAACATAGCCCTTGAGAGTCTCTTGTAAGAACTTGCAGATGGTTAGCTGAAGGTAATCAGTGGGGTAATGGTGGCCATGGACCAGCCCACGAGATCCCTAAATCTTCCTGGGACTGTTCTTCAGAAGTAATGTGAAGGAGAAGACCCAGGGACTTCCTTTAACAACTTCGAAATGGGAAAAGGGGCATTGGGACGCTCCATGGCTCCTCTGTTGACAAACAAAGTAAACACAGCCTATCAAATCATAATATGTCGATGGTTACAGTCTTTGTGATGACCAGTAGGTTGGGATAGAAGAGAGACTTTGATGCACCCACACCTGTCTCTCCATCATTAGCTCCCTCACGCACAGTATCAAACCTCATAGCGCCCCTCCCGGACACCAGACTGGAGGAACCCCAGTGGCACCCCTCACACCTACCAAGTTGGGAGCACCTCTAGTGGTGGATGGCCCTATACCTGGTAAACAGCCATGCCTGACACTTCTTAATTCACACCCTCTTATAAATAATTTTGAATGATTAGTTACCACCCCTTGATTTCTGATCCAACTAAAACACTGTATAATGAGTGTCACTGATCTATCGGGCCTTTGGTGCTGCACATGTATTGATACAATAACTTTTGGAACATTTGCAAATTAAATGCTAGTGTCTATTCATTTGTTCTATTTACAAGTTCTAATGAGACAGCAGTACAGGTTCATGTATATTACTCTAGATTTGCACCACATGGTTCATAAGCCAAATACACTATTCAACATACAAGCTTGATACATCATCATTCCCCACACGCATTATGTGGACCTTGTTGACACGCTCTGCAGTCTGCAGACAAGTGTCACGTGTTGTACCTTGAACCCAATCGTACTGATCTTATCAATCAGTTCTTATCTATTGGTGGGATGATGGACACATTTCAGCTACCCCTTGATTAGGGCAGAGACCATCTCAATGGAGGTTACATCTAAAGAGTCAGGCAGGGGTTTCAACCTAGGGTTCTGCAGAACACGCAACCTTTTCTTAGTGCTAAGGGCCTTTATCCTGGATCACCAGTGATGTGTGGGTTTCCTCATTGTAAATACTGCAAGAGGCATTGCAGTGTAATGTTTTCTTTGAAATAAGGCAGGGTCCATTATCCACTCAAAAATCATCACTGACCCAAGCCCCTACTTCATGTTTCTGGCCCTAAAATATATCTTCACAGGGTGTTTTGCACAAGGCTTACAGCAGTAATGAGACCGTGTGAAGAGCTGACAACACTGGGAATAGAAACAAGATGCCCAACATTCCGACAAGGTGCTCCTTTGCATCACAACACACAGAGGACGAAGATACTTTAAGCCAGCAGAAAATGTGAAATTTTTTCACATACACCCATCCCATGCTCAGCAGGTCGACCCTCACAGCTGCGTGCAGTTTAGCACAAGAGAGTCCAAGGGGTGGTGGAAAACCAGGATAAACGTCACTTCTGCCCGGAGAGGGTCGTGCAAGTTATGAGTGTAAAACTGGAGAGCAGTGTGTGGCAGAGGAGCAGGCACGCCAGAATATTGAAGGTGAAGGGAAGGAGTGTTGCAGAGGTACGGAAGAGTGCAGAGAATTGGAGGAGGAGTGCTTTGGATGGAACGTGGACTATACAAACATGTTTAACAAATAGGAAAATAGTTAAACAAATGATTTGGTCAATACTACACTTTCTGAGTTTTCCCCAAATTCAGATTAGACAGCTCACCAACTTTTAACTGGGATGAATGATCAAATGGACAGAGTAGTCCGTCAATCTTCTTGGTTTCCTGAATCCAGGAGGACTTGAAGAATGGCCTGTTTGTCCTTTACTTCTCCCTATGTGGAGAGACACAGAGTGGTCTGCAGCTCAAATAAATGCACACAGAGAAGATGTAGTTTCTTCGAGTCCCTGACAATCCAGCAGCCCACTTAATGTTATTGCAGAGGTTCAGGCATGCCTCCTCCTCAAAAAACAAATTGTAACCATGGTTAGAGAATGAAGGGAGGGTCAATCAAGAGTGGAGCCGGAATTAGGCTACATTTTGACAGCATGGAGAGAGTTAAAAAGGGAGAGGGGTCGAGGGGAGAGGAGTTAGCGATTGCAGCTGACCTAGGGACAGAAAGTGAAGAAGAGGAGCAGCAATATACAGTGAGAAATTAAGAGAAGGAAGAATCAAGGAAATGTCTAAA
The DNA here is from genome assembly GCF_040938575.1 of Ambystoma mexicanum. Lineage (NCBI taxonomy): Eukaryota > Metazoa > Chordata > Amphibia > Caudata > Ambystomatidae > Ambystoma > Ambystoma mexicanum. The sequence continues at coordinate 1,248,989,753 of NC_090930.1, read as the reverse complement.
CAGAGGGAGTAAAGAGGAAGGGGAAAGGTATTCAGAGACCGTGTGGAGACATTTTAGTAGTGCTAGGGACAGAAAGTGAAGAGGTGGATGATTATACAGAGACAGGTGTAGGTGAAGATGGAGGAGAAACATTACAAGGAGAGGAGGAGGTGAAACATGAAGAGAGAAGCATAAGTGAGGATGTGAATTTGAAACAGCATGGGAGAGTGAAACGTATGGCGAGAATGTAGAATGTCTAAAGAAAGAGGAAGATATGGAGGAGGAGGTGAGGAGGAACACCAATATTCGGGGGAGGAAGACAACCATCAAAAAGGAAGAGCAAAAAGGGAAAGCAACATGTGGGGGGACAGAGAGGGATGTAGACAAACAGCTTGGCGAGAGAAGGAGAGAGAAAGAGAGAATGAGAGGGATAGAGAGAGAGAGAGAGAGAGAGAGAGAGAGAGAGGGGGGAGTGTGAAAGAAGCTAAAATCAACTGGGCTGAAGGAAATGGCAATAAAGCTCTTTAAGAGCTGTGCAAGGAGGGCATTCCAAAGGTGGCAGAACATTCCCAGATCAAGGTTTAAAGCTTAGCCAGAAAGCAGCGTCTAGGGTAGGAGATCTCTAGACTAGCCCTAAATTGAACAAGGTGTAATTTGCAGAAAGAAACCTGGTGTGGAAATGCTGAAGTGCTGTGGGGTCTTAATGGTGTGCAGTTTATAATGCCTGACCCCCAACATATTACTGAATGGTGCAGAGAGGTGCTACCTGTTTGCAGATTCCCAGAGGACAAACAGATGACCATAATGATCCTGAACCGGGTATCTAAGACAGAGAACTAAGAAAGGCACATAGCTAAGAAAGAATTGTCCAGGGAACTATTAAAGCACAGAGTCTGCGGAATAAACATTGACCCATCATGTGAGGTGGTATTGAGCTAAGAGGGAGAGATGAAGACCGAGGAATACTGTCCATAATATTAGAACAGGGTCTAGACTTATCTCAGGCATTTTGTTGTACAGACTCGAACCCAATTACTGTTGGTTCAGGCAAACCTAATAACTTTTTTGTAGCAAGAACAAAGATACTAAAGAATTCAAAATTGGTTCAGAGTCATCTGCTGATCCATCAGCTATTGCGGAAGTCAGGATAAAAGAAAACCTTATGTTTTTCTTATTTGGAACCATGGTGGAGGAAGAGGAATGTGCTACCATGTGTGGCCATAAGGGCAGCTGGGTTTGAGGAGGAATTTAATTTGCTGGTGTGTCCATGTATAGTGCACAGTGGGGTGATGGTGTGGGGAAAGCAGTCAAGAGTAAACATGACAAGGAGCGAGTAATCAATGGGAAGTTGCTTTGGTTCCAATGGGCTACCAGCTATGCAGGATAGGCGGGTCATTGCAGGGACGAGAAAGTGAATGGTACCAACATTGTCGGGATGATGGCAAGTGGGTGTCACAATGTCTGTGGCCTCGTACGCTTTCTGAATCTGCTGTAAATCTGCACCACAAGTGAATTAATGGGTAGGTTTTCCTACCCACTGCTTTGTGGCCTAGTTTGGAGTTGCCATGGACAGTGGAGACACTTTTAGGGCCAGGTATCACCACCCACTGTGTGACATCATTCTAGAGAAGATATTTGGGTATTGACTACCCCACTAACTATCATATGGCAGTCTGGAGGGTAGGAACCATCACAAACCCATAAAGGATTCTCCAGATGTGTCCACATCACCCTGACCCTCATCCAGCAGCACTGGCTCTCATTCCAATCCCGCATCATCCTCAAATCCTGTTGCATTATCTACAAGGCTGTCACCCTGAAGTACTCAAGCTAATTCACTGAGAAACTCAGCATCTCTGGAGGCCAGTGATCCACCAGAATTAAGGAAAATGTTCAGACTTGCATTACAACAGTGCATGAAGGAAAGAACCAGAAGACAGTCCTTTTCTGTCTATTCTCCAAGACTCTGGACCTCCTCTCTGTCAACATCCCCCATGTCTTCTACAGTCCAGAAAAGAACTCCAAACCTTCCTCTTACAGGAATGGAGTCCCTCAGCAGCTTTTCTGGATTTCTAGGATTCATTTTTTTCACCTGGTAAGAGTGTGAGTCTTTTTTCCCACTCTTACATGTGTTTTGCTATGTGTGTTTCTACTTTTTGTGTGATCTTGGGCACTGGAGCCTCACCTACTCCAGGGCATCATATTTTTCATGTGTGTTACACAGCACCTTCAGTGCCGTGACACAGGGTTGTCTTTTAGACTTCCCACTGACTCCATTTTCTGGGGCTGACTACAGTCCCCCAGAAAAGGGTAAAGTTGCCATTAACTTTACCTCAGTCACTTTAAACCACAGACCCAGTACACCCCATCTTCCACGGAGTATTGGAAAGGGATAATTCTTATCCCTTTTTGTCTGTGCCTCTTGGGGCATTGTTTCGCTCCCGTTACATTAAGTTTTAGGCTATTATATTAGCCTCAAACATAAACCCGCTTGACGAAATACATTTTATTTTTGCTCCGGCTGGGTTTATTCGCAATATCTTTTTGCTAAAGTCTTTCTCGTGTTTGACTCTGCGCGCCAAACCAGGTTTGGTCCCTTTGTCATCGCTTTTCCGCAAGCTTCCACACAGAAGCCCGCCTTTAGGTGCCTGAGAGTCTGGGTAGGCAGGATGTGAGGGAGGGGTTTTAGGACCCCTGCCATGTGTTTCCTTGGTGACCCAAGTCGCACTCCTGTCTGATTGGCTAAGGGGACTGGCCTTGCCAGGCCAGCCACCCTGCTGTGTGATTGGCAGCCAGGCTGTATGAATGGGAGAAAACCTCATAAAAGGCAGGTCTCTGGGACTGGAAGAACAGAGTCGCCACTGGAACGAAAGAACCAATGAGGAACTGAAAGAAGAGGACCCCTACAATGACTGAACCACCCGGTGAAGCTAAGCTGCAGGTTCTGAATCTCCAGAATCAGACGACAGAGAAGATACTCCAAGAAACTTCTTCTCTTGAGCTGGTGGGACCGACCAGTTCATCCAAACTGCAAGCCTGTAACCTCTATAATAATAACTCCTTTGATTTGTAAGAGGTTTGCAATAAACAGAAGTAAAACAGGACCTCCAAGAGTATTAAAGTGACACAAACAGTCCTCAACCCGCCAACAATAGAAATGCAGTCCACTGACCTGTTCTTCTGGTAAGATTGAAGAATGGAGTAATTCACCTGATGTTCTCTCAACTCACCAACGTAAAAGCTGGCTTGGAGAGAAAACGCCAGGGAAACCCTCCAGGGGGAAGAAAACCCTGCGGCGCGGGACACACTTGCTTCAAATGTTTAGGGAGCGTAGACCGGAAGAAGAGGAAGGACTTTCTGTGGATCAGGTAAGCTTCCGGGATTCACTGCAGAATGATAAACAGCAGGATTAGAAAAAGCAAGAGAGTGCAAGGTGTAAATTGCTCATATGATGTGATGTACCTGTCTTGGAAGTCGTGGAGGTTCAATACAGAATGTTGGCTTTCATGGAATGAACGGGAATGCAACCTTAAAGGAAAAGACCCTTTTTAGTAGCTAGTTCGGCAGGGATAACGGGTGTTATGTCGAAAATGAAAGTGTAACCTACCAGCCCTTGAACAGGACATCTCGTTATCGAAGGAGAAAAGTTCCTCGGGAGAGGTAAGGTGTATGCTGGTTAGGGAGGTCCGAACGTGGAATCGAGTGTTGGGGAACTGATGAGAGGGAACGTGAAAGATATTGAATTCAGTGGGAATCCCCAAATCAGGAAGAGACTTAATGAGGCAATAGCTTACTTGAATGCCGAATCTCGGAGGTGTTTCGTTCGGGGGTGGACTGGAGACAAAGTGAGCGGGTTCGCGTATGTCAGAGAGACGGCTAAATGAGCAGAGACAGGAAAGAAAGTTAGTGAATGAAAGTATTTCAGCCTATTAACAGACGAGGAATAACTCTAACTCACTGAGCGCAGCGTCTGTAAGCAGTAGCAACGCAACGCCGCTCTGGATTTCTGTTCAGAAATACTCTTTTCCATAGAAGGGGCGGAGTTACCTCTTTCGGCTCCATCCTAAGCACTAGACTGTTGACTCGCGCTTTCGCCGCCATCTTGGTAGAAGGGAAAGATGTGTTGTGAATGTGACGCCAAAGGCGCCATAACGACCATGTCTGTGATCTGCTCATGACAAAGCTAGGATCCCTCCTCTGGTCGAATTCGCTGTACAGAGCCACAGTGGGCCGGATAGCCAGGAAGGGCGGACCCTGCTTGGGTTTTAAGGAGCGCACCTTTTATTTGTTTCTTTGCTCTGCTAATGGTTTCTTCCCTGGGTAGTGCAGAACCCTCCAGTCTTCCTACTTCTGATCAGTCCGACAGTCGCTTCGGGAACCGTGAGCCTGCAGGAACTACCAGGAACACCTGCCTCAGCTACAGCTCCCTCTCCGTTTTAAGGTACTGTGCAAATCCTGTTGTGCGTTTCGTTCAGCCGCGGTGAAAGTGTTTGAAATCTTTCTCCAATCCGAGGGATTGTCCTTCTCTTCTCTTTGAGCTAACTTTTCTACCAACTAACCTCGTATGGAAACCGTGCCGCAAACTTTAGCGCAAACTACCCTGAACTGTATTATCTTGAGCAAAAGACTTTTGAACCATTGACTTTGGCCCTAAGCCTTTTCTATCTGATTGTATCATTGTAGTCTCTCTTGTATGCTTGCTTGTATGCTTGCTTGTATGAGTGGTTACCTGATGGTGTGGATCCATTTCTGTTAACTTTTGTCTTTCCCTCCCTTTTAATTTGCTGGAGTTCCATTTTGCTCCCACTTCGTTTTGTGGGCTTAACTTATCTGGAATTTAAGGGAAGTGTTGTGTTGTATTAAGAGAGTGATTTTTAGACTGCTTATAATAGTGTAATGTTATACAACTGAAGAGTGAAATAAATGTATATACTTTTACTTGAAAACCGTAAGTCAGTGTTTGCCTGAATCATAGTAATTGGTGTCCTTTGTATAACTATTTGATACTGCTCATTTACTCTTGAGATTAGTCTGGCTGCTCCGCTACTGCTACCACTTTAACTGTGTAGTACAGGCTTGTACCAAAGGTGAAATTGTACTGTCACTTATAGTCTTAATTGTGTATGGTGTTCCCAAAGGATACTGCATATAATTCTGCCTAACACTGACTTTTTCTAGTAGAGCCCAGCCTTCAGCTGAACTCCCCTGGCCAGTACCTTCCGCTGGGGTCCTTTTTGTTTTTTGGCCCTAGACACCCTCGAAAGATATTTTGGTGATCGTACGAGTGTGTCTGGGACAGACTGGTGGCAGCAGTTGCTTTTTATAATGTTTTACTTCTTTTTAGTGAATCATACCACTTTTACAGTGTTTGGTTTAAGATTCTGGCCAGGTCTGAAAATGGCTGAGCCACAAAGTCTTTTGTTCTGTTCCATGGCAGTTTGTCCCTTGCCGCCCCCAGTTTGAGTAACCCGGGTTTTCCTCATTTGGACATGCAGATATGTCCAAATATATATAGATATTTTTCATATACACTTGTCTAAGAGTAATTTGTGGTTCATTGCTGTGTGTGCTCATTGTGGGCTTCAGATCACTCTCATACCTCCTGAGACTTTGGGGGTCATTACGAGTCAGGCGGTAAGGGACACCGGGCACCGGTAAGGAGACCGGTGCCGGTAATCCCTTACGGCCCGATTCCGAGGTCCCTTGGAGGGAACCATAAGGAACGTGTGGTCTGATCACACATCCCTTATGTGTCCCGCTAAGGGACCAGGGCGCTAATAACGGGATTGCCATTCGCGAGCCCGTTATTAGCGCCCTCCCCATTGAGCCCTATGGGGACTCAAATAGGAAAGGGGAATGGTTTGTTCAATGGGGATTTATCAGTCCCGCCAGGGTCGGAATGCACCGGTATGTCCCCATTGAACAGGACCCGACTCGGACACTGTATGGGAGGAAGCCATGGTGCTAATAGCACCATGGCTACCGCCCATCTCGTAATGAGGCCCTTAGTCTTGACTGCCTACCAAGCACCCTAGGTTTGTCTGGCTTGTCCAGAAGGTTGCACTGTTTCACTAAAACTGAGGGTGGCCTCTGAAACTTCTGCCCACCAGGTCAGAGTTTAGAAATCCATCTTAACAAATTGGTGTACAGCAGTGGTATAAGGTCGGAGGTACCCAGTGTTGTGCTCTGGTAAGGTACCCAGGTTACACATACACAAGAGACATAGGGCCTCACTATGGGTCCGGCGGTATCCCTGCTGGTGATACCGGCGGGTTCCTGCCGGACCCGTAAAAAAATTACCAGCACCTGAGTTCCTGGTGCCACAAGGCTATTCCAAGTCCGGTGGTCGGGAAGTCAGGCACCAGTAATTGTTTTAGTCCCCATTTCCATGGAGTCCTATAGGAGTCCTATAGGATTCCATGGGAATGGGGACACAGGAGCACTGGCACCGTTAAGAATGATGCCAGTGCTCCTGTGAGAACTCTGCCAGCGGGTGCCATCCCGCTCGGCAGGTCTGTCCCTGAGGAGCGGGATGCCACCCGCCCGCAGAGTTGTTGTGCGCCTGTCCGGAAACAATGGTGCCGGTAAGCCTACTGTCACCGTTATTTCTGGACCGGCACTATTGTAATGAGGTCCATACTGTTCTTAGGTTAACGTTAACTTTAGGTCACCTGTCTTTACTTATAAAATGGAAGCAAATAAGAACATTGCTTTGAGTGCCTCTAGATCTGAGACACTAAGAAAGATTTGCACCGAAAGTGGCCTGTCGGCCAATGGTGCTAAATCCGAAATGATCCAAAGGATCACAGATTGGCAGGAAATGCGAATTCTGTCATTGCCCTCCTATGATAGTGCAGAAGCTACTGGGGCTATCCCAAGTACCAGTTATGTACTGACTAGTGCTACTGTAGAGAGAAGCAATGATGATGATGATGAAGATGAGTCCTCTGTTTAACTGACTGGCTCAGGGGCTGAGGCCATGCTGGAATTCAAGAAACAAGAGCTGCTTTTTAGGCAGAAGGTGCTTGAATGTCACATGGCTAAGTTGGATTTGAAGAGGTCAGAGAAGCAGAAGGACAGGGACCAGCAGTTGGAGCTCGCTAGATTGCAAGGCACCAATGGTTCCAATATCGGGTCTTGTAATGGGTCTGGCCCATAGTCTCATCCAAGATTTCCGAAAGATCTGCTTAGTAGCGTGTATGATAACAAGAATGTCATCATGGACTGTTTGACTGTATTTGAGTATACATGTGAGGTACAAGAGGTAGTGGATGCTGATGAGATTGCATGGTTACTCAGTCGAGCACTCCATTCTGGCTGCACTGCTATTATGGATATTTCCAAGCCTGACAGAAAAGACTTTGCAAAATTGAAGCAAACTCTGGTTTTAAAGTTTGGGAATACTCGTGCCCATTACTTGAAAGGTTTCAAAGAATACAATAAGAACGAAGGTAATACTTGGGTTTCTTATTTTGCTGATTATTTTAAGAACTTAACTAGTTGGGTGGACGGATACAAGGTCACCACCTTTGAACGTATGATGCATCTGATTATGCTTGAACATATTTTTGCTTCTTGTTCCCTTGAGCTTAAGCAGCACTTGGCTGACTAGAAGGAGATAGATCCTAAAAAGTTAGCCATTGCAGCAGATTTATGGGTGCCAGATAGAATGTCCCATAAGGACAAACTTGCTTCTGGTTAGCAGGAGGGGGGAAAAGCACAAGGATAAGTAGGGTGGGGGATTTGAAAAATGTTCCTCTCAAAAGGGCCACAAAATGTTGAAAAGGTTAAGTCACCTGAGAACAGTTAAAGTAGTGGGAATAACCCTCCCAAGCATATCTCAGGTTACAGTAAGGCTCCCTATGTACACAGACCCATTGGATCTTGTGTGACTTGTGGAGCAAGTGACCATGTGAGGGGGACCCCAGATGTAATGTCAAAACCTTAGGGGCCCACTCTGTGAGTCTGGCTTCCCCCTCCTATGAAGAGGATTACATAATCACAGGGACATCTGTCTCCTCAGATTCCTTCCCAAATGGCATAGAGTCTGAGGTAGTCTTCGTGTCCCTGGGTTCCTGGGAGCCAAGGCATTCAGAAGTGTATGTAGGATACCTGACAACACCAAACACTACTTTAAAGACAGTGTGCTGATCAATGGAGTTGACACTACCGCCCCTGGGGATAGTGGAGCCATCAGAACTCTGGTGGATGCCACACTGGTCAACCAGGAGGAGCTTGCCAGAGCCCCCCTGTTGCCCACCATGCTAGCTGATGGCCCCCCTCTCAGTTCCCAGTAATGCCTGTAAATCTGACTATTAATTGTACAGTAGTAAGGATTCCTGTGAGTGTATAGGAGCAAGTCCCGCAAAAGGTTCTTCTGGGAAATGATATGATGTTTTTTTTAATGAAATGCTTCATACCCAGAGGTTTCTAAGCACAAACCCGGGGATCACACATGTGTTGCTCTGTGTTGGGTATCTTACAAGGTGAGCACGTTGGCGCTGAGCTATCCTCCCGAGACTTCAGAGACTTAGGTCTTGTGAAGGATACAGCATAGAAACCCTGCACAAGGTCACAAACAGAGCTGACCTGGCTAAGTACAAGGCAGGGCCAAAGCCAAAGGGGAAACCCAAGCCTAAGAAGTCAGAAAATCAAAAAGAGGGAACGAAAATATTCCCCCAAACTCACCTACCACTGAGGTGGAGGTAGTTGGCCAAACACCTGAATCTGACGAGGAAGAGGTGCTGGCTGAAATACTCAACCCACATGACTATTTTGAACTCCAAAGTTTATTGGTTGAAGGTTGTCCGGATAGGGAAGAGCTTAATAAGGGCCAAGGGGAGTGCCCATCTTTGGAAGGCCTAGGGAGACAGGCCTGCTCCCAGCTTGAGGGTGAACGTCCTGGAAAGACTAGGATTTATTGGGAAGGTGAGCTCCTGTACAGTGAGCCCATAAAGTCTACTGAAGGAGACCATAGGAGTTTGGTGGTCACCCTTCAAGTAAGACCCTTCATCCTGCAATTGGCGCATGAAGTCCCCCTTGCTGGTCACCTTGAGATCAAGAGAACCAAGCAAAGGTTATCCATGCACTTTTACTGACCCAAGATGGGGTGAAGTAGAAAGCCATTTGCAGGAGTTGTGCCACTTTCCAGATCTGTGGGTATAGTGGCTCAACAATGCATGTTCCATTGGTGCCACTCCTTTTTGTGGTAGTACCATTTGAGAGGGTAGGGATTAACATAGTTTTTCCCCTTGACCCTCAGACATTCTCTGGCAATAGTTTTATCTTGGTGTTGGTCGATCATGCCACCAGATATCCTGAAGCCATCCCATTGAAGACAGTGGGCCTCATTACAAGTATGGAGGTAGCCATCCCTCTTTTAGTGGCATGGCTACCCCCATACCGGGTACCGGGTCCGGGTTCCTTGAATGGGGAAATACCAGGCTATTCTGACCTTGGAGGGCCCGGTATTTCCCCATTCAAGGAACCCAGACCCAGTACATCCCCATTCCCTTTGAGCCCTCATAGGGCTCAATGGGAATGGGGAGGATGCAAACAACGGGCCCGTTAATGACGGGCCCGTTGTTTGCATCCTGGTCTGCTAGCGGGTCCAGCTAAGGACGCCTGGTTTTACCCGACGTCCTTAGCGGGTCCCGCTAGCAGACCTCGTAAGGAGGTGGTAGAGAGTTAAAGGGGCCGGCAGCTCTACCGGTGCCATTAACCCTCTACTGCCTTCCTCGTAATGAGGCCCAGTGACTGCCAAGTCAGTTGCTAAAGATTTACTTGGCATATTTACTCGGGTTGGCTTCCCTAAAAAAGTTGTGTCTGACAGAGACAACAACTTTATATCCAAGTATATGCAAGCCATGTGGAAGGTCTGTGGGGTCACTTGTACATTTTCATCAGCTTATCATCCACAAACAAATGACTTAGTTTAGAGGTTTATTAGAACTCTCAAAAGCATGATTGGTGCTCTGGAAAAACTCTAAAGGAGAAAATGTGATCTCCTTTTACCATACTACTTGTTGCTTACAGAGAGGGGCCTCAAGAGGGGGTTGGTTTCATCTCATTTAAGCTTTCTTTTTGGTCACCCTGTAAGGTGACCACTGTCCATAGTCAAGGAAGGGTGGGAGCTCCTCACCCCTCCCGTCACTACCAATGTAGTGGACTTTGCACTGGGATTAAATAAGAATGTGGACCTCCTGATGGCTCAGGCCAGTGATAAGTTGAAGGCGGGTCAGGCATTGGCCAAACATTGGTATGACCAGGAAGCTTCACTGTTTCACTTTTCCCCAGGTCAAGAAGTCCTGATCATGAACCCTATAAGGCCTCGAGCCCTACAGGATAAATAGTCAGGCCCTGAAACAATTGTGGAGCAGCTGGGTGAGGTTAACTATTTGGTGGACCTTAGAAGGCCTGGACAGGATCCAAAAGTGTTTCACATAAATAGACTGAAGGCTTTCATCCCTAGGGTTGAAATAGATGCACTACTACTGGCATCCAATATGGAAGAGGAGGAATCAGAACCTCTACCTGACTTGTTCCAGAATGATATTTCAGATGGCTCCATTGAGGGTGACATGTGGCCCCTCATCTGACTTCTGACCAACAAGGGGAAGTAAGAACTTTGTTGAGGCGTTTCTCCTCCTTGTTCACACTGACTAGGTTTGACAGACACGTCCAAACACAAAATTGACACTGGAGATAGTGTACCTACCATACTAATGGATACAGAATGTCAGACAAGGTAAGATCCTACATCAAGGCTGAGGTTAACAAAATGTTGTATCTGGCTGGGAGTGATTGAGCCTTCCAGTAGTCCATGCTCCAGCCCTGTGGATTTAGTGGCAAAATCTGGTAGCTCTGAGCCTAGGTTCTTTGTGGATTATAGGGTTCTGAATGCTTTCACCAAGACAGATGATCACCCCCTACTGAGAACTGATGAGCTTGTGGATACTTTGGGTGCCTCCAAGTACCTCAGCACATTTTACCTCACTGCTGGCTATTGGCAAATAGCCTAAGCAGAGCATGCCAAGACAGCATGTTCAACCCCAGAGGGGCTTCAAAAGTTCCGGGTAAAAAACAGAAATGTTTATGCAAGCAAGTGGGCGCTTTTCCAGCAGGTACCCATGCCTGAGGAATTGTGTGCAGCATGGTTATCAAGGGGCTCAGTCACATCCATGCACATGGAGGTGGAGGGTAATTGGAAAGGGCTGAAAATATAAAACTGGTTGACATGTGCCAGTCTGCACAATCAGCTTCAAGAGCACCACAGCTAAGTGTGGTTGACCATAGGAATGTCCTTGAGGGATGGAGATGGTTCAAACCAGGATAAAAGCCACTATTGTTGAGCCCCGGTAGTGGGAGTTAGAATTTGGGAGCTGGAGAGATGAAGCAGTGTGAGGCAAAATGGTGGGGAAGCTAGAGTAATGAAGGTAGAGAAAATGAGTGTTGAGGAGGAAAGGAAAATGCTGAAGATTGGAGAGGAAATGCTGAGAGTGAAAGGTGGAGACTTGAGAGGAATGAGGAGGAGAGGTGGAGTGGACATGATATTGATGTCATAGAAGAGGGGAACAGGTGGATTTACAACAGAGAGGGGAGAGAAGTTAAGAGGGGATGTGGAGGAGGTGAGTGGAGCAAAGCAAGGAAGTAAAAGGAACAATAGAGTGGTCTTTAGGAACAATACTATTATGAGCCATTGAGAAGGAAAGTCAGGAACACAGATGGAGGCAAGGCAGCAACACAGTATAAAGACACAGAGTAAGATAAATGGCAAAAGAGGGTGCCATTCTAGGTTAAGTTCAATAAGAATCTTACTGACCTGTTGTGGGAACAGTACAATCAAACATGTATTAAACTTGTTCAGGTGGCTATGACAAACAGCCACAGTGCTAGAGAAATCCCAAGTGTATGCCTGAATGTCTTAACTACGTGTTTGCATTCCACCAATGCATGACCCTTGCATTGGTGGGGTCATTTAAAGAAGTTTGAGAAGTAGATGAGAAGCGTCCTGACACTTAAGACTGTTAATATGGGAGCGCTCCATCCTAAACGTAAGATAACATATACGCTTGGGGACTGTTATTAACATGAGTGTTTTGCCATTGTTCATTGAATTAGGCCTTGTTTCTGCATCACTGTAGCAAGTCCATAGACTGCCAAGCATGCAGCACAGTGAACTACTAGCACAGATAGTAACCAGTATTTCAAATGGTAGGCCTCTGAGTATCCTGCCACGTTTTTTCAGTGATTCTGCCATTTTGAATTAGATTCCGTTTTTGCTGCATCCAAGCGAGCCTTTGAGCTGCCAAGTGCATTGCTGGATGGACTGGCAACACATTTTAATATCATTCTAAGAGTGAGGCCTCTGTTACACTTTCTCATGAAATCTTTCCCAAGGGAATTGAGCAAACAATGAAATCATGGTTTTCATCCTTGAGATAGCGAGACAAGTATGCAATAGTATCAAAGACAAGTGTTAACTTGGGAGAGCTGCAGTTGTGGGAGGTAGCATATGATGGCAAGTTATCTGGTCTCATGTAGGCCTTGTATTTATGCCTTGTATTAGGTTTATTGCTAGGTGGCACATTTCGCTCTTCAAACTAACTGCACATGATTAGGCAATGCATATCCAAATTGAATCTGTTATTGTACTAAGCAATAAGAATAGGCAATTATACTAACCAATTAGAACAGGGCAATTTCTGCTGACTTAGTTTTTACATAGTTTTTATATAGGCAGGAACCAATAGGATGCTTAGAATGTAGTGTAATAAACTCATGGTGGCAACAGTAAATATAGACCAAGTGATCACAGTTCAAGGGTGTTTATTAAACTGTATAGATATGTTAAAATTCCTATTCTAAACATAAATCTAAAATGGGAGCAGTCTACGACCATCAAATAATAATAAGGCAGTGTTAGTGTCTTGTCACATAAAAAAGGCCTATACTACTCAAAAACACTATTGCCAATCCTTAAAACTAAATACAAAAAAGAGTGTGGGATAGTGTTCACAAAAAAGAAAGAAGTGTTCACAAATGATAGGTCAGGATGTGGTAGCCGGAGGTCACCATTTCCCAAGTTTTGAGCATGGGACAAGGCGGGACTCCTGAGCACAGAGCACTCTCAAGATTTGCAAGCACGAGACAACAGTTTCGTTCTCAGCTATCAGGTCCTTCAGTGATTAAATCTCTTTTCTAAGAAAAGTCTCTTGCTCCCGAGCACCTGATGCGTTCAAAATAATAAACAAAAAGTTCCTTTGAGCATGTATTTTGGATGATGACATTTCACCCCTGGATCCCCCTCTTCCAGGCTCAGACCCTTCTTGAATGTTTGCCACCCACTGCCACCCACTGTCGGGTTCACTAGGGCATTCACGTGTCGCTGGGTTATGGCTTTTCAGCCCTGGGTCCCGCCACTTCCGGGCTCAGAGTCCAATCGAATGTTAGCCTCCCTGTGTTGGATTCCCTATGACTTTTTCCAAACAACTTCAACCGTTACTTTCACAAGTTTTATTGTCTTTTTAAACAATTGACTGTGGACCTCCCTCTGCCGGGTTCACTCTTGTCAACACAATTTTCCTTTTGCTTTCTCGCATTTTGGGATTCATCTCCTTTAGCTTTCCAATGGATTGTCGCTCAAAGGCTTTCGACTGTACAGAGGATTTTGCTAGACCCCTGTATGACCACTTTGATATTTTCCTTGCAGCTCTCTGAGGGCCTTCTGGTAAGGTTACTTTCTACAAATGTGGGATCAACCAAAGTTTCTCAAGTCAGCACCCACGTTTTGCCGGACCACTCTGCAGCTGGTCTTCCCTTAATGTTAAATCAACACAGTTCAGTTTATTATTGGTTCTCCCCTCGACTCACTGGCTGTGATGAACCACTTGGCTTTTCTTGTATCTGGAGTCAAGGATGGTACCACAGTAGCAGGTGTCTCTCTGTTTCCTACTTATCAGCGTAGGCATGCTCCATGTACCGTTGACATCTGCTTCAACACACGCTTGCTATTGTTTGCAGACTTACTATTCCTTCCACAGAGGCTTTGCTGGTCTGGGTCTTTATCCTCCTCTTGAACTGCCATGCTTGGATAGCTGTCTCGTACTGTGGTCTGCCTTGTTCGAAGTGTGATTTTGGGCTCCACCTTTAATCCCTGTGGGGAAGGGAAAGGGAATTCAGTTGTGTGTGATTCTGGGCAATTACCTGACTTTGCCTGATCCTTGTTTTGGGACATGCCATGTCAATGGCTCTGGTGTTACTCCACTGTCTTTTGTGGTGTAAGAAAGTGTTTGTGTCAAAAAGGGGGGATTGAGTGTCTTAGTGTCCTACATGGTTAGACAGGGAAATGGTGTCATAAGAAGGGGGTTACCACGTCCCACTTCCAGTCCCTGAGGAACCCCCATCCAGGTGACACTCCCTCACTGGTCCACCCCCAGGAACTGGATCCAGTAGCGGTGGCTGAGTCCTGGCCACCTGTATGACAGATCCCCGTGGACTAGTCAGGGACTCACCTACAGATTTCGAACAGTAGTTACCAATAATGTTTAGCTTGTACACAAATGTATTCTAATTTTGTGTTTTGTGTCTTTAAATACTTCTCTCTTGGGTGGGGGTCGGCAGGTTCTCGGCCTTTCAATCTCACGAGACTGATTGACTGTCCAGGCCATTATTTTGCATTTGCAATGAAGCTGTGTTTTCTACAATTCAGGCCCTCTCATCATTGTTTGTTTTTTCTTGAGGGCCTACAAAGCGATAACCCTGACGTGGTCTCCAACACCTCCTGAGGGTGCTGGGGGTCCCCTGCTGCATGTCCCCTGGGGCACCTGCCTCCTGAAATCAATTTGTGCTCACACAAAACAGAGAGTTGAGAAGATGCATTGTTTCTCTAAAGCAATTATATTCAGAACATTGATTTTTGGTAGTGAGGTTGGAGTAACACACTATACACACAAATCAATACTAGTTGATCAATTTAATTCAAATATTGTATCACAAAGTTAAAAACAGTATTGGCGAAATGTTTGCGGCTGATGTCGCCTGTTTATACATGGCCAACTTTGAAGATCTATATATTGTTGGTGCCAAGAGTGCACTGAAACAACAGAACTTTGCAGATCACCTACTGACATGGAAACGTTATATAGACGATGCATGTTTGATCTGGAGGGGCAATGTTGGATCACTGAAGGCATTTCTAGAACGGGTGAATAAATGTGACCCGAACATCAGGTTCACAATGGAATGGGACTATGAAAAAGTGAGTATCCTTGAAAGCGGGCGATACATTGGAGACCACTCTATTCAGAAAGCCCACGGATAAGAACTCATTGTTACATTACTCGAGCTTCCACCCAGTAGGTTTAAAACAAAACCTGCCCTACTGGCAATTTCATCCGATACAGAGAAATTGTACGACCAAGTAAGACTTTATAGAGCATGCTGCTAATTTGAAAGAGAGATTACTGGATAGGGGGTACCCGAGAAAGTTAGTCAAGCAAAATATGAAGAGGGTTCTCAATACACCTTGTGATGTGTGCCTCACAGGGAGAGAAAACCCACAAAGAAAAAACTGATCTGCGTCTCAACGTATTCACCCATCAGCAATGCCATAAAAAAGAGCATTAAGAAGAACTGGCACCTGGTTAAGAAACCAGGGAGTTTAGAGAGAAAAAACAAAAACTATGTTTGCCTTTAAAAAGAAGTATAACCTGAGGCAGAGATTGGTTCATACATATGTGGGGAAACCATTTGATCAGACAGTTAGGAACCAAGGGGGCGTACCACATATTATGGGACATTACAAGTGTTGCGGATGTGCTGCATGCCCATATACGAGACCAGACATGTATTTGAGAATGGCAATAGAAAATGGCCGTTGAAGGGCCATACCAATTGCCTGACAAAAAATGTGATATACCTTATCCTCTGTCAATGTTCACTTATTTATGTGGGCAAAACAACAAGGCAGATACGAATGACAATTTTGGAACATAGATCTTGCTTGAGGAATAAGGTCAAGGACAAGCCCCTGGTTGAACATATTACTAGGGCCGGACATACTGAAAAAGATATCAGATGGTTTGTTTTACAAACAATAAGGGTCCCATCTCGTGGAGTTGACATGAGCACTTTGTTCCACAGATTGCAACAGTGATGGATCCTTACCCTGGACTCAGTTAAACACAGTACGAACATCGCAGTCAAATGGAACAGACTGATTTAAGGTGTACCTTCATTGGTGCTATCACCTTGTGAATCTGTGATGCGGCTGGACCATCAATTGCCTGCACTCTAATGTGGACTACCCGAGTTGAGCAATATGCTTATGTTATTGTAAAGTTTGGGCAGAGTTAAATTACATACTCTGAACATTTGAAATCATGCCTTCCCCATTCCCATTTTTGCCCCATAGGACATAATGGGAGTGGAGAAGGCGTTAATTACGCCACCGTAAATTACGGTGGCGTAATTAACATCAAGGTCCCTTAGCGCCATGGATTTTAACACTTGCTAAAAGCAGGCATTAAAATCACCATGGCGCTAAGGGACCTTGTAATCAGGCGGTAAGGGTCGGCCCTGTTTACGCCGCCGTAAACCCCTTACCGCCTGAGTTGTAATGAGGCCCACTGTGTGTATAGCCGAATTGTGACTGTATGAGTCATATGTAATAAATGCTGGAGATGAGATACAGTTAGCTTGCCTTTGTGTGACACGCAAGTTATTTTTCTGCAGAGACCACCGGACTATATATGTGATTTCGTTGTGGACAACTACACTTGCCATTTACCATTTTCCAAGTTGCGAGATCCTACAGCAAAATTTACGGGCCGTGAGTGTATTTAATTAAATTATTTTTTCTAAATGTATATACGGCATCATTTCCGTGTCTATTCTTGGAGGCACTGAGTGAGGTAACACATGATATTTGATTGTGTTGCAGGCAACATATACGTCGGGCTTTTTTTGACCTAGATCATTGCAGAGGCAAACGTATGAGTCATCTAGCCTGTCAATTCCATTTGGTTCAAGTTGTGATTTACATCAACAAGTTAGTGTCTGACAATCGTAATTTTGCAATGTGGCCAATGTTTTTTGGATTAGCCGCTAGGTTGACTCTGGGCTTATGTGTTTTACAGGTTCCTTGGTACATTGCCTTTTGGAGCACTTGGAACCTACTCCTGCGACTTGCGCTACTCCCAAAAATCCAGTTTGGAGGCGAGTGTGAGTCTTGTAAAGCATTTTGTGGTTGATTTGCATATGTTTCTATGCCGCTGGACAGAAATGAGGTTGGGTTTTAAATAGATGTTGTTTATGTGTTTATGTTTCATGCAGAAAGAAACTGTTGAAGACATCTTCCACCAATTTCTGTCATGTGTGTGAGGGAAGTGCCGCACACGTTTTTGTCCTGAAGAAGGTCAGCACAACTCTGGGCCAGCACTATAGGGCTATTGATATCTGACAGAAATATATGTAGACATTGGGGGTCATTCTGAGTAGGGCGGTAAGGGTTAACGGTCAACGGGAACGAGACTGGTGCCGTTAAACCCTTACCGCCCTATTCCGAGTTCCCTTTGCGGGTTGGTACTTAACACCTGCTTTTTGCAGGCATTAAAAAACCAACCCGCAAAGGGACCTAGGAGCTAATTACGGCACCGTAATTTACGGTGCCGTAATTAGCGCCTTCCCCATTCCCATTGAGCCCTATGGGGCAAAAATGGAAATGGGGAAGGGGCCATGGTGAATGGGGAATTACGGAATTACCGCCCCCGCCAACCTTGGATTGGGGCGGTAATTCCGCCATTCACCATGGCGGAGTCAGAAAAATAACGGCGTCAACCGCCTTGGTTAACGCCAGGGTCGGAATGAGGCCCATAGTCTACAAGCAAGGACATTGGACTTTTGTACACACCATCAGAAATCAAGGGTGGAATATAAAGAATAGGTTGTTTTGTTTACGAACTCAAGAGAGACTTCAATTGAAGTTAGTCTATCTTGTAGTTCAAGTGTATGCCATTGGACATTGAGTGTGTGATAGTATGAATGAGTATGAAAGGTGGGAAATGGTAGATATCTAAACATGATTCATAATGTATATTTGTAATGTGGTTTTTAACTTTGTGATACAATATTTGAATTACATTGATGAACTAGTATTGATTTGTGTTTATAGTGTGTTAATCCAACCTCACTACCGAAAATCTATTTTCTGAATATAATTGCATTATCTACCTGGAGGATTTTTTGGTTGACAGGTACCCTTAGTATTGACACGTGTTTCTCTAAATGTCTGCCTGGTTTCTGGCTTGGGTTTGCCGGCCCAGGGGCTGTGCAGGCTGTTGATGGGGCATGGCATCAGCAGGACTTGAAGGATACAAAGTGAGTTGGGTGCAGATTTTGTGCAAAACTCAGTGTTTTTGAAATGGTTTCATTGCTTGTGAACTGCTGTTGCTTGTTAATTGATGAAGTATTGTTTGGAAACTCCTCTTAACGATGAAAGACAACATCATATAATATTGCATGTGTATTGATGAACTATTGAGGTGAACCTTCCCTTTAATGGGAAAAGACAACGTTATGTAGTGACAAAGTAATGTGGAGAAGCTCCCATTTAGGCTGGAAAGACGGTGTTGTGTAGTAACAAATAATTGTGGCGAAGTTCCTCCTCAACGGGGAAAGACAACGTTATGTGAGATATCCCTCAGTTCCAGAGAAGGGAACGTGAGGTTTAAATACCCCCATCACGAGGTAAGGGGACAGAGGAAGGATCTCCATCATTGTATGAATAAATACGTCGTATTGCAGGTATTGTTGAACATTGTGTAAATAAGGTGTTTTTGGTTAGATATTGATAACCGCTTGATACATGAGGTGTTTGTTAGCAAGTATTGATAGATGCTGTGTAGAGGAAGTTGTTTGCAGTCAGATATGGTTCTTGAGCAATTGTGTTTATGACAGTGTTTTTTTGTGTTAAATGTGCTATTAGGATTGTGAATGTTTGCTGTCTTTTGTTAAAGGAGCGGTCAATTAGGCTGGTGAAAACAGACTTTATTTTGAGCTCCTTTGGAGCATTGTGGCAGTATATATAAGCCGTTGGAGCATATGTGTAAAGTGCTTCTGCAATATAAAGACAGGATTTCGAAGTATCACAAGGAGTGGGTTCAGGGATCTTTGTCAAATTGTTTAAACAATGGCCCCGAGAGGGCACACATGACAAGACTGTATTAGAATGTATGCATATGTATTTATTGTCAACCTATAAAGGGTAGCAGTTGAAAAATAGGAGCACTTACATGATCTTTGGAAAATGTTTGTGGAAAAAGAGGGTGCTTTTGTTAATGGTGGGGAAGGGTCCACTCAGGTGAGCAGTCTTCCTCCCCACCACAACCGTATGAGTCCCACCATTTACAGCCTACCATAGGATACACCAAAGCCCAGGGTTCTCCTTCCACAATGGAAGATGGGAAAGGGACATCAGGGAAGTTTGGAGACACCACTAAAGATCAGACGTTTCTAGCAATCAAGAACAAGCCTCACAGGTAGGTGGCGGTGGCTTTATAAAATTCAGAACAGGAGCTGATGCTAGCCTTGCAGGGTCAAGAGACAGCAGGGACATGGGGAGGGATAGAGTGCAGCTGTAGGTAGTGATGAATGGAGGGTGGAACAGATCCTCTTTAGGATCGCTGGTAAAGTTGTCAACGAGCGCCAGATCTCGGAAGCTCAGACCACCACACCCACGAAAGCACACCATGGGGTGTGATTAAGGAATCACAATTCATAAACCACGACACGGGTATGATGGACAGGAATTTTTTAAGTGCAGAGGGAAGCCATGGGGAGGACAGCGACGAGCAGGAGTCAGAGGCCACACTGGAGTTAACACCATGGAGCAGCCTACATTGATTGTGGCCAAAAGGCCCCAGCTAGTAGTAAGAAGTGAGTGAGTTCTTCTGAGAATAACTAGCAGGAATACACGTCCCACTGTTACAAAAGTGACCGGGAAAGCCTAATTATGTGCCTTGGTCCGACATGGGTCAGGTCAACTTAATGCATGCCTTGCCTTCCCTTATGGCAGGAGCCAGCAAGTGGATTTCATGCCCTTGAGAAGCATACAGAAGGCATGGGAAATGTAAACTGCTTGTTCGCCTCCCTGCTGTGGTAGCAGGCAGATGAGATATGGAGTAAAGCAGGATACAAGGGATAATGTTGAACAGTACCACCCATGATTGGGCCCCGTTAATAACTGTTCAGCACAGATATGGAATGTTTTGAGGAATATGTACTTGACAGAACTGACATGAATTATAGCATGTCCCATACAATGAGAGCAGATAAGGACCCACCATTTACATGAAATGGATTCATTAGATGTGGCAGTTAGAGACTCGGAGATTGTTGGAAAAAACACATTGTTGTTTTTTATTATGTACTTTGCAAGGGGCTCTCCTCAGAAGTACAAGCAGATTTAAATAAGGTGGTTGGGATAGAAACAAAATCATGGCCTGAGATACAGGTGCACATCACACGCTATTGCCGACACCGACAGGAGAAATATAAGGAGTGAGCAGAGCAAACACAGATGGCAGAAGCAAAGTGGGTACAGAAGAAATTAGCAAAGAGTCGAATGCAGTAATAACTCAAAGCACAGAAGGGTAGCCTGAACACCACCACGGACAGGGATGGCTAGAAGGGCTGACATATTATGCAAGGGGAATGGGAGGTTTCCAGAGAGGAAGAGGATGTTTCTATAGGGGGAGTTACGCTAAACATGTGGCCCCGATCAGGACCACAATCTTGGTCTTGCAGGAAGATAGGTCATTTTGCATGAGACTGCAGGAGCCGGCTAAACATGCCATTCAACTATAATATCCAAGCCCACCACCCAGCCTTTAATCCACAGCCCCAATTTGCCCTTCATATGACCAAGGTTCTGCACAACAACAACAAAATGTGACCACAGGCATTGCATGCATTCCACACATTGATTTAGTTTATTTGGATATAATCCATCAAACATGAGCACAGTACAAAAACAACATTAATTCCAGTAAAACTACTATAAAACACAATAAACCGGTACATACCCAAAACATTGTAAACATACATATACAATAATGACTAAAAAGCACCTTTTCATTTAAAATTGTCCCATAAAAGTCCATTCAACTGCGGGTCTCCAGTAAGTTTTTTCTTACATGCCAAGCCTGATAATTGAGAAAACCCCAGGCTACAGTAGATGGCTCGGCCTGAAGCAAAAAACATTAAAGTCTGTCTACACTGGGTGACTCTCCACTGTTTCAAGATTAACAGCAATGTCTGTTTTAGAATGTCCCTATAATAGGGACACAATAACACAAAGTGCAGTAGTTCCTCTCTAGGCGATCAGTGGTTGGCTGGAGTTTCACTGTGCATTAGATATGACTGTATAAAATCCACTTTCGTAACAATTTCATGTTTCCTGTTTAAGACAAAAGCAGCCCTGCTCCTTTCCACCTTAGTGCAAACATGCCTTTGGTATCGTTACACATCTGGCGAGACAGCAAGTTAGTTGGTCTGAAAAGGCTGGGAGCATGTATCTTTGTTACACAATCTGAAATGTGCTTGCTTCAGCCAGGGTATCTTGTGCCAGGCAGGGCTTTAACTACATTCTGGGTGACCGATGCTCTGGGGTTTGACCATATTCTCAGTCAATGTTCTATGGGGGACGATATCAATCATCTTGCAAATATTTAACTCCAAGCTCAGCATGAACTGCATCATTTGGACCCAAACACAGTAGACCCAATCATTTTTTAAAGAATGTATTTTCTATGCTCTGCAATGCAGTAACATTTTCATACACCCCCTGCCCCCCACAGTGAAACCCCATAATTAGTGGCAGCATTCGTCTGAGCCTTAAAGACCTTCAGAATCATTCCTAATGGATTACCCTGACAAATCTGCATGTAGTGAAATACCCCGCCCAATGCCAGAGTCATTTTAGTTCTCTATCTCAGTATGTTTGACACCCCCTGCCAGTTTTTCTCAAATCGTATGCCTAGGTAGTCAAACTCTTGGACCCTATCCGTTACTGTACATTCTGTGCATCCCAATTTGTGTTCCTCCCTCTGCCTGCCCTACATGTTATAACAGCTGATTTTGATGTATTAACTTTCAAACCTAAATTCACCATAAAATCAGTGTACACATTCATTAATTTCTCTAGGGCATTTGGAGCAATAATAATGTCATTTGCGTGAGGAAAATTGTGTTGCCCACCCATGGAAAATCCACCTTACAGTCTACAAATGCTCTGTATATACGGTTTGTATAAAGTGTCAATACAATTGGGGGCAGATTGCATCCCTGTCAGACTCCTGTGACCACATCAAAATAACCAGTGCATTGTCTCTGCTCCCCATAATGAACACATGCCCTGGTTCCTTCATGCACCAACCACAGGACACTCAATATCCCATTCGAACACCCCATGTAACCAAGCACCACCCAGAGATTGATTCTATTAAACTTGTCAAATGTGGTGCTTAGATCCATGAAGGCTAAGTAGATTGGCTCGCCCTTCACATAAACAGAATGCGCACCCACCAAATTTAAGTTTAGGGCATCATCACATGTCCCCACACCTGGTCTGAAACCGTACTGTGCATCTGCCAGCACTGATTCAACTGTGATACAGGTTCCAATACGTCCCAACATTAAACAAGCAAATATTTTGAAGGAAGTATCCAGGAGCGATATTGGTCTGTAAGCTAGTGGGCTCCCAGAGTCACCTTTTTACAATATTGGGTGCAGTATTGCTTTTTTCCACAAAGTCAGAAATTTGCTTGGGTGCAAAAAAGCATTGAACCATGCCTTCAACAATGGGGCCCATAGGTCCACCATCCCCTCATGAAGATCTGCAGGAACCGCATCTGGCCAGGTGCTCTGTCATGACCTTGTTGGTTGATCGCAGTTTCTACTTTCCTTAAAGAGAACTGGATCATTGTGCCCTGTAACCCAACAGCGGACCCATCTACTGAACCCCCATACAGAGCTGAAAAATGGTCCACCTAAGCCCTTGCCTCTGCATGTGATTTCCTCAATGCATGCTCTCTTTTATAAGGGGTCACTCCCGGTAACAGCAACCAATAGCTCCTCCCTAGCTTGTTGCTCCAAAAATGCTTTCCTTGCCCTGGCCTGGATAATTTCTCCCATACAACACGCTGGTTGTTTAGGAACGTCATCCGACACTTCTTTGTTTGAAAACATTCTTCATCAAACCAACTGTTGACCCCCCATTTGTTCGATTTAAAATTTGTAAGAGATCCCAACAGCTCCTCATACATTTTAATCACCTTTAATCACCTTTGCCGGAGACAAACGATTATCAAAAATTGGCAAATTTAGATGTAAATTTGGGGACACAAGTTCATGCTGTATGGTCGTGGGATCACGTGTAGCCCATTTCAGTCTTCTCTTACTGTGAGGATTAACCTCACACTGATCTAAGTGGTGGAAGACTGTGTGATCGGCTGAATTTGCTCCCATTGTATAATGAGCCATCAGTTCCCCAATTACCTCAAAGGATTTTATCAAATGCCAATGTCAAACATGCATGAAAAAATATTCTATACTGGATGACCACTGTGTGTTTCTAAAGGTCAGAGTCCCTGGTACATCTGGGTGTTACCTGACCATTCGTGGTCCGTAAACCCCACTCCAATAAACACTGACCCACCTGTAGGCCCTGAGCACAAGTCCCTTTATCCAGCATATCAGTGTGCAATGCCATAGACAGAGTCCTCTGTATCACCATACAGATCCTCCATGATCCCATTGCCCAATTTAATATTGAAGTCTCCACCCAGCACCAGAACTTTTTGGTGGTCTACTTTTGGGGCGATGAAACTCTGCATGAATTAATTCAATGACCCCCAGCATATTCAGTTCTGATATATACAGGCTGTTATAGAAGTTGACAATTAGTAATGGGTCCCCTTGAGTGCGAGTCACAATAACATGTTGAATACAGTTTGTGACAGTGAGTTTGTTTGTATAACCTCCATTTGATGTGACATTGAGGTCTTGATCAATATCGCTAGACCAGCATATCAACCCTCTCTCTTATTTTTGTTAGCACATATTAGAAACAAAAGGTAACCATCACTAAGTCCTCCAGTGCCCGTGTTTCCTGCAATAAAATAACTTCATGATTTTTCATATATAGTAGGATATCCGGATCCCTAAATTTGGGACCTGCCCTGCTATGTTCCAACAAAATATGGCTAGTGAGGTTACAGCCACTGGGGAACCCTTCTGATTGAACCGGTTTTGCTGGTGTAAACATCACCAGCCAATCCAGTTCTTCAATTGTTGAGCGGACTTCAAACCAATTAGATTTTAGCGGTGTCCCACCAGCATTAGTATATCACTGTCTATTTGCTGTGTGGGTATTATTGTAACCACCCTCTGTCCACTGCCTATCCCAGTCCCCTATACTGTTCAAGGTCCTCCGTTTTTCTTCTCCTTGTTCTTGGGATATCCTCAAAACATTGCCCCCACAATTATCTCCCATTGAACTTTAGATTTCTCTGATTATGTTTTATTTCCAGGGCACACACCAAACAATTACAAAAAAAGGAAGTGGGGCACTAAGCAAGAACCTTAAGCGCTTGTCATTAAAGTATGTATACAATCTATATTGATGAAAAAACTTGAAAAACAATCTTACTGCTGCGGGTGGTCGTGAAAAAGGGACCATATGCCCACAATGGCCTGTAAATTATGTAATTCGAAGAATACACCACCACACTGTACAGAACAATTTGATTTATCTGAAACACATACATTTTAATTTAAAAATAAAAATCAACAGTCAACGTGTATTGACCTCACAGTCTTCTTCCAGGCTGGTGCAAGTAGCAATTATTATAACAATATCAATAGATATTACACACACGTGAAATAAAAAAAAAACATTCCAACGAGGATGTCATTGTTACAAGAAAAGCCCACACAGAGCTTATGCAGCATGGTTACCATTGGATCACACCGAGAGAAAAAACAAATATTGTAACTGGGAAGGATGGGCAGGAGAAAACATGAAATTATTGCATTAATATTATCCAATACAAGTTTTGGAGCATCAATCACTCTCTTTAGGTGACATCCAAGCCAATCCAATTAATTAACATGCATAAGAATGCAGACAGGTGCCCAAAGTCCATTCACAACCAATATGCTAGATGTGAACAGCCAGTGGCAGTAACATGCTTTAGATTAATATATATGTGCCATTGAAATTCTGAGAGATTATATCCCTACATGGGAACTGAGTTGAAGCACAAGGACTTAATTGAATGCTGTATAGACAGAAAAAAATAGAGGGGCTTGATAGTTACAGTACCAGATACACAAAGAGTCAATGTGAAAAATCCTCCCGAAAACCACAATGTTAGACACAGCTTGGGCGGAGTGCCTCAGGCACACCCGACTGGGGCAGGTGTCTGCCATAGTCTGCCCCCCCCCACTCAGCCGCCCAGGGAAAGGTCAAATAAAGTTCATGTTCAAGAAGGCTTTATCCAAAAAAGAAGGCTTTGTCAGATTTGGTTAATAAAGATGAGCGAAGGTGGTAATAAGAATACAGCCACCTATGTGTCAAAATCTGATGTCCGGTTACCAATATATATAGAGAGAGAGAGATTGTTGTTGCTGCGGGTGATTAATTATAATGTTTTATTGTTTCTAGTTCTGATGTCAAAAATATCATGTTGTCATATCAGTCTGTAAAAGCTGTAAACTGGCATCAAAGAGGCACCACATATTTACATATCATTCCGTTCACTCCATTCACGTCATTTACCTCTCTCGCCTCATTTCCCTCTGACTTAGTGCCAACCTCATATATCTGCTCTTGAATTCTTCCTTTTGTCCCAAACTCCAGAGCCTGCTGTTAAAATAATTCTGGCTCAGGTTGGTGCACTCAAATCACACAAAAATCCTGAACCCGATAACCTGCTTGTGCCAGCGGACACCGCCTTCCTCCCTGCCGGGCTTCTTTAACCAAGGGAGTGTTCCTGTCCACAGAACACACACACAACAGCAACAGCTGGAAGGTCTTAAGTGCTGCAACCCTCTGCCCCCTGATTCTTAGTCAGGGAGGAGCAGTGCTCATGTGTACAGTGTATCATCATTCAGAGTTCTTCACACTACCAGCTATGATTAAAGATGATACGAATGATTATGGCAGAGGTAGCAGTTAAAATTCAAATTGTCTTCAGGCACTTTTTCAATTACAGTCACACAGTTCTCCAAAGAATGCCAGGATTAATGAGCCAAACGTAATTAAAAGGCTTACAAGCCAGACAGCCCCTCTTCCCAACACCTGTGTTGGTGTGGAGAATCGAATCAACGTGAGGAATCTCTTCAAAGTCTCTTCGGATGTACAATGACACTAGCACAAAAGCACACAAGTGAACGGGTGGGCTGAGGGGTAGGTGGATGTAATCAATCCGTCAAACACACAGCTGCAGTAGCGGCCATTACCTGGTGACCTGGGGTCCTGTGGGAACAGCAGGAACAGCCCACCTCTCTGCCAGTTTCTCTCTAGAAGTCAGTTAAAAGCAGCAGCGGGTGTGGAACAGGTGTAAACCCCCCTCCTCAACACAAACATTTTACCCAAAGCCTTGCTCAAGCATGGGATAAGAATTCCCTGCAATAGGGCACAGTCACTCACTACAGGGGAGTGAGCGTGGTAGGGGCAATTATTTTCCAATCCCCAGAACAAAGCTTACCCTCAATGGGACAGCCCACGGGGAGCTTTGGCGTGGAAAGTACTATCAGTAACTATCGATCCAGAACAGTAACCCAGAGTAGAAGTGAAGATAGGGGATTGAACATTTTGTTTTTTGGTTGACACAGGAGCTACCAAATCCTGTATTAAGGATGGGATGTTACCCATGTCAGACAAAATTATGGACACACAAGGGTTTTCTGGGGGTGTCAAATCAGTTCCTTTTACTGAAGGCTTACCTATCACCATAGGCACACACACATTATCAGACCCTATTTAATCTCCTGGGTAGGGATATTATGAGCAAGTTGAACAGAACCATTTAATTTGCCGAGGAGGGTATAGTGAGTTCTAACCCGGGCGTGTACCACGCTAGGGCTATCACAATAATACAAGCATGCTGTGGCCATAGCACCATGTGAGGTGTACCACTCCATCTAGATTTGTTCCCCTATGGGGAAACAGTCGTGTTAGGTTGAGTGCCAGGGATTAAGGACATTTACATGTACCTTCAGAATACCTATTTCGACCAACCTTCAAAAAGGAATGGGCACCCGGCATCATTATCAAAATATACTTGCAAGCAGTAATCACCAAGGCAGACAATCCTGCCTGTTTTGGATGAGGAGGATCATGAATGGCGCACATTGACCCCAAACAGAGATTGAGGGATGTGACAGACGAACGGCTGTTCGAATACACAGAAGACAGAGTGGGGGTGTTATTTGAAATCTCCATACCCTGCCACTCATTTGCCCTAAGGGTGCTGTGAGTCTCCAAATAGTTTTAATAGGGTATTATTGCAAATGGATTTAGGGAACTTGCAAACACAAAACACATGATTCAATACGTAGATGACATCCTGGTCCACAGCACAAAAGAACAACTATGTGGGAATGACTCATTGAAACTCTTGCTTTTATTGGCAGAGAATGCAGGGTCGGATTGGCCCCTCGGCCTTTCGGCCTGTGGCCGGGTCAAAATCGTTGCTGGGGAGTGGGGCCCAGTATCTGGCCATGTCTGAGCCGGTTTGGAAAAAAAATATTGAAAACATGTTTTTTTCTTCTAATTTTTCTTTTTTTTCAAAAAGCCTTTCATCCTTCTTAGGTCGAGAAATGAGTACCAACACAGGTTGGGTGATATTGTATGCATATTTGTTCTATAAAAAAGAGCTTAAGCATAAGTGCTATACAATAACATATTATCATTTGTCCTTGGATGTCTTTTTGGATTCACAGTAATTTAGTGTATTTAGGTACAATGCTATTTGATGCCACTTCCTGTTTTCTCAATGGGTGAAAGGTCATGTTTCATCGCTTTCTGGGATGTCACTTTGGGGTGGGGTCAAATGACATCACTTCTGGTGATGTCATCAGAGGTCAAGGGTCATGAGGCGAGGGGTGGGACACTTTTTTCTGGGTGACTGGGCCAATTTCCTGTCCCAGTCCGACCCTGAGAGGATGGTAACAAAGTGGACAGGGTTAAGCTGCAGTACTGTCAGCAAAGAACAGATAATATCATGAGCAGGCCAGAAAATAACACCAGAAAGGGCCACAGCAGTACAGAGTAAAACCACAGCCTTCCAGGGTCAAACAAATGCAACAGTATTTGGGTTTATGTAACTGTTATCAGCATGGATATTTGACTATTTAATGTACACCAAATCCCTACTGCAAGGGTTAAAGGAAGCACAGAAAGAAAAAGGGCTTCTTGCCTGGAAAGCCCAGATGAAAGAGTCATTTCTGGAGCTTAAGCAATCAGCAGTGCCCAGTTCAGGCCCCACAAGATCATTTAAAAAAATTATTATGTTTCTTCTCCCATTCAAACAATCAGGTGATGGCAGCAGTACTCACACAAAAGACTCTGGCTTACTAAAGTGGCTCTTAGACTCGGTCATACAGAGACACTTTCTATGTGAGCAGGCCATGGCAGCCGCTGAGTTTTCCATGTAATGGAGCAACTGAATATGCAGGTATCACCTACTGCTCCTACTGAGATAAATATGCAAGTACCAATTCCTTCCCCCACTCCTCAACATTACAGTAGAGGTGATAAATTATACCAGTTGAGCCAGCCCTACTGCCCTCTATGGGGGACAGACGAGACAAACAAAGGCATATTCTATGAAACAATGCTTTAAACAATCAACGTACATGCCTCTGCCATAAAGAATTAGTTAGGTTGTGTGACGCTAGTGGTGACAGTGGTCAAAGTGAGCGGGAACAGTTGTGAGCGGTGCTCCTCTGTTTTTTATTAAGTTTTACTGTTCCTAAACTTTTATTTTTAAAAGAAACCTTTCTGTAATGGTTTCATTTTAAAATAAAAGGGTAGGAATATGTTGAAACTTGCACTTTCAGTGCACTGTGATGAACATTCCCTTTAACAGCAGGTGCATGTGTTTGGGGCTTTGTAGTGTGTGTGGGAGCGGGGTGGCAATGGGATTTCTGGGGACCGGGTGCAGGCCAGTAGGGAACATAGTTCCACTACTTCATTTCGTACACTTCGACCACTGAGTGGGGATTATAGTTAGCAGAAAGCACAAGTAGTGTGCTGTATAAAGCATCAAAGGGAGAAATATTCTGGAACACTAAGAAAGGGACTCATTGCACTGATAGGGTAGTTGAAAATGTAGGTAGATAAGAGGCAGCATATACAGGCAGGGAAACCAACATATGGGAGATGCACAAGGTGAATGTAACATGATCAGAGACAAATATAGGTCGCAAACATGGAGGCAAGAAGCACAGAAGTACAGTTATTTTTCAAGCACAGAGGCCGCAGTAGGCCTAGGAGTTTGCAATGGGCAGTTCTGATGCTGCCCGGTCATTAGTTTGCAGCAAGCGCCTCAGGTCAGATACACAGAAGGGAGTAATGGATGTGCAGAACAAAAGTACACACTTACAGGTCCCAAGACTGGAAGCAGTAAACTTCCAAGTTAATTAAGCTACAATAAGAGCACAAACAGCCATTGATGTCGAGATGGACACGATCAGTATGATAAAGATTATATAGTGGATAGACAAAGTATGTCTCCAGTGGCCACAAAGTGTACAACATGCATGTTAGAATTAGCTAAAAGCCCAGTAAATAAGAAGACCTTAATTCTTCAACACGGTCTCCTAACAAGTAATCAAGACATGAACAGCACTGGCTATTCATTATGAGCAAAGTACAGATAAGACACCTGCTGAACTCCATAGCACACACACAGACATGAGGAGATACACAAGGTAAAATACAAAGGAACAGATAGGCCACATGGCTGGGAATGACGGGAGTACTTTCAGTTGGAATTAGTGCAGACCATGCATGGACTTATCTCTCCCGCTGCCCTGTATGCCTGTCACATTTTGATATCTTGTCAATGTGTCTAAGTTTGGTGAGTAAAGTACCAACAAATAGAAAATCCCTCTTGCCACACCTCCCATGATGAGTAACTCCAGCCAGTTAGTGGCTAATGTAATGATGTAGTGACACTATTATCTATGATGGGTTTTATTTAATGTATTTATTGAATATTTATAAAGCACCTATACAGAAAATGTTTAGTCACCACAAGACAAAAAAGGGTGGGCAGGGGGAGATATTAACAGTAATGGTCCTAATATTCCTTGTTACATTGCAAATGCAGTAAGAAGTAGTGCAAAGGGTGGAAAGAGGGAGGGGGGCACTGCATTGAATGCAGGGGAGGGTAGTTCGGGGAAGGGTTAATGTCCGGGTTTGCCCGGGGTGGACCACCATCTAAGTGTGAGGAAGAAGGTAGCCTCAGGAGGGATGCCCAACCCATCACGCTAGTCAGGGAATGTGGCGCAGAAGGGCAGTGCTGGTTTTGGGGAGACCCAATTGAAATCATTATTATTTTTATTTTTTATGATTTTTTTTTTTATTTGGTTTAAAAAAAAAACCTTTAAAAATGTTTCTTTCTCAGTCACATTACTATCATTTTACAGTCCCACACGCTCACGCAAAAAGTTTCTCAGTCATCTTCCGCCATATTCATAGGTTCATTTAGGCTAGATTAATTGCGAAGCGGATGTGGGATTTGCCGCAGTTAAGCAAGTTTTTAGATCCTTTAAAAGCATTACCAGTCCAAACATGACTTTTCGGTTTGAGTCATTGAACATGGTTTTCCACCAGTCCATGGCACTATATTGAAATCATTATTTATCATTGCCATATATCGTTTTCTTGTAAAAATCATTAATTTGATTCAATCAAGTAAATAAGTAAAAAATATATCATTGTCAATTAAAAAAAGAGCACGACTGAAAGAAGATTGAGGAAAGAAAGATAGAGGAAGTGCAGCTGGTACAAACAAAATGACCAAAATTGGCAGTAGAAGGAGCAATATTAACAAATGTTGGGGAGAACCACAGTGTGAAGGAAGCACAGCAGATGCAGCCAGGTTTAAATGGACATTTTGTGGGCAGAGGAGAATATACTTATGATGTCTGTGGTTATGCACCAAGAGGAAGATAGTTTGGATTCCAAGCACCACAGGCAGAAGGGTTTAATGGAGGGCAGCCATGATGTGGGGGATTTGGAACACTGTGCTGGACATATGGAAAAGGACATATTGCACAGGTTTGCAGAAGTAGAGGAGGAATGCAATAAAATGAAAAGCAACTTGGCCCAAAATGGGTGTGTGCATATCCACCACCATATAGCACTTGCAAGTAAGATTACAATGCTCACGATTATACACAGTATCAACCAACCCAGACACATGAATTGCAAATACAGCCAATACAGTGGGCAGTACAGCAGCAAATCCAGCAACCACAACAGGTGGAATAGCAAACATATTGCTGCAGGCACCACTGGTACCTAAAGAGGGGGAGGGGTGACAGTAGTGGAAGGGAATCCCTTTTCTGGAACAGGAATGAGCATGTTTCCAGAATAGGACAGCCCACATAGTGACTTAATATGCCTAATTCTATCAATTCCCCTAGACTCACAAGAGGAACACTTGTGTATGAGAGTGATATAAATAAAATATCATAAATATCATAACAAAGGGTGGGGGTGACCATAGGCGACAAGGCGTTTTCCTTCTTGGTTGACACTGGGCGACAAGATCCTGTGTTAGACTGGGAAAGTTCCCAATGTCAGGACTATCGATGGATACACAAGGATTCTCCGGGGCTATGAAAACAGTTCTATCGAGAGACAGATGAATAAGTCACATAAAGCATTGGCCCCTCCACAACTCCAGATCAAAGGAACAACGGGAGAGCACCATTTATGGAACCTTTCCCGTTCCCTCTTCCGTATCATGGAAGTAAAATGCTGCATTCTCTCAAACCACCACACCAGCCTTATCCTGAATAATCAGAGAGGAAGTGAACATGCAGAATCAAGACCTGAATCTGGTGTGACCAGGACGTCAATTCAATGATGACCCTTTTGGATCTGACACACATAGATGCATTAGATACTAAGCAGATATACTTTCACCATGAAGCTAAGCAAACAATAGGTCAAACTACTTAGAAATGAAGGATATACTTGCACCAAATCGGTTAGAAAAACATATGCACTCCATGTGCTGGAATCCAAGACATATGAGAAATACACATAAAGGCCTGCTTGAAATGTAAAAGCAGCACCAGAATGAGTGGCCATGTGTAACAAGATGGATGGCAAGGCTACAGTGAAGTGAATGGGATGCACTAGGCGAGACGCAGATCCAACAAGCAGAGCAGACCTGCAGAATTAGCTAAAATCACTGGGCTGAGCAACTCATAAGCCGGCTGCTCAACCCCTGCCATGGTTACAGTAGAAAAGGGAGTCTTGTGCCAGCACTGAGGGGAATGGAAGATAATGCCCAAGGATGAAAGCATTTCTCTTATTTAAGTCCAGGAAAACAATTCATAAAAGACCAGATGCTCATTAATTAAGAGACAATATTGAAGGAATAGCTTGACCAAGTCTCTAGAGGATAGGAAGGGTAAATACACCCATACCCAAATAGACATAAATCCCAGTAACAGGCGAGCAGAATATTCCAAAAATAAGTCTCCTGTATTTTACACGCATATGGCTTCATCAGTTGTTTTGACAAATAAACCAATCTAGAAAAAACTGAGTATGTACGTTTAACATGCAGTAGTTTTCACTACATGTTTTGGTGACCCCAGGTCTGGTGAAGACTTCACCAGTCACTTTTTTGCTCCAAAATGTGGTCACGCTACATGTGACCTAGAGTTCAAGACAGCGTATATTCATTAAGGCAGGATACAGGAATGCACCTGCCACCAACTCCTCAAATGTTTGATAGGGGACATAGTTAAGTTCACAGCTAGATGCCCTGGCTCATGGCCTGAAGGAATAGAGATGGTACATTTTAATGGGAAAGTGACCTCTCGAAGTCTCTTCCCCAGTTACTCATCTGTTGATGGTCTGACAAATAATCAACATTGGTGAATTCCACAATAACAAATCTCTAGCCTCAATTCACAATGTCTCATAATTAATGCACCAGCCAATCTTGAAGTAATTTATGACATGTAGTCAACATTATCAATCTAGAGGTGGTTTTGGGTGGGGCCAATAGATACATCATAACCAGTAAGAACACTAACCCCTATTTATTGTATATGTAGAATATTCCCATAGCCATTCCTCTTCCCCCAGTTTTTTTGTAACTAAACTTGCCATACCATGCTGAAGATGACTCGGTTGGAGTTTTTAATCTGTTACTTGTATTGAAAGAGTTGAAAGCTCTTAGGTCTTCTTACTTATGGCTGTCCCTATTTTATATGATTGATAATAAAAAAAGACATATGCCATTTCTTTGACTCTTTCGTTCATTGGGACTGGGATTTCCCATCCTACCGGGTCTGCTTAGGAGCTCAGATTTCCCGCCTTGCCATGATATATGGTACCAGAGACAGATGGTTTTACAGGACCCCCGCAATTGTCATATCTTCCTGTCGCAAGCCCAAGGACTGCAGAGCTAACCAGTGGAGCCTGGAAAAATCATGTGAATAAAAGACGGTCATCAGGAGAAAATTCTGCCCCATCCCCATGCGGCACCCCACACGGCAGAAGGCGAGTGGCCGAATGGGTGAAGAACGATACCAGAGATCTTGGCTAATCCATGGAATGTTAGTACAGAGCATGGACCTAACAAATTACGTTTTTCTTTTGTTATATCAATATACATGGGAGAGGTTGAAGAAGTGAATAGCCTAGGACAAGGGTTCTGGAAGATCTCATGGTAAAATCTGGTATGGGGTATTGATTCTTGATTATTGTTTATCCTCTGGTAAGGACCCGGGAAGACTAATTGATACACCCCGGCGGTGGTGTGTATATATACAGGAGAATACACTAGGAGAGTGGGAAGATGGCTATGAAATTGGGGGATTGTATATTGTTGTGTTGTCTTGTGGGGTGCTCCCATATGTGTAAAGATTTCTGGCGTAAACCGAGAAGTTGAAAAGTGCATATACTGAGAATAACGAGACCTTGTGGATAGGTGGTCCATATTAAAAAAGCATTGAGTTTTGGTTTGGCTCCAAGGAGAGGACACCAGAGCAAGGGCAGCATTTG
This sequence comes from Ambystoma mexicanum, assembly GCF_040938575.1. Taxonomy (NCBI): domain Eukaryota; kingdom Metazoa; phylum Chordata; class Amphibia; order Caudata; family Ambystomatidae; genus Ambystoma; species Ambystoma mexicanum. Next base: position 1,248,955,447 of record NC_090930.1, on the reverse strand, counting down.
AAGGACACACCTGAATTGGTGGTTTTAAAGCCAAAGGATGTGGAGAAAAGTACACAAAGTGGTTATAATTGAGGATTAAAGTGATGATAAAAGAGAGCAGAAAAAACGTGAAGAGGGAGAGTCAGAAGTTAAGAGGGGTTCCTTATGATAAGTATTGGCAGTCAAGAGCGTGACTTGCCATTATGGGAGGAGACAATCCTCTTGTGCATTTGCGCAAATCTCTGCCAAGGTAGAAGGACAAAATCCAAATGTACCATGCCCAGTGGGTCAGGGTGGCAGCAAGTAAGATGTTCTTGCCCTGACCCCAGGAGGGCAGTCTTTCGAAAGCAGTGCTGCAACACATGACCACATACCTGCATTCTGCATATAAGGGGAAACATTGCAGAAGAGATTAGCCATTTTAGACTGATAGAAAATGTTCGGGATGAGGTGGAAGAGCCACCCCAAAAAGAGTGGGTGCTTAACCAAAACATTAAGGAGAGGGCACGCACCCTCGACTCCTCCACCCCAGAGCATTGATCCACTGAATGAAAGCCAGGGAATTCCACTCAAAGAGTTAAAAGTAGTGGCATGATACACTAACCCTACATTTGTACTACCTGCTTATAGTAATGAAGATGTCATTAGTGGAGCTAGACTAAGAAACCAAAAAAATACACCCATGAGCGATGAATACAGCAAGAGCTGCGAGTGCAAGGAAAGGTTAACCGAAGAAGAACAGGAAATCCAGATAAAAAAGGCCAGCTGAAGGACAATGAGGAAGCAGCAATAACACCAAATGAGTGAGGGGGAGGACAAATATTAATTAAACTGGACAGAAGAAACGTGGAAGACCCTAAGGATGAAGATGGGGGAGATAAGTGATGAAGGGAAAATGAGGAATTAGAGGGGCAGCAGAGAAGGAAGTTGGAAGAGGAAGAAAGGGAATGGGGCAGAATAATGGAAGAAGTGGAAGAAAGAGAAAGACAGCGTAAGGTAAACCAAGAAAGAGAGAAAAAATACAAGAATAAATATGGAGGGAAGATAGAGAGAAAGTGAGAAGACAAAAGGAAGTAGAAGAAAAGAAATCAAGGGAGGTAGAAGAAGATATGGAAAGGCAGATAGAGCAGAGCAGAGAAAAAAGCAGAAAGACTTGCAAAGGCTCATTATGGAGTGCATACTGCAAGGGATTCTGCAGCTAGGTGTAACACCTGGCCTCTTATCCCAGGAAGCCATGCTAACAAAAGGTTCACTCCGTATTGGAACACTTTGGCATCAGTGGGTATGCCCTATTGTTCATTTTGCAAGGTGTGGGACAGGTGCAGACAGAAGAGAATTTTAGAGAGGGGCACTCGAGAGTTGAAGGATATAATGATTAATAATTATTTATCTTCCAGATGAACATGAAGGAATGGCAATACACAGGAGGATTGGTGACCAATGAACAGTTGCTGAGAGAAATATATGGGACAAACCCTCCAAAAGGACTAGACTTTGAGAATAGAGAAGACAGACGAAGGGCGCAGATGGACTGACTTGACTGATGAAGTAGCATGTTGCATGATTCTCAAAGACTGGGTGAGAATTGAAAAGAGAGAAGTGCCACAGAAGATGGCATTGAAACAAAAGACACTGTCATGTTTCCACAAAGACTAGACACATGTATCAAACATACTGCGGACCAGTAGTCCTTATGATGTTGGCCTGCTGAAAGGAGTAGGATCCGGTAGGATTAAATTGGAGCAAGGAGCGATCTTACGAAGAGTAAGACAGTATGCCACATCAAAAGAAGCATACAAAGGCATATACAAAACAATTTCAACACTAGTGAAATGGAATACTGGTACCATCTGAATCCCCAGGTAACACCGTAGTGTATCAACAAAAATCAACAGGGGAACATGACGATTTATCCAGGATGTATGCCCTCTAAACAATATCATTGAAGCTGAGCTCCTATTGGTCCTGAATCCAGCCACAACATTGTGTAACATCCCATCTTCAGCAAATTGTTTCACAGTAATAGACTTAAATGATGAATTCTTCTCAATCCCCCTGTAGGAATAGTCACAAGACCTGACCTTATTTTCATACCGAAATAAAGTGGAAACATCCTCTTTTTCCACAGGGGTATTGTGAGTCCCCTTCACTATTTAATTGAGTCCTCCAGATGGACTTAGGTTATGTGCACCTCAAAAGCACAATAATTCAGTATGTAGATGACATGTTGGTGTGTAGTGAAAACGAAGAGCCATTTAGAAATGATTCAGTACAATTGATGACAGTTTTGGCAGACACTCCTTTGTAACAAGGTGTACAATCTAGACAAGGAAAAGTTACAATATTGTCAAGTGGAGGTCTTGTATATTGGACAGTTGATATTCTAAGACAGGCAGAAAGTGACCCCTGAGAGAGCAAAGGCAATTATGAAAATGCCACAGCCAAAGATGATAAGGGAGATGCAATGTTTTTTGGGCCTGTTTAACTATTGCTGGCCATAGGTCTACAGCACATATACCAGGCCCCTGTTGAAGGGATTCAAGGAAGCTCAGAAAAACAATAGACACATAGGATGGACAGAAGAGATGACAGAAGCTTTAAACAAATTGAAGATAACAATATGTCCAACACCAGTCCTGGGCATCTCATTTTATTGTGCAGAATTCTTCCTGTTTTCCCACTCAAATGGGGAGGTGATGACAGTAGTACTTACACAGAAAACCACCCTACAACACAAACCACTTGCCTATTACAGCAGACTTCTAGATCCAGTAATTAAAGGACATTACCCCTCTGACTAATTGTCATTACTGCAGCCATTTGCAATTGAAAAATCAACAAATATCACAATGGGCTGTGGAGTGATATTTTATGTTGAACATGTCCTCTTTGCCATTCTTGAGAAACCCAAAAGTACACTAATGATGCATACAGCGTGTGGGTATGGAGTGATTATTTCAAACCTCGCAATTAAGATTGTCAGGTGCTTGGTGGTGAATGACTGCACAAAATACACAGTGCATTATGATGACATAAACTGTTTTAGAGAAAAGACCCTCGGAAGGTCATGTACTCTTCATTGATGACTCTCCAGCTGTTGATCAAAGTTCAGGAGAAAGACATACATGGACTGCAGTGATAAAATTGAAAGAAAACCTCACCTTTGAAGTAATGGCAAGTGCAAGGTTGCCGCTACATATTTTTAGCGCAAGCAGCAGAATTAGTAGAGCTTATTGCTGCACTCGAGATGCATGAGAAAGAGGAAATAACAGTATATTCTGAATTTGCCTATGGATGTCAACAATACATGCAGGTTTATCACATTGGAAAAGGTGGGGCTTCCTATGAGCAGACAGCACACCAGTGTATCATACTCCATCACTGGCCAGACTCATAGACGCACTACAATTACCATTGGCCATTGCCAGGTGAAATGCACAGCCCATACTAGAGAAAGATACCTCCTTTCCTGTGGTAACCAAGCTGCTGAAATAGAGGCCAAAAAAAGCAGAGCTTCTATGTGAGACATCTGAATTCAACACACCACCCAATGAGTACACTAGAATGTGTAGCATGATAATGAACAAATGATTTGATTTAATTTATTACCCATAGCACAGGTCACATAACTACACAGTTGTGTACCACAGGAAGAACAAGAACTATGGAAACGTCAGGGGTGTTCAGTCTCCCCTACCACAACACTGTGGTGCCAGAACAGCACCAGCAAGCCAGTGATGCCCATGCATTACATAAAGTAGTGTTAGAACAGCTCCATTACCCTACACGAACTACGCAAGAAAGTCTTGATGCCCTGATTTCAGAAGACTGATTTATACCCAATCTGATCAAGCTAGTTTCTGTTTTCATTGTTAATTGCATGATATATCAACAATTTATGGCAGGATACACCCTGCGAGAAATCAGAGGAGCAATTCCCCATCCTATCGCACCCTTCCAACACCTACAATTCGACTATGTTGATCTGACCAGAATGGTAATGTCTATAGGTACATGCTTGTAGTTGTATGTTTATTTTCCAGGTGGATCGAGGCTGGTCAATGTATGCATCCTGATGCCATGTGTGCTGCCAAGTTCCTTGTATGCATGGTCTACCCGAGATTGGGTGGAGTGAGGTTCTCCAGGCTGACAACGGACCACATTTTGTAATTGAGTTATTCAAACACATTATGTTCAACTGGGTATTAAGCATACCTTCTCATTCACTTATCATCCACAGGCAAACAGATTTTTGTGAGAGACTCAGTGGTCTTCTAAAAGAAAGAATAGCAAAAACCAAACTGACTCTGAAAAAGGGATGACTCCATTGCCTACCCTTAGATCTATTTGCATCATGCAATCAGCCTGACTCTCACCATGACCTACCTCCTCATGAGCTGGTGATGGGATGCCACATATACACACCCTTATTCCTCCCACTAGAGTGTTAATGGATGTCCAAAGTACATCTGCTGTTCCTGGATCAGAAGTCCATTAATATTTGGCTGCTGTGATGAATAGTGTCTCTTTTATGTCTCAACAGCTACAATCCTGGAAGGAGGTGTAAATAAAGAATGATGAAGACAACAAATAGCTTATCCCACAAACTCTTCTCAAGCCCCTTGCATTATACCCTAGAAATTTAGTTTTTCTAGAACATGGAACAAGCCTAGGTTCAACGCCCCCATTCTCGTAGAGAATACTACCCCTACAGCTGTCAAGGTTCAAGAAAGGTGAGCCTTGCTTTATCTTAATGACATAAAACCCTACAAAGGTGAATCCCTGAAGTGAAAGATAAGGAGGAAGTGACAAGAGTGCAGACTCGATCAGCTACAAGGAACAGAAAGTAGCTCATGGGAGAACACTGTCTTTTCCACCCATGAAAACAGAAAACCTACGCCCTGCACAAGCAGACTGCTTGCACGTAATGTGACCAACATCCAATGCCACCCATACAAGGATTATTTCTGGCAATCCTTTCCTGCATAGTAAATTCTTACCCGTCTCTCTGCTCCCAGAATATCACACTGGTGACACTCTCGGGCCAATTCATGGAACAAACATGTGCCGACAATCCCAGTGCAAGTAGGCACAAGGAGGCGCAAGCATGAGAAAGCAAGCGCACGCGCACGCTTGTGATTCAAGGAAGGCGTTGCGCTACTTTCCCACTGGTTGTGCGCCAAATCCGTGCATGGCGCACGCGGGCACACACGTCATCAAACAGCATGCGCTTTGCGCACAGCAAAAGCGCACATAGCGCAGCGCACACAACAAAAGTGGGTGGAACAGTGGGTGTAACAGGCGGAATCGGGAATAACGCATGAAAAAGAAGGCGTAACTGGGAAGTACTGCAGGGAACTACACGGAACACCCACACGCACGCGAACAACCCGTATTCATGGATTCGAATATGGGAAACCACGCACAGCAAAAGACGCACACAGACGTCAACGCGTCCGCCACACGAAGGCAGGCGGAAGCGTCCCCACGCACAGCATAAAAGTGCACGCAAACAACAAACACGTATATACAGCTACGATGAATGCCCCATTTGTCACAGCACTGATCGTGGGACACCACAGGAGGAGGAGAATAGCAAGGGCATGCATTTTTTCACCATGGACAAACCTTTTTGGGATGCATGACGACCAGGTCTATGGCAGGTATAGGTTTCCACCCCATATCATCCTAGACCTGGTCAAGGAGTGGGAAGATGACCTAACATCCCCCACCCTCTGCTCCCAAGCATTGAGCCCCTTGGAGAAGGTGCTCAATGTCCTGCATTTTTTGGCCACTGGGTCTTTTCAGCGGACTACTGCCATAGTGGGTGGGGTCTCACAGGCCACGCAGTCACGCTGCCTACACCAGGTATTGGCAATCATGACAGTGCACCCCTCAGTCCGCAGGCACATATACATGCCCAGAACACCCGCAGAAAGGCAGGCCGTTGTCCAGGACTTTTACAGGGTGGCACACTTCCCCAAAGTGCTTGGTACCATAGATTGCACCCATGTGGCCCTACGTCCACCTAGGGCCACTGAGCACATCTACCGAAACCGCAAGCACTGGCATTCCATCAATGTACAGGTGGTATGCGATGCAAAGGGAATCATCACCTCTATCTATGCAAACTACCCTGGCTCCACCCATGACAGTTTCATATACAGAATGTCCTGAGCTGGGCCCTGGAAGCTGGGCAGCATGGCGGCACATGGCTCCAATGCCTGTGCACATGCATGCATGTCACATGCACACACAAATACACAAAGCCCAATAATCACAACCATTCACACCTCTACAGGGGACAGTGCCTACCCTCTGAGCAACCACATGATTATGCCAATCTGGAACCCCACCACCCCAGGTAAGATACAACGCAGTCCATATTTCACACGCGATTGGCCCTGTGCGAGTGGGGCACGTGTATTACTGGGGTTCACGAAGTTTCACATGCGATTGGCCCTGTGCGAGTGGCGTACGTGTATTCCTGTGGTGCGCAGGAAGTTTCACACGCGATAGGCCCTGTGCGAGTGGGGTGTGTGTATTCCTGGGGTTCGCAGGAGTTTCACACGTGATTCTGCTGTCAGAGCGGGGTACATGAATTTCGGGGGTGCGCGGGAAGTCCTACACGTGAATTGGCAGTGTGGGTCCTCTCAGGTGTTCCCTTTACACCCTCCACGGCCCCTGCAGGCAGCCCACACCACAGGGGACTACCCTGCACCCCTGGTCATGTCCCGCAGGCAGCCCATCCACCATGGGCATGCCCCCCAGCCAAACCACATATCACCTTGCACTACTGATCACCAACTCATGTGCTCCAACATCCCCACCCCCCAGCAGTGAGGGTCACCTGCCAGCAGGCCCCCACTCATGACCCACTCATGGCCCCCTGTACCCCCACCCCCCAGCAGTCAGGGGCACCTGCCAGTAGGCCCCCACTCATGTCCCACTCATGTCCCCCTCCACCCCCACCCCCCAGCAGTCAGGGGCACCTGCCAGCAGGCCCCCACTCATGTCCCACTGCACCCCCACCCCGCAGCAGTCAGGTGCACCTGCCATCAGGCCCCCACTCATGTCTCCCTGCACCCCCACCCCCCAGCAGTCAGGGGCACCTGCCAGCAGGCCCCCACTCATTTCCCACTCATGTCCAAATGCACCCCCACCCTCCAGCAGTCAGGGGTACCTGCCAGCAGGCCCCCACAAATGTCCCACTGCACCCCCACCCCCCAGCAGTCAGGGGCACCTGCCAGCAGGCCCCCACTCATGTCCCCCTGTACCCTTACCCCCCAGCAGTCAGGGGAACCTGCCAGCAGGCCCCCACTCATGTCCCCCTGCACACCCACCCCAGCAGTCAGGGGACCTGCCTACGGGCCCCCACTCATGTCCCACTGAACCCCCACCCCCCAGCAGTCAGGGGCACCTGCCAGCAGGCCCCCACTCATGTCCCCCTGTACCCCCACCCCCCAGCAGTCAGGGGCACTTGCCAGCAGGCCCCCACTCATGTCCCACTCATGTCCCCCTGCACCCCCACCCTCCCAGCAGTCAGGGGCACCTGCCAGCAGGCCCCCACTCATGTCCCCCTGCACCCCCACCCCCCAGCAGTCAGGGGCACCTGCCAGCAGACCCCCACTCATGTCACCCTGCACCCCCACCCCCCAGCAGTCAGGGGCACCTGCAGCAGGCCCCCACTCATGTCCCACTCATGTCCCACTGCACCCCCACACCCCAGCAGTCAGGGGCACCTGCCAGCAGGCCCCCACTCATGTCCACCTGCACCCCCACCTCCAGCAGTCAGGGGTACCTGCCAGCAGGCCCCCACTCATGTCCCACTAATGTCCCACTGCACCCCAGCAGTCAGGGGCACCTGCCAGCAGGCCCCCATTCATGTCCCCCTGCACCCCCACCCCCCAGCAATCAGGGGCACCTGCCACCAGGCCCCCACTCATTTCCCCCACTCATGTCCCCCCACCCACTCACCCCCCCACCAGTGACATGCCAATCTCATGACACAAACCAAACGTCAACTATGTACATCAACACATGTCCGACACACACACACACACACACACACACACACACACACACACGTTGCCATTCAATAAGTAAACCCACTTTTTGACAGGCATGAACCCAGTGAGCGAATCCCACACATTGAAGTAAAATATCAAAATGTATTAATATCAATATCAATGTAAAGAAATGAAAGCATAAAATAATGGCAACCATGAAATGAAATGCAAGTCCAATAAAAAACTAATGAAATGCAGAAGAAATCCAAAGTAATCCAAAAGAAAAATTTCCAAAAGTCTCTGTCCACCAAACCAAATCCAAATTAAACGCAAAAAGGAAAATCCATTCATCCATGGTGAAATGAAATTAAAAAGTCCAAATAAATCCAACGTCCAACTATGTACAATCCATTTTCAAGGGTCCATGAGCCCAACAAAATAAATGAAACCTATCTAATAATCTACCGAACAAAAAACACATATACAAAAGTGTGGGGCATAGTCCGAATGCCCCAAAATAAAAACGAAAAGGAAACCTAACACTACAAACTATTTACAATGGCGGCGGGCAAGTCCTACGGCTCACTCAGTGATGTTGTCGGCCAGGGCATCATTGAACTCCATGTCAATTTGCCGGAGGCGGGCCTCTGTCCTGTCCCCGAGGTCTCGCAGGGAGGCACTCATGGCCTGTTCCAACTCCCTGCGAGTTGCCTCGAGGCACTCTGCCCGCCTCAACGCCCGCCGCATGGAGAACTCTGCCCTGACCATGGTGAGCCACGCCTCTTCCGCCCGCCGCCGCTCCGCACCTATCTGCTGGCCCAACCGCTGCCACACGGAAGACCTTCCCATTCCTGGGTCCTCCTGCCCTCCGGCTGATGCCTGCCCCTCCGATGTTGATGGCCCCAAGCCATCATTGCTCCCACATAGAGCCTGCTGCTGCTGCTGTTGTCCATGTGCCCTGTCCGATGGTGCCTACACATCCTCCATCAGCTGGTCTCAAGTTGTGGTGTCCACCCCTGCTGGACCGCGGACTCCCAACTGTGGCAGGGATGTGAGCTCCACCAAGCTGGCTGTGTTGGTTGGGCCAGGTCCACAGGGGGCCCTGGTGGAATCTGGGCTGGAAGACGGTGGGGAGAACGACTGGCGAATAGTCTCCACAGAGGAGGAGAGGTCCGCCAGAGTACGCGACACATTTAGGAACCCACCGACCAGGGCCTCTCCCAGCAGTGCCACGTCACGACGCTGCTCTTCGTGATGGCGTGTGTTCTCCACCCAGGAAGAATGCACGTCATCATGAATGACATGCATGCGCAACGCAACACCAACCAGGACGGAGCCCATACAGTCGTGGGACCCCTCGTTCGCAGGTAGTGGAGAGGCAGATGACATGGCACTCTCCCCTACCTGCGGATGGGCCTGGGACAGGGCATCGCTGCTTGTGCATGGTGGTGCAGTCACAGGGTCAAGGACAGTGACATGCACAGGCCCCTCCGTGGTGACCTGTGCTGCCTCCTGACCCTGGCCCTGGACTGCACCACTTGCACCAGATGGTACTACCCCCAACAAGCCCTATGTGTGGCTCAGTAGCGGGCTCCTCCTCCTCTCTGGAGGCCACCAACCTGGATGTCTGCGCACCGTCTTCCGCCATTGGAAGCCCCTGTGGGGGCTCACCAGGCCCTTCCGCTACAGCCGCAGTGGCAGACGCGGCACCAGCCCTCTCGCTCCCGGATGATGGAAATTCCTGGGAGGGTGGCTGGGCCTTGCATCGCCGCCCGGTGGAGGCATCCCCGCCGCTTGGCTCCACAGCGCCGTCTCCACCCTCTTCTTCACTTGATGCTGGGTAGAGGGAACACAAGCATCAGGATACAGTACAAAATTTCCCTACACAGGAAATAAAAACACATGAGTGGCACTGTCAAATGTCACTTCCATCCTGTCACTCCACAAAACATGGGTGAATGCATGCAACACACATGCAGAAACATTCCCGGCGCCTGCAATCAACATCAGCATCCATGTACAAGGGCCTCTGTTAACCAAGATGTTGCATTCAAAGTCACATGCATCCATGGCGTTTCAAAGTCACACAAACACTTCTCAGACACACACACACATGTGCACCATACATTTACGTGACATCAGCACCCATCCCTTACCCCCCCTCCATGTCCAAGAACAGAGACTGGCATGGTTTCATGTGTGCATTCCGCATCCAGCTCTCCATGTTGCATTGTAACTTATGCACCAACCATGTGGTTCACACATTACTGGTCTCACATGCATGACCATGATGTCCCTGCACACACACATCCATACATGGCCTATGTCACACATACAGGCAAGTATCAGACTACCAGCACACTACAACATGCCCTGTCTCACACACCAATGCTTGGCCACTTACTGCTCAACTCCAGATGGATCTGCCTCCACAGGATCTGGGCGTGGAGCGCTGGGCCTTCGTATTCCACGACCCTCATCTGGATGTTACTCATGCGTGCCCAGCCCCCATGCACGAGGTGCCGGGCCTTTATGAGCGTCCTGGACCTGAAGTCCTCCCAGCGCTTCTTGACGTGCTTGATGTCGCGGGTTGCCACCCCCTCCGCGTTGATGGCAACCACTACGACGTCCCAGATCCTCTGCCGTCCTTCCGTGTTGGCGCGTGATGTTCCGAAGAGGGCATCATAATGCCCCAGGACATGCTCCACTAGGACACAAACTTCCTTCTGACTGAAGCTGGTGGCCCTCTGCCTCTCTGGCTGGGGGTCGCCAGTGGTCTCAGATGGTGTATGCCCCGACATGGCGACCCCCGAGACAGGCGTGGGTGGGAAACTGGGTCCTGGGGCTGAGCTGTGGAGCAATGGTATCCCAGTCAGGAGTCTTCTGTTCCAGCAGGGGTGGACACAGCAACTGGACCCCTGCAGACGGCTGATGTGCAGGCACCAAATAGCAGGGCACATGGGCAGCAGGCAGTCAGGCAGCAGCAGATGGCAGGTGGGAGCGTGCTCGGGGCTCCGGGGGAGCAGGGAAATGGCCTTCAGGGCAGGAGCGTGGTCTTCTGTGTGTTTTCGTGTGGCCAGCTTGATACAGAGTGATTTGGCACGTGAAAAAATTGCACGTCAGCGTGTAATTTCGAGGAAGGGACCTTAGCGCATAAGCGCGTCAGCACACGTACGTATTTTCATTGGACCAAAGGTCCTTAGCGCATAAGCGTGTCTGTGACGTGACGCATGCGGGCGTTTCCCTCGTGGGCTAAGTGGTTCATGGCACGTGAAAAAACTGCACGTTTGCGTGTGAATGCATGTAATCCGAGGAAAGGGCCTACGTGTCTGTGACGTGACACCCGCGCCTTTCCCTCAGCACGGGTGCATGTATACACGTCCAAGAACTGCACGTCCGAGTGTCAGCTTGTGTAATTGGAGTAAAGGGGATTAGCACGTACACGCGTAAGTGACGTTTTACGTGTGGGCTGGTTTAAAAGGTACGTGTAGGACGCCATTTCTTTGTATGTGCTTTTCGTGGAGAGCGAGTTAGTGAATGCCGTACTTATTGTCGGTTCACACGCGATTACTTCACAGCGTTTCAAGTTCGTACTCCCTTTTACCTCTGACAGCGTTCTTTTTTTCTAGTTGGACCTGTTTCCACATACAGCGTTCACTTCTTCTTTTGTCCTGTCTCCTCAGACAGCGTACAATACGCACAACAACATCAGTGCCATGGTTGGGAGGCGACCAAGCGGTAAGGGATGAAAAGGTGGCCGACCTTCAAAAGGTGGGCGTGGTGGGCGTGGTAGAGGACGTGGCTGGGATTTGCAGGGTGCCCCTAGGCCCCCATGTGTGGAGGACCAATCAGGGACACCCATGTCCCCCCATGGTTGAGGGAAACGTGGCTGACACCATCCCAGCTCAGCCCTTGGTGGACCAGCCCATTGTGGCACCTGACCTGGCACAGGATGACTCCCATGCTGACTTCCAGGTCAGCAAGTCTATGCCACGTGTGGCGGTGCAAGTTGGTGTCACCAAGCCACGTGGATCTGGGGCAGCTATGTCATCTGCTTCCCCAAGCAGGCAGGGTGGGGAGGATGCAGGGGCAGCTGCAGCTCCATCCACCCCAGCTCTGAGTCTCCCAGCCAGGACAGTATCGGTCCAGGTCCATCAAACTGATGTTCCCCCTGCCAACATCACACTGCCAATGCCTGCACCAAGAGCTATGGTCATTGTGCATTCGCACACTCCTACTACCCAGTCCACCGGTGCTTCTGCCCCTACTGACCAGAGCGGCGTAAGCCACTCAGGCTTGGCGCCACCTTTGAAAAAGAGGAAGAAGGGTGCTCTGGCACAACAGGCTGAGACCCCAAACACTGTTACACACTCCAGCACGACACTGAAGCCTAGCTTTAATGACCCGGAACTTGATTTACTTGTGAGCTATGTGTCGGCACATAGCCGCAAAATGGTGGTGACTGCAGCGTGCAAGACCACACCTGGTCAACGTAGGGCACACTGGCAGACCATCATGGACTGCATAAGTGCCCTTGGATTTGTGAGGCGCACAGCTGATGATTGCTACAAGCGGTGGAATGACCTGAAACGCAGAGCAAAGAACAAGCTGGCCTCAAATCATGCCGCTAATCTGGTGACTGGCAGTGGGTCTCCACAGGAGGACAACAAACTCACTGAATATGAGTCTGTTGTTGGGACCTTCGTCACAGAGGAACAGATCCAAGGTGTGGGAGATCTACCTGATTATGATGCATTGTCCGGTGAGTGCCCATGCGTGTGTGTGTGTAATCCATGTGTATGTTGTTTGGGTGATGGGTTCTGATTGAGTGCCAGTGAGGGTGTGTACTCCTGAGTGTTAAGGGTCACCCATTTGCTTCCTCCCATACATTCACGTGCCTTGGATTTGGGTATGACTATATCCCTTCTGCCCACAGTTGCCAATTAGGCCCACATTAGTGCACTTTACCTTGAACTGTCATCTTGCAACTACATTGTTCAGATTTTGTAAGTGATTATTCAGGCTGATTGTTTTCACTCTCCCATTTTTGCTACGCATTATCCTGCCCTATTGCGACATATGTGATATGCTTCGGTCATTGTTTACAGCCCACACTGGGCCACTATTTTTACCTGGTTATGTTAATGATTACAACATTCAGGCCGATGGAGTATTGAGCTGCAGAATTTTTTATTAGGGCCTGTTTGCAGGTGGAAGATGACAGATGTTTCTTGTAATGTTAAAGTGACCAACCATTGATCAGCCCACAATGACTGTGTTATTGGACACTGGATGTGTTTCAGTGTGTGGCACATGCATATTTTGCAACACTATTCAGCATCAATCTTCGCATCATGTCGATGTGACATGGATGTGTTTACAGTACTCATTCACTGTTATATTGCTGTAGTTTTGTAATTTACCGTGGCTATGCTACTTGACATCTGTGTGTTGGCATGTGTCATGTATGTGTATTGGACATGCCACTCACAGCCTGATGTGTGATGCCAGTGCTACCCAACATGCTGCAAATGTGTTGCATATCCATCTTGCTCTCCCCAGTGTGTGCCTTTTTGAATCCACTTCCAACTCTTTGACAGTGCATGCATGGCAGGGTTATAGTCATGTGGGACATGTGTAATTCATGTACTGGATCTCTGGCTTGTCACGGGCTATGTGTGTGCTATGGTGCTCATGCCTGTTTCCATTTGTTGTCTTTCATGTTTTTGCAGGTGATGACGCACTTGGTGCTGTCAGGCACGACTGGGCACCAGTGGTGGACATGGTGTGGTGGTGGGTGAAAACCCAATGTTACTGCAGACCATACTGTCCAGGGGTGCCTCTGGGTGCACCTCCCCAGACCTCTATTCAGGTGCTGAGTCGGATGATGAGACTTATGTGCAGTCGCAGGTAAGTGTTTCTGGCAGGGATTCTGTTCTGTCCAACCCACCTGGACCAGGGGTAAGAACCCTCTATGGGGATGTCAGTGTTGGTAGGTCCGCCTTTGGCAGTTACGGATGCAGGGTCCCACTCCACAGCATCTGATCCTGTTCCTAGGCCAGCAGATCAGAGGGGGAATGCAGTCCTGCAGCCTCAGGCAGTGCCATTACAGCAAGGTGCAGATCGCCTTGCCCCAAACAGGTGTGCTGCCCGTCGACGTGGTGGCCGTGCGCCACCAGGCAATACTGTATGGGAAAACTCCATGTACGGTATGGCAAACCAACAGGCAGCATCAGGAGAAATGATGGCTCAGGCAATGGAGAGGGTGGCCACTTCCATTATACCCCCTGAAAGGCAGATGGAGCAATAACAGCAGGCAACAGACTCCATTTGCCAATCACACAGGGAAGACATGTTGGCGTCCAACAGGGACAGACGGGCGGCACTGGAGACTCTGCGCAAATTCATATCAATAGAGTCCCAGGGCCACAGGGAAGCCCTGAGGGTAGAACTCCATAACCTCAGGCAGAGTCTGCTTGAACTTGAGGCTTACCCAAAATGTTAGGGCAGAACACCAGCTGGAGCAGCTCACACATTCGGCTGAGCTGCATGCAACACGTGAGGAGATCCGGCCATGCGTGCAGAAATGCAGGCTACCCGTGATGTGCTGCATGGGGATCTCCGCACTTTAATCCTCCAGAATCAGAACTTCCAGACCCGCATGCTTGCTGCCATGGAGGTCCATACCAGGGCTTTGCATGGGCTGCCTCCCATAGTGCCACCGCCTCCTGATGCAGCAACAGAGGATGAGCAGAGCGACAGCAGTTCTCCCACAATGGCATAGCCGTGCAGGCCATGAGCCCAAGGAGGTTTTTTTTCCGCAACATCCACAAAGGTGGGTGTTGGTGTGCACCCTGTCCTCGAACCTCCTGGGTGGCCTCCCCACCCCCTCGCGCCCACACATGGCCATTTTTGATTTTTTGGTTTGTTTACAGTGTGTTGCCTTGTGTGGCTCCTATGGGCATCCACTGCATTCTGGCTGGGCACATGCCGGCTTGTCCTGAGTTTGGGTTAGATGCTTGGGTTCGTGAGACACACACCCCTCCTGCTTCCCATTTCCATGGGTGTGACCAAGTGACAGTGAATTACACAGTGACGTTGGGCTCCCATGAGCTGTGTGGGCAGTCTGTAGTGAATACTGTGTAGACATCCATAGTGGATATTGTTGTTGTATTGTACACTGCATGGTGTATTGATATGTGCTTGTGCATCCATGTCTTCCTCCTAATCTGCAGGTTCCTTCCTCATGTCTTCACAAGGCTGTCTACTTTGCAGATGCAGTTCATGTTGTATGCAGTACACTGAGACATTTGCGTGGCAGCAGCACTCTACAGTTGCAAGGGGTCGATGTGCTGGCATATTCAGGTTGTAAGACTACCACTACTTGAACTTAGTACTGTCATGTTTTTGCATTTTTCCATGGTGTGTTGCAGCATTGTGTTGGTGGTAAGTATTTGGTAATGTGTGCTGTTATACATTACTGGGAGCATATTGTGTGTAGGCAGTTTCCATTAGGGACACTGTACTTTGTGACACTTGTGTCAGGTCTTGTGCATTGCTTTGTTTGCTTTCACACTGCATGACATGCCATGGTGTGTTTGGTGGTGGAGCTGGGGAGGGGTTGGGTGACATGGCACTGTTCTCATGTTGTATTTAGCAAGGTGGCAATGAATTTTGCAGCATAGATGTATGTCTTTTGATGACACAGCATTGGTGGTGTTTGGGTAGGTAGGGATGCACACAATGTAACACTTCCAGGTGACCAATCTCGGGATGGTATGGTTGTGACAGTCCCTTATGTCATCATCATTGATTGTCAGCTGGTATGTGCCAGGGCTGTGTGTACTCCACAGGGGTGTGATTTTATGTGAAGTAATTAGCCACCAGCTGCGTACGGGCTGCCTCACCATGTGCCCTTTCCCCTCCCATGCGCAATGGGCCTGCATGTGATTGGGGATGTGGGGGCACCACCATGTCCACAGCCAGGCCCCGGCATGTTGCAACGTTGTGCAGGACACATGCTGCCACTATGATCCTGCACACTTCTGGGGGAGCATATAACAGCTGCCCACCAGAGCGGTCAAGGGAGCGAAAGCGTGACTTGAGCACTCCGAATGTGCGCTCCACTATGCCCCGGGTTGCAATATGGGCTGTGTTGTATCTTACCTGGGGTGGCGGGGTGGGGTTCCGAATTGGCGTCATCATGTGGGTGCTCAAAGGGTAGGCACTGTCCCGTGGGGAGGTGGTGATGGGTATCATTGGTGGGGTTGTGACATTACTCAGTATCTGACATGCATGCATGTGCAGTGGCATTTATACTCACCAAGCAGCCATGTATCGCCATGCTGCCCTGCTTCTAGGTCCCGGTTTAGGGTTGACATTCTGTAAATGAAACTGTCGTGGGTGGACCCTGGATAGTTGGCATATACTGAGGTGATGATTCCCTTGGCATCACATACTACCTGCACGTTGATGGAATGCCAGTGCTTGCGTTTCTATAGATGTGCTCAGATGCCCTGGGGGGACATAGAGCCAAATGGGTGCAATCAATGGCACCTAGCACTTTGGGGAATTGTGCCACCCCATAGAAATCCTGGACGGCAGCCTGCCTTTCTGCAGGTGTTCTGGGCAGGTATATGTGCCTGCGGACTGATGGGCGTGCAGTCATGATGGCCAACACCTGATGTAGGCAGCGTGACTGCGTGGCCTGTGACACCCCCCCCACTATAGCACTTGTCCGCTGAAATGATCCAGTGGCCAAGAAGTGCAGTACATTGAGGACCTTCTCCAGGGGGCTTTGTGCTTGGGAGCACAGGGTGGGTGATGTGAGGTCATCCTCCGACTCACTCACCAGGTCAAGTATTATGTGAGGTGGAAACCTGTACCTCCCATACACCTGGTCATTAGGAGGCATCCCAAAAAGGCTGGTTCTGGGTGTAAAAATTCTGGGCCTGACTATCCTCCTCCTCCTCCTGCGGTATCCCACGACCACTGCTGCTAGGAACGGTATATTCATCTTGGCGTCTGAGCTTGTTTTTTGTTTGCATGCACTTTTATGCTGCGTGGGTCCACGTACGCCTGCTTCCTGCTGGCGTACATGTTTCCGGATTAGCGCATCTTTTTTGGCGCACTCATTAGCCCCGTTCAATTCCATGAATATGTGTTGTAGACGCATGTGTGGGCGTTCTGCGCATTTGCCTCCTGTACTTCCCCCGTGATGCCCATATTTTCACGCATTGTTCCCCATTCCGCGTGTTACGCCCCCTGTTCCGCCTACTTTTGTTGTTTGCGCTGCGCTATGTGCGCTTTCGCTGTGCGCTTAGCGCACGCTGTTTGGAGATGTGTGCGCCAGCGTGCGCGCCACACAGAATTTTAGCACACATCCAGGGATTTACACGCACACGGACTTCCATGAATGGCTGTGCGCGGGATTCGCTGCGATTTTCACACTTGCACTGCGATTCGCACGCTTTCGCACGCTTTCGCACGCTTGCGCCGGAAATGTCAGCGCACATTAATTCCATGAATCGGCCTCTTTATCTCCAAAAAGATGGAAAGCACATTCAATTAAATTCCATGGGACCACAGGGTCTATGAGCTTGTTTGGGTAAGAAAATATATGGTATTATTTACAAATTTCAATATTGCTTCAGAATCAAAACATCTCTTTTGTTTCACATAAAAATAAATGTTCTCAATAAAAAGCCTATTTTTGAAAATAAGAGAACATACTTTCCTAGAACAATTACACAGCCTGCAGTAGTGGCCATGTATTTATGGTTAAGTTGCTCAACTCATAGAAAGAGCACTTTTTGGGTGGCTTATAACTTTAGCGCCATTTGACGAATCCTCACCAGACTTTGTATTCGGCCAACTCAGAATGGTTTTGTGAAGTTTGGTGGGTTTTTTTTTTTCCATGGGGGGAGTTATAGGGGGGTCCCAAAATGTTTTCTTGCGCTGTATGAATTTTCACCAACCTTGTGCAAGGAGCGGTGGCTTGGTCCCGAAGGTCTGCTTTAGCAAATTTGTACAGTAGTTTTTTTAAAAATGGCCAAAAAGTAGGGAAAGAAATGTGTGATATCTGTGTCCGGTCCATGGGCTCATTTCCCGATATGGAGTCCTCTGAGGCCTCTGGACCAATCAGGGAGTGGCTTGGTGTTTGAGGACATCAAAGACGCACACTTATTGGATGTTCAAAAACATGAGACGGGTAATCATTTTTGGAATGGTCACCATATTGGGTCCGTGAACCACCGCCATTGTCTGTAGACATTGTAGTGAGAACAAAGTCTGGAAATTCAATTTGTGGTTATTTTGTGGCCAAAAGAGGGCCTGTAATCCATGGTGGAGTTGAAAAATGTTGATAGGGAGCTGTTTTCATAGGAGAAAATAGTGGTGCAGGAGCAGCAGAGTCCGTACTCAATTTCACTGTCTGCGTACGTCATTGGGAGTGGAGAGGTCCAGGGTGAGTCTTGTTATTTTACGGTGTATTGTACATACTTGTTATATGGTTTAATTTTTATTGTGGTGGTTGGAGCCAGTGGCCAGATTCTTGGTTGTGACCAATGGCCTGATTCTAGCTACAAGCCACACACACTAAAGTAATGTGTATAGTAATTAACCCCTTAAGTGCCAGGCTATTATTGAAGTCTAAGCAAAAAGGACAAGTATACTTATACTCTAGGGGGAGTATACAGTATTTGTAACATGGTAGAATTATGTAATTGAAGTGTATATGGTATTTACGATCATTGTAGAAATGAGAAAAGTGCTTATGGAATCTGTATTTGGATAATACTTTGTATATTTACTTAGTTGAATATGAAGCTGGACTCTCTAGTTCTTTTTCTGTGAATGAATAACAGTATAATGTGTTAAACAAGATAGTTAAACATCTTTAATTGCATACAATTGTACATATAGAAATCCTTTTTTTGACCCTCATAAATAGTACATTCTATGCACAATATTTGGTACAACATTAGTGTGTGGTACACTGTTGTTGTATTGATATCAAATTATCATTGGATCATTGGGGACAAAAAATCAATAGTGGATTAAAAAACCCTACACTAATTACAAACAGTTTTTGGCATTTACATTGTTTTAAAGAATGTTCATGTTACAGAATACGTCTGTGTGTTTCTAGGGATATATTATGCAAGTCTAAGTGTGACAGGATGTTTGTTTGAAGTGTGTTTGAAGTGTGTGGTAATTAAGGGTATGTTTAATGTATTAAGATACCTGTTGGCATATTCTATCTATATAGGACTTTGCAAGAGATTTTGCAGTAACTGTAATGGCATATTTGAATTGAATTACAATGGAAGGTATTTTTAAAGTAGTTTAGATACCCGTTGGCATATTCTAACTGTCTTGGATTTTAAAATTACTTTTGTAGTATTATGGATATAATTAAATACCTGTTGGCGTATTCAAACTCTTTTGGATTTTAAAATTACTAGTGTAATATTATGGATGTATTGAGATACTGTATTGAGATACTGGTTGCCGTATTGTACTAAACTTCAGAAAGTACATTTGAGTTGAAGGAATATTAAGAAGGCATTTGTTAGATTTGCTCGTGACATATGCAATATAGTGGCCTGAAGTGGTTGTGGCACCCGTGTGGTAGACTATGTCCACCTTTGTGAAGGTTTTCTTGCCAAGAGATACTTGGCCATGTGTGAAGCTAGTAACCTTAGAGTTATTGTTGGTACCATCTGCATTCTAGCTTAGAAGCATGAGTATGACATATTAGCCATTTGAGTTTATTTGTATGCTGTAACGATTGTCTGAATTGTAAAAAGGGCATAATATGCCATGATTTGCATTCTCCAGTTGCTGACAAAATAGAAAGAATTCACAATTTGTTATGGATATATATACACAACGTTCATTAGGGATGTGCTCTTGTGAAACATGGTTGCAGAGAGTGCATGTATGCTTCCATTTGAATGATATCTGAAAGATTTCATTCATAGGAAAGTTTTTGTTTTCTAGTACATGTAGTAAGTACATTAGGAATTCTTATTGATCACCCAGTGTTTTCTTTAGTGCATTTTACGATTCCTGTACAGTAGTTCAATATTTGCCTTATAACTGAGACACTGTCAGTGGTATCAGGATTATTTGTGGCATTTCTATGAGGGATGAGCATTTGCATACACAACTGGTCTTAGCCGTTTAAGTAAACGTTGTGAACAATTGGTGGCAATTGGAAGAGAAGATTGCTACATTTGCATAGCAATTTACTTCAGTGTTGCTGAATTTAAATGAACCAGAGAGTTGTGCCTCTGTACCCGTTGATGGGCCTGCAGCTGTTTTTTTGAGAAGAGACATTTGTCTCTTTGTCTTCTGATGGACATGCAGTTGTTTTTGAATGAGAGTTTTGTGGTTGTATCATTTGATGAAGAAGCAGTTGTTATTTGTTTTTTCAGCGGTATTGCTGGGAGATCTGCTATATGTTCAGTTTGTATTCATTTTCTTTATAAAGGTTTTGTTTTTTGAGGAACAGGATACATACCTAGATGGGGGTACACAGTGCAGCCTGTTGTATTCTAGGATGCAAGTAATGTCAGTGTTAACTTTGTTTGCATCAATGTTAACTAGGAATAGACTATCAAGTGTATTGAGATGAGAAGGTGCTAAATAACTCATACATTCTTTGAAGACTATGCTGCCAATGTCAATCAATGCGTGATCTAGGATTAGAGTTTTTGAGTTGTGAATAGTGACAGCATTTGCAAGAGATAGAGAGAATTGTTCTCTGCATATGTTCAGGTCTTTGAAAAGAAGGAAGTATGCTATTGTGCAGCCTATTTTTCAACTTCTGTAAGTTTGTCAAAGTGGATGTTGACAAACTGAATGTTGTTGTCATGTGGATATCTTTGGATGCTAACAACTGTACCAATTGCTCCAATGACTAAACCTTGTTCTATGTCAATGTTACATTTTAGAACTACTCTGCAGTTTAGATACAGAGTTATACTTTTTCCAATAAAGCTGTGTTGGAGAGACATTTTTCTAAGCTATTTAGTGATGATGTTGCTTGTTGACACATAGGAAGTGTCGTGCTGTGCACTTCTAGTTAGTCTGCATCTGATATGCAGCATGGGTTGCATTTCTTTTTTCAACAGTGTATTGTTGAATTGAATACAGTTTGCAAGGGATGGCATTAAGGGCATGCATTTTATATTTTGTTGAGTTAACTGTTCCATGACATCAGGGACAGATGTGTTTTTCCCATGAAGCTCATGGAGTAGTCAAGCTTTTAAGATGAATTGTGCATCTTAAGTAAGCAGACTAGTTCTAATGCTTTTTAATAATGTTAGCATAGGTGAGATCTGCATACTGATGCATGTTTTGAGTTAGTTCTCTGTAGCAAAAATATTGGCAGCGATTTACATTTCCAATGCTACTGAGAGTGTTAGGGCATTGTTTGTGTCCTAATGTTTTGAAAATAGGTTGACCTTTTAGTGGTGTTAACTGTAGAAGGTCTCTGAAATGATTTAACATGATTTCCTCGATACAGTTCTTAGTAGTCGTTTTTCTGGACTTCTTACATTCTGAGATGAATTAAAGCCAACATGAGGTTGGAAACCATGCTTACTTCAACTATCTGGGACACTTTCATTTGTTTCAGAAATCTGCACACTGCATACAAGTTTCTGCTGATCATTTGAAGTATTCTAATTTGTTTTGTTGTTATACTGGGAGGAGCAGTAGTCAGTGTAAATGTACAAGTCTTATGTTGTAGGCAGCTAATCCTGTGGGGGATGTTACAACACCTGAAATGTTGTTTGTTGAGTCTTGTGGAAAATTGCTGATTATTTTAATTAAGAACGTTTTGCCAGAACCAGCTTCACCTCTTAATGCTGGAGCAGAGGTTTACATTTTATTTACAGCTACAAGTTTTAGGCTCATGTTTAAAACCATGTAGTTTCTTTAGTGAGTGACTTCTAGATAAAAGGTGGGTTGTTCATCATTTAGCTGTGATTTGAGCACTGACAAGACTTCTTCAGATTGTTTAGATTGAAACATGACATTTTCAACCTCAGTCATGGCTATTTCTGCTTCACATAGAATGAACGATTCTCCAAGTGTTTCTTGGCTCCTGTATGAGAAGGTTGACTGTCTTAGGGAGTGTCTTTATCTAGCATAACTTCAATTATTTCTTCATCTTGTTGGCGTTCCTTGTCCAGCTTTTGTTTGTAGTGTTCAGAAAGGACATGTGTCATACTGCTTTCATTTGCATTGAATGCAGTTTAAAATGAATCATGTTAACCTTATAATCCTTCTTCTTTTCTCCAAGGTTTAAACAATTGCAGAAGGGCCACATAATAATGTTCTCTATGTTGTGGAGATTTAAATGATACCTGTATATGATTAATTAGGCTGAGTTTGGGAAGTTTCACTAGGCTTCCTTCTCAAGCTGAGACTGAATATTTGGCAGTTGTCTCATCTGGTATGACATTGCTTTTGTAGGAGTAGTTTTCAGCTATGTTGTACAGGCACATGTTTTCCAAAGCAATACTTCTGTTTGGGTGATGTGTGTCAATTACATCGTTTTTTTTAATGTCCTGACTGTTGGGATTATTTGTGGCTATTGTTTCTATCTCCTGGTAGGATTTTAGTGCTCTTTTTTCATGACATTGCTGGACCAAGCTTTAGCCAGCCACTTTTTTAAGATTTTTGTTCTGCAGCTTCGTAGCACCCACATTCCCTATAGGGGAGCATTTTCATACCAATGCTGTTCAATTTTTGTGACATTGTTTTTTCAGATGATATGTCATTCCAGAGGTCTTTTAGCTCTGTGTTTTCAGTTTTGGTGGGATAGGCTTTGACATATCTTGCAACTGCAGTGGATTTGTATGCAATGTATTGCATGTCTATATTTGCATTCCACAAGAGGGCAATGATTGCATTATAATCATTGATGTACTTAAATGCTTCATCCCTTTTAATGTTCTTTGTGTTTTTTAGGGGATTTGCTTTTTACACTGTGCTTAACAGAAGACATCAAGCTGTTTACTTGTCCTTTTGTGCAAACTGGTGTAGGGAAGCCAAAGCAACGTTTGGTATAGTATTTACCTTTGTTTTTATATCGACTTCAGCAGTTTTTTCCACACTTATGTTTTTGCAAGCGTAAGATTTGTGTACGTAGGTCACTATGTGTGGTTTCTGAAGATATGTCACAGGCAATGTATTGTTCAATAAATTGTAAAACAGTGGCATCAGTGTCATGGCCAAATTTGGGAGCATATTTTATCCATAAATTCATGTCGATGTGTGGTGTCCTCTGGTTTGAAAAAACTCTGTTCCACTTCTCTCATTGGAGGGGTTGTTTTATTGCAGATGAAGTTCAGCATGGCAATGAAGCAATGGCAAAAGTACCTTGATACATTGCCAGGGTCAAGAGAACAGAGTTCTCCTGGTGTTTTTTGATCCATTTCCTCTTTATTTTGGTTTCCAGTGTGTAGGAAGTCATGCAGGTCATCCCATGCATATTCTGCATAATTTAAAGTAGCAAACCATGAGGGTAGCCAAGGTTCCTTATCATACAACACACATCAGTGTGATGTCGGGACCAGTATTCTGTTGAACCATGCATGTTTGCCAAGAGATTTGTGATACTTGACTGCAAAACATCACCTCTGTCTTTTATCTTTTGATGCTTTTGGGTGACGGACATTTGTACAACATTAGAGTCTGTTGTGAATGTGTGTGCAACTCCATAACATAGGCCCTCATTATGATACCGGCGATAAACCATGGCGCTATTAGCACCATGGTTAGTGCTGGTATCGTAACGTGTCCGCCATGGTGAAATGGGGAAATACCGCCCCATTCCAAGGTTGGCGGGGTGGTATTTCCCCATTTCCCCATGGCCCTTCCCCATTACCATTTTTGCCCCATAGGGCATAATGGGAATGGCGAAGGCGCTAAGTACGGTACCGCAAATTGCGGTACCATACTAACCGCGAAGGTTCCTCTAGACCAGCCGTTAAGGTCGGGTCCCGCAAAGGGACCTCGTAATTAGGCGCTAATGGGTTAACGGCGCCACAGCCTTTTACGGCACCGTTAACCCATTAACGCCAGGGTCGTAACGAGGCCCATAGAGTTGCTAGTTCACTTTCAAACAGGAGCTGGCAAATGTATTCTACATTTTGTCTGAATTCGGGGTCTTCAGAATACATGTTTTAAAGAGCGATATTCTGATGCATACATTTGTGTGGATCTTTCATCATATCTTCCTCCTTTACCTGTAGAAAAGAGTAGAGGAAAAGGAAGTGCTTCTACACTTTCTACCGTATGCTCATTGGAGTTCCTTTGAATTGACACATTTGATATGTTTCTAATTAACCGTCTATGGTGTCTTTGGATTGTAGTGGGTGATTTGTATACTGGTGTAAAATGGTGGCTGCAGTAACAGGATATATACATTCACATTGGCCAGTTTGTGGTGAATCTTGAATTATTTGGGTGGTTTCTCTTAAGCTTTCCTCTATGTGTATATCTTTGTTGTACTCATTGTTTTCTTTGAGAAATTGAGATTTTTTTGTCTTTTCTTGGTACACCATTTACTAGCACAATCAAAGATTGATCTATTGGCGATTGTAGTCCTAGAGTTAATATCTTTCTTTAAGATCCATTGACAAATATACTACTTTGCCACAAATGCCTTTTAGTAACTCAGATGGAGGCAATTTGGCTGTTTTCGGTAGAAGACGTATTATAGCTTGAGATGGGTGTATTGTTTGGATTATAATTCTCTCATACAATTTAACTTGTTGGAGAGCTTTTGGAAGTGAGAATATTTCTAAATTACTAGTGATAGCACATGATGGCATTTGTTTATTATCAAGGTTGGTATTGCAGTATGTGCAAACTATTGAGCGGCCAGTTATTTTGTATTTATTTTCTGTTTTTAGATATAAAACTAATCGGAACCATTGGGATTCCTCATTGTTTTCTATTGTGTAGGCCATGTCTAAAATGTTTGTGCTCTTTTTATAAAAAAGCTTGCCACACAGTATTTCAGCAGATGTGTTTTGAAACTTAGCTATTTCTTATTTGTATGTGTTTGTAAGAAAATGCATGCCTGAAAGGTTGTTGCTAATGTTTTCTAAAGTTACTGAATTTTCTAAGTCAACTTCAGTTCCAAAATATTTACTTTGTATATGCTCTATTTCTCAAAGGAGTTATTTGGCTGTTCCATGTACGAGAATGTTATTTAAATGTTACCGTTCTGGAGCAGGAGTGTATGCATAGTACAGTCTATGCACAAGACTTTGTATAGCGGAATGGCGTGTTGCCAACATTTTGATGTGGTGGAAGGTGCTTTTGCAAGCAGTTCCTGAATTGCAGGCTAATGAATGTCCTTGCAGTCCAGTGTGGATGCACACTGGGCAGGAGACCATAGTATGTAAAGTTTTTATTCTACTTCTGTCTTTAGTTTCATATAGTGATTGAGGAGTTGCCATATAAATGTAAAACATTGTTGGCATACGTTACATATTGAGCTTCACGTTCATTTGTACACTGGACTTTTTGTTTGGGCAAAAGTAACGTAACATTTGATTGAAAGATTGTTGGGGAAGTTTTTCTATAAGGGTTTCTTTTGCCATAATGGCATCTCCTAGGTTTTATACCCTTGGCCATTATTGTGAATAGCAAATGTGTTTTGTTGTTCTTGTTTATAAGTGTCTTGCCTAGTATTTTGGTGCTGGACTGCCCCTGGGCAGGACAAAGACTGATATGCAGGGAAATGTTTTCTCTGTGAAAGGTACAGTGAGCTAAAGACTTGGTAGAGTCTCTCCCAGGGGTTATTCACCCAAGAACAGGTCATTTGGGTGTGTTCGTGCTGGTAGAGAGATTCCCAGACCCCCATTGTTTTTCATAAATTATCTTTGGGTCTCCCCCTAAATTACTAGGGCGATCCAGATGTGGACTCCTTGCTCACTGTTCTTAGAGAGGCATAACTTCACCTCACTGATGATGCCCAACAAGGCTGAAACACATGTATGGAGTTGCTGTTGGTACTCTTGTTCAGAGGAGAATTGCCTAGTATTTCGGTGCTGGACTGCCCCTTGGCAGGACAAAGACTGATATGCAGGGAAATTTCTTCTCTGTGAAAGGGACAGTGAGCTAAAGATTTGGTAGAGTCTCTCCCAGGGGTTAGTCACCAAAGAACGGGTCATTGGGCTGTGTTTGTGCAGGTAGAGAGATTCCCAGACCCTGCCCTTGTTTTGCATAAATTAACTTTGGGTCTCACCCTAAGTTACCAGGGCGATCCAGACGTGGACCCCTTGCTCACTGCTCTTAGAGAGGCACAGCTTCACCTCACTGATGATGCCCAACAAGGCTGAAACACATGTATGGAATTGCTGTCGGTACTCTTGTTCAGAGGATAATTGCCTAGTATTTTGGTGCTGGACTGCCCCTGGGCAGGACAAAGACTGATATGCAGGGAAATGTCTTCTCTGTGAAAGGGACAGGGAGCTAGATATGTGTTACAGTCTCTCCCAGGGTTTATTCACCGTGGACCAGGTCATTGGGCTGTGTTCATGCTGGTGGAGAGATTTCCAGACCCCCCCTTGTTTTTCATTGAAATATGGTTCTCTGCTGCTTGTGTGAACCCATACACCTTCACAGAGGTTTGTAAAGGTATCTATATTGTTGTTGCACATTTTTAGATGTACTTTTGTAATTCATTGTCTAATTTAGTTAGTGGTTTCATTCTGTTTAACATTAATATAAACAACTTTCTCTTTAGTAGAAACGTGCTGCCAATTAGAGCTTCAAGGATTTGTTTTCTGTAGCAGATTTTAAGGGTAGATCATGACTCTTTAGCTGTCTTTATAAGATTGTTAAAAACTCTACGGTGGAAAATCTTTTGTAAAATGTATTTTTTGGATTGCTTTGCTGTGGCTACATTAACATTGGTAGATATTATGTCAGCCTTTGGCAACATTTCCAATACAAAGAATTAACTGAAAACATGCATCAGTCTGCAGACCTCACATATGCCAACATTTTAAAAAGTATTAGCGTTGGTATACTATGTCAAAAAGCACATTCTATTTTAAAAACCAGGCACATCCATGCACTCTATGGACATAAGTCATGTGGTACTGACGTCATGGAACAATGCCTTGGTGCCAACTCTTGCAAGCTGTTCTAAAGTAATGAAACAATGTTAAAAAAAGAAATCCAACCAATACTTCAAATTTGCTCGACAGAGAAACTGGACATACATGGTATGACACTACCCTTGTGTCAACAAGCCACAACAAGGCTAAATACCTTAGAAAACTATCTCTAACACAGCTGGTTTGGAGAAAATATTAAAAGTATCTTTAAACTGTAGAGTAAGGCTTAAACGTAACCTTGACCTGGACCAAGAACTAGTTAATGGAGCACTTGTTACAGTTGTTGGCTTTCAAACATACCCATGTGACAACACCATTCAGTTTGTCAATATTCTCTGACAAGTTATCAGAAGTTAAAACAATAGGACGCTCAACAGCCCGCTTCCTTCTTTTCAAAGACATGTATGTATGGAGAGAACAATTTTCTCTAATTCTAACATACACAGTCACCATTCACAAATCACAAGGTCTTATCCTAGATAAAGCATTGATAGATATTGGTAGCACAGTGTTTAAAGAACATGAGCTATGTAGTACTATCACATTTATGTACACTTGACAGACTATTTCTAATCAACTTTGATGCAAGTAAAGTAAATGCTGATATTCCCTGCATTCTAGAATACAATAGACTGTGGTCACTCTACGCCCCCATCTAAAAACCTATCCTGTTCCTCAAAAAGCAAAACTTTGTAAAAGAAAACTACTTCAGAATCACATTATGAAGGATCTCACAGCAATTCCTGTAAAGAAATTAAAAGAAGCTAATACTTCATCGTCGACCACAACCAAAGAAGGACCTACTGCACAAACAAAGTGAACTACCTCTTCAAAGAAACAACGCGCATTCAGAACAAATGACTTGGACACAGAACTGTCAGGTCCATTCAAATGTTCAAATACAACCTGTGTAAATTGCTATGCAAATGTAGCAATCAATATTCTATTCCAATTGCCACCAATTATTTACAACATTTACTTACACGGGACAGACCAATTGTGTTTACTAATGTTAGTCCTTCACTGAAATGCAACCAACAATCCTGACAACAATTAAAGCGTTTCAGAAATAAGGCAGGAATTGCACTACTGTGTTGGAATGGTCAAATTCACTATAAACACACAAGAAGGTCCACAAGAATTTGTAATGTACTTACTACAAGTACTAGAAAACAAAAACATACCGATAAATGAAATCTTCCAGATTTCATACATGTGGAAACATACATGCACTCTTTGCAGCCATGTCGCACAAGAAGAAGTTCTTAATGAACGCTTTGTGTATGTATAAATACGTAGCTGTGAATCCATTCCATTTCAGCAACTTGTACAAAATGCAAACCATGGCAGATTATGTACTACCTGCAAATCAGATAATCACTCCACCTTACAAATACAGACACATAGTAAATATGTAATAGTAATGCTTTTACGTTACAATGCAGATGGTACCAAAAACAACTACAAGCTAACTGGATCACTTGGTAAGAAAACTTCACAACAATAAGTATAACCTACCACGCAGAAGCCACAACCAATGCAGGTCACTACACTGCATATATGAAAAAGAATTGTGGATGGTTCGAATGTAATGATACAACCATTATGTCGGAATTGAAACAATATTATGCCTCCTATCGCAGCAATTGTATGTGTATTGGCCTACGCCAAGTTGTCTAAACATCATATGGAACAAACTCCGCGGCAAGGTTTTGACCTTAGAGAAAGTAATGTAAGTCGCCATCTTGGATTAAGCCGCCATTTTAGGTTCTCTTGTAATGTGGAAGTCACCCTGAACATCAAAATGGAGGCCGAATGACATTTTGAGTAAGATTCTGGCCGTTGTGACCTCCGTACACACGAATAATTAATATGCCTACAGGCCACTTGTCGGGGTCGCGAACTGAGACCTTGTCCTATTGTTGACTTATGTGTAAATGTACAACTATATCAGCGAAACTAATCAAAATGCATATATTATAGATTGACCTGGCTAGGAACCCATAGGCCTGATCCCTAGAATGGTTAACCCGCGAGGGGGTTGGCTAAGGGCTGGATAAAGAGTATAAAAAGCCCAAGTATTCCAATGTACGGTCTCTCTTACTAATGCATCGAACCTTCGTTGAAGTTCGTTACGTTACTCTGAGAGCCGAATAGCTATCCGTTTGTCAATTGACTTTGGTAACTGTTGTAGCTTTTAAATAAAGCACTTGTATGTTCTTTGTAACCTGTGTTGGTGTGTTTCTTTTTGGGCTTCCCGGCCTCATATTATTTTTATGTTTTCACAGTTGGCGCCCGAATAGGGACCCTCAAGATTGATGCCGGATCATTGAAGGTTGACGCAGACTATCGAACCGGGATCGGACGGTGTGATACTCCGGGCCCGACCGAACGAGACGCGATACCTCGGCAGCGCTACACGATCCGATCCTTGGACGATAGTCGTGTGGTCTGACACGGCATCTTGACGAGGATCCATTTTTTGAGGCAGGCAGATTTGTCGAAACCACCAAACACAAGGTAAAATTCATTAGGTAAGTTCTTTGGTAAACCGTACGGTCCTCCTTAGGTTTGGTCAGGTGCAGTTGTGACCTGGCTCTTAATTTAACCCTGACAATTTGAATTTGGCGTATTGTATCTGCAGACACAATTACTGACCAGGTAACACCAATTTTCTGTGAAATGCCTGGGAAATTGTCTAGCTGCTTTAGGGCTCTGTTCCACAGCGATCAACAATCTTTGGAATTTAGCCGCCCGGCACCACAGGAGGGGTCGTCGGCATGTACTATGTACTGTAAGTATGGCATCGGAAGTATAGTATTTAATGATATTTGGCACAGACAAACCAGACATGCCTCCAAATTTCGGTGGCCAATCAATGGTAGTTTCGAGATCCCCCGTATTGAATACCTAGAATCGGTCTTGCTAAAAAAGAAGGCCAGACCTGCAGCATTTGATGTTTTGCAGAATTGGAAAAAAGAAGCGTTGCAGCAGCTTAAAAGTAGGGATAAACATGCACGCCGTCATAAAACAAATGCCGAAAAGGCGTTGTTATATGATAAGGAAAAACATTAGGAGTCAGTCAAAAAAATGGATAGGTATCCAGAAAATGTATCCCTCTAAAGATTTCCATGTTTCCGAAAAATGTATTGAAAAATTGTTAAACGAACGCAGGCCTGGTGCCTCTGCGCCACCTCCGTATGATCCTCTCCCGGGTGCTCTGCCCATTCCTGCTGTTGTTCCTGCTGTTATTCCTGTTCCCCCTGTACAACCTATTGTTCCTATTGCTCTAGTTGTTGTTCCTCCACCTATCCCGCCACCCCTTCCTCTTGCGCCGATAGTTGCACCCTCATTAAATTTGCCCACACCTCCGCTCCCAAGTGGTTCTGTATTGACTGAAGTTGATCAAGGTGCAGGGTCAAAGATTGTCACTCTTAATACTGTTTCTGCAGACAAGAAACAGGAATTATTTGCATGGGCTAAGCACTGTATGGAGAAAGGTGATCAAGTTAACGTTTTTTCCACATTATCAAATATGGACAATTTTCCTGAGAAAAATGTTTTTATCGAAGGTTTGGGGACTCATTTATGTTTGATGTGGGGTAGATTACAAAATTCGGATCTCCCACAAGGGGTGAGGGATCTAAATGCTTTAGCACTTTCGAGGGACACAGAGGAGAAAGTACATGGTCATGTTGAGAGATTGTTTGAGTATAGGAGGGGCTTTGAGAAATCACAAGATGAGGATGATGAAGACGACAGTATGTATATGCAGAAACGGTTCCTTCCGTGTCGTAGATCGGCACCTGAGGAAGTACGAAGTTGTACCAAAGATGCGATTCGATGGATCTCGGATTCATCGATACCGCCAGATGAAGTATATGACACGTATAGTCAGTATACAGTACAAATGTAGAGGAAGTTGATTCAGGTAATGGTACAGTACCTGCAGGAAGAATGTGTAAGGAAGAAGGTTAGTTGTCCTATAGAGTTATTGGGAATTTGTAAAAGGGCTTTTTCGCCCGACACTTCTTTGACTGCCTTAGCGCTCGACCTGGCTCTGCTGATTAGTAAGCGGTCGGAGTTACCTATATTTTAGTTGCCTATGAGAAAGGTTCCTCTGACATTTGTCCCAAAGGTTGAGATTCCAGCTAACGCTGGGACTGGTGCACCCGCTGTGGATATCCCTGCACATTATGTATCACAATTTGTTCAAGTCCCGTTTTCACGACAGGAAGTGAACACTATTAGACAATCAATTCCCGATATCAGGAAAAACCCGACAGGATTCTACAAAGAGATAGAGTCCATTTTGCAGTCCTCTGTGTTCACCTTAAGTGACATTGACTTGCTATTCCCTGTACTCCTGCCTGTAGATTTATGGAAGCAGGTTCGAACAATAGACGATGTGCCAGGATTAGGAGATACGTGGGCCAACATGACTAGGATTGATGGGGAAAGACCAGCTGGTGAGAAACCACCTCAGGTAATACTTACTTTGCCTGATAGAATTGTCGCAAAATTGAAAACCATAATTCCTGAGAAAAGAATTATTTGGGACAAGCTTACGGCCTGTGTTCAAGGAAAAACTGAAGGTGCAACTGAGTTCTTTAATAGATTCAAACAGGTATTCTCTGATTTCAGTGGACAGGACTTGGGCACAGAGTCTGGGAAAAGGTTGTTTGTGGACAAATTTGTACGTGGGTTGTTGCCCGACATCCAGTCACAGATCATGTCCTCTGAGAGCGCTTGGCAGGCGAAATCCCAATCTGAAGTTTTGCACATGGCTCAGCATAATGAGAACGGTGTGAATAATGAAAAAGAGAAAATAGAGAAGAGGAAAGGAGATTTGAAGACAAAAGTATTGTTACAACAAATTGTTAGAAATCCCAGAGGAGGTACGTCACAGATCAGAGGTCAGTATGTCCCAAAAGGAAACTCTCCTTTGGGTCCTGTGAATGTTAATCAATGTGCCTATTGCCGCCAGGAAGGTCATTGGCGAGCACAGTGCCCCGTCCTTCGACAAAGGTCAAACAATGCGTTTGGGAATATGGGTAGACGACCTAGAGGTCGCCCTGGAGCAGGGGGCCCTGGTAGAGGTCAGTTTTCACAAGATCCTCAGCAACCTTTTTCACGGGAAAATCAGACTTCGAGTGTGGACGTAAGAAACATATTTGATCACCCTGCTGCTGCCTACCTTTCTGAAGAGCTTCCTTACGATAACATTTTGTTTTGTTAGGACTGCCCGAAGCAGGGTTTGGAACCTTCACCTATTCCCGTTAATCAGAAAGGTCCCTACATTGAATTGTTAGTGGGGAATAGGAAACATCAGTTTTTGATAGACACTGGAGCACAGAAGTGCTCCATTGATCATTCCCGGGTTCCAAACATTCCACTGTCAGGGCAAACAAATGTTTCTGTAGGGTTTTCTGGTATACCAATTGTTTGTCCGGTTTCTTCGCCGGTGTCTGTTTCTTTGGGTCCCTTTACGGACCATTGTCCCTTCCTTCTGACTTCGAACTGTGGAGAGAATTTGCTGGGGTTAAATCTGTTGAAGAAATTGAATGCAGTAATTCATTGTTCCTCTGATGGAGTACGACTGACGGTTTCACCACAGCAACTTCCCAATTCTCAGTTTTTGACTCGACCATTGCCTCCTGAATTTAGTGTTGTTCCAGAATGTTTATGGGCAGTTGACGACAATGATGGCGGGGTGCTACAGATTGAGCCCGTTAAAATAGTTTTGAAGCATGGAGTTAAGCTACCACGCATTCCGCAATATAAAATATCAGTTGAGGGCGAGCGTGCTTTGAAGTGCATTGCCTCCGATTTTGTGCATCGAGGGGTGATTGAAGAGATTGCAGGTAGTTTATGTAACAGCCCAATTTTGCCTGTATACAAGAAAGGCGACAATGCAATCCCATACCGTTTTATAATTGATCTTCGTGCTATTAACAAAGTTGTCTCCCCACAATTTCCAATTGTGCCTGATGTAACAACGATACTAACAATGATACCTGTTACAGCTACGCACTTTAGTGTTGTGGATTTAAAGAATGCTTTCTTTAGCATTCCTATAGACAAGGAGAGTAGATATTTGTTCGCGTTCACCTTGGGAGGACGTTCATTTACATTTACTCGGGCACCTCAAGGGTATACTGAAAGTCCAAGCATTTATAGTAGAGCTTTGAAAGAGCAGTTCGACACCCTTGAATTGCCACCTACTTGTACACTACTTCAGTATGTCGATGATTTGCTTTTGGCTGCAGATTCTGAAAGTGCTTGTAAAGAAGGCACTGTATTGTTACTTATTCATCTGGCCAAAAAACGGTCATAAAGCTTCGCTCAAGAAATTTCAATATTGTTGTCAGGAGGTCGCCTATTTAGGCTACCTCCTGTCAAAGGAGGGGAGAAGATTGACACCTGAAAGAATAAAACTCATTTCTGGCATGTCTGTTCCAAATACACAGAAGGAAGTCAGGGCCTTAATAAGTATGGCTTCTTATTGTAGGTTGTGGATTCCAAACTTTTCACTAGTGATAAAACCGATGTTGGCTTTGACGAAGAAGGGCATTTCTCTGCCGCTGCCATGGAAATCGGAACATCAACGATCATTTGAGCTTCTCAAAACCGCGTTATGCTCTGCACTGGTTCTGGGCACTCCAAATTATGACAAGGCCTTTGTGTTGTTTGTGCATGAATGTGATGGATGTGCTTTGGCTGTGTTAACACAGGAACAGGGAGGGAAGAATAGGCCGTGCGGCTACTACTCCTCCGCCCTTGATCCTCTTGCATGCCCTTTGCCAAGATGTTTGCGAGCTGTCGCTGCTGCTGCCGCGTCTGTAAAACAGATT
Source organism: Ambystoma mexicanum (assembly GCF_040938575.1). Lineage (NCBI taxonomy): Eukaryota > Metazoa > Chordata > Amphibia > Caudata > Ambystomatidae > Ambystoma > Ambystoma mexicanum. The sequence continues at coordinate 1,248,921,451 of NC_090930.1, read as the reverse complement.
GAGGGAATGGTCCTAGGCCATGATTTAATTTTGATGGTACCTCACTCTGTAGATGTCCTATTGAATAAAACCCAAACGCAACACCTCACTTCTGCGCGGCTGACAAGGTATGAATTAATTCTGTTTGCCCCTCACATTCAAATTAAGAGGTGTTGTGTTCTTAATCCGGCTGAACTTCTACCTTTCCCGCAAAATACTGTTTGCGGTGATGAAGAATTACATGACTGCCTGTATACCACTGAACAGGAAACGAAGGGCAGGTTAGATCTTATAGATACTCCTTTAGGTAATGCAGAAGGGGAGCTGTTTTGTGATGGTTCCTGCTTCAAACTCCCAGATGGTACATCTACAGCTGCCTATGCAGTTACTACGTTGAGTACGGTTGTTGAAACTAAGAGAATTCCGCATAACTCCACGCAGGCCGCAGACATTATAGCATTGACCCGAGCTTGTGAACTCTCCGAAGGGCATACAGTAAACGTATATACTGATAGCCAGTACGTCTTTGGGGTGGCTCACAACTTTGGGAGGCTCTGGTCGGAAAGAGGGTTCCTAACCTCACATGGGACCAAGATCCAGCATGGTCCCCTGATAGTGCAATTGCTCTCGGCACTCTCACTCCCTAGGCAGTTAGCGATCATGAAATGTGCAGCACATCGTAAGGTCATAGATGATGTGGTAAAATGGAACGCTTTTGCTGACCAGATAGCCAGGCAAACAGCTACAGACCTTAGCGCAGACATGTATGCTCTAAGGGAAACAAAAGATGCCTATGTAATGGATGAGGGTATCGGGTCTGTGCGAGATATTCAAACTGATGCCACAATAGAAGAGTCTAAAAGGTGGGCCGAAGGAATGGGGAAACTAGATGATGATGGGTGTTGGGTGGATACATCTGAAGGAAAATGGTTGCTCCCTGATTCATATGTGCTGGCAATGGTTACAATGGCACACGGTCCTATGCATGTGTGTGCTCAGCAGATCACGAAAATGTTAGAACAAGTATGGGTGAATGATAAAATGTTCAAGATTGCACAGCGCCATGTTCAGAATTGTATGATTTGCTTACAGCACAATGTGGGGAAGGGGACAGTAACTCCAAGGGGAAGCTTTGGGCCCCCTTCTGTTCCCTTCGCGGTCATCCACCTTGGTTTTATTGAGATGGAACGGTGTAACAATCTAAAATATGTTCTTGTGATTATTTGTGCTTTTAGTAAATGGGTCGAGGCTTTCCCCGTTAAAGATGCTTCTCCCATGACCACTGCAAAGACTATGGTAAAAGAATTCTTTCCACGATTTGGGCTTCCAAGGGTAATTTGGTGGGACAATGGTCCCCATTTTGTTGCAGCAGTAATTTTGCAGATATGCACAGCGTTACACATTGAAAAACGATTTCACTCGGCTAGACATCCTCAAAGTGCTGGGTTGGAAGAGAGACATAACGGCATTCTAAAGAATAAGCTTGCAAAAACATGTGCCGACACCAAACTGAAATGGCCAGATGCCTTACCTATTGTATTGTTAGCCATGCGTACCACACCTCAAACTAAGACTGGGCTCTCCCCATTTGAGGTAGTGATGGGCAGACCTGCTAACATTTTGGGCCTTCCGAAGCCCAGAACCTTAAGGGAGGTAGAAAATGTATTGCTTGTAGACTACTGTAACCAGTTGACTAAAAATCTGTATCTCATTTATCATCAGGTCCAATCAGCTTTACCTGTACGGTTTACGGGCCCAGGACACGATATTCAGCCTGGAAGTTGGGTCCTAGTGAAGGCCTATGAAAGGTCTTCCTGTCTCGCTCCTCGCTGGAGGGGACCCTACCAGGTGCTGTTGGTCACCCAGACAGCAGTGCGGGTGGCTGGAAAAAAGCATTGGATCCACGCGACGCATGTCAAGAAACTTCCTCAACCGACGCCGCACGTTGCAGAAGAAGCAGAACCCCTCGCTGATGCTACAATCTCTGATCCTAGAGTAGCAAACAGCACTGTGAGTGCGTCAGAGAATTTCCATGAGCCCGTGGAGCTTGGGGAACAGTCCATTTCGTCTCCGCACTCTTTGAAAAAGTTATTTCCGGAAAACGTTGTTTCAAGTTCTGTGACTTCCGTCGCCTCCGATACGTCGCTTCCCTCAGGAAGTGACGTTACCTTGTTTCCGGATCAAACAGTTTTGGGTACCACCAGGTACGACCTTCGACGAAGAAAATAGAACTACGGCACGGGTCTTTCCGTGCATTTGGAAAGAAGAAGTGATTGAAAGTTTTCTCTTGTAAAAGAAAGTTTCTTTCGAACAAAAGGGAAAAAAAGGGATTCTGCTGGCTGGGGTTGGGAAGGACTAAGAAGTCGCGCGACCGTAGTGTCGCCAGCAACGAACATTGGGGTCGTCCATTGAGAAACTACGATGCCTGCCACCTCCACCGCTGCTCCCCACACTGGACTTGTAAATAAGGGGGTGACCAACTCGGACAATGAACAATGTGCCTGGGCCCCGAAAACGTATTGCTGTGTTGTGTTAATAATAATTGGAATTTGTGTAATTACCGCTGTGGGACTTTGGTACTTCGAAGAAATTTATCCTCTAAAACCTCTGCTGCCAATTGAGATTGTACCTAGTGCCTTGACTCCCTCTGTACACCTTCACCTCTTGTCACCTAGAGACTCCCAGCATAGACGAAAGTATCATAATAACACTTTAATGATAGTAATGAATGCAACGCATGCCATTTTTAATAAGAGTAATTGCTGTATTTGCACCCATTTACCGCAACATGGGAATAAGGGGCTAGGATGGTATATTCACCCTTTACCTTTAACGACTACTTGCTTTGCTTCTCTTAGAGCACTATTCTTTGGCTGTTGGAATGATAGCATCTCAGGGAACTTTGTTATGATTTTGAGGAACGTGAATTGACTCCCCTGGGATGCTCGCTTTTTGCAAATAGAAGTAGACCAAATGTCGCTTCTATTAGGCCATCTGATAAACTATCTCTTCCTTTCCAAACTCTAATTTCCTTTAAAATGGCTCCGATAGGCAATAAGGACGCTGTGCCCCCTTCCTATTCTATTAATCATAGCCCCGATTCAGTCCCCTTTTGTGCACAAAGAAATGGCATTCGGCCAATGGGAGATTTTGAAGGTTGTGTAAACATTGTAAATTTGACTGGGGAGAACAGGCCTCTGTATGTAGGGGGGCATGTTTATTTCGTTTGTGGTAGTTCAGCATTTCCCTGGTTGCCCAAGGATTGGCAGGGAACCTTTTATTTAGGAATCCTGTTACCTGGGGTATTTATAGCTAATACATTGGAAGTTTCTAAGGCTCGGGCAAGTGTTGGGATACCCCTGGGCAAGTATTGGGAGATATAGCGAAATCAGTTGTGCCATTTTGGGGACAGATAGCAAACTCTGAAATTATTACGGGACTAGCAAGAGTGTTGGAGAGAACCATCAACCGGACCATGGATATACTCTATAATATGACACTAGAACAAAAGGCAATAAGATTGGTAGCACTCCAAAATCGGATGGCATTAGATGTCATTCTGGCAGAACGTGGTGGAGTATGCAAATTAGTGGGGTCCGCTTGCTGTGTTTTCGTACCAGACTCCTCACCGACAATTTTCAAAGCAATACAGAACTTGCGCATCCTTAGTTCTGAGGTGCATGTTCCGGTGGGAGATTGGAATATTAGCACCTGGTTCTGGGATTCTCTACGATCCTGGGGTTGGAAGATGCTTTCTGTTATCCTGGTTATTTTGGGAATCCTGCTATTCCTTTGTTGCTGTTTCCAATGTCTACCTAGTATATGTGCAATACTAGGGGGGTGTTGTGCTCAAGTGATGAGCACAGTAGGGCACAAAATGTACGCCCCAGATACAGCATCTAAAGAGTTTGTGTTACAAGAGGTTCTGATGAATGACCTAATGGCTATAGACATTACAGATAATGATTCAGGATGTATAGACAACAATGCATGGAGTTATTTACAAAAGTATTAGAAATGATATTAGCACTTGGCATAGGCCAAAAGGAGGGTTTGTCGGAATTGAAACAATATTATGCCTCCTATCGCAGCAATTGTATGTGTATTGGCCTACGGCAAGTTGTCTAAACATCATATGTGAACAAACTCCACGGCAAGGTTTTGACCTTAGAGAAAGTAATGTAAGTCGCCATCTTGGATTAAGCCGCCATTTTAGGTTCTCTTGTAATGTGGAAGTCACCCTGAACATCAAAATGGAGGCCGAATGACATTTTGAGTAAGATTCTGGCCGTTGTGACCTCCGTACACACGAATAATTAATATGCCTGCAGGCCACTTGTCGGGGTCGCGAACTGAGACCTTGTCCTATTGTTGACTTATGTGTAAATGTACAACTATATCAGCGAAACTAATCAAAATGCATATATTATAGGATTGACCTGGCTAGGAACCCATAGGCCCGATCCCTAGAATGGTTAACCCGCGAGGGGGTTGGCCAAGGGCTGGATAAAGAGTAAAAAAAGCCCAAGTATTCCAATGCACGGTCTCTCTTACTAATGCATCGAACCTTCGTTGAAGTTCGTTACGTTACTCTGAGAGCCGAATAGCTATCCATCCGTTGTCAATTGACTTTGGTAACTGTTGTAGCTTTTAAATAAAGCACTTGTATGTTCTTTGTAACCTGTGTTGGTGTGTTTCTTTTTGGGCTTCCCGGCCTCATATTATTTTTATGTTTTCACAATTACTCTAAAACAGAGATTACCAGCAAATATTGTAAACGCCTACATATTATTCTTCAAACCAAAATGTAATAACTAATCTGCTTATGAAAATCAACAAAACTTCAACTTCAAAACTATGAACAGTTAGAATACGCCAACAGGTATCTAACTGCGCCAAGATTCTCCAACAAGCAAACAGATAAATGAATACCACTAAAATGAAACAAGAAAAAAACAGTTTGAATACGCCAACAGGTATCTAACTGCGCCAAAAATCTGCAACACGTAAACAGATAGAGGAATACCACTAAAATGGAACAATAAATAAACAATTAGAATACACCAACTGCTATCTAATTGCAACAATACTACCACCACTTCCAAATCAAAAACCAAACACCTATTCAATTCCTCCTATTGAAATCAATGAAAGAAATATATTGTACCACAACGTAGAAAGTTTTTTTTTAATCCAGCATGGATTTTTTTTTTTCCACAGACCCAATGATTTAATGAACAAACCTAGGAGCTGAGCAAATTGCACAGTACACTGGTGTGAACTATTGCACTTCTAAAGTACTCACTATGAGGATCGACAACATACAGAAATGTCTACTATGCAATGCAATACTCATTCTGAACTACGTACACTAACATGTGATATTTTCTTTTATCACAGAGATTGAAAAAGAATGTCTGTTCCAACTACCCATGTCATGAAAGAATTGCCATGCAACCACAAAGTCAAACAGTAAGTACATAATGATAGGACTCACAAACACCACAGCATAACACAGCCATTCAAGCAAACACCTGACCATAGACCACAATCCAAAATGTTTGCTTCCATGGGTATCTTATGCTGCAGTGCTTGTTGTCAAACCCTACAATCTTGACTGCATGGCCTGGCCAAACTGTACATACCGCCTCAACAAAACAGTAAGTATGTAATAATTAGACTCACAAACACCGCAACATAACAAAGCTATGCAAACGAACACTTCACCAATAAATACAACCCAAAATGCCTACAGTCTTCAATACCAACATTCTGAACACAATCCAACAAACTAACACACATAATCTCACTATCCTATAAACACCATTACACTACTGCCAATCAGTACTCACATTTTTGAAAACGTATCCCCTAAGCAGCCAGCATACCACAGTCAAAATATTTGGTAGCATTTGTGTTATGCTGTGGTGGTTGTGGTCAGGGCCTAGAGTCTTGGGTGCATGGCCTGTGGCCTTCGGCTTTGCACCCAAGTGTCAGACTGTTCCCCTTTACCACCCTGCTCCTCACCTGATGCTTCCCCTTGTCCGTCCACAGTGAGTAATGATTGCTTCCATGGAGCCTTGAGTTTCTCCTTGGTGGGTTTCTCTCTGGACTTCCTGTCATGTAAATAGGGCCTGGCTCCCTCGGAGGCCACCTCGACATGAAGTGGAACCTGTCTTGGAGGGCCCAGAGGAGCCAAGCCCCCGCGACAGGGAAAAAGCTGGTGGATGGCAAAAAACCCTGTGAAAATGATCCAGGAGGTGGATTCTTGGATAGAGTGTCTAAGAAGCACGGAGCTAAGAAAAGGTTCCGTACCAAAATAACAAAGAGAAAAAATAGCCAAAGTACCTAATTACCAGAGAAAGGCACATCCCCTATTGATTAGGGAGGAACGCGAAGAATCGTGAGGGTGGCGGTCCGGGGGCCGCAAGTCGGAACGGCAAGAAGCCTAAAGCGAAAGGGAAGGGCAGAGAATCAGGGCGGAACGAGGAGAATCGCAAGTCGGAACGGCAAGAAGCTTAAGGTGAAAGGAAAGGACGGAGGATACGAGACGACAGAGTGTCAAGATAAAAGGAGAAAGGGAGAACTAGCAAGGGCAGGCGGGCTGACGAAGAACAGTAGAAGGCAGAGAAAAAGCCAAACATAGGTTTAGCCGGAGCAAACTTATCGAGGCGAATAGCACAGATACAACGCAATAATGGTGTCCGCCATCTTGGTTGAGGACTAGCCCGTTACTTAAAGGATCTTTGTGACGATACCTTCCACTTATGCCACAGCTTCCAGGGACGGATCTTGACACCAAGACTCTAGGCTGTGGCCACAACCATTGCAGCATAACACACCCATAGAAGCAAACACCTACTGAATGACCACAATCCAAAAACATAACACATCCACCTCAAAACCTATTCTAAAATAATAATTACAATGGTTGTATACGAATTGTTCGTTTTACAACTGTTCGAATTACAATTGACCTTTTCACAATTGACCGAATTGTGAAGGTCAATTGTAACATATATGTGGGGGGAAACCCCCCACAACCCCCCACCTAACGCCAAACCCCCCAAAACCCCTATATATATATATATAAATATATATTGCCAAACAGATAGATATATATATATATATACATATATACATATATATATATATATATATATATATATATTTATTTATATATATATATATATATATATATATACGGTCAATTCTGAAAAGGTCAATTGTGACCCTTTAAATTCGGTCAATTGTTCATTCGAACAATTGTAAACAAACAATTTGGGTAATACCATTACAACAAATGCACAAACTCTTCAATACATACCCTTTTCACCCAATGCTCTACTAATGACCAAAAACCAACATAATAGTTAAAATAGCCAGTAGTGCGCCCAGTGTTTAGTATGTCCGCGGACAACCGCAGTGACCGCAGACACTGCGGACACTACAAACACATCACAGCCTTCTCCCACCTAAACAAATACAGCATTTGACCCATCTCTCACTCCCCCGCCCTCTACAACCACTCCTACACACCAACACACTCCCCAAAATTGGATTTATGCTCAGTTCAAAGCCGCGCTGTCCGTGGATGTACGGGGATCCAATGTAGCGGGCGCATCGAAAGAATGTGACGCACCTCACGCTTCACCCCAACCAATCAGCAAACACTTCACATGTCTGCAGACACGATGCAAGCCTATTATCCAATCGGTTTCCTGTCCGTGGAGTGAACAGGGAGTGTGTCTGCGGAGCAGACATAAATATCACTCATTTTTTTAGACCTTCTTTTTGGTCATTTAAAAAAATACTACTGGATGGATTTTCACCAAATTTACAAAAGCACGCTTTTGCGACCAAGCCACCGCTCCTGCTGCAAATTTGGTGAAAATCCATCCAGCGGTTTGGGCTGTAGGTGTGAGCAACATTTTTTCTCCATTCAGCCTATGGGAAAAAAATACATTTTGGGACCCCATATAACTCTGCCCCCCTTGACCAAACTTTGCAAAAAAATTCAGAGTGGACCATATACTTTTTTTTGCAAAGTTTCATAAGGATTCGCCCAGGGGGAGCGAAGTTATAAACTGGCCAAAAGTGCTCTTCCTATGGGTTTAGCAATTTAACCATAACTAAATGGCTACCGCAACAATGTATATATAGAGCAACTTTTAATTTTTTAAAATTCTCATTGTCACTAAAACTAAAAACTAGCCTAGACATGTTAGTGAACAAAAACAAGTGGCCCAGATATATGATGTTATCAGTGATGTCATCAATGACATTTATGATGTCATCTTTCATGTACTGTTTGTTTTAGCAGTGAATGGTGGTGGCTTGAGTTATGGTTGCTTAGCTTATCATAACTGATGAATTTCTATTTTTTTTTGGTTTTACTTGTAACCATAAAGTTCATTTCACAGTGTTTTTTCATTGATTTTCATAGGTTTTTATTAGTGCAACTTAACCATAAAGTCTCTTTAACAAAGTATTTTCGGTAGCAACCCTATGGTTAAGTTGCTCAACCCATAGGAAGAACACTTTTGGTGTGGCTTATAACTTGCCCACCCAGACAAATCCTCATGCAACTTTGCAAATAAAAAGGTACATGACACTGTCAGACTTATTCTGCAAAGTTTGGTGAGGTGTTTTGCAAGGGGGCAAAGTTATAGGGGGGTCCCAAAATGTGTGTTTTTTCCCATAGACACATACCTACAGCCCAAATTGGTCCTGAAAACGTGCTTTTGCAAATTTGGTGTAAATCCATTCTGTAGTTTTTTGAAAATTGGCAAAATGTAGGTACACAAAATGTGTGATATTTGGGTTCTGTCCATGGGCTCACTTACCTGTTCAGTCTGTAGACAGGCCTTTGATTGGCAGACATCAGACGCGCCTGACGATTGGATGGTGAATAGCGTGATGTGAGTCATATTTTTTGGAAACGCCCACCTTGTTGAAGTGCGGGCATTGGCCATTGTCTGTGACATTGCAGTAAAAACATATTAAAAAAACAAAAAATTGCACTTGTCAAACTAATGAAGCAATCTCTGTTGAGATGAGGGGTGATGAGGATGGGGTGGGATATGGCCATAAAAATCTAAAAAAACAGGTGTTTTTAATCTCCGATGTCCATGAACAGTCTGGATGTTCGGGGACACCTCTACACATTTCTGCTTTACAGGGTAGGTGAAAAGTAGTTTTTGGATGGCTTATAACTTTGGTGTCACTCAATACACCGCATGAAATTCTGCATGTGTATGTTGGGCCTGAACTGAATGGTTTACACATTTGGTGCGATTCAACGAATCTGCACAACACTTTGCAAACAGATTTTAGACCGGGTATTGAATGGATTTGCAAAGTTTGGTGGGATTTTGTCAAGAGGGGTCAAAATAAAAGCAGGGTCTCAAAATGTTTATATTTTTGTTGCAAGTTGATGAATTTGCACATAAGTTTGTAGAAGTGTCATAGACCGAACCTTGAATGTATGTGCAAAGTTTCAATGGATTTTGTCAAGTGGGGGTTAAACTATATGACTATTTAATGTATGACCATTTTGACACTTTTCAAAAAAACAAAAAACATGGATGGACATGTAGTAAATTTGCGCAAGGAGCATTGGGACAGACCTGAAAGGATAGTTTTGCAAATGTGGTAGTGTTTTATTTTTTTGAAAAGTGTCATAATGTAGGTACAAAAAATAGTGATATACCTTCTGTGACTGAGGTATAGACTGTGGCCATGCGCAGTGGACATGGGCAGTGGCCAGATTATCTGGGTCATGGTCAAAGGCCATGGATACTGGCCAAGGACCTCAAGCGACCAGCAATTTGGTTAAAGTGGACATGGCCACCAGGGACGGGATATATGGTAAAGGTTTTCGAAATTGTTATAGGTTTGAATGGGAAATTAAATTCTGCTTGTGGCTACAGACCAAAGTTCTGGACAGGATTGCAGTAAACAATTGTTAGGAGCATCAGCAAAGACCTTAAAGCATGGTTTTGCAAATCTGTCTTGTGTTTTATTTTTTCTAAAGGGTCAAAATGACCCTGAGCAAGGACAAATATGTACTCTGAATTGCTTATTGGGGCATGTGGCATGGCAGAAGCCCATGCGCCATGGATTGTGGAAACTGGCCATGGCTGCAAGCCATTAGCCCTGGCCATTGGTCACATGATGGGGGTATAGTGAACTCTGGACTAGGATGCAGGGAAGGTGTAGTGGATAACTGGGTGGTTTGGTGAGGCTGCGGTCATGGTCGAGCCTCATGCCGAAGACAATTCAACCAAGACTTGCATCCTCAGCATGTGCTGGTGATAACCACACATCAGTATGCATTGTAAAAAATATGCTTGCTAAAGGAGGTTTACAGTTCTTTCATATATGTTAAAAAATGAATTGTTAAGAACCTATATACAGTGATGTAACATTATAAAACATTTTCACTCATAAACTATGAAATCTCCCCAAAAATACTTTGTTAAAGGGATGTTATGGTTAAGTTGCACTAACAAAAACCTATGAAATGCAATGAAAACACTTTGTCAAAGATATGCTACAAGTAAAACCGAAAAACCCTTGAAATTTGCATGTTATGGCAAGCTAAGAAAACATAACTCGCGCCACTTCCATGCACTGCAAAGACTAACACCCAGGACATCAAATATAACATCACAAATGTCATTGATGGCCTCACAAATGACATCACATATGACATTAATTTTGATACAATTCTCTAAAAGGGGTTGTGTTTATAATGTTAGTAACAAAATGTCATGGGTGATTGGGAGACTTATCATGAAATACTTAATGTATTAAAGAATGTACTCATGTGAACAAAATATGATATTGGAGTGTTGTTCTTAATACAGGAATCTAAATATATATACACATCGGCAGTGGCTGCAGCATGCACTATAGAAGTACAATATTTTTAATCTGGTAATTTTGTTTAATAAAATAATGAATGGTACCTTATGAGAGCTTTGAGTAATGATGAACATGGAATAAATAGCTAATAGCTAATAATTCAAGACTTACTACATACTTGTGTCACTATAAACAATACATATGAAAACCCACAATCCATACAAATCTCAGCCAAATACAGGGAGACTTCAGTAAGAGGAAACGAAACAACACCACGAAAACATTACAGTGACATTAGACATTATACTAGTACACAAATGAATTGTGTGTTTGAGGCTTGGTCCTTTTCCCATGTATGTGCACCATGAACTGAGGCCAAATGCTAAGGAAAGTGCACTAACAACATATAATGTGGTTAATGTCTGCATATATAGCAAATTTTGATTTTTAAAAGTGTCTCTATCATTGAACAAAACCACACGGCCTAGATATGTCAGTGAACAAAATGAAGTGTTCCAGATAAGTGATTTCATCTGTAATTTCATCAATGACTGACATTTGTGATGTTATCTTTGTTGTCCTCGGTGTTAGTCTTAGCAGTGCACAGGGGTATGGTTGATTAGCTTGCCATAGCTGGTGAATTTCAAGGTTTTTTCGTGTTTACTTCTAACCATAATGTCCCTTTAACAAAGTTTTATCATTGACTTCATGGGATTTTTTTAGTGCAACTGAACCATATATATATATATTCAAGGATGAAATGTTAGTTGCATGGACGTTAAGGTGAGAAAGTAACGCAACAAACCCACTGAAATTCAGCTTCAGCCGCCTAAACTTTGCGCTCCCTCTTGCACAGCCAATAACCATGACAATATCACTGATGACATCACTGGTGATATAACTAATGCCATCATCTATGACACCACGGATGACATGTATGGCATCACTGATAACATTACATTGCCTATAGCATCATAAATGACATCGATGATTATTTATGTAATGGCAACAATCATAAGATCACGCTACATATTTGCCCATATATAGACCACCCTTATATTTCCACATATTTCAGATTAGCATTTTTGAATAATTCATAACAATGAGCACATTGTTTAAAACAGTATACAGCTATACATGCATCATGTCACCACTTGTGAAGCGTTTCTTTGGAGTTCTTTGGTAAAAGATGATATCTGAATTATACATGTTCCTGTTTGTACCAAATATATGGAAGTCATGTTCACTATCATATAATCTGTGTATACATTTACACAATGAATTTGTAGAAATTATTAGAAAAGACACATATTGAATCATAATAATGTGTACTACGTTTTAAAATGAACCTATGTAAACAGTGAATTGTTTTATTGTAGGAAAATGTGTATACGTACCATTTTCTAAATGACATGAGAAGTGTTTTAAACAAGGAACAATAAAGTATTAGGACATATTTTAAGATGTCCATACATGGGTATTGGGAAAAAAGAGATTATTACTGTAAATGTATATATGTATAGAAAATAAATTAAGTTTTAAAATTGGACATTTGCTTGAAAAACATGTGCATAGATGTTTATTTCTTTCTGTTTGGTTTTTGTAAGTGATTAGCATGTTAAAATTGAAATAAAACACATACCGTAAAAGGTAAGTCATCTTTAAATAGTATTCAATTTTTTAATACATTGACTTGTGTGTAGTTTGTAAATTATGACATTAGCCATGTCACCAGTGATGCCAGTAGTGATGTCATCATTGTGGTCATAGGCTAAGCAACAGGGGGTGCGAAGTTAAGGTGGCTTTCACTGAATTTCAGGGTTTCTGTTGGGTTAGGTTCTCCCCTAAATGTTCCAGTGACTAATGTTTTTTCCTTGAAAAGTTAAGTTGCAGGGATATTAAGGAGAGAACTAAATGCACCAACAACTCTGAAATTCAGTGAAAGCCACATTAACTTTGTGTCTCCTGTTGTGCAGCCTATGATCACAATGATGACATCACATCACTGATGACACCACTAATTCCTTTACAACAGTAACTGGCATTAAGCATATCCTTCAGCCATGGTCATTGTGCATGGCCAAATATATTTAAACACCTGCATGGGTACTAGTCATGGCATTCAGTTATAGACAGTGGTCACAACCTTCACCCATGTGAACTGAATATTTTAAAACACTAACAGGCTACCAATCATATATTTTGGCCTTTACCAGTGGATACAGCTTTCAAACCTGTCCAGTGTATATTATATACACTAATCAGGCACTAGCCATGGACCTTAGCACAATACTGGCCAGTGATCACAATCTTTGGCTGTGCCCACTGTATATTCTAACATATACATGGGCCACCAGTCATGGCCTTTGACCTTGAGCAGTTTGTACATCTTTTGGCCATGTCCACTGCATATTTTAAAATAATAAAATGTGATAAACAATGGTTGGACTATTATACACCACTAACCAGCCACTAGCTATGGCCTACGGCCGTACCCACTGTATATTATATACACTAACCATCCACTAGCCATGGTCTTCAACACAATACTAGCCATTGGCCACAGCCTGTGGCTGTGTAGACTGTATATTCTAACATATTTCACTAGCTATGGCCTTTTGCCATGGCCACTGACTACAGCTTTCAACATTGCCCACTGTATATTTTAAAACAGTGATGGGCTATTAGACATGGCTTTTAACCGTGCACATTGGTATTTTTGAACACTAACCGACCACTAGCTATGGCCACGGCCTAAATTGTTATTAAAGTAATGAAAGCTTTGATGAGCTAACTTATAAATGATGTTATGTCTAATTCTATTATTGATGTTATCCTTTATATACAATGTCATTAGTGTTGTCACCAGTGATGGAATCAGTGATGTCATCTGTGATGTCATCTGTGATGTCATCATTGTAGTCATAGGCTGAACAACAGTGGTCACACAGTTTAGGTGGCTTTAGCAGAATTTGTGGAGTTTTGTTGCATTAAGTTCTCACCTTAATGTCCCTGTAACTAAAGCTTATTCCTTGAATGTGAAGGGTTTTGTTATTCCATAGAATTTTGGAACACTTCCAGACTACTAGCATGGTATTCGACAAAGGGCAGTGGGCATGGCATATGGCCGTATCCTCTGTCCATTTTAAAACACTACCAGATGACTAGCTGCACACTACCAAACCACTAGCCATGGCCTTTGGCCATGTACGGTGGGCACAGCCACTCTATATTTTAAAACACTTGCAACCCATCGCTCAGAGATGTTCATCAATCACAAACTGATTTGGTCCTGTTTTAAGATTGGCATTGTTATGTATACATGATTGCAGGCTTTGAGAACTCACAATGTTTTTAGGCAATGTGCAGTGAGATTTAATTATTTTCCATGGGCCACACACTTTGGTTAAGCAGCGTGCTCCAAGCCCTTTATTTTACGGCTGGTCTCTTGGTGACTGTTGTGATATATCACACAATCTCAACAAACCAAATTAAGCAGCATGGAAATGGGAAAAAAATGACTGGCTGCAAGAAAAACATATGCTCAGGTACGTTCTGGACCCAAAGCAATAATCAAAAGCTGTCACCCATGAATGTATTCACAGTAAGTGAACATATATCTTCAAGTGAAATATACAAATGTAATTAATTTGACCTTCCCCTTAGAAGAAAATACGCAAGACAAAATAGCATAGGGTTTTTTAAAACAGTAATGAATGTACGCACAGTAAGTGAACATATATCTTAAAGTGAAATATACAAATGTAATTCATTTGACCTTCCCCTTAGAAGAAAATACGCAAGACGAATAGCATAGGATTTTTTAAAACAGTAATGAAAACCAGAAAAATAACCTGAGAGAACAAATGTTCCAATAAATATACTTGCAAAGTATAAAAAGTGCTCACCTTTTAAACCCAGCAATCTGTCGTGAAATATTCCCTGGTAAACACAATCCATATATGAAACAAGTGCTTGTGGCCTTGTGGGTAAACGTCTGTACTGGAACATGACACCATGAGTAAAATCCTGGTAGCCAAATACTTGAGCAAGCTCGACAACTTAAAAAAACTACACATGTTTCGTCGGCCTTTGGAAAAAAAGTTACGCTCTTCACTGGGATGTGTCATTTACTTGTGCCCTGAAAAGCAGCCACAATCAAGGGAGAATAAGTGCACTAGTGTTCCAGGATTACAAACTCTATTGCCACATCATGGGCAAATACTTATGACTAACTTTCCATCTCATCATTTACCCTCCTCACCCTCATGTCTGACTTTCAGCAATACTCTTTATAAAGATAACTTGAAAAGTACACATTCCATAGTGTCACTCTAATATATAATTCCTTATTGAACTATGTTAAGCAAAAAGTGTACAATTGTGCCATTATCCCGCCTCTCTTGACTGGCGGACTACAAATACCAGAATGGAATTCAGCAAAAGGCAAAAAAATGGTCTGAGTGCAAAACTTTCAAGGACTGACAGTAGCACAGTTAAAAATAAATCCAGATGCCATGTGTTGTCTGTTATGAGATATTTAAAACAAAGAAAACACATTGCACTAGACTGTTTCCCATCCATGCAGAAACTGGGACCAACCCTGCTTAGCTTCAAAGTGAGGAAGGGGCCGGTGCGCTTGGGCCATGTTGCTCTAAGTAGTAACATTCCTGTGCTTATTAGGCGCCATGGCCTGATGCGGCTGGCCTTCTCCTTACTTAGAAGCTAAGCAGGGTCAGTCCTGATTACTGCATGGATGGGAGACATGGGCCACCAGTGATTTTTCACCTGCAATGTCACTGTAGCTATAAAAAAAAATGTTTATATTGTGTATAAAAGATGGCAGGCTTTGAAAACTCCCAATGTTCTTAGTTAATGCCCTGTGTGATTACATTATTTGAACAATGCTCTGCTTTATAAAGCTAACTTGAAAAGTACACATATCATAGTGTCACTCAAATATATAAATCCTTATAGAACTATTTTAGGCAAAAAGTGTACAGTTGTGGAATTACTCCACCCCATCTTGACTGTGAGACTACAGATACCAGAATGCAATTCAGCAAAGGCAAAACAAATGGTTTCTGATTGCAAAACATTCAAGGACTGACAGTAGCATGGTTTAAAAAAATAATAATGTGGACGCCGTGTGTTGTGATATATTTAAAACTAAGAAAACATGCAACTTTTGGGACTGTGGACTGTCTCCCATCCAAACACTAACCGGGACTGACACGTCTTAGCTTCAAAGCGAGGAACGATCCAGCCCCCTTCAGCCATGTTTCCCTATGTGGTCTTGTAAGGTGGGCTCATTTATTAGGCAACATGGCCGTAGAGTGCTGAGCCTTTCCTTGCTGTGATGCTAAGCAGGGTTCATCACAGTTACTGCAGGGATGGGAAAGCCACTGTTGCTGAAAAAATATCTAACAATAATAATAATAATTTGGATGCCCATTCAATTGCCCATCCATGCAGTAACCGCGACAGACGCTGCTTAACTTCAAATTGAGACCGACCCTGCTTAGCTACAAAGCAAAGAAAGGGCCGGACTGTTTCTCTAAGTGTTCTTGTAATGGCGGCTTTTCTCTTGCCAAATTGGCCTCAGGAGGTTGGCCCCTTACTCTCTTTGAAGCTAAGCAGGGTCTGTCATGGTTACTGCATGGATGGGAGACCGGGTTGGCAATAATGACACTGACAAAGGTCATTAACTTTTCACCCCGACATCACTATAGCTGCCAAAATGTCTTTTAAAAAACAAACTGTAAGTGTGGGTTAAAAACTACTCTACCAGCGGCTATTTATAGTCCTTGTAGCTGAGAAAAAGGCAGAAACAAAAATACTTTCCTGCCCCCCTCATCTGTGCCAGCTCCCCTCACTCCTCAGATGGCCTCCTGCCCTCTCCCTTTTCTCCAACAACACACGCTGTTTCTGTGATGCATTTTGCTTTGAAATGTCAGCTATTTGTGGCTAAATAAAGCTTTGTGTTGCAAACTTCAACCCTAGACTCTGTCCAAATCCCAAATTTAACTTGGTGCGCTCTAGCCACCCGCACCATTAGCCTGATGCATTTGAATGGTTTTTGACCTGCAAATGTTTTTTTTTCCTGCGTTTCATTTTCCCATATTGTCAGCTATAGCGACAGTTATCTCTCTCATCAAGAGAAAAACAAGATGGTGGCTGTGTCATTTGACAAAAATGTACCTTTTTTATCCATGGGAAAATAAATGGGAAATAGGGCACACTTTTGGAGAAAAAAATCTTTATAGAACTTTGGCGTGGGAGGCGCGATTACTTAATCACTTTCATGATTTTGGTCAAATCTGTTACTCGAATCAAAAGTCATTAATGTTAGAATTTTGAGAGGATCCTATGGGAGTGCGACTCACCTTAACTATAGGGCGGTGACCGCCAACCACTAATATTGGTTTAGTAAAGTATTTTCTCTTAATTTAAAAAAAAGGCTTTTTATTGTAAACATTTATTTTCATGTAAAGCAGAAGACAAAATATGCATTTTTTAAATAACACCACTTTCTTTTGTTAACCAAACAAGCTTACATGACAAGGTATCTGCAAAAGGTGGATTCTTTGGTTATCATGAATTTAGGTTTCTGTTTTTCATTTTGTTGTCTTTACTTTGCTTATTGCATTGCAGTGCAGCGGTTTAATACTGATTTTAGGTTACGGACGAAAGTTATTGAGGGTAACACAAGTATAACTCCAGAAATAACCACAGGTGAAATGGAACCTGAAACTCCTCCTGAAGGAAACACACACATGAATAGACTCAAGAGAAGTGTGCAGGGTGACCTAACATACATGGAGCATGTGTTTGATACTTTCCTCCGGGTCACCAATACAATGTGTTACAGGCACGTGCAGATGTTGGAAGGGAGAAGTCTGATGTGAGCTGTACATAATGAGTGCCTTCCAAGTGTTCATCGCAACAGCGGTCAACATACACACAGCATATTGCTTGACACCTACTTCACTATGCACAATGAGAGGACAAATTCCAGAGTAGATGGGCCAACATACGGTGGGTGACAAAAGCAGATTCTCCTTGTGAGGATACTTTTAGAAAGCAAAAACCCATGATGACCAATGTCAAAACACAACGCAAAACAAGGTAATGAAATATATAATGTCAGGCCCAAATAGGGTGCAAGTTAGAATAGAAGACCACACATTGCTGCAGTGCACTGATGCACAAGGAAAATAAATACCTGGTTGCTGGAACAGATCCAATTTACACATAATAGGAGATGTATTTACTGCAGAAGGATAGGTCAATGGAATGATGGGCTGAAAGGCAGAAGCACTCATAACAGCATCAATAGAGGTTGTGCAGAATGCAAATAAAGTATGCATTAAAGAGCGGACCGAAGATTCTAAATTACTTACTTGGTTAGAAGATGAAGGATGCCCAGTACCCATAATACCAGTAATAAATGCAACCCTCTGTTTCAGAAACAATAGTTTGATGAAAGTAGGAGTGAACAAGGGTTGCCAACGTACCATGGACCCACCAGGCATGAAGGTAGGCACAGCTGGATTAATGGACCACTATTGGGTTTGGGTTCAAAGACATATATGCAGCTCCCTCCAAATTGTTGGAGGCATCTGCTTCATTGTAGTAATAAGTGCCCCGGATTTGGTTGTGCCACAAAGGTAGGTGCAGATTTAAGATATTCCCCTGATGAGGGCAAACACCGGGAAGAAAAGATTGTTTGACATAAAGCGTACCTGAAAGGAGAATTCTTTTTCAGCAAAATCAATCAAGACCTATGATGACATACCAGACGAACATAAATCTTTACCTCCTAACTTGCCCATGGCTTTCAAGTAGCAATACATGCCAAATGGTTACAATAATCAGATGCGAGCCGTTTCAAACAATAACTGCCACAGTGAAGGTGGTCAATGCAATTAAAGAAGACTTGAGAGCAGTCAGATTAAGGACTCTCCAGAGTAGATATATTCTTGATCTGATGACAGCCATGGGGGGACCATTTGCGCCCAGGTAAACTCACTTTGCTGTACATATGTTCCAACACACGATGAGCAGAATGGGCCCCTTACAGATGCCATAACAACCTTACAAAAGCTTCACACTAAGATGGTGTTAGGTGGAGAACCTTGAAGATGATGACTGGTTTAATTACCTGTTTTCATGAATCCCCACCTGGTTGGTGAAATCATTCAAGATATTACTGGCCAAACTGGTACTGGTCCTGACAACATTCTGTGTCCTGAAGAAATCTCCCAACTAATGCAAAAAAAGTTATCAAGAAAGCACCAGAAACTACAATAATAGTTAATGTGGGTGTTCAAATGCACAGATATACCCAAACAGATGAACTACCCTGTTTGTATCCAATGGAGTGCCGTATTGCACTACCTGGGACAATGTTTGAATATCCTGTTGACCCGTACAACTGCACCAAATATTGTGTTCAGGAGGAATGCCTAGCACAAGGAGGTAGTCTAAGGGAGGTCATTAAAATACCAAAATATGGCTATAATGGGATGGGCAGAAGAGATGAGATAGTTGATGATTCGACCGGGGGGGTTAATGGGGCAACTGAATATGCAGGTATCACCTACTTCCCCATCTCAGATAAATATGCAAGTACCAATTCCTGCCCCTATTCGTCATTACCGTACAGGTAAAAACAATACGAGCTGAGGCAGGTCTATCGCCCCATTTGTGAAGGGGTGTGAGATCAAACAAACTAAGGTAGATTCCAAGAAACAATGCTTTAAACAAACAATGTCCATGCCTCTGCCATAACAAATTATTTAGGTTGTGCGCTACTAGTAGGGATTACAGCTAGAGACCAGAAAGCACAAGTAGTGTGCTGTAAATTGCATAGAAGGGAGGAGGATTCTGGAATACAAAGAGAGGGACTCACTAGACCAATAGGGAATGTGAAATTATAGAAAGGTAAAATGCAGCATGCACAGGCTGGGAAACCAACGTATGGCAGATGCATAAGATGAATATAACATGAACAAAGATGAATATAGGATGCCAACAAGTAGGCGAGAAGAACAGAAGTGCAGCCATTTTCCTAGCACAGAGGCTGCAGTAGGCCTGGGAGTTTGCAAGGCCTCAGACAAGATGTTGAATTTATAAAAAAATCATTTATTTTATGAGCTTTGAAGCTGCTTGGACAGTAGTTTGTAGCAAGCACTAATGTCAGATGCACGGACTGGAGTAATGGAGGTGCAGAACTCAAGGACGACATAGCAGTTCCCAAGACTTGAAACAGTGGACTCCCAAGGTAATTAAGATACAATAAGAGCACACACAACCATTAATGTCCAGATGGATGAGATCAGTATGCCAAAATCTCTATAGTGGATAGACAAAGCATGTCTGCAGTGGCCACAAGGAGGACAACATGCATATTAGAATTAGCTAAAAGCCCAGTAAATAGAAAGAAATTAATTCTCCAACATGGTCCCTAACACATTATCAAGATATGAAGAACACTGGCTATTCATTATGAGCCAAGTACAGATAATACACCTGCTGGACTCCCTAGCACACAGACACGAGATGATATGCAAGGTCAAATACAAAGTAACAGATAGGCCACATGGCTGGGAATAATGATGAGTACTTTTAATTGGAATCAGTACAGACCATGAACTTCTATCTATCCCTAACCCATTTGTCTCTCATATTTTGACATCTCATTAAAGTATCTTTGGTTGATGAGTGAAGTACCAACCAATTGAAATGCCTCTTGCCACACCGCCCATGATGAATAACGCCAGTCAATTAGTGGTCAATGTAATGATGTAGTGAAACTATTATCTATGATGGGTTGGGCTCAAGAGAAGCCATTAGAGATGTATAAACCAATGAGGAAATTAACACCTATGTATTCTACATATCCTAAGATATTAACCAATTCTCGCCACTTATATGATTTGTAAATGATATTACATAGTGACACCATTGCTTACATATTTTTTGTACAAAATCTGCTCACACTCATAGCAATGTTGAGAGCTCCTTGTATGCTTTCCCAGCAGAAATTTGCTGGGTTTTGTTATGCATTTTGAGTACTTAATAATTGAGTATTAATTTTACGAAGTCTGGTACAGTGGGCCCATCTCTGCACCATACAGAAATCATCCACCATCACCATGGGGTGCCTTATCACCCTGTACATAGAACATGAAGTGTTTGCAATGCTAGAGAAAACAAAATCCACTCTCACCACCGAACGAGCATCAGGGTATGAAGTGACTCTGTCAAACTCCCCCATTCTCATTGTCAGATGCCACACTGTCAATCCAGCAACATTTATCACCGAACCAGTACAGCCACATGACACAGTACATAACTGCACTACATATGAGGTCACTACTGAAGATGCTACCCACATTAAAGAAGTCACACTCTAAGGAAGGAAGGTGCTTCCCTCACACTAATCTGCACAAGCAGCCAAACTTGTGGCCCTTATATAGACTGTCTCAAATGTGCCCCACTACCATCTACTCAGACTCAGCATACGTAACATTTACAGTACATACTGGCCACTCCAGATGTCACAGGAGAGGGTACACACTGCAGCATAATGAGTCACCTTCCAGGTTGATAGATGCTTTAGCACTGCCTACTACAGTTGCAATAGTGAAATGCGTAGCTCACACAAATACAGACCCAACTGGTGACAGCTCAGCAGATTTGGCAACTAAAGAAGCAGCATGTTTGGAAAAAACAGATGACACAGTGTGTCCTCTGGACTATCATTACAGCTGGTAGAAACTGCAACTGCCTACAATACAGTTACCCTGAAACACACTATTGAATTACAGGTACAAGGTCCTCAGCAGGAACAATAATTATGGACAAAAAGGGGATGTTCTGTGTTTCCAAAAGACCTTATATGGAGGAGAAACATTTCAGGAAAACCACTCATCCCCCAAGAGCTGTTCACTGTTGCCTTGAAACAGTCACACTTTCCCACACACACATCCAAGGAGTACGTTGCCATTTATTTGCAGCAGGATAGTTTATACCAAACCTTCAAGAGCTCATTAGTGATTTCATATCAAATTGCATCACTTGCCAACAGTACACTACGGTCACACTCTTAGGACACTGAGAGTGACATTGTGCTACCCCTCAGGGCCATTTCAACACCTGCATATCGAATATGTTGACATGGTTAACTGTTGCAGTAAATTCTGTTGCTGAATTGTTGTGGTTTGCCCATTCTCCCAATGGCTTGAAGCAAGTCCCTGTCAGTCAATGCTAAATTAGCAGCCAAATTGTTAGTGCAGTTTCTCCTAAGAGGAATATGTGATGTCATTAATCAGATAATGGCAGACACTTCTTCAATGAGATGCTCAAAGAAATATGTTCTTTATTGTGCATTAAACACAAATTGTGCTCCATTTATCACCTCAAGTCAACATGATAGTAGAGTGACGCAATAGGTTGTTGAAACAAAGACTTGCAAAACTGTGTCACATGCTGCACAAAAACTGGCTGCACTGTTTGCTCCTTGCTCTTTTTGCGCTACACAAACAGCCAGGGTCAGATCACCATCTAACCCCTCATGAAATAATTACAGTCAGGAGGCTGCACACTCCTCTTACACCAGCATGCACAGCCTCCGATGCACACACTTCTGCTGAAATTGTTGTGGAAGGATTTCAGGGGTATCTCAGGGAACTGATCAAATCTGTCAGATTTATATCTCATCAGGTTGGGCCCATCATAACTTTCATGACCCACCATTAGAAGATTCATCGACAGCACCACAAGATACACCACAGGGTCAGCCACTACAGCTCTTTCCAGGAGATTGCATGTTTATTTGGAACTGTGTGTACAAGAGGAGAGGCCCAAATTTAATTGGACCTTACACAGTGATCTATTTCACTGCCACATCCATTAAAGTCTCCGGACCCAAACAATGAATGCACATCAGCGATGTCCGGAAGGACAGGAATTCCATCACCGCCTGCCAACAGCACAAGGAGGTAGAGGGGGTAATGACAAGGGGAGTAACCTTTTAGCTTCCACACACCCATTTCAGCGTGTAGGTATTTCACTGTGATGCTGGAAATGCATAGGAGGGACAGGGCCTCTGTAACCTTGTCCTTTACTGCCTTTTTATCGTGTGTTCTGTTGTGTTTTCCGCACATGGAGTTCATGTGGGACTCCTGGCGGTGCAGCTCTCTCTTTTGGTTTGGTGAACAGACCCATGGGATATCCTTACGGCACCGTGGGTGGGGGGTACAACCCTATGCCCCTAGTGTTTTGTTTTTTTTTGGCACCTGTGGGTGGCCCCCAGAGCAGGGTATGGGCTGGTGGCAGCTCCATGCTGAATTTGACATGTGCTCTGAGTATCCTCCATTTTGCGATACCCAGGCCCTGCCATTGG
The DNA here is from genome assembly GCF_040938575.1 of Ambystoma mexicanum. Classification (NCBI taxonomy): domain Eukaryota; kingdom Metazoa; phylum Chordata; class Amphibia; order Caudata; family Ambystomatidae; genus Ambystoma; species Ambystoma mexicanum. The sequence goes on along the minus strand of NC_090930.1, from coordinate 1,248,898,191 downwards.
AATCAGTTGATTCCTGATGGAAAACAAGATGGCCCCTGTGGCCTCTTGCTTTCTATTGCCTGTTACCTTGTTTTCCCAAATTCCTGGGAAGCCCTGACTCTGTCCCTTCCCCCTGACTGGCTGTTGGGTGGAAGTTCCATATATGGGTTGTTGTGAAGTCCAGTCCAGACTGGCTGGAACCTTCCCAGTGACTGTATGCTGTGGGTACGCCCTGTGGGTGGGACCTGGGTGAATGGTGTGTGTGACCAATATGCACTTCTTGTTGTGGCTGTCTGGTTTCTGGTATGAGAGACAAAGACTGAGACAGCCCTGCCCGAAACTGGCCTGAATGCAGTGTGTAGTGTTGAATGGCTGGATACTTGTCCCAATCGACATTCCTTGTTGTGAGTGTCTGAGAGGGAGGAGGATGGCCTGAATGCACTGTGTGACTGATTGACTGACTGACTTCATGAATGCCCTTCTGTATGACTGGCTGTGGGGCTTGACCCAGCAGTGTGGATGAGAGACAAGATAGTATATCTGGAGACCTCTCACCACTGGAAATTGTTCAGAAGCTGTGTCTACAATTGAAGAGTAACTGGAACTGAAGATCCTCAATGCCCAGCTGGAAGAAGAAGACTTGCTGTTGCATTTGCTTCGACCTGATCTGAAAGCTGCCAAATTTGTCGAAGACTGATCCGAGAGAGGACCTGGTAAGGTGCCCTCTTCCCGTGCTCCGAGGGACCATCTTCGCCGAAGCTACCTGGAAGTCAGACCCTCGAAAGGCTGCCGACCCGAGACGGGACTGCAGAGGAGAACGAAGCAAAGCACCCGGACTTCACCGCTGTCGAAGTCCATTGCCGTCGAACAGGGTTCGCAGGTTTGTGTAACCGCTGGAGGCCCAGCGAAGTTGTGTTGCCCAGCAGTGGGGACCACTTGACGCCGTGCCGCCGACGACCGGAGCCGCCCGCTCCTTTGCCTAAGAACATTTGAATCAAAGGACTCCCTTGTTCGCAACGTCGACCGCTTTCTCCCGCCGGAGAAAGTCGAGGACGACCAACGCGCCGAGGAGAATCCGCCGGTGGGTTTCCCTCCACATGAAGGACACAAAGACTTTGACGACTCGACGACCTTGCTGGGCCACTGTTCTTCTAAAACTCTTTGCGGTCCTGAACAATCCATCGTCGAGATGCCCTGCACACCTCATCCTCGCAGGACGTCACTGACGAGCACCGCCTGGATCGACACATGGTCTCGGCACCCCCGAACTTCTCATCGCCGCCATCGACGACAAACTCACCATCTTTGACGCCTCTCGACGATCCAGGGCTCCTGCTTTAAAGGGAGTCACTCAAGAAGGATCCTTCGACGCATCTTCGAAGAACTCTACTCCACAAGGTAGATTGGGGGAGTAAAACCTTAATAGGAGGAAATAAGACTAGTGAACAATATATGGACTGGGCTTGTGTTATATATCTTTATTTTACAGGTTGCCCAGGTGGGGGGGATCTCCATACAGAACTGTGTCTAGTGGTAGGGGCCAGAAATCGGCCTATTGTTTCAACCATCTTGCCTTCCTTCCTATCTCTATTGCTGGTTTCCTTGTTATTGATCTGTGTGACATTTTAACCGTGCAGTTGATGCACTTTAATGAGATTTGTTAACATTGGTGGTACCACTTTAGAATTGTATATATTTATCATTGTTGATTTCCGAGTACAAAATGCGTTATTGTGATTGTGTACATACCTTTGAATATTCATATAAAGACTGTGTTTTCAGTAATACAGTTTGTGGACATTCCTTTGTGGGGGTTCGGGGACTACACTGTACTTAAGAACCAGCCCGCATCACCTCCTGAGAAGCTAGGCCTTGATTGCTCGTCCATTGCTACCTTATAGAGAATCTTGGCTGGGTCCGCAGTGCCTCTCCTCTACAATATAGAGAGCGGAAGTACAGACACCCCCACCGATATCTTTACACTGGTGGCAGCGGTGGGATGCTTATGGTTTTAAGAATCAGTGTATACCCGTGCCATTTACAAAATATCCACACTTTATTGAATTAAGGTTTGGTTGTGTACAAAATAACTGCATTACAAGCGATGGAGTCTATTTCAAATGGTAAATTGACTAGGAGTGCTTGGGAAGCCAGGGAGTTAGACTTTGTGGATAAGTTTAGGGCTGAGCTGATAGCTGCCCTGGTGGACTACCAGACTGATGGTGAAACTCTTGATGAGGGGGGGAATGCAACCAATGAGGACTCTGCCCCTGGGGGTTCAACTGAATCTGTTTCTGGGAATGCCACAATTCCTGCTGCCTCTGTTCCGTACCCCAGCACTGCTCTTCAGGGGGAAGCCCTGAAGATTGAACTTTTAAAATTGGAGCTACAACGGGATCAGTTAGCCTTTAAATACAAAAACGTTGGCAACAGAAGCTGAGTTGAAGAAAGAGGAGTTGGTACAGCAAGTGATACTCAAAGATAGGGACACTGAGCACCAAAGAATCCAGCTAGAGAAAGCTAGAGTGGAGACTTCAGCTAAACCAGTTGAGAATGGCAGGTCCCCAGCCACCAAGTTTATGAAAGATTTGTTTGGTGTGTTTGTGGACGGTTCTGATATCCTCCAATGGATTGAAGCATTTGAAATGGCTTGTGGAATTCATGATGTTGACAAAAGAGATTGGGCTAAGTGTTTGTTAAGCAGAGTGCCTCAGACTGGGTATAACTGTATTCTGAAACTGAGTGTTGAAGACAGGGGTCAATATGAGTGTATGAAATCTGCTTTGATTGCCAAGTTTTGCAAGACACCTACCCAATACCTTAAAAGGTTCAGGGATTTTAAGAAAAGAAAGACTGCTTCTTGGGTTGACTGGGTGAGTGCTGCGCACATGAACATGATGGGGTGGATTGATGGATACAAAGTGAAAACGTTTGTTGAATTGTCCCACCTGTTGTTTTTTGAGCATTTTTCTGAAGCCTGTTCACCAGAACTGCGTCAGTATGTTGCTGACACGAACATTTTGGATCCCTTTAAGCTGGTTAGGTTGGCTGACAAGTGGGTCTCCCACCGGGTGTCCCCTAAGGACTCCAGTGGGAAGGACAAGGACAAAGAAAAGGGGGCCTCTCAGAAAGAAGAGGAGTCTCAAAAGCAGTCACAGTTGGGTAAACCTCAACCCTCCTCTCCTAAGAGCCAAAAATCGAGTGGGGATAAGTCATCTGTGGGTTGGAATAAGAGTAGTGGTCCACCTGCTGCAAAGCAGGCTCCCAGTGGTTCCAGTACCTTACCCCGCACTCCCGGCACTTGTTGGGATTGTGGGGCTCTGGATCACAAGAGGGGTGACTCCAAGTGTAAAGGTAAGGCACTTGGAGTACAGGCTGTCAGCCAGACCTACCCTTACCCCATGTCTAAGGTGGAGGCCACTGTCCTCCCCTCCTCTACAGGGATCACATTTGGTGCTCCTGTAGAGATTTCCTAAGTGTCCCTTGGGGACTGAGACCAGTGCGTGAAAGTACTGGCGACTATCCCACAGAACACCCATAGATTTTTGAGAAGTGTCCTCTTGAATGGCCAGCCTTCTACTGGTTTGAGAGACACTGGGGCAAGCATGACAGTCGTGGACAGGACCCTGATCAAGCCAGAGGGCTATGTAGGTGCTCCTCTGGGAACCACCAGGTTAGCTGGTGGGCCTCCCAAATTATCACCTGTAGCCTTAGTCACACTCGTAATTGGAGACAAGACAGCAAAGCTTCCTGTTCTGGTTCAGGACAATGTCCCTGCTAACATTATGTTAGGTAATGATCTAGTAGAGTTGGGGTTGATCTCGGATGGTCTTCCCATCACTGCTGCTGCGGTCACTAGGTCATAGGTGACACAGGGTCTGGCTGTGAGTCAGGTACCCGAGCCAAAGGCAAGGCCTAAGGCAAGACGAAAGAAGAACAAGAAGACTACCTCTGTGGAGGGAGCTCCTTCTCCTCCTGCTGTTCCTACAGCACCCATTGGGATCCATGCTCCGGACGGGCTGGATCCAGTGGTAAACCCTGTCTCAACTCCTGTGGGAGAAGAGCCAGAAGACTCTCCTGGGGGAGAGGTTCTCAACCCGGAGGATCATCCCGATCTTCAATGCTTGTTAGCTGAAGGGGGACCCTCCCGGGCAGACTTCTGTAAAGGACAGAGAGAGTGCCACTCTCTCGAGGGTTTGAGGCAACAGGCCCTGTCCCAGGCACAAGGAGAAGTGCCTAGGACCTTCTCGATATATTGGGAGGGTGAGCTCCTTGTTAGTGAGCCCACTAAGCCTGAACCTGGTGCTCTCAAGAGGTTGGTGGTACCCCAGGTTTACAGGCCCTTCCTACTGCAGTTGGCACATGAGGGGCCCTTAGCTGGTCAACTTGGTACCAAGAAGACTAAGCAAAGGCTCTCTGTCCATTTCTACTGGCCTCGGATGGCAGTAGAAGTGGAGTCCCACTGCAGGACCTGCCCAACTTGTCAGTTGTCTGGCAAGACTGGAGGCAGTGTCATTGCCCCACTGCAGCCATTGCCAGTGGTTGGCACACTATTTGAGAGGGTGGACATCAACATTGTCGGTCCCCTGGACCCTCCCACTTCAGGTGGACATCGGTTCATCCTGGTCTTGGTAGATCATGCCACCAGGTACCCAGAGGCTATACCCCTTCGGATTCTAACTGCCAAGATGGTTGCCAGGGCTCTCCTGGGCATTTTCACCCATGTTGGCTTCCTTAAGGAGGTTGTCTCTGACAGAGGATCCAACTTCATGTCTAGTTACATGAAAACCATGTGGACAGAGTGTGGGGTAACCTATAAGTTCTCCACCTCTTACCATCCCCAGACCAATGGTCTGGTTGATAGATTCAATAAAACTCTCAAGGGCATGATAGGTGCTTTGCAAGAGCCCCTAAGGAGGAAATGGGATCTCCTCTTGCCATGCCTGCTGTTTGCCTACAGAGAGGTACCTCAAGAGGGTGTTGGTTTCAGCCCCTTTGAGTTACTCTTTGGACATCCCGTGAGGGGGCCCCTTGCCTTGATCAGAGAAGGTTTGGAAGCCACCCCTCCAGGTCCCACCAAGCAAGTGGGGGACTATGTGTTAGGCCTCAGACGGAGGATGACACAGATGATGGGTCAGGCAACAGTGAATCTCAAGGCCAGCCAGGAATTGAACAAGTACTGGCATGACCTTAAAGCATCGCAAGTGGATTGGACTCCGGGACAGGAGGTCTCGTGATGGAGCCCACCAAGCCTCAGGCATTGGCAGATAAATGCACTGGACCCTTCAGGATAATCTCCAAGATGGGTGAGGTCAATTATCTGGTTGACATGGGAATCCCAGGGGTAGCCCCTCAGGTATTCCATGTTAATAGGCTCAAGCCTTTCCACAGGCGAGCAGAAGTCTCATGTCTCTTGCTAGCTTCAGAGCAAGAAGAGGATGAGAGTGAGCACCTTCCTGATTTGCTCTATAGCAACCCTCAGGATGGCTCAGTGGAGGGAGTGCATCTCTCTCCAGATATGACAACAGAGCAGCAGAGGGCCTGCAGGGCTTTGCTCCAGCAGTATGCCTCTCTGTTTTCACTGACACCATGCCTTACACCGTGGTGTAAGCACGAGATTGACACTGGTGACAGCGTGCCTGTCAAAAGCAGGAACTACCGTATGTCAGATACTGTTAAGAACCACATCCAGAATGAGGTCGCTAAGATGTTGGATCTGGGTGTTATTGAACCCTCAAACAGTCCCTGGTGCAGTCCTGTGGTCCTTGTCCCCAAGGCAAGTTCCCAGGCAGTTACCAAGGATTGAAGGTTCTGTGTGGACTACCAAAGAGTCAATGCCGTCACCAAAATTGACCCGCACCCATTGCCCCGGGCTGATGAGCTCATGGACACCATAGGTGCTGCCGAATTTGTGAGCACCTTTGACCTTACGTCAGGCTATTGGCAAATAGCTCTGACGGACCATGCCAAGGAAAAGACTGCGTTCTCAACACCAGAGGGACTCTACCAGTTTAGGGTCATGCCTTTTGGGTTGAAGAATGCCCCTGCCACCTTCCAGAGATTGGTCAACCATGCACTCAGTGGGCTGGAAGCCTTTTGTGTGGCTTATTTAGACGACATTGCCGTCTACAGTTCCACTTGGGAAGAGCATGTGACACATCTGGGTAAGGTGTTGCAGGCCTTGAAAAGGGCTAACCTCACTATCAAGGCCACCAAGTGCCACATAGCTCAGGGAAAGTGACATGTCTTGGTCCTGAGGTAGGAGGGGGTCAAATCCAATCCCTCCCCAGTAAGGTACAGGATGTACAGGACTGGGAGACTCCTACTACTCAAACCCAGGTGAGAGCCTTTTTGGGCCTCACTGGGTATTATCGCAATTTCATGGCAGACTATGGAACCATAGCTGCACCACTGACAGCTCTGACTTCACCCAAACAACCTAGGAAGGTTAATTGGACTGGAGACTGTCTGAGGGCCTTTGATGGCTTGAAAGAAAGTCTGTGTAGGGCACCTGTGTTGGGTGCGCCTGACTACAGCCGACCCTTTATCGTCCAGACGGATGCCTGCGACACTGGAATTGGAGCTGTCTTGTCCCAGTTAGATGACAAAGGGAGGGAACATCCTACTATCATCATCAGTAGACACCTCAAGGGTAGAGAAGTTAGGTGGGCTACTGTTGAGAAGGAATTTTTCAGTATAGTTTGGAGCCTTAGGCGTTTTAGGCCCTACCTTACGGGGTCTACCTTCAAGGTCCCCTGAAGTGGCTTATGCAGATGAAGGGTGAAAACCAGAAACTGCTCAGGTGGTCAATTAGCCTGCAAGAGCTAGACTTCACCATAGAGCACAGACCAGGGAAGAGTCACAATAGCTTTCCAGAAGGTATGTTGACTGTCTGGATGAGGGTGTCTATCCCGTGGGAGATTAGGCACCCTCCACCTCAGTCTGGGGGGGGTGACTGTGATGCTGGAAATGCATAGCAGGGACAGGGCCTCCGTATCCTTGTCCTTTACTGCATTTTTATCACGTGTTCTGTCGTGTTTTCCACGCAGGAGTTCATGTGGGACTCCTGGCGGTGCAGCCCTCTCTCTTTTGGTTTGGTGAACAGACCCATGGGATACCCTTACGGCACCCATGGGTGGGGGGTACAACCCTGTGCCCTAGTGTATGTTTTTGGGCACCTGTGGGTGGCCCGCAGAGCAGGGTATGGGCTGGTGGCAGCTCCATGCTGAATTTGACAGGTGCTCTGAGTATCCTCCATTTTGGGATACCCAGGCCCTGCCATTGGAATCAGTTGATTCCTGATGGAAAACAAGATGGCCCCTGTGGCCTCGTGCTTTCTATTGCCTGTTACCTTGTTTTCCCAAAGTCCTGGGAAGCCCTGACTCTGTCCCTTCCCCCTGACGGGCTGTTGGGTGGAAGTTCCATATATGGGTTGTTGTGAAGTCCAGTCCAGACTGGCTGGACCCTTCCCAGTGACTGTATGTTGTGGGTACGCCCTGTGGGTGTGACCTGGGTGAATGGAGTGTGTAACCAATATGTACTTCTTGTTGTGGCTGTCTGGTTTCTGGTATGAGAGACAAAAACTGAGACAGCCCTGCCCGAAACTGGCCTGAATGCAGTGTGTAGTGTTGAATGGCTGGATACTTGTCCCAATCCACATTCCTTGTTGTGAGTGTCTGAAAGGGAGGAGGATGGCCTGAATGCACTGTGTGCCTGATTGGCAGACTGACTGCATGAATGCCCTTCTGTATGATTAGCTGTGGGGCTTGGCCCAGCAGTGTGGATGAGAGACAAGATAGTATATCTGGGGACCTCTCACCAAATTGTTCAGAAGCTGTGTCTACACTTGAAGAGTAACTGGAACTGCTGATCCTTGACACCCAGCTGGAAAAAGAAGACTTGCTGTTGCATTTGCTTCGACCAGATCTGAAAGCTGCCGAATTCGTCGAAGATTGATCCGAGAGAGGACCTGGTAAGGTGCCCTCTTCCCGTGCTCTGAGGGACCATCGAGCACCGCTAACCTTCGCTGAAGCTCCCTGGAAGTCAGACCCTCGAAAGGCTGCCGACCCGAGACGGGACTGCCGAGGAGAACGAAGCAAAGCACACGGACTTAGCCGCTGTTGAAGTCCATTGCCGTCGACCAGGGTTCACAGGTTTGTGTAACCGCTGGAGGCCCGTCGAAGTTGTGTTGCCCAGCCGTGGGGAACACTTGACGCCGTGCCGCCGACGACCGGAGCGGCCCGTTCCTTTGCATAAGAACATTTGAATAGAAGGACTCCCTTGTCCGTAACGTCGACCGATTTGTCCCGCCGGAGAAAGTCGAGGATGACCAACGTGCAGAGGAGAATCCGCAGGTGGGTTTCCCGCCACCTGAAGGCCACAAAGACTTCGACGACTCGACGCCCTTGCTGGGCCACTGTTCTTCTGAAACTCTTTGCGGTCCTGAACAATCCATCGCCGAGTTGCCCCGCACACCTCATCCTCACAGGACATCGCTGACGAGCACCACCTGGATCGACGCCGTGGTCTCGGCACCCTCGAACTTCTCATTGCCGCCGTCGCCGACAAGTTCACCATCTTTGACGCCTCTCGACGATCCGGGGCTCCTGCTTTGAAGGGAGTCACTCAAGAAGGATCCTTCGACGCATCTTCGAAGAACTCTACTCCACCAGGTACATTGTGGTGTAAAATCTTAATAGGAGGAAATAAGACTAGTGAACAATAAATGGACTGGGTTTGTGTTATATATCTTTATTTTACAGGTTGCCCAGGTGGTGGGATCTCCACACAGAACTGTGTCTAATGGTAGGGGCCAGAAATCTGCCTATTGTTTCAACCATCTTGCGTTCCTTCCTATCTCTATTGCTGGTTTCCTTGTTATTGATCTGTGTGACATTTTAACCGTACAGTTTATGCACTTTAATGAGATTTGATAACATTGGTGGTACTGTTGGGTAATTTGTATAGATTTGGGGCCTAGCGGTATTTTCTTACCACCAAAAATAAAATAATTCAGTAATTATCACTCATTGCATTCAGATGGTGTTTGGTATTATAGAAATATAGTGGACATGCATTATTTCAGTACACAGATATATTTAGTTAGTATACCTTTTGTTGGTGGTATGCGTTGTTGGTGGTATTTCTGGTGAGCATAATTCCTTTGTTTTATATATGGCCCCAATATCCAGAACCCCTTATTTTTGTTTAGATTGTTCGTGTGATCACTAGAGAGACTTCAGGCCTACATTTCAGAAACACCACATTTTCATATGCAGTGCTACCGTGGGCTGTTCTCACTGATTTATCTACACCAGTGAGTTAAACATGTGGTATATCATTAATGTATTTACATTAGTGAACTATATCCAGAAGTCTTTCTTTCTGCTGACTCATTTACATCCAGCAGACTATGTTGTTATGTTCCATTCAGAAGCCACACACACACTTATACCCTGCTTAAAACTCTTCCTCATATTACCAGTGCTATAATGGTAAATGCACTAAGAAAAGAGAAAAACAAAAATACACTACACATCTGATTTCATATATTTGTATGTATTATAAACAATTGCATTTCAACACCATCTTACCCTTTTTACAGAAATAAATGGAAATTGCACAGCAACAGCATTATCTGTAACAAAATGAGAAGAGAGGCGGCAAGAGAATATTCAATTTGCAACATTAGACATGTTGATTAAATCCGGGAATTTCCTCTTCTACTCTGTCTGAATAGGTTTCACACACACACACACCGCCCCCGCACCCTGCAAGATAATTACTGGGCTTGTTCTGCATGCGAATTCCTCAGGCTGGTTGCCTTCTGGAAATGGCTCAGTGCTCCCTCTTAAAGCACCCCAGCGAGGACGTGCATCTGCCGTCACTCAAGCCACGGCTTATTGACTGGAATCTCCCAGCCTGTGCAGCAGTGCACTGGGACCTTCTTCTCAATCAGGAAACTCCCCAGCCACACCAGCCAAGTCTTTCTCTGAGCTGTGCAAAATGTCTTCTCCCAGCCTTTCTCTCCGAGATTCTACATGAAGCCTCTGTTACAGCACCTAATATGATGCTTGTCCAATAAGAATCCACTATGTCATACCTCCCTTCTTCGAACAACGGCTTACTTTTACAGCAAGCAACTGTAACAAAACTGATTTCCTGCTTATTCGAGTTTTTGCTTCTTGCAAATACTGTGGACAGAGCACAGAGAGAAGCAAAAAGAAAAAAAAAATTGGGATGCACGTTTAAAATGAGCCTGTCTTTTCTACCTCATTTTACACTGGAGAACACATTATGATGTTATTTGATTATTATTACTGATTAGTATTTGTTAGTTGTATTAATTCATTAATTATCTAATGTGGCTCCTGCAACAGAGGAGAAGGAAAAAATGTGCTTAAATGAGAAAATGGTTTGTTTTTGACCTGTGTAGCCTGTCTTCATTTACATGTCCATATGGTACACTGGCAACACATGGCTTGAAACAATTGCATCATAGCAATACCTTGATCCCATGCAGTGGCGCTGCACTCCAAAAATACACTATACATTGATCTCATGCAGTGGCGCTGCACTCCAAAAACACACTATATATTGATTCTGTTTATTGGTGCTATGCTCCCAAAACACGCTAAATAATCATACAGTACCACTATAGAATTGTATATATTTATCATTGTTGATTTCCGAGTACAAAGTGCGCTATTGTGAACGTGTACATATCTTTGAATATTAATTATATAAAGACTGTGTTTTCAGTAAATCAGTGTGTGGACATTCCTTTGTGGGGGTTCGGGGACTACACTGTACTTAAGAACCAGCCCGCATCAATTCCTGAGAAGCTAAGCCTTGATTGTTCGTCCATTGCTACCTTATAGAGAATCTTGGCTGGGGTCCGCTGTGCCTCTCCTCTACTATATAGAGAGCAGAAGTACAGACACCCCCCACCGGTATCTTTACATTCACCCTGAGATCAGGAAAACACACATGCATTTAGGCAGAATATTCCTTATTTTGTTCTTTTCTTTTGCATCTTTTGTTTTCTTGTGCTATATTTTACGTGCTTTGTTCCTTGAATGGGTCAGATTTATAACGTCACAAATACTGAAAATGGATCAGCTAATATAGATTTTTCTATGACAGGAATTAAGAGGACTATTTCTAACCCCAGTGTTATCCTAGTTAAATCTAACAATGTGCATCACCACGCAGAGGAGAACATGTAGTTTCACCACCTGTGGGTTGTGGGGAGAGAGAAATCGAGTGACTCTCGTTTTATTTGTTTATTAATTCCTTACACAGCAGCCATGCCTAGTTCATTTCTTCCTCAAGAAATTCCACCAAAGATAGCAGGTTGTTTAGTTCATCTAGCTTTATGTAGGTTGTGTGGGACAATGCAGGGACACAAGGTCCAAGTACAATGGAAAGAAGTGAATGCAACAATGTATGGCGACAATGATGTAGAACTGACAACAAAGGAAAAAGGGTTGAGTGATCTTATACATACATATCAAAGAAGGGCACAGGTGCACATGACTGATTTCAGGTGAAGAAATTTAGGAAAAATGCATTGATTTTTTCATCTATTTCTCTAACTACTTCCTTCTGTCCTTCTCTACGTCTCTTCCTCCTTTAACTTCATAACCTTCTCTTCCTATCCCACTTCTTCACTGCGACCTGTGCTCCTTCATTTCTTACTCTCTTCTCTCCTCCCTTTCCTCTGCTCTTTTTCCCATCAGTCATTGCTCTGTGCTCTCTGATTTTACTGTTTCTACCCATTTTAGCTCTAAACTTGATTCTTCATTTTCCTTTCATCTCTATATCCCTTCAAAAAAAAGAAACAACTGTGACTTTCTCTTTCTATTTGTTCCCTTTGCTCCTCCCTCTGCAAGGCAGAGTGTTGTTGGAAGAAGTCAAATTCCCCTGATGACCTGCACTCCTTATCTAAAAGCGGCATGGCTACCCCCATACTGGGTACCAGGTCCCGGTCCCGCAAAAGGAGACTTACTGGGCCATTCCGAACTTGGAGGGCCCGGTAAATCCCTTTCGCGGGACCCAGACCCAGTACATCCCCATTCCCATTCGAGCCCCCATAGGGCTCAATGGGAATGGGGAGGATGCTAATAACAGGCCTGTTAATGATGGGCCCGTTGTTAGCATCCTGGACTGCTTGTGGGACCTGCTAAGTACGCCTGGTCTGACCAGGCATTCCTTAGCGGGTCCTGCAACAGTCCTCGTAATAGGGCAGCCCGTAATGAACGGTGCCGGTCCCGTACTGGCACCGTTCATTACGGGACCGCCAGGGCCCTAATGAGGCCCAATGTTTGGAGAAGTGCTTTAAAATGCATTAGTAACACAATAACTACCATACTGGTACATTGGACTACTAATGTGATAAAAAGTACTACACCTATCTTTTAGTCAAAAATAAATTACAACGGCCACTAGCATGCTCCCCAACAAACTTGAAGTGTGATAGAATCACTCCAGGACCAAAATAGGGAGCATAAAATGCACTCCAATCAAAACGAAAGCCATATGAGCTACCATAGAAGTGCTCATGAAAAGGGTTGCAGTGGCAAGAGAATATCAATCCAAGGTCCCTTGTTCACCTGTCCACAAAAATAAAATCACACATCCAGGAAAAAAAAACATGGACAAAACAAAAGGTTTAAGAGTCCCCATTTCCTAACAGCCACTCATGCCCCCAAAAATGCTAGTGCCACTAAAAAAAGAAACAGATGGAAAGAAACAACCAGTTGTTGATACTGCACACATAACCACTACATTTAACAATTAACAATGGAGTAAGGAATATCGATATTATGATATCATGTGTAGGGGAGATGAAGCCCTCAACTGATGCTGCTTGATTGCTTTAACATCCACAAACCTTCTGTCCACTATGCATTCCTGAGAAAACATTAGCCTACTTTCAGATCAAAACCGCTCGTTGTGATCACAGCATACATTGCAGGCCTAATAACCCGGTTGGTGAAAACGTGGTGAATAACACTTGTTGAATCCTAAGTAGATGCATATTGGTCAAACTAAAGGCAGCCTCTCTTGCCGCTTTAACAGCCAGCTCTCTGGGAAATTTTGCATCAAAATAGCGTCAATACTGATGAAGCAGAATTTCCAGGCAAGAAAAAAGAATGATAGCCAAATGTTAGTACAAAGCAACACCTCATGTAGCTGTGTGTGTTACAAAGCAACACCTAATGTAGCCATTGTTTTGGGCATGTTAATACTGTAACAGAATGCTGTCTGGTGAGGGTGGTATAACCAGAACGTTTTTGATGTTTAGATATAAAATGATGGGGATCATTCTGTTTCTGAAAGGGGTGCCTGATAATCAGATCCCCATTCAGAAGTTCCATGCCAAAACCAAAATGCTGCCATGTACCTTTGTGTGACAGTTTTCTGACAGCCCCAGTGCCTACTGTGAGGTGGGAGCAGGAAAGGCTCAAAGGTCACATGGGCATCCTTGAACTTAGCTGCTGGAACAGAACAGACAGAGATGGCTTATTAACGACACACACCTCTTATTCAAAATATAATAATGATGTGCACTGAGTCAGCCTGATGGCACTTTAATTAATATCTAAATATAAACCATGCATAGTTATGATATGGTGGTTACTGATGGACAGAAGTATAGAATTACAAGCATTTGGATGCCATTTACATGTCAGCTTGTTCAGCTGATTAAGTCATGAAATAGCTGGTGTTTATTAACTGTCTGGCTTTAGTGTACGCACATCAACCATCTGGGACTATGCCTAGGAGCTTCACTTATGATCCCCCTAGAAAAGATCAACACCTTCTTTTGGGAGACAGGAACCCTCCACCACAGGCCCCTGGAAGTCGGTGCTTGAAGGACAACCCTAACATGACAATGGCCCATCCACAAAAAGGTGATAGTTATCTGAGACCTTTGGAAGTAGGCAGACAGCGGAAGGGGATGGAGTTAGAGTAGCAAACAGTAGAGAATGGGATTCCACTATCTTGGATTTTGATTGGGCACACCAAACATCCTGCCCCCTAACCACTTCCTGAAGACAAGCAACGAAGGGCATGACACCAGAAGGCGGAAAAAATGTGTGACAACACCTTGAATTGGACCCCTGACAACAAACTTGTCTTGAACAATGCCACTTTAGTATTTTTCCTTTATATGGGTGGGAATCCCTAGCCTTGTGCATTCATCTTTTGATCAATGAAAAGATGGAGTCACCTGGAAACCATGTGGGAGTACAGTCTGCTCCAAACTCCTCTGTCATTCAGGTGAAGACCAGAATCTTCAAAGCAAGAGGCAATTTATTGTCACCAAAAATCCCATTGGCATATTAGGGGTGAATCTGCTATGTGGCAGAAGGCCTTACATGCTGTCTGAACACTGGAACCAGGATCACACTAAGCAGAAGTTGCAATTCCTGCAGGTGCTCTCTGGTATAGTTACTGGCATGGAAGTGCAGAACAAGGACTACCCTTGCCCTTCGATACCATGCACCGGGACACATAGCAACACAAAGAACACCCAAATGACAAGCTGCACACCGTTATTCTGTATTTAGGTTTAAAGAAGTAAAGGTTGCGGGGGAGAAACTCAGCTGTGACACTAGGTTGCAATCAATTAAGATAAACTATAAAGTGTTCACAAATTGTGGAACACTCGCATCCCCTACACACCTGTTATGATGTGGAACAGTCAAAAATTAAGAAAAAGTCTAAATCTTCAAGAAACAGTATTCTCTAGAATCCAATATTTATAGTTGAGTCAAAGGAAATTTGTAATCATAAACAAAATGTTCATAGTAACATAGTATCAGCAAGATAGAATCATCAGCTGTACACATTTTGGGAAATTATCCCTTCCTCCACAGCAATTAGTCGAGCTTTTGTTCTCGTGTGCATATCTGCACATGAATCTTCAAAACCTTAACAGAGACAGAATTACTTTAGTGGGGTAGTATATTCACATAATTACAAAAGATGAAAATAAAGTTAAGCGCAATAATTCTTTCATGGTGCAACCCAAAATAATTCACCCGGTGTAGGTCAAGTTATGACAGTCCAAGCTGCTCATGTCTGTTTCCGAATAATACATTATGGCAAAATCCCAAGAGGTAGTATCCAGCCTAAAAAGTAAAAGCATGGTTCAATTTAGCTAAATCTCTTGTAAGGGTACTGCAAAGTAGATTAAACGAGAGAACGTCAGAATTATTTCACCTCTGTGGAGAGTCGTAGGGAATAATCTCTGAGTAGTGTTATCTGGTTAATTAACTCTAGTTTATTCGGTTAAGAAGGCTCCATGCCCGATAGAGATCAGCGAGAACATGGATTAAGGGAACCTGTATGGATTAGAGGGGCCACTATTGAACAAGTTTCTAAGACACAGCACCAAAGGCGGTATATAAGAAGGTACTGGCGATGCATGAGTCCCAGGGCATACCAGGTTTTCCACCTTCTTTCAAAACAAAGGGTGTGCTGAGCTTCAAATGCCGATGAGTTTGTTCAATGGAGAATGGTCCCCATTTGATCGGTGAGGAAATGGTCCTCAGGAACCTGCGGTAACTCAAATGGCAACTGTGTGAAAGTCCGAATTGTATAGTGTTTCAAAAGATACTAAGCTTCTAGGTGCCAGAGGAGTGATGTTGTGGTACTGAGTTACCAAGTAAGCCGCCTGCTTCATTCCACCATTCTTGCCTTTGTTAGAATCGCTGGGGGGCAAATCCAAAATTACCACCTTATATGTGGCTGTCATCCCTTCAGTGACGCAACATGATGACGTCATGCATGTATGTAAAAAAGTAAAGTTGCAGGTGAAACAATGCGAGCGCTGTATGCATCACGTTGACAAAGCTGCAAGTGGCAGTAGTCATCTCGCCTGCTGTGTTAAAATGTTGCATTGTCATTTATTTACTGACAAAATTAAATGTCATGTTATATGCACAAAGATGCTAGCGCTGCAAAGTTCGTACTAACAATAATGTGAGTGGCAATAGTAATTTCGCCTCTTACGTTTAACATGCTACATTGTCATGGAGACCACGTGTTCACAAATATTGAATTCTAGCAAGTCCAAAAACTTAAGTGCTGCATTAATCAAATTGACCCTAATGCGAGTAACATAATCATGTTGCTTTTATATTAGAACGGATACGCTGTAATTGGAGAGTACGTGTCTGCAAATTGTTCAACATTGGAAACCTAGAAATGTATCGGTGATATTGAGTCAAATGACCATGACTTTATCACCTCATATGCGTTAGAACATGTATGCACTAAGGGTAGATACTAAAGAGCCACAGGGACTCGTAGCAACCTAGAAGTCAAGGAATTGCTCTAGGACCTAATTCCCACATCAAACTACATATGACCAACACCAACTCAGGCATTGCCTGCTTGTTCCAAGCTTCTCTGTGCAATGTACCATGGCTGCTTGTGCACCGTACAGTGTGTTGAACCGGGTCGGCCTTCTCACCAACTTGGCCCCAAATCACGACTTCATAAAGCACCTGAAAGCATAGCTTGACACATTTGAGCCACAGAGACAAGACTAAAACGTATTTGCTAAACTCATGTCCCCCTGGCTTACGTTTTGGGGGTGGTAGGGGCTGTTAAGACTCCATTCACTTCTTTTTTCAAAGACAAATTCTTCATTAATACATTCCTGTTGAACTGATTTATTCTCTGCCCCTTTCTTCAAGGCCCAGAGTGCGCTTTCATTTCAAAAGTCTACATCTCCTGTGTGATATCCACCAGAGGTTATGTGTTAGTGCCTTTATTAGTTGTGTGCACGTGTAGTTTCATGAAAGGTCGTATTTTTATTAAATTTTGATTGAACATTCTTGTGGTTTGGGTACATTGTATTAATGCTGTTTGCGTTGTTACTGTTACGCGCTCACATCCCCTTCTGGAGAGCATAATCTGCCGTCAGTTTATGCAACCTTAAGGGTTTAAGGAGGTATATATCAGATAGGTACGTTGCACTGACCTTGTCTTCTTTTAGACATGCGAGGAGTGTACCAGAAACCCAGGGAACAGTTGAGCCACTGAATGTTACAGGGATTCGAGGGAAGCCTGGTACACTGGTAAGGGAAAAAACCTCGAAGGGAATAAAAAACCCTTGAAGTTGTTGCTAATGAAGTAGATATGTCAGAAGATCTGAGTAGTTTATGGCTTCAGTGGAAAGTGACGCAGGCAATAGCGGCAGATTTAGCTCCTGGGATCCATAGCAAGAACATAGAATAGAAGGAGCGAGCACAGGAATGGGAACTCAAAAGCCCAGCCGGAGCAGATTTATGGTAATGGGCGCTCAGGAGAGACCAACCCGTCAGATTTCAAGGAAGCAATGCCACAATAACCAATGGGCACAAAGTGCGGCCTGTAGGTGACTCGAGGGGAATGGAGAGGAAGGCATAGAACTTAGGCTTTCAGGAAATGGAATGGAACAGGCTTCAGAGACAAAGACCCGCTAATGCAGTGCGACGGGTCAAACGTATGGCAACGCAGTGCGCTGAAACCGGGAATACTCAGCAATAAAGGAAGGCATAGGGAGAAGGGAGTCAATAACAAAGTTAGACAGTGTCTAAAAGTCAGAAAGACAGAAGTGATGTATCTGCTTACTGTAGAGCTGCCCCTGAAATACGGGTATTGGAGTTCAGTGTCTGGACAGCCATCTTGATGGAACACTAGAATGCTGATCTTAGAACTGCTCAAAGGAACTGCAGAGTGGCATGTTGGAGAAGGTAGAATGGCATGAACACGATGCCTCTTCCATCTCTTACCAGTTTATGCAGATTACTTAGGCTGCTCACATATGGATTGCCATACGGACATCTTGAAGGAAGGGTGAATTATGTTACCAAGTCCCATGCCTGTCCCTGGGAGTGAATGTTGAAGTCTCAGTTGTGGCTGGGTGCCACACAGCTGAACTGAATGCTCTGGTCCCCAGCCTCTGTCAAACCCCAGGCATTCACAAATAATTCATTGATCCAGACAGAAGCAGACACAACATGAGATCCCTGGGCATTGTCAGCAGTCTTTATTGGCTGTAATAACAAGGCACATACTCTCAAAGACATGTTTTCCTCTAACCTGCTTTATTGTCTATATGAATGATGCAACATCTTTATGCAAATGACTACCTTGGTCAGAGTATGCTTGCAAAGGCACCCTTAGATAGAGAAACAAATATTCCTTCACTGTCATTGCATGGTTTATCTGGTATACACCAAGCCCACATTAGCATAGCTGGCATCCACAATTTTCTCTGATGCATGAAACTGATAAGCTTATTTTAGACTTGGTGGGGCACAACTATGATAGTGCAAAACTCCTGCTAAGAACATCTTCATTGCATCAATGTCTAATCCTTATCTGATTGTTGAAGTCCTGCCCAGTTAGTTAGTGCCTTATACTGTTGGAGAAATAGGTATACTCTATCATATGGTGTCAAATAATACAGAAGGTCTCTCAAAATGGTCTGCATGACACACACTGTGCCCTTTTCAATAAAAACATAGATAAATGTATCTAAAACGTCCCTTACTTAGAGGGCTTCATCATAATCGTGCCTGCTTTTCCTGCTAAATTCAATTTTTAACCTAAAAAATCCTAAGCACCTCACTGCGAGATACTGCCAAATATTATCTTCAATGTGTCAGCCTCTGTTGCGTGTCTGAAAACTCTTGCCATGGTTCATAGTCCTCCACACTTGGCTTAGGACTGGAAACCATGTTACACTTGAGTATCCATTTTGAAATATAGTTTTGTATGATACTGCATTTTGCTTCAGGGAGCTATCATTTATTCAATTAAGCATCTCTCACTTTTTATCCTTTCTTCATCTATACCCTTATGCACTCATGGAATGTGTGTAACAACTAAAGTACAATGTGGGGTGCATTTAAAGGCCCCAAACAGAAGTCCCTTTCACATGAACATCAGCCATTTAAGCTATGCAACAAAAACAGACTGGCTTTTGCTTTCACTGACACCTGAATGGCAGGAATGTAAACTCTGCAACAAAAACGTCCTGGCTTTTGCTTTTATTTCACCTAAGTGGCAATAATTTAAACAATGTACCAAAAAACGGCCTGGCTTCTGCTTTTATTTGACATGAGTGCAATAATTTAAACATAGCAACAAAAACAGCCTGGCTTTTTCTTTTTGTTCATCTCAAATTAAAGAACCATGGTGAAAGGTGCATACATGTCTTAAAAAAGCCACACATGGGAAAGATAAACCTGATGTGGGTGTGTGAGACCAAAGCCAATGTATAGGATGTTTCACCCACAGAATTACAGTGACAGTTGGAGAGACAGTTACTTCAGGAAAAACCTGCTCTGGCTGGGGGCAGAAACTGCACAATGAAAAACACCACTCCAGCTGGATATCGCATCTCCCAGCTAACAACCCTGCAATAAAATGTGATGCTGCTGGAGGCATCAAATGTCCTTATTCTGCAGACTGGTTGGTAGGAAAGCAGGGATTTCAAAGAAGGCAATCCTTGGCTAAAGCATGACAAAAAGATGTGAGCCCTTGTTGGACCCACTTCAAAAGAGCCCACACTAACTTCAAATGGACTCACGCAGCCCTCCCATATGGTGAACAGACACTCCCAATTATAATTAAAAGACTATTTTCATTTTAGGCATTTTGCGCAGCCATAAAACTGAGGATTGATTTACATTTTATGCCATTTTTCATGTAATTTCTAGGCAGTTTTGTGGATATAAATTGTATTTACCTATGACTCCGGGAACTGTAATGGTGAGTTAGACTAGGTTTCTGGCTGATCTGAACATGTGACAATTATGAGCATTGGTTGAAATTAGGAACATGCTTGATAACTTACATATTCATAACTGTTATATATTTTATGAAAACAACAAACATGTGACAAATGGCCATGCTACATCCTACAGATTTGGTGGTCGGCTTATATAATTCCCCATGATCAGCTAAACCCGAATATATGGGTTATCTGGCAGTGGCTTGTACACTTATGAAGTTATGATACATAACTAGATTTTGCCAAAAAGCTTAAATGAGAACAAAGGATGGTGATAAAGGAGAAAAGGCAGATGGTGTGCTCCTCCCTTGAACCAATTCTGACTGGGGGTGCAGAGAGGGATCGTAACTGTCCAATTCTAGCAGCTGTGATAATTACAGGGTACTCCCCCATGATTGGAAAATGAGTTATGTAATTTCTGCTATATATGGGGGACTGTACTAGAACTCAAGACACACACATAAACTGGGGAGACAGAAAAGGAGGAAAGAGAGAAGGCTGCTGAAACGTACCATATTTGAGAGTGGAGCGACCAGACCTCCTGCACTTTCTTTCCAGAGTGTCCTGACATGCAGCTGGCTTTCCTGGAGCTTTAAAAAAAGGCTTGCTATGTAAGTAGCCATAACCCTGCCTTAAATTGCATAAGCCCTTCATTTTTGTAGCAGTGCATCCAATATTTCCCAATTGAAAACCCCAACTGCCCGTGTAGTTCAGCCATCTCCCATAGAAGAATCTCTTGTTTGCCTGTATATGTTAGCATATACCCATTAAGAAAAACCTGCATTTGTCTGTGTAAATCCTTAGTATTTTTGAAGGTAGATGAATTAATTCCCCCATTGAATTTCACGGATTGGGATTGTTGAAATTCAAAGCCAACAATCATGTTCCTTGTGTCTTTATTTAATTGTTATATTCATTAAAGTGTTGCCTGAAAGGATTATTCCCCTTGTGAGCTGAAAACAGAATGTGTTTGTGTATTGTGTACGTTACCAGATTCCTATTTGCATCTGTCAGTTTGCACCCCAACTGGTTTCATTAGTGTGAGGAATCCCTTTGTGTAACTGAAAACCGATTTTACTATTGTAAGCTAAAACCCTTCCCCGAGCTGCCTGTCATTGTAATCCTCAGTGTAAACAAATTTCCATTTGCCACTGCTTTCACCCAAAAAACGGTTTTCCTACTTCATTTCTATTTTGCCTTTGTGTGCTGATTAGCATGCTCTAAATCTTTGCCTATCTCCTAAGTGTAAGCAATACAATGGTTCTTTTTTTCTGTCCCCTAGCAGTTGTGAGAAATAATCAAAATCTCATTCTTCCATTTTGCTCCAAAAAATGGGTTTTCACTTTCTTTGCTGGCTTCCCATCTTGTGGTGGTGGGCTTCACATCAAATCCCATTTCCCCCTATATTTCTACTCCTTGCCACTGCCTTCCATTCAAAGGAATCAAATTTAATTGAGGTCTGGGGTGAGTGTTGCAGGGGGGAGTGTTAAACTGTAGCTGCTATCACTTTGTGGTAAATTGTTCTTTTTCTGTTCTGTCATAAAAAAAAAACGAAATTAACAATAATAGTATATCGTAACCTGGTTGTTTTGTAGAGATTATTGCATTTTGTGTTGCCACTACGTTGGTGGCTGTGCAATTGGTTGATTGTCCTTTTCCATTAAATAATAAATTAAGAAATATCTTATTGATACACACCGGCCTGGTTCCTGGTCTACTGGGACAAAGGACGCTGGTGAAGGTTGGGTGTGAGATGGGTTGGAGGCCTCCTCAAAAGAATTTGGTTGTAATAAAAAGTGTTATCTGTGCTCCACCTTCATTCCAAGGGGAGAGATCTTTGGCTTGCTGGTGCTGCATAATATATCGTCACAGCCCTTTATTTCCTGGGCCATCCCAACTCGAATGTGTGCAGTGCCATGTGTACTTTTTACCTTTAATAAAGGCAATCCAATCCTGATTTCTGCAATGCTGGATGGGAGAGTGAACTTATTTGATCTCGCTATCATGTTATCTATAGTCAGTTGAGGTGGGAGGGGTTGGCACACCCTATGCACAACCACATTTTTCTTGAACTGTGAGCATTGTGGAGAGGATCCCTTTGAATATCCCACCATTCCTGATAAAGATACAACAGCCACTCACATTGCCCTAGCGCACAAGCCATTTGAGCCTACAGCGTCCGTGGTCATCAGGCTGGTCACCATCAAGATGGCCCTGCTAGTCTGTCTCACCTCGGCGTGCAGGGTCTGCGAGATCCAGGCCCTAGTCGCCTCAGAGCCGTACACTACCTTTCACAATGTTAAGGTGGTCCTGCGGACCCATCCATCATTTCTACCTAAAGTGCCATCAGCCTTTCACTTAAATGAGGATATCGTCCTTCCTACATTCTTTGCGGACCCGAAGGATGAGCCTCAGAGTTCTGCACTGCCTAGATGGCAGGTGTGCCCTGAAATTCTACCTGGACTGGACCAAGGGCTTCCGCAAGTCAGATGCCCTATTCATCACTTTTGGAGGCGCCAGGGAAGGCTATCAGGTCTACATTTCCCGCTGGATGGTCGCGACCATCAAGGAAGCGTATGAGGGCCAGCATAGACCCCTTCCGGCGAACATGCATGCCCATTTGGTCAGGGCCAAGGCAACAGCCATCGTCTTTCAGCAGCATGTCCCCTGGCAGGTCATAAGCAACTCCCGAATCCTGTACTGTAAAAACCCCAGGAAAGAACTCCACAAAATCATCTCCGAATTGACCAAACCGTCATGTACCACCACCCAATTGACCCCCTCACAATCACTATGTGACTCACTCTCTATCAACTTCTACACCACTGCTCTCGAAAGAACAAACTCTCTAACCAACAAACTGGCCCTCTTGCACCCACCACACAATCCACCCAGCCTACCCGCCATCCCACTGCCTGCAACTGCTACTCACCTGACATTCGACTATTTCCCTCCAATATCAACTGACCAATTTCTCCAACTTCTCTCTGCCCGCAAACCATCCGGCTCACCGCTAGACCCCTGCCCAGCCACAACCCTCAAAGAAATATTCACATCTTCCTGCGCAGGAGAACACGCAAGAACCATCCTAAACGACTCCCTCTCCTCAAGAATTTTTCCAGATGCGTTCAAAACTGCTCACGTCAATCCTCGGCTAAAAAAACCTTCCCTCAATCCTCTCGACCCCAAAAACTACCACCCCATCTCAAACACCAGGTTCCTTGCTAAACTCATTGAACAAACCACCTACTCCCAACTAAATGCCTTTGTTGAAGCCAACTATCTCCCAGACCCCGCTCAATCAGGTTTCAGACGCCGGCACTGAACCGAAACCACCCTAACCTCAATCTGGGATGACCTTAAAAAAACAGCAGTTTCTGCGGGATGCGCCACATTAATCCTTCTTGACCTATCCGCCGCCTTTGACACAATCAAACACTCAGTCCTCCTCGACCGCCTCCACTCCCCAGAATCCAAGAAAAAAACACTCTTAAATGGATAGCATCGAACCTCAGCAATAGGAACCAAATAACCCTACTCTCCTCCTTTGCTTCCCCCGCCCGAACAGTCAATACCAGAGTTCCACAAGGAGCATGCCTATCAGCCCTCCTGTTCAACCTCTATATGTCCACCCTCCAATAATCCGCTCGCACAATATCCTGTGATACAACTGGTTTATAGTCAAAATCTCGAAAATTAAAATCTCGAAAAAAAAGCACGAATTAAAAATCTCGAAAAAAAAAATATCACATTTTTTTCAATGCGTTTTTTTTCAAAATGGGGGGGTTCCCCCCAGCCCCCCTTTTTCATTTTTTTTATTTTACCCCTTTTTTTTACTTACCTGACCCCAAAAACACATAAATAAATAAATAAAACATTTGATATTTTTTTTTCGAGATTTTTAATTCGTGCTTTTTGTAATTCGAGATTTTATTTTCGGTACTACAACTACACCGATGACACCCAACTAATCCTAAAACTCCTTAATTCATAACCCAACTGCCAACCCAACCTCGCTGCCTGCCTCCATTGGATGACCACAAACCACCTACTGTTAAACCCCTCCAAAACTGAAATCATGGTGTGTGGCAACACCGAACTTCTTCCGCACCCCCTACCCTGGCCATCCGCCATGGGCAATGTAGGAGATTTTGTTTTGTTGGGGTAAATTCGGGATTTGACAGTATTTCTTACCGTAAAAATCTTGGCGGTAATTTGGCAGTAAATTAGTCTTACATTTAGAGTGGGTTTGGTATCACACTATTTTAGTGACCGTACCTTGTTAGCTTGTATTGGTTGTAATTTTAGTAATACCTTTTTGTGCAGCATTTTATTCCTGTGGTATAGTGGTGAGCATGGATTATTTTTTTTTATCTATAACCCCATCATAAAACAAACCTTTCCTTTCTATTAGAAGACCTTCTGGTTGTCTGTAGAGAGCCCCCGACGTATGCAGTTCAGTGAACCCAATCAGTTTTTTTCAATGTGCCACCTATAGTTTGTGGCTGGCATTACTGGCTTATGCACATCCAGTAATCTATGTGCCATTAGGCATTACTGGCTTATGTACATCCAGTAATCTATGTATCAGATTAGACACCTTCCCATCAGCATGCAAGGACGGGTTCACTCATTACATAGCACACACATCCTTTATCTTGTAGATATTTAGTACTGACTTTCTTTTATTTGCTATTTCAATTAAAGTGGTAAATTAGTAAATGCACTACTGCACTGAAATAAACCTCCCCTTTGTACTCACTTATGTAAATAATTCACAGATGCATGAATGACACAAAAATCCCATTTGTTTTTTATATATGCTTCTTGTATTGCATCTCATTTACAAGTCACCACATTTTACCATGTTATTTGCAGCATCATCTGCAATATAAAAGAACAAATAGAACAAGCAAGTATTTTGTAACATGGATTAATGTTCCCACATACTAAAAACATAGAAAAATAAACATGCAATGATTTCCTAACTTCCCTACTCTGCAATAAATCTTAGTGTCACACATACAGCATTTTATCTCGTCCTCACTTAGCACTTATCTTACCAAGGTTGGTAATTCTTTGAAGTCCCCACACAACCTCGCTGTGTTCGCAGATGCAGATACAATGTCAGTGCAAAACTCTTCCATAAGCTTGTGTGGGGGAGCACCAACTGATTAGGTCCCAAATTCAGCATTCAACCATATGATAACTGTCTGTCTGTCTCCTCAGCCCCGCATGAACTAACTGCTCTTTTCATTTCTATTTTCCAATAAAACTTTTACCCGTCCCTTTATTGACGTGTCTTGTCTGCCTACATTTTCTCCCAATCAGGTTAAAAAGAATGTACCATGTGCCAGTCTTTATTTTCCTGCCTGTGTTTTATTAGCATCTTGATTCTCTAGGGAGAGTGTTCTAACATTCACATCTACTCTCTCATCAATTATTTTAACCATGCAGGAGTTGTCTTTCTTAAATATGTCTCTTTGTTCTTTTTGAATTTCATGTTTTTCTCGTTTTCCTTTTTCATTTGTGCATATTTCCAACTTTTGATTTAACTCCAGGTTAAACCAAACCTCTTTTTTAGATGTATTTGCAATTTCTGCCTCATGTTCATTTGCAGGTATTTTTGCTTTTAAATCATTAAACAGCTCAGAGTCATTATGCAAAACCAGATCAGGGCAATCTGTCTTTTTATAATTGCAGGTATCATGAAGATTTAGTCACTTATTATCGGAAGCCACCCGTTCACTACTATGGACTTCTGCCCCATCCTTTGACTGTTTTTGGGACATACAGAGCTTTCCTATTTGTTCAGCCAACATTTTCACTTTTGCCCGAGACACTGGAATCTTTCCATCTCTCTAGAATCTTCTCTCAGCGGCCTATGCCGATATTGGTTGTTTTTCCCCTGATTGAATCTATTCTGATATCTCTCAGGAGAGTGATTACTATTGGGGTTGTTTCTGAACTCTTGATTCATGTGGGGAGGGGATCGGGGTGTACCTATCCTTTGGTTGTAGTCCCCTGGTGGCGGAGATTGATTATATTGACATGGGGCATAATTCATACTCTGCCTCATGTCCTGTCTCTCATTTTGTGAGTATTGTCCCCTATGCTGATTCCCATTTTCAGTAAATCGATCCACATACCGGGGTCTGTCCTGATTACCATATATCACGGTTTTGGGGTCAAATATGCTCTGTGTCCCCCATGTCTGGCAGGGACACTTATTTCTTTGATCCTGGCTTTCTCTCTGATTATTGTTCATACCTGACATATTTGGCCGATATCCTGCCCGGGGACTGTCTCCTAAGTACCTAGGGCTAATGTATCTCTCCCTATTACTAGGATCATGTGACTGAAACAACGGTGCAGAGAGCGGCAACCTCTGTTGATTACCCCTCTGTTCGGTTGTGAGATTATTTTTGCCTGAACTTTGAGCGGACACAAGTGACATTTTAGCTGACCTGATCTACACTACTGTTGCTGAGGATTCTTTAGATTTTGGTCTAGTATCTTTTATTTTATCACTCTCTCTGCCCTGACAGTATAGCACTTCATATAGCTTTGTACTTTGGTGCACAATCCACTCAAGGGGTTTACCACAATCAAATTTGTGGACTAACTGTGATATAATGTCTTTCTGCAACCCATAGAAATAGGCAGTTTTAAATTCATTGGAATTGGGATCAAATGATACATCAAAGCGAGAAAAAGCTCTTTTTAAGTCTTTCAAAAACTGGCGAGGAGACTTATTTGGCCCAGCCGTAATCGTGTATGCAACTTTCTTTGCCTCCTGTAATGATTGGAATGGAGAAAAATGACGTCTAATCTCTTTTTCAAACTCTGCCCATGTCATTTTCTGCTGTTAACTTAATCCTCTAATGATACCGGCTGTGGGAGCATCCAGAGTTAAGTGAAAGTATTGTCTGTATTGTTCCTTAGATATCTGGAGGGCTTTAAATATATTGTGCACTGCCTCTAAGTGGTCCTCTATACAGCACTCCCCTCCTTTTTTGAATGGCTTGATCAGGGCCTTGGTTGATTTCATTATTTTGGTAGGGTTACTTGGTACTATGCTTGGGATTGCACTACTTTGTGATTAAACCCTTGTTTCAGGCGTATGGGATTGGTGGCGGCCCCCAATGGGTGTGTCAAACCCCCAAGGGCGCTACAACCAAGTTAGGACACCGGCACAGCCACTGGGGCACTATCTCTCCATGTAGAAATAGAATTCACCTCAATTCCATGGTGCCCTGTTTGTCCTGGGACCTGAAAGTGCATATTTGCTGTTCCAAATCCTTGCACTTTTTAAGGAGCCGATCTGCCTCCTTACGCAAGTAATTGTTTGCATCACCCATCTTATTAATCACATTTTGCATATTGCTCATTTGTATTATTTGGCATTCATTGAACTCTTTGTCTCGTCTGTCTCTTTCTTGAAATATTTTTAACTAGCTCTTGTTCAGCATTTTGAAGATCACTTTCTTTGTCAAAATGTTCTTCTTGTAAAATGTGCATTTCCAAAATAACCTTGTCTGCATCTTGTCTAATATGATCTACCAATCCTTTCAAGTGTTTTAATTCTTGCTCACTATCCTCAAACTGTTTCTTCCTTTGGGAAAATGGGTTGTCAAGTTCTTTACACTTTGACTGCATGTCCTTTTGACATACCTCCAATTCTACTCTTAAATTTTCCTCCTATTCACCAGCTCCAGATAGTTCAACTTTTAATCTGCTAATCAGCTTGGCATCATTTTCTTGCATGCGCAGGGACCTATTTAAAATGAACCATGGCTTGGCACATAGCCGTATCAGACAATCTTTCTCTGCATTTTTATCAGCAGCATTTAATAATCTCAAAAGAGACCGGAATTATGCTACCTTCTGCAAAAATGTTGTCTAATGGTTCTTTCTGCACTTCCCCATTGATATGGTCATGCCACTCCAGATATTGTACCAACTCTGGGATTGTGGTCTCCCTTTAAGACATTCTGAAATTCACTTCCAATGTCACACTGGTCTCATAAAGTTTAACAAAGGTAGCGGGCGCCCCTCTCTCGCAAGAACAGACATGATAACCTGTTCAGTGGTTATTAACCACTTGAGAGTTCGCAGCCACTGCTTTTACCCACTGTGCCTTTCACAGATGGGAAATATCCATTTGCATATCAGTCTTTGTCCCGCCCAGGGGCAGTCCAGCACCGAAATACAATGGCAATTCCAATCTGAACGAGAGTACCACCAGCAACCCCATACACGTGTTTCACCCTTGTTGGGGATCATCAGTGAGGTGAAGCTGATGCCTCTCTAAGCACAGTGAGAGGGAGACCACGTCTGGTTGCCCCCAGGAGACCTAGGGTTACCAATCCCAGGTTCCTTAACAAATAGTTTAACAAAGGTAGCGGGCGCCCCTCTCTCGCAAGAACAGACATGATAACCTGTTCAGTGGTTATTAACCACTTGAGAGTTCGCAGCCACTGCTTTTACCCACTGTGCCTTTCACAGATGGGAAATATCCATTTGCATATCAGTCTTTGTCCCGCCCAGGGGCAGTCCAGCACCGAAATACAATGGCAATTCCAATCTGAACGAGAGTACCACCAGCAACCCCATACACGTGTTTCACCCTTGTTGGGGATCATCAGTGAGGTGAAGCTGATGCCTCTCTAAGCACAGTGAGAGGGAGACCATGTCTGGTTGCCCCCAGGAGACCTAGGTTTACCAATCCCAGGTTCCTTAACAAATAGTTTAACAAAGGTAGCGGGCGCCTCTCTCTCGCTGGGTGTGTCAAACCCCCAAGGGCGCTACAACCAAGTTAGGACACCGGCACAGCCACTGGGGCACTATCTCTCCATGTAGAAATAGAATTCACCTCAATTCCATGGTGCCCTGTTTGTCCTGGGACCTGAAAGTGCATATTTGCTGTTCCAAATCCTTGCACTTTTTAAGGAGCCGATCTGCCTCCTTACGCAAGTAATTGTTTGCATCACCCATCTTATTAATCACATTTTGCATATTGCTCATTTGTATTATTTGGCATTCATTGAACTCTTTGTCTCGTCTGTCTCTTTCTTGAAATATTTTTAACTAGCTCTTGTTCAGCATTTTGAAGATCACTTTCTTTGTCAAAATGTTCTTCTTGTAAAATGTGCATTTCCAAAATAACCTTGTCTGCATCTTGTCTAATATGATCTACCAATCCTTTCAAGTGTTTTAATTCTTGCTCACTATCCTCAAACTGTTTCTTCCTTTGGGAAAATGGGTTGTCAAGTTCTTTACACTTTGACCTCATGTCCTTTTGACATACCTCCAATTCTACTCTTAAATTTTCCTCCTATTCACCAGCTCCAGATAGTTCAACTTTTAATCTGCTAATCAGCTTGGCATCATTTTCTTGCATGCGCAGGGACCTATTTAAAATGAACCATGGCTTGGCACATAGCCGTATCAGACAATCTTTCTCTGCATTTTTATCAGCAGCATTTAATAATCTCAAAAGAGACCGGAATTATGCTACCTTCTGCAAAAATGTTGTCTAATGGTTCTTTCTGCACTTCCCCATTGATATGGTCATGCCACTCCAGATATTGTACCAACTCTGGGATTGTGGTCTCCCTTTAAGACATTCTGAAATTCACTTCCAATGTCACACTGGTCTCATAAAGTGGTTTCCCTTTAATGCATGTATGGTAGTGTTAGACACGCTTGCCACACCCAGTAGATGCTCTACAGTCACTTTCCCAGCCAACACACCATTATTTGTAAGAGATTTTGTTTTATTGGGGTAAATTTGGGATTTGGTAGTATTTTCTTACCGTAAAAATATTGGTGGTAATTTGGTGGTAAATTAGTCTTACATTTAGAGTGGGTTTGGTATCACACTATTTTAGTGACCATACCTTGTTAGCTTGTATTGGTGGTAATTTTTGTGGTATCTTCTTTTGCAGCATTTTATTCCTGTGGTATAGTGGTGAGCTTGGTTTCATTTTTTATACTATGACCCCAGCATAAAACCAACATTTCCTTTCTATTAGAATACCTTCTGGTTGTCTGTAGAGAGCCCCAAACGTATGCACTTCAGTAAACCCAATGAGTTTATTCAATGTGCCTCCTATAGTTTGCGGTTGGCATTACTGGCTTATGTACTTCCAGTAAACTATGTATCGGATTAGACACCTTCCCATCAGCATGCAAGGAAGGGCTCACTCATTATATAGCACACCCATCCTTTACCTTGTAGATATTTAGTACTGACTTTCTCTTATTTGCTATTTCAATTACAGTGTTAAATTAGTAAATGCACTACTGCACTGATATAAACCTCCCCTTTGTACTTCAATTATGTGAATAATTCACAGATGCATGAATGACACAAAAATCCCGTTTGTTTTTATATATGTTTCTTGCATTGCATCTCATTTACAAGGCACAAAATCTTACCATGTTATTTACAGCTTCATCTGCAATATAAAAGAACAAATAGAACAAGCAGGTATTTTGTAACATGGATTAATGTTCCCACATTCTGAAAAGAGTGAAAAATAAACATGCAATGATTTCCTAACGTCCCTACACTGCAATAAATCTCAATCACACATACAGCATTTTATCTGGTCCTCACTTAGCACTTATCTTACCAAGGTTGGTAATTCTTTGAAGTTCCCACACAACCTCGCTGTGTTCACAGATGCAGGCCCAGTGGCAGCGCGAAACCCTTCCGTAAGCTTGTGTGGGGGAGCGCCAACTGATTAGGTCCCAAAGTCAGCACTCGACTCTCTGAACACTCTGTCTGTCTCCTCAGCCAGGCATGAACTAACTGCTTTCTTTATTTCTATTTTCCAATAAAACTTTTACCCGTCCCTTTATTGATGTGGCTTGTCTGCCTACATTTTCTCCCAATCAGGTTAAAAAGAATGTGCTCTGTGCCAGCCTTCATTTTCAGAACAATGAAAGCCTCAGGCCCAGAGTTACTGTTCCACTTTGCTTCCTGCAGCTTACATATTTTCTGTTCTCAACAAGCTGAAGAAAACGCCAGTCTGCATTTAAAAATGAATCTCAGCAGTGCCACCAAAACATGGATTTCACCTCATTTTGCATAGAGGACTACAGTCTCATGTTAAAAGTTAGCACTTAGTAGTTATGTTAATAATGTTAGTCGGTTATGTATTCTAATGCAGTCTCCATACAAGAAGCATCCAAAATACAAGGTGCACTTCACTATTTGAAGCTGCCAGCACGCTAAGTTTTTCTAAGTGTGCTCTGAATATCTGCAGTTTCAAATAGGGCCTTGTTGTGTTATAAATCCTGTACTTTGCATGCTACCAATAATGCTATATATTATACTGGCAAAAAAAATGCTATATTACATACTGGCAAAAAGCTATTATCTGCTGGCAATAAAATGCTACCTACTGTATGCTGGCAATAAAAATGCTATATATATCCTTACAGCAATTCCCCGACATCCTCAAAGTCAGTAAAAATCCTCGGATGCACGCTTGACTCGCTCCAAGTCAACAACATCTCTAAGTCCTGCCACTACCACCTCAAAATTCTTAGGCGCATTTGTCCATAACTGTCCTTTCCAAATAGACTTTCGCAGTCCAATCAATTGTTATGTCAAGACTGGACTATGCTAACCCCCTCTACCTCGGAGTACATGGGTACCAGCTGACTAAACTACAAAGAGCACAAAATGCTGCAGCCAAACTGCTACTTTCACTTGGCCCAAGAGATCACAACTCCCCAGCTCTCAAAACTCTGCACTGGCTACCGGTTGCCCGAAGGGTGACCTTCAAAACATTATGCATCTCTCACCGAGCAATGCATAAAACCGGACCTCAATATCTTCAGGACAAACTACAACCCTACCATCCACCATACACTCTAAGATCAAGCTCTGCCCACCTCCTAGTGATACCAAAAACCAACTCAGTCAGGTTAGGTGGATCATCATTCTCAGCAATGGCCCCCACTCTGTGTAACTCACTTCCACCCCACATCCTACTCACCGAGAACCTCATGTCTTTCCGCAAACTACTGAAAACGTGGCTCTTCCCCTGAAAATCAACTCTTAACACAAACAGTTTAACAGCAACAATAAACATTACCCCACAGTTGCTGTATCAAAAAAAAAAACAGCATCGAGACCCGATCGAGAAAAAATTGAAACCTAAAACTACTAGTGTAAACTCAAACGAATATGCTGAATAGAACGAATGAAGTGGATGAAAGGAATGAAGTGGATGAAAGGAATGACATGGATGAAAAGCATGAAGTAGATGCGGTAGGTGAAACAAATGCATTAGAAGAAACGGATGAAATGGATGCAACGGATGAAACGGATGAATCGGATGCAGTAGGTGTAAAGGATGAAGTGAACGGAACGGATGACGTAGACAGAATAGAACGAGTGGACTGAACAGAAGGAGTGGATGGAATGGAAGGAGAGGATGGAATGGAAGAAGTGGTCGGAATGGGAGAAGTGGACTGAAATGAATGGAAAAGTGACAAAATTGAGCGGAGGGAGTAGATGGAACAGAGTGAGTTGACAGAATGGAAGGAGCGGATCGAACGCACAGAATCAATGAAACCGATAGAGCGAATGCAAAGGATGGAAGAAAGAGCTAGCGGGATAAGTCTACTTGTCAAATCAAATGGATCAAGTGGATGGAACAGACGAATCAGATGGAACAGATGCAGTGTGTGGAACGGATGCAGTGGGTGGAACAGATGGAGTGGGCGTAACAAAAGAATGGATGGAACAGACTAATGGATGGTAGGAGTCAAATAGATAAAACGGATGAGTAGATTGAACGGCGAGATTACCAAACAGATTAAAACAATTGAAAAATTAGCAGCTTTAACAAATGGAACTGATCAAATGGACTGAATGGATGCAGTGGATGAGAACGGATACAGTAGACAGTTCAGATTGAGTTGATAAAACAAATGGAGCAGAGGGAACAGATAGAGTGGATCGGTAAAATGGAGTAGATGCAATAAATGAAGTGTATAGAACAGGTAGAGTGGATGGAACAGATGGAATGGATGAACAGATGGAGTTTATGGAACAGATGGAGTGGATGAAGGTGAACGTGAGGATGGAACAGAAGGACTGGATGGACAAGATGGAATAGATGTAAATGATGAGTTGAACGAAAAGTTGAATGGATAGAGCAGATGGAACGAACAGAGCGGACTACAGTGGATAGATCAGATGGAGTAGATGGAATAGATGGGTGGATAGAATGGAAAGACCAGATAGAACAAATATAGTGGATGGAACAAACCAAGTGGATGGAACAGATGGAGTGGATGGAACACATGGAGTGAATGGGACAGACGCTGTGGAGGGAACGGATGGGCTGGATGGATTGGCTGGACTGGATGGAACGGATGGCGTAGATGGAACGGATGGAATGGAATGAGTGGATGGATCTGATGGAGTGGATGGATCAGATGGAGTGGATGGATCGGATGGAGTGGTTAGATCAGATGGAGTGGATGGTGCTGATAGAGTTGGTGGAACCGATAGAGTCGATGGAACGGATATAGTGGATGGAACGGATCGATGGAACGAATGGTGTGGATGGAACGGTTGGACTGGATGAAACGGATGAAATGCATGGAAATGACAGAACCCATGGAACGGATAGAACGGATGGATTGCGTAGAACAGAGGGAGTACATGGAACGGAGGGAGTGCATGGAACAGATGGAGTGCACAGAACGGGTGGAGTGCATGGAACGGATGGAGTGCATGGAACGGATGGAGGACATGGAATGGATGGAGTGCA
Organism: Ambystoma mexicanum; assembly: GCF_040938575.1. Taxonomy (NCBI): domain Eukaryota; kingdom Metazoa; phylum Chordata; class Amphibia; order Caudata; family Ambystomatidae; genus Ambystoma; species Ambystoma mexicanum. The sequence goes on along the minus strand of NC_090930.1, from coordinate 1,248,864,606 downwards.
TGGAACGGATGGAGTAGACGGAACAGATGGAGTAAACGGAACAGAGGGAGTGCATGCACAGGAGGTAGGGCATGCACCGGAGGGAGCGCATGGAACGGAGGGAGCGCATGGAACAGAGCAAGTGGATGAAACAGATGGTGCGGATGGAACGGATTGAGTGGATGGAACAGATGGAGTCGATGGAGCGGAGGGAGTGGATGGAACGAAGGGAGTGGATGGAGTGATGGAATGGATGGAGTGATGCAAGGGATGGAGTAATGGAACGGATGGAATGTATGGAATAAATGTAGTGGAAGGAATGGATGCAGCGGATGGAATGGATGCAGTGGATGGAACTGATGAAGTGAGTAAAACACATGGAACAGATCGAATGAATAAAAAGGATGGAACAGACGGAACACACTAAACAGATGTGAAGGATGAAATGGATCAACAGATTGGATGGAGTAGTCTATGTGGATGAAGGATCCAATGAATGGAAAGGCGAGTAAACTAAATGTTGAACCAGACAAAATGTATGAACAGGCGAAGCTGAATGAACTGACAGAGTGAATAAAATGGAAAGAATTGATGGTACTGACGAGTGCTCGATCTAAAGCACCTTACTGATAACCACCATATGACACCACCATGCTTACTCTATCCTATACACCACCACTCAACTAGAACACAGCGATACTATGACAAATTCGGTATAGCTGTTCTCATACTAACACCCACCTCATACTCCTCATCATCCTAATTAAACACAGCTAGCTGAGCACTCACTGCTAGCCTAAGCGTCTCCTCAGGCCTAACGCAGCCAGAAATCAGTCTGGGTATCAACCCACCAGAATGAACACATATTTCTGACCTCCCAACTACCACACCTACTGCTAAGAAGCTATTATGCAAGTGCCACACCAGCTGCACACATATTCAGTGCACCCACCACCTTATGACTCTCTCTCTCTCTCTCTCTCTCTCTCTCTACTGACTTGAACGACGGTTCCTGAGGGCGTTCAACCTACCAGCACTTTGAGATCATACCAATGATACATAAGGTGCTATATAAATGCAAAATAACATACCATAACATAAAGAGACACCCGCCACTCACATTGCCCTGTACCACACCACTGTCACTCTAAGGTACACAAGTGTGAATCCCAAAAGCAATCAATGCATTTGTTCAATCGGAAAAAAGGTTGCCAGAAACGGTCAATGGTCTCTTCTACCAAACATGAATTAATGGAATAGATTAAACAAGATGTGATTAAACAAATTCTGCTGTGCAAGAGTACCAGGATAAGGAGTGACTAAATTGCCTACTCAGCCACCACACATCTGTTATCCAGGATTGATCACAATTATAAAAGGTAAAACTGGTACAGCTAAGAGTTATGCATCCTTCCCCCTTTGCGGTACCATGGGCTTTAGGGACATCTATACTCTCAGAAGGGGAGTGAATGTGTGGCAGTAGCAACCTAAACAGCAGCACCCGTAAGCATAACATGGTGGCAGCACCTGTACCCTCAAATGGGGCTCAAATGGGAATGGGGATGTACCAGGCCCAGCACCCACGAAAGGGCAATTACCGGGTCCGGCTGTGCCGGAATAGCCGGTAATTGCCCATTTGCGGGTGCCAGACCTGGATGCGAGTTTGGAGGTAGTCTTGCTGATTTTACCGGCAACGCTACCTCCGACCTCGTAATGAGGCCAATGTCTTCTTGGAAAAGGTGCAAATGGGAATGAACTAGACTTTATGGCCAGCAAAAGGAGGAGCAAAGGAACAGGGTCACTTGAACGTTGCTGATTCTAATGTTAGACTGTTTGACAGTGCCAACACTGGCTTTGGGGTGCTTTATAGGCAGGTTAAACCAGGTTTAGGTGTAGAGAGTTGTACTTGTTCAATTGGCAGGCTGGGTTTGCGACGGTGCTTTGTGGAATTTGGATGCCTCACCTTTGTCATTTTGAGGGTCGAGTCAATAGAAGAAGCTGGTAACTGTTAGTTCAGGCTGACTAGTGATGTAGTGCTCCAACAATTTGCGTCATGTACCAAAGGTTCGAAGCTATGATCCTGATGGTCAGATGCAATGTTCAAAGAGGCAGCCTTCCAAGTTGTCCGCAGTGCTGAGCTGGTTGTTTGAGCAGATGAAGTGATGTGCTTTGCTTGGTGCGAAGTGACAGCAAGTTAGTGCAATAAATTCAGCACAGCAGTGGTTTGTAGTTCAAAAGAGTGTCAAAAGCAGCCCTGCCAGCTGGGTCCCTTTGATTCTGTCCAGCTGGGTCCCTTTGATTCTGTCCAGCTGGGTCCCTTTGATTCCGTCCCCTTTGCCAAGGGAAGAGGGCAGGAGCCCTCTCCTCACCGCAGCAACCAGGAAAACAGCTGTTAAGATGTGCAGCATCACCCGATGCACGCAACAAGGCCTGCCTGACCTTGTCTCGCTTCCCTGCCTGACCCCCACATGCCGGGCGCTTCGCGGCGCGAGAACGAGGCTGAGCCTCGCATTTGAATCTGCTTTTCCCGCCGGCAGGTGGATCCGACGGTGGCGCACACGAAGGCCATACAAAGGCCTGTTCCTGCGCCCTGGACCCCTCATTCCGGCCCCTTTGCCAAGGGAAGAGGGCAGGAGCCCTCTCCTCACCGCAGCAACCAGGAAAACAGCTGTTAAGCTGTGCGGCATCACCCGATGCACGCAACAAGGCCTGCCTGACCTTGTCTCGCTTCCCTGCCTGACCCCCACATGCCGGGCGCTTCGCGGCGCGAGAACGAGGCTGAGCCTCGCATTTGAATCTGCTTTTCCCGCCGGCAGGCGGATCCGACGGCGGCGCACACGAAGGCCATACAAAGGCCTGTTCCTGCGCCCTGGACCCCTCATTCCGTCCCCTTTGCCAAGGGAAGAGGGCAGGAGCCCTCTCCTCAACGCAGCAACCAGGAAAACAGCTGTTAAGCTGTGCGGCATCACCCGATGCACGCAACAAGGCCTGCCTGACCTTGTCTCGCTTCCCTGCCTGACCCCCACATGCCGGGCGCTTCGCGGCGCGAGAACGAGGCTGAGCCTCGCATTTGAATCTGCTTTTCCCGCCGGCAGGCGGATCCGACGGCTGCGCACACAAAGGCCATACAAAGACCTGTTCCTGCGCCTGTTACGCGCATGGAAGCGCGGCATGGCCACCCCCCCTGCACAATTTTACTACACTCCAACCGATAGACTACCACTCGGACAATGAAAATGTACTGTAAGTACATGCCAGCACCGGAGACACTATTGTATGTTAGTAATCTTAAATGCTTTACTGAAATGTGCTCCCGGTCTCAAATACTGGTCGCCTACAGACTACATTAGACCGCTGTATTGTGCCCCTTGGTCGCCTACAGACCACATTAGACCGCTGTATTGTGCCCTTTTGTCGCCTACAGACCACATTAGACCGCTGTATTGTGCCCTTTGGTCGCCTACAGACCACATTAGACCGCTGTATTGTGCCCTTTGGTCGCCTACAGACCACATTAGACCGCTGTATTGTGCCTTTTGGTCGCCTACAGACCACATTAGACCACTGTATTGTTCCCTTTGGTCGCCTACAGACCACATTAGACCGCTGTATTGTGCCTTTTGGTCGCCTACAGACCACATTAGACTGCTGTATTGTGCCCTTTGGTCGCCTACAGACCACATTAGACTGCTGTATTGTGCCCTTTGGTCGCCTACAGACCACATTAGACCGCTGTATTGTGCCCTTTTGTCGCCTACAGACCACATTAGACCGCCGTATTGTTCCCTTTGGTCGCCTACAGACCACATTAGACCGCCGTATTGTGCCCTTTGGTCGCCTACAGACCACATTAGACCGCTGTATTGTGCCTTTTGGTCGCCTACAGACCACATTAGACCACTGTATTGTTCCCTTGGTCGCCTACAGACCACATTAGACCGCTGTGTTGTGCCCTTTGGTCACCTACAGACCATATTAGACTGCTGTATTGTGCCCTTTGGTCGCCTACAGACCACATTAGACCACTGTATTGTGCCCTTTGGTCGCCTACAGACCATATTAGACTGCTGTATTGTGCCCTTTGGTCGCCTACAGACCACATTAGACCGCTGTATTGTGCCCTTTGGTCGCCTACAGACCACTTTGAGGAGCCAGCTTTGTGCCTTATGGTCGCAGCTCGCCCTGACACTAATCCAATATGCAAACCTGTTTGCCCCTCATCATGTTCCCGTTCTGCATTCTCCCCAACCACAAACCCTGCTTGGCCCACTACTACTGGCCCCATAACAACGGTCTCAACAAGCCGGCATGCCCCCGGCATAACCCTATCCCATGTCCTACACCGTTCCTTCCCTCCACTCCCCATTCCCAAACAGCGTAAGTCTTACCCCTATGACCTATCTGAATACCTTCAAGCATCATGCTATCAGCCCTGATCCAATCTCATACGTATTGCCCACCACAGAGTCACCTCACCACAGCCATACTGAAAAATCCTCTAACCCAGTGACAGGTGCAGCAAGACACTTCTGATTAAGGTTGCGTACTTTCAACCACCCCAACCCAGTCAAATATGAACACACACCTCCCAAACAAACTAGGCCCAGAGTACTTCCCCCTCTTCAAAACCATACTCCTAGCCAGAAACCCCAACACCACTTCCAAACCAGTCCCGGACACCCCCAATACATTACTATCCACCTTTAAAGGAGCGCTTATCAATGCCCGCTCCTTAGGGGCGCATGCTATAGAAGTTCACGAACTCATTATGGAATCACAGCTCGACATACTAGTAGTTACAGAGTCCTGGCTCCATCAAGCATCAGGTCCTCTACTAACTCTGGCAATCCCATCTGACTACACCATATTTAGAACAGATAGGACCCACTCACAAGGAGGCGGTGTTGCTATAATAGCCAAGACTAAATTACAGCTTAGATCTTGTCCCATCGAAAGTATTGAAGGGTATGAAACATTACTCGTAAAATTTCCCATGAATGCTAAAACTACGATTAATTTAATAGTAATTTATAGAGCACCTAGCCCCAACAACCACCCAGAGACTGAAATGCTGCTGCTATTAGCTCCATTAATAAAACCTAGCTCTTAATACATCATCTTGGGTGACCTTAACCTAGGTTTCAATGACAGCCAAGATGCCAAAGCAGAATCACTTCACTCCGCCCTGAAGGACATGGGCTTCAGCCAACTAGTTAATGCACCCACACATATCAAAGGCAGGACTCTTGACTGGATCCTCTCCCTTAATACCCCCATAACCATTGAGGCCATCTCCCCTCTTACTTGGACCGATCACCATAACATTGTCTTTACAATCAATCCCTCCGAACCCACACAAAAGAAACCTAAAACCATGACTACCTATGAAACTAGAGACGCCCGCAAACTCACGCCAGAAAACCTCACGCCTCCTCTATCAAACATCCTAGATTCTACCTTGATCACTAGTGACAACCCCTGTCTCTTAGCAGACATATATCACAACTGCCTCACTGCAACCATTAATGCTATAGCACCGCTCACCACCAAGGCAAAACGCTCAGACAAGCGATCTAGCTTCTGGTTTAATGATGATCTTATCGCCCTCAGAAGAACCAAACGTGCGTGTGAACATGCCTACAGAAAGCATCCTACTGCAGAGGCAGAAAAAGCCTACCAAGAAATAAACAAAACCTATAAAACAGCCACTATTACCTACAAATCTAATGCGTATAATAATAGGATCAGTAATGCGACCTCAGATACCAAGGAACTATTTGCCATTCTAAAAGAATTGGAAAACCCTACCCCAGCCATAAACCCAACCATCCCCAGCAAGGAATGGTGCACCACTATTCAAGACGCACTAACAGCCAAAATTGAACTACTCCAAGTAAAAATCACATCCAAAAAACAATCACTAGCCAACAAACCTGTTCTCCTTAATCTAAATCGACCACATCAGGAATTCACCAGCTCCCCATTCTACTTCACACCAGTATCCCAAAATGTAGTGTTTGACACCATCGCCAAACTTAAAGCCTCCAACTGCAAAGGAGATTCCGTCCCCGCATCAGTAGTCAAATCCTGCGCCCACACCCTCACCCCCATTATCACCAACTTCGTGAACGCATCCTTCAATACTAACCTAGTACCAGCTAGCATCAAAGAAGCCTGGGTCACCCCTCTCCTTAAAAAACCTACCCTAGACCCTACTGTGCCCACTAATTACAGGCCAATAACAACTGTCCCATTTCTCCTCAAAATATTGGATAAATTAGCATACAACCAAGTCCAAACTCACCTTGAACAAAACCACCTCCTTGGGACGAGGCAATCAGGCTTCCGCCCCAACCATAGCACAGAAACGGCACTCCTTGAATTAAAAATCCAGATGGATACCATCAGAGACTCAGGAAAACTCTGCATCCTTCTCCTACTCGATCTCTCCGCAGCGTTTGATTTAGTAGACCATAATAAACTGTGCGCCACACTAGCGAAAGACTTCAACTTCTCCACCGAAGCTACTACCTGGATCAAATCTTTTCTTGCTGACCGCACCTCCAGGGTCGCCATAGGTAAAGAAGCCGCCAACCCCATCATAGTACCCATTGGTGTCCCCCAAGGTTCCTGTCTCGCTCCAACATTATACAATGCATACACTAAACTCCTCTTCTCAGCGCTTGATGACATGGGTGTCATCTACACCAACTTTGCAGACGACACCCAGATCCTCATCCCTTTATCGGGAGACTACACTCAAGACACCGACACTATCAACAAAATATATGCCATAATCCAAAATTGGATGGCACTAAATAGCCTCTGTCTCAATGATGAGAAGACTGAGGTTCTCATTGTGGGCTCCCAATCCAAAATAGAAGCATTACATGCTGATTACTCATCCATCAACATCGACGGCACAAACATATCAGTACTCAAACAAGTAAAAACACTAGGTGTCTACCTAGATGCCAACCTCACCATGACCAAGCACATTAACGCCCTCTCTTCCTCTACCTCCTACACCGCAAAACTTATTGCTCTCAGTCGCCAATTCTTGACACCCACCAACTGTATCACGCTGGCAAGAGCTTTAATCCTATCCAGGCTCGACTACTGCAACGCACTCTACCTGGGTACCTCAAAAGCCAATCTAAACAAACTACAGCTTATTCAAAATAAAGCCCTTCGGGCGGCCCTTGGATTAAGGAAGTCAGATCACATCTCAAATATTAGAAGAAACCATCACTGGCTCCCCATCAAAGCCAGGGTCATATTCAAAGCCCTGTGCGTCACATTCAAATGTATCCACTCTTGCGCCCCCATCTACCTCAACTACGCCATCACCAAAAAAGTATCAAAGAGGCCCCTCAGATCCAACAGTCAACTACTCCTAGCCATCCCCCGCTACAAGACAACCAAGGCAGGAGGCAGTAGTTTCCAATACCTCGCACCCACATATTGGAACACTTCTCCCCATCAAAAATGAGCAAACATTCTCAGGTTTCAAAAAATCCCTGAAAACGTGGCTATTTAACCAAGACTAAGGAAATATCACTGTACTGAAGCCCTGCATTAAATGTCTCGTGTATGATTATTTTGTATTCACTTGCACTGCGCCCGATTGGCAATTTCTAAGAAATGTTTTAACCAAGCTGTCTGTAACATCGCCGTGGTACCCAAGGGTTTGGGCGAGTAATAAATGCAATAAATAAATAAATTCTAGTGTGTTGAACATGGCTTGAATGCAGTTTGGTCAGTTTGATGCAATGAAAACAGGGATCCTGGCATTTCTCGCTCTCAGGCTGCCGGGAAACCCCCTGCATGGGGCTCTAGGACATGGTAAATCCTTCTCAGTGTCAGTTCTCCAAGACTAGGTAGTTCTACAGGCAGAATGGTAGGTCTTGGTCCTCAGCAAGTGTCACCCCAAGTGTGCCATGGGAGTGGATAGGAAGCAGAGCCTGCCTCTGCCTTGGAGAGCACCATATTCACCTCAATGGCTGAGGGGTTTGAAAAAATCAACTTTCCCATAAGAGGCTCAAATTAATTCTTCTTTAAATCCTGGATGGTACACACATGAACAAAATACGGGATGGGATACCCCCTATGCTATCTGCAAAAGATCCTTAAGGAATGGAGGAAATCAAGCCTGCTTTAAGGAGTCCAATCCCTTTCCTTATGTCAAGTGGTCTCTGTCTGGTTGCATCATACTGTACGGTATTTTGTGCAGATTTGGGGCCTGGCGGTATTTTCTTACTGCCAAAAATAATGGTAATTTGGCAATGACTAATCCTTGCATATAGATTGGGTTTGGCTTTATAGTGATATACATTTTGTTGGTGGTATTTTGGTGAGCATAATTTCCTGTTTTATTTATGGCCCCAATATACAAACCCCCTTCTTTTTGCTTAGACTGTTTGTGTGATCACTAGAGGCCTCGGACCTACATTCATAGATACCACAATATTCACATATAGCATTCTCAATCCCCTGTGGTATTATCACTAGTCTATTTACATTAGTGAGATTATGTTTCCATAGGCCTCTTTTTTGCTGATTCATGTACGCTCAGCAAGAACTATTGTATTATATTCCACTCAGAAATCACACACACATACACTGAGTGGAATCACGCACACAGCTATTTATAATTGCTAATGACATTGTTTCATCTGTATAGGAAACTTGGCACATGTATTACTTAAACATCATTCCCTTTCTTGCAGGGTATTTTTTTTAGATGCACCAAAGGAAAAAAAAAAGCAAAAACACTCTTACACAGACTGTGTGTTAGAACAATTTCATTTCAAAATGATACATTACAATTCTGGTGAGACACTCCTTTCTGAAATGAACAGAAGAGAAACAAATGTAGTAATAATACAACGAATTTCACTTTACATTTGCAACAAGAAAAATAAAAGTTACATCAATGTGACAGCATTTGCATTGCAACATTATAACGTGGGAGTTAAACACAGTGATTCCCTATCGCTATCTTTCCTGCCTGAAAAAATACTTCATCCACGCGGCACACCCTCAATTTTACGTGATAATTACCAGTTATCTGTAGCTCTCTGGCACGCGAAATCCTTTGGCTTGCCGCCTCCAAGAAGTGACCCAGGGTTGCCCTCGTAAGCTTGCAACTTGATGGGCACGGCAAAAACACACAGTTTTCAAGCCTGCGCCAAGTGACCAGGAATCCCCAGTCTCTGAAGGTCAGCAGTGCAGTTGGAACGACTCCTCCCAGCAGCCCAGCAAAGGCAACCTCACAGCAGCTCCTCAAAAGTGAACTGATCATAATTCTGTCAGAGTTCATCCAGCAAAGCTCTGTTGCTTACGCAGCCTGTCTTCAGATATACTTCCCTCCAATCATATTAAGAGAAAGTGTATTAGGTTGCCACCCCTGATTCACAAACAATGGGATCTTCATACTGTAATAACTGTTTCTGTTTGATTTCCTGTTGCCTTTCCGTCCTTCACATTTCAGCGCAGCCAGAGAAAATCAGAGAAAAATGCACGTTTAAACTGAATCTCAGAACAGGTCATTCCTGCCTCCTTTTTCTACATGGAGAGCACATTATAATGTTATTTAGTTAGAGCTAGTGTTAGTATTGGTTAATTAAGTCAGTCAATTAGATAGCTAATGTGTTTTCCTGTGAATGAGGCATTTCAAATGAGAAAGAAAAAAAAAATCTATTATGCTTTTAAATCTGTAACCTGTCTCCATTTGCATACCCATATGTTACACTGGCGATATATGGCTGGCTATATGTGTGCCACATTATAGCAATAATGTGATCCTATGCAGTGGTGCTGTACTCCAAAACACAATAGATTATACTACAATACCCAAAGTACTTTGTGCTAAAGGAAGTCGAAGAGTCCAGACAGAGAGGTACAGATAAAATCAAGGTGATGGAATACATTCACAACTTTGAAGAGCTCCCTCTGGCTATACAAACCATGCTCCCTTCTCAGATCTATATCATTCTATGCCCTTTGGTATGCAACACCCTGGGGTGAGGCTATTTCTAATGTTAAGGTTGTGCTCTTTGATTCCCGATTCATATGACAGCTCCTACTGAGGGCTGTTTTGCTGGAGAGAGTTCTTACCTGACCTTATAAAGGATCAAAAGAGAGGCGGTTCCCACTGTCTATTGTCATGCTGATTATAGAAGAGACAGACAGTCTGGGGAGAACACACACAGCCTGTCCATACCTTGCCTGGGCTTACAGTGAGTTTTGATATCTGTAGGCTACAGATAGGTATGGTTTATGATTAACCTTTAAACTACCACCAGGATGATAGTTCATCATAATCATACAGATTTTTCTAACAGGGTTTCAGACTTTAAAGGCAGCCTCTGTTCTGCACTGACGTTGCTGTTACAACAACTGTTAGACAGAGCACCTGTGACCTCTGAACCTGCTCACTGTCACTGAAGAGCAGGTTCGGCAGATCAGTATTCTGATGTAGCAGGGTATACATGGGCACTATGCCTTTGGAATAGAGCGTGCTGAATGCTGGTTATGGTTAGCAGACCACCCGTTCTTAGATGGAATTACCTGCATCTATGTATTATTATTATTATTTTAAAAAAACAGATGACAATTCTGCACAGCAGTGTTACTTGCAGAGCATTGAATGGCCATCTATTAACAATACCAAATATCTGATGGAATCTCTACTGCATTCTGAGCACCTCTCCATAGTATTGGAGCTTTGATTGACTTCCTGTTATGTTAAGTGAGGGGGCTTGTTCATTCCTCAATGCATTATGAATAGCAAACCTCCAAGTGACTTCATATTATAAAAACAGAGTGAGGAATTGTGCTGGGTGTTATCAGCAGAAGATATATGAGCAAGTCTGGTTTTATAAAAATCATATTCCTGAGTGACTCTAAATTATCAAGATCAGATACCTCAATGGCTTTCCATATCATAAAGAACAGAGCTCTGAATGACTCCAAGCATTATCATGAACAGGGAACTAGCTGACGCTGTGTGTTAAAAGTAGTGCCCCTCTGTCTAATCAAGAGTGGTTACCAGAATTGCTCTCTCTCTCTTATTAATGTTTAAACAAGGGCTGTGGGAATTGGGTATTATTATGAGGACAGCACTGAATCAATATATTGTCAAGAGTAGAACTCTTTTTGACTTCCTGCATTAAAAGGAGCAGCATGCCATGTGGCTCTGTTTTGGTAAATAATACATTCTTATTGATGCTTTTTAGACAAGAGAAGCAAAATACATGAACAATTGTTTTTGTAGCATCCTATGCAGAGAGACCTTAGTGAATGTCTCTATTATTGGAAGATGAGTTCTCAGTGACACTCTGCTTTATCAAGGGCAGAGGTTTAAGTATTTTTCATAATAGTGTTTTGAGTTACTCAGCAAACTGACTACCTTCATTCTCTAAAGACCAGATAACTATGTGGCACTCTGCGTGGAGACCTTGAGGATTACCTATTATCAGGAGCAAATCCCTGAATGATTCTTTGGTTTAAGAAAAATGCTAAAGAAGTTATTAATGGACTTTCCGGCTGTACCCATCCGTATTTGCCCATGTCGTAAACTACCAAGTTCGAGGCCCTTTCTTGGCTGCCTCCGGTTCTCGTTTATAAAGCAGAAAAGTAAACATGACCCCAAAAATAAAGGGGAATCCCATGAGCACAGTACTATCCAGCTGAAATAAAGAGCAGTAACACAATAGAATAAATGTGATAAGAATTTGATTAAAAGAATAAGAGATTGAATGTAATTGGACCCATTCACAGGTACACACATAACGAGGTGTATTAATAAAGGGAAGATTTGAAAACAAGAAAAAAAAGGCCCAGATTGTTAAAAGATTGAGGTTATGTGACCTTGGTCATGAGATTCAGGCTATAAGATCTAGGTCATGCAACTTTGACTATGAGATTGGAAATGTGATTATATCATTTCTTTTTTTTAAATAAAAGCATATTGCATGGAACATCAGTCATTGCATAAATTGAAGTAGAGTTTGTGCAAACTCTGAACTAAGTGTGAGATTTACCATCAAATAATACCATTTGATTAAACTCTGAGCTAAAAATTACCTCTTGTATAATCACAAGCAGATACCTGAATACATTTGTATGTTAATGAAAAAAGAACCAAGAGTGAATTTGTGAGTTATCATGATAAGAGTCCAGGGTAACTCTAATTATCGTCAAGACCACAGCTCTTGGAATGTATGGGTATATAATCAAGAGAGGTTATCTGGATGACTTTGCGTATACTCATGTGCTGAGCCCTGTGTGTTCCTGTACTATTACGAGCAGACCCCTGAGTAACTTCATATAATGAACAGAGCTCTTTGCACATCCATATTATTATATGCAGATCCATTAACAACCACTTATATTAGCAATTGCATTAGATATGTATCTATTTTATCAAGAAGAGAGTTCCGAGGGATTCAGGAGACATGAAGGACAGAGTTCTGAATTCGTTTTCTGTATTATCCAGACCATAACTCTAAAATGTTGAAATGATTAGGAGCAGAGCCCTATGTCAGCTCCTTTATTGTCAAAAGGCAAAGGCCAGAGTGACAGTGTATTTTCAAGAGTAGAACTCAAGGCAATTAACTAATTATACTAGTTGGTCGTGTTTGCCACTGGAATAAGCATGATGTACGAGTATAATCAGAATTCTGTGCAATTAATGGATGTTCCAAAAATGTTGGATTTATTGCATTTCACTTTTCAATCTGATCTCAGCCAACACGTTTTTCAACTCTACGTCTTTTTCAAGGCATCTGTCGCAAATAAACCTTTCACTTTATGCTGCCGGTAATGCTTAACTGTGACTCAATAATTTCTTTACCTGAATTGTTAATGGTTTCCTTGATGACTCAAGGGCTTACCGATGTACTGCTACTCGTGATCCAGCTCTAATAGCGCCAGACTGAGTAGCGTTAATGCTATTTGCGCTGCCATTATTATCACCGGGATACCACCAGACTCCTGATGAGACCCTTTTTGTCGAAACACTTGTTGACTGAGAACAGACTGAAAATTTAAATGCAATAAATCCAAAATCTTTGGACATCCATTAATTGCAGAGAATTCTGATTATACTCATACACCATGCTAATTCCAGTGGCAAGCGTGACCAACTAGTCTAATTAGTTAACTGTATTCTACCTATGAGGCAAAGGGTAGAACCTCAAGTTACTAATTCTCCAGCACTCCACACCACATATTAATAGTGGCCTAAGCGCACCAATAAGCTGTCTTAACCTACTTCTGTTATCTCAGAACTCAAGGAAACTCTCAGCATTATGGATGTTAGAGCTCAGAAAAAAAGTCTGTATTATCAAAAGCAGAACACTGGGTGAATCTGTATATTAACAGCACAAGCCTAAGCCATCCTTAACTGCCACGAGCAAAGACTTGAGGGATTTAATATGATACATTGCACACATATACCCATAGGGCAGAACCTTGCTGAAGCTCATCGTATAAAAGCGTCCTAGTTTAAAAATAAGTAAGCATCTTCTCAAAAGTTATTTCATGTCCATCCAAATAGTTATAAAACTGTCTTGATGGTCTACTGTGAATCATGTGGCAAGCAGTGTTGCCACTTTGACGTTATTTCAATAGAGGGATATAATGTTAACCTCTTTCTACTACACATTATCTTATGGGCAAAGCCTATGGTCAACCTTTCGAGGGGATGTTTTGGGCTAACTAGTCTCAGAATCAGTGTTCCATGGCAAAGTATTGCTAGTGTCTTAGTTGAATGTCACAATATTGCTACATAATCCAGCATTTATCCAGCCACATCATTTCTTATAAAATTTCGTTTTACTCAGGACAAGACATTAATCTTGAGGATGCTTTCATTTCATTGCATGGTATTTAAGATGGGCAGGAACTCTTCTCCGACTGGTATATATTTGGAGCTTCTTAAGACTTATACTTTTAAAGTCATATGAAAAATTGTGCATTGTTTAAAAACAATAAAGCAGTTCCTCTTTAATTTATATCTAAAACAGACAATAGTAGTTGTAAGTTTAATAGATAGTTTTACCAGTGGCTCGACATTCAGTCAAATGCCCATGTGTTTGTTCTAGTCATTTCTCAGCACTAAAAGGTATTTTCAATTAAAAGTGTGTTTTATATAAATCACCATACCTTATTTTACCTCACTATTTGGAAACATATGCCTTGCTAATTATTAATTGAACCTTTAGTGCTAATTTTGCTGATTTAGAAATGCACCACCACTATTCCACTCAACCCCCAAATGATTTTGCTACAGTGAGCACACTGCCCGGCACAGACACTCTGAACACATTCCCAGCACGACTGTGCAAATGGGTACACAGCATCCCATTAACTCTTCATTCTTGCCTCAGAGGTCCTCTGCCCTCTTTTTGCTTGTCACACTCCTCCATCTTGCCCGCCGTTTACATTGTACATCGCAGAACTTTCTCTTGGCGGCATCCCGCTGACACCTTTCCTGCTCTGCTTCTAAACTCACACTGATGCTTTGGTAGATTTAACATGAATTACACGGAGTCAAGATCTACGTCCCGTGGATCAGTGAAAATGGTGGCAACAACCGTGGTTCAATTGTACCATCATTTTGATCAAACTTGGCATTTACTTCAATTTATCAGGCAGAGATGGGGGAAGGATGGACTTTACATGTATGCCTGCTGTATCAGCTCCTCCTGACAAAAATGCCTGCAATACTGCTAACATGTAATTTTATGTTACCTGCAATGCGCTGGATTGCTATGGAATCCGACTGAAATGTAACACCTGCTAAAAGCAGGGGGTTTCCAGTAGTCAAAAGGAAGATAACATCTGGAAATGATCTCAGTTTAATAAGTCTCTATTTAAAGAGCTACGATTCCCCCATTTCTGGGAGACATAGTGCTACCAATGGAAAGAGTCTTACAATTCCATTAGGAAGATGTTTGAGGAGTGGGAGCTGATATATGTCATCCACAGTGCAACCATCTTCCTCCTATGTATTGAATGTGTCTGTCTGGTTGAGGAATGTGGTATCAGTCCTAGCTAGAATGTATCACTTACTCAAGGAAACAAACCAAATCCCATCTATATGTGCTTTGCCTAGCTGGCACAGATGTAAAGTGGCATAAGACTAAACCAGATTCATGTTTTTGTTGTAAAACCTATAAAGAAACTCTACATCATGTTATATGTTGCTGCTTTGTGTATGCATGGATCAGAAAGAAATGGTTTTACCTCTATTAGATTTCTATAATATCAGGAGTTATAATACAACTATTGTGCACTTTAAAGTATCAAATGAACAAGCAGTGATTTTAGGATGTATTCATTGTATTTAAATTCAGCTTGGCATAATAGAGACATTTTGATGAACTTTTAGTACAACTGAAATTTCACAATCATAGTATTCTACTATGTATGCATACGAGTGATAGTGTGAACATTATTTTCAACGTTATGGCTAAAAACATAGGTTCGGAGGATTTTGAAAATGATGAAATTATGTTTTAGTGTTTAGGTGCTTCTTTTTTTCTTGTAAAGAATAAGTTTTATACCTGAATATCGATGCTTATATGGATATTTGTATTCAATCTGAATAATTGGATCTTTACGGTACATCACACCTGGCAGAAAAATATGTAGAGGGACACCTTATCTCCGCTACCTTCTCATAAGAGGAGGCTGCCAAATGCCCTAATCTGTCTGAACTTCTCCAATCATTACAAAGTCTGCAGTCCTTCCTTTTTCCAAGGTCGATAAATTGAGTCAGTCAATTTGGTATTAATAAAACCTAACATTACTATTATTGCAGGTCACAGAAACAGTAGGAATGCGGCACGGAATCCACTCTACAGCTAATAGTATCACTGTTAATCAAGCTCTGATTGCAGTTGAAACGGTGCGACTGCATTCTTAGTAATGGGACACATTACATTTTTGGAACACATGATTGCATTCAGGTCGCACCGTCAATCTGCCTGGCATACTCAATGTAAGTATGTTGCATGATGTTAGCAATAACATTTCATAACCTTCTCAGGACACTGTCAGCCTGAATGTGTCACCGACATGTGCTACGCAGGTGTCTTTTCCTGACACATTTCTTTTTATGCCCCGCTGATGCAGCTAAGTGTTAACATCAGCAGGGGTGTTACTGTGCTGTTTCCCTCTATAAACTAGTGTGATTCCGCCAACACAACTTTCTCAAGTGACAAACCATTACAGATCCTGCTCGACTGTGCCGTTTGATGTGGGGCAAGTGTATTTTGTCATGCCCACTGTAAACTCAAAAGTCAAAAATTGGTTTGCAAGTTGTCCCTGTCCCGATATCGGAACAAGCTTGCTACCTTGTTTTACAGACGGTCGGTCTTCAAGGTTCCCTGCTAACACTTTCATGGGTATGAAATGCTTGTCCTTCTTTTTAAAACTGCGGATACTTTCAAAGGAATAATTGTCCCCTGTGCCAGATTACAGAAACTTTGCACGGTATTAGCACTAGGGCAAAGTTTGCCTATTTTTAAAAACACTGGGGCACATTAAAAAAAGATGCGCCTCATCAAGTGCAGTTTGGCATATTAAAAGCACCAATGCTAACATTGTCCCAGTGCTAAAAAGATACATGTTTAATGCATTTTTGCATCAGGGCAAAGTTTGCCCTAGTGCTAATACCATTCCGTATTAGCACTAGGGCATACTTTGCCCCGGTGCAAAAATGTAGTGAACATGCACCTTTTCTGCACTAGGACAATTATAGCCCTGGTACTTTTAGTATGCAAAACTGCACATGTCCAGGTGCAAAGGTTTTTTAGTGTGTCCCCGTGTTTTTAAAAATAGGGCAAACTTTGCCCTATTGCTAAAAGTGTGCAAACTTTGCACTTGCACTTGTGCAAAGTTTCCGTAATCTGGCCCCAGGATGCAAACACGGTCATCTTCAAGGCAACCAAACATGCAAAGGAGGGTGCCGGGAATAAGGAGAAAGAAAATGTAAATAATAATTGATGAATAGGGATAGGACTAATTGACACTGATCGTAATGATACTAATGAGCATGATTATTTAAGATATTGATTCTAATAATAACAATAATAATAATGGCATACCGTGTAAGATTAGGTGACATAATGTGCTTGAGCCTCTAATCTCACGATTAATGAATGTATTCCAGTGATTCAGGTTCAGACAAACGTTTGAGAGATGCATGCAGTAGATTCAGCTCAAGCTCATGACAGATCATGCTGATTACATGTTGCTGTAAAGACTGAGTTGAATAGGTCAGACCTTTTCCCGCCAGCACATATTCAAAGCAAAGTATAACATTAATTGAACTGCTAGGTCAGACCTTAAGAAGCGTTCCAGCCAGAGATGCTCAAAGAATGGAACGTTTCTGAATGAGTAATGGCCTGCCTGTAGATGTTTCTTTGATATAGAACCCGAAATTAACACTTTTTTGCAGCTGACGCCACATTATGATTATTATATTTTAAACAGTGCCAAATTTTCAAAAAATCAATGGAGATGAAAATGTAGTGACGATGCTGATGATGCATTTGTGCATTAAATTGAGAAATGTGCAGATAACTGATAAGGCTGCTCTAGCGAGTACACCAGTTGAATACCGTTTGTCTTTTAAGTTCCTCCATTTTAATTGTGTAATTTAATTGTGCATTCATGAGGAATATTTGAAGTGCTAAATCGCTAGTAGTTTTTTTGCTGGTTTTCAGGGTTTTACTCATTGCAAATCTATATTTGGTGGCACCCATGGTGCTGTTATGTCTTTGTTAATAAAAGGAGCATAGTGGAGAATAGCCAAGGTAGATCATTTAGCAAATGTTTCATGCCGCATCATGAGAGCGCTCCGGCTGCAGGCCAAAATATCCTCCTGATAACATCCTTTTCCCATGGATTGTAGGAGTTACCTTTGCTAGATTCGTTCCCAATAGCTGACACAGAGCCTGGGGGGCTCTGTTTGATTTTGCTCAGAGACTGTGAGGCAGAATTCATAGTCCCAGCCTGTAACGACTGGAGGCACTAACCCAAAAGCATTGAAAGAAGGTGCATGAACAGCAGAGCGGCCCGCAGGAGCCCCTGTAGTTTACTGGGATGGATATGTGCTGCGTTGGTGGTCGGCTTGAGAGAGCTGATCGATTTGGGTGGGACAGACAACCGTTGCCGATATTTGACCCAGGGAACATTGATGATCCCCGTTGGGGGCGGTGAGCAACTTCTGAGTGACTTCAGAGACCTTGGCAAGGAGGTCCATTGTGTCTCAGCTGGGGGAGGACGAGGAAAACTGGCCACCCGAAGTCTGCAGAGGGAGAGGATGTGGCATCCTGCCGGAGCATCCTGAGCACGCAGCTGGAGTGGGTTTGAGTGGCATGAGCGGTGCCATGCTGGGTGCCACATGATCCCTGGGGCAGAGACTGTGAGCTTTGTTGGGCGGTGTTAGGCAAGAATTGCTGTAGTAACACTGTGTGAGACTGCACAACACTTGTCTACTTGGTATTAGATAACCCACCTTTTGGTATAGGGCTGTACAGCACAAGTTGGTAGTGTGACTGAGCAGCCAGGCCTATCTCAAGAGTGGTCAATGTGAGCTGTAGAGCTGTAGCAATGACATTCACTAATACAAGTAGCCAAGTAACACTTATACTCAAGGTTTCAGTTATAAATAATAATTTATTTATTTAATATCAACTAAACGTTCTTTAAATGTCCAAGATATCCAAAAATCGAAAGTACTTTAAAATACTTTTCCAGAATCAGCATTAGTTTAGTAGATACTCTTTAGAGATGCTTTTTACACACTTCCTACACCCGGAGGTAACTTCATTCACAAGGGCAGTAATGGCATTTATATATCACTAATACACTTCCAGATTGTGAGGTTGCAGAAAGGAAAGGTTAAAGGAAGGAAAAAAGTTAAACAGGTTCTCAGGGCATTTGAATATGCTTAAATCTTCCAATGAAGTCTAGACAAAACCTTTCCCAGCAATAACAGTTTAAACACAAGTTACCACCTCTGAGGGACAGAAAATATCAAGCCAATGGACTAGAAGAGTCTGCAGGGAGTCAGGACAGCCAAAGTCAATTGGGGCACAGTTTATGGAGCTGAGGTACTTCATAGTTAATAAAAGTTAATAAAAGTCTTGCAGAAAGTTAGAGAGTTTGTAGAAAATCACTGTAGGGTCACATGCTGTTACACTTGTGGAGAGCAGAGGGGAAACAACTCTAAAAAAAGTAGCTGCTGCAAGTCTCAACTGAGAAGAACAAAGTTAACGACACTGAGTTAAGTACCCCAAGTCTGAACAGTATCACTGGATTGAAGAAGTGTGGTCCAGCTGGCTTCCGTCCGGTTGCAGTGATGCAGATCCTAGCTTCCTGAGCCTCAGTCAAGGGGACAAGAGGGAGGACGTCTGGAGGACTCCCGCAGCAGCAATTTGGAGGTTGGAGGCAGCTAGGGGCTCTTTTCGGATCAGCAACCATTTGTAGTTTCACCTGTAAGGATATTTGGCGTGTTACAGCATAGAGTACAGCACTACTGCACAGGTAGCAATTTTTTTTTGATGTAGCACCACCACATGGGTGTGGTGCATTGCTATATGTGTTGCCAGATTAACATGGACATATAAGTAAAGACAGGCTATTCAGTCAAAAACGATTTTAACATATAAGATGCAAATCTATTTTTACAGTTAAAAGCACACGTGCACATTCAAAAATGCACACTATTTTTCACCTGAAATACCTATGGTGCAAGAGACACATTTGAAAATTAATAACTAACCTTATTAATAACTAACCTGACTAATAAAACTGCATTTAACATAACCCACTAATAAAAATGTGTCTCCACTGCAGAGTTAGGCCTACTCTGAAAGTGAACTTTTAAACGCACATTCATTTTTTTTTCTTTTTCTCTGCTGCTCTGTCCACATAACTACAGGAAGCAAAGGACTCGAAGGAACAGGAAATCAGTTGGTTACAAATGGTTACTGTAGAAATGAGCCATTGTGTAGTGAGGGAGGAGATGGCATGATTGATTCTGATTGGAGCAGCGTCATAGCAAGTATCATGCTAGAGGCAGTGATTAGAGTTTTGCTGGGGGAGCTTGAGGAGAGGGGGAGAACAATCGAGATTTGGCAGTGCTGGGAGAAGGACCTGTTTCCTGGCTGAAGCATTCCTGCTGCAAAAGCTGAGAATTCCAGGCAATAACCCCGGTTTGAGAACGAAAGACGCTTGTTTTCACTGGGGTTAATCTTCAAGGGAGCCAAATTCAGAAAGAGAACAGCTGAAGAAAACTCATGCTGAACAGATAAGGTAATTACAGAAGTGTGGGGGCTGAGTGTGTACGAGAATATTCAGTCAGTGTAGGAAAGGAGATTCATTCCTGTGCTTTACTCACATGTTTAATGTTGCAAACTGAGTTTTTGTCTCCGCCACTCTCTTTTCAGTGTATCACAGACAATGCTGTTACTGTGCTATTTTATTTATTTCTGTAAAGAGTGAGATCGTGTTTAAATGCAACTTTTATAATACACAAAAATATTTGAAAGCAGACGGGTGGTGTGTTTTATATTTACCAATACAGTGCTGATGATGTGGGGAGATGTTTAGACAGTGCAATTGTCATTTTCAAGGTAGCTAAACGTCAAATTTGCTGCAGCCGTGTGCACAATGTAATTCAGTATGAGCAATTATAACTAACTGTGTGTGTTGTAGTTTGTCGGAGGTCTATGAGTCGGCAAAAAGGGAGGCCCGGGACATAGTTCACTACCGTATATAAGATAGTGAAAATACCACATGATAGCTCACTGCCGTAGATAAGACAGAGAGAAATTGCCCATGGTGGCACACTAAAAATGAAAATGTGGTGTTCCTGAAATGCAAGCCTGAGGTCTCTCTAGTGATTACACGAAAAATCTAAACAAAAATAAGGGGTTCTGGATATTGGGGCCACAAATAAAACAAGGGAATTATGCTCACCAAAATACCACCAACCACGCATACCAACCACGCATACCAAATACGCATGTCTGTGTGCTGAAATAATGCATGTCCACTTTATTATTGTTGTACATGGCCCAATCTGAATACAAGGAGTGATTGTTGCTAAGTTATTTTTCGGCGGTAAGAAAATACCGTCAGGCCCCAAATCTCCACAAAATACCCTACACACCGCATGGTAAACAGCACCACTGCACATATTGGATACCAGTTGGGCTTCTTCACACTTTAGGTCATGCGCTCTGGTAAGGGGACTCGAGCTTTGGTCGTCCTGCTTCTGTAGGGTCCTTAGGAGACTCCTGGAGCTTCTGGCCAGATTGTAGATGTTGCACTACTCTACGTATATCGCGACCCATGCCACTCAGTTCTTGCAGCAGCAAAGAAGTACAGCCAATCGGGGAAGATGGTCCAGTGGACTTCGCCTCAGGGTTAGTTGGTCCCACTAACCCAACGGAAGAAGTTGGGTTAGAAGAAGAAGTTGGCTTCTCTTGTCATTCAGAAAAAGGAGTTTGAGCACAGCAGCAGGGCAATTCAATGGTCCAGGAGGATGCAGCAAGCTGTGTTCATGGTTTCTTCATATGGTGTTCTTCCCATTGGTCGACTCTGCCTCTAGTTCCAAAACCCTCACCTTTTAAGCAGGTTTCTCCCAATCATGCACAGCCTAGGCTGTCAATCAAACAGCAGGGTGGCTGTCCTGGAAGGACATCCAGCAAATCAGGACTGGTTGCATTCAGGCACTCCTAGAGACAATGGACAGAGAAGTTCCGGGAACATCCATCACTTCCTGCCCTTGTGGAAACACTGGAGTCAGAGGCAGGGTTCAGGACTAAAGCCCACCAAAGGCAAAATGAACAAAGGGCTCAAACCTGGCTTGGCACGCAGATGAAACCCCAAGAAAAACCTCACAACTATAAAAAGACAAACAAAGAAGATTGAGGCCATTTTGACAAAATGGTCGACCATGATATGATATGATATGGCATTTATAACGTGCCTAAACACAAGTGTTTCAAGTCCCGACAAGGCATGCAAGGTGGAACAAAGGGAGGACAGACATTAATCCTACTAGGCCAGTTGTCATTCAGATTGTGCAAGTGCATGGGATGGGGGAAGGGGGAAGGGACAGTGCAGTACATGGGAATAGAATAATAACAATAAGTAAAAGTAACGGCCAGCAGGTGGCAATTGCAAAGGTAAGTGCAGACATCAGGTGTCAAGTGCTGGTAGTGGGACTGTAGGGATAGAGAAACAGTCCCCAAGTGCGGGGGGTGACCAGGTAGGCAGTTCAGGTCTGTGTGACTGGTGGGGGAGGGTGGCCAGGTAACCAGTGCAGTTTCAGTTTCAGCCAGGAGGTCAGCAGGGAAAAGGATGAGAAAAAGCAGAAGCAAAGAGAAAGGTTTTAGGTGCTTCCGGAACCAAAGATGGTTCTTCTAAAGTTTCAGGGAGGCAGGGAGGCTGTTCCAGAGGGAGGCGCCAGACGAAGAAAGAGATCTACCACCAACTCATTGCTTGGAGAAGCGACTGACCCTAAGGGAGTTGGAGGCGGATGAGCAAAGAGCTTGAGAAGGAAGATATTTAGGAAGAGAGAGTTGAAGGTATTGAGTCCCCAGGCCCCAGAAGGCCTTGTGTAGAATACAGAGGGTTTTGAACTTAATCCTCGCAGCCACTGAGAGCCAGTGCAGAGATTTTAGTCCTGGATAGATACGATCCCTGGGCTTGAGACCAAGGACAAGTCTCGCAGTCCTGTTCTGGATGGGATGCAGAGGGCGCAGAGTAGAGGCAGGCAGATTTAGAAAGAGGCTTTTGAAGTAGTCCAGCCTAGAGAGAACCAGAGCTCTGGAGACAGTGAGCTTCTGGGGGAAGGAGAGGAAAGGAAGTATACCTCTGGGGAGGTGCAGCTGGTAGTGTGACTTCTAAGAGACGTCACAGATGGGAGGAGAGTGTGGAGTCGAAGATGACCCCAAGGTTTTTAGCCTCGCAGGTGGGAGCAGCTAGAGTGCCAAGAGAGGCCTTCCAGAGAGTGACAGGAAAGGAAGGAGCGGGTGTGCCAATGAGGAGAATCTCAGTCTTACTGGCATTAAGGCAGAGGTAATTGGCGGGTGCTGTAATGCAGCTGAGGATTCAGCCTGCGGTAGAAAAGCACGATGGTAGGAAAATTAAACCACTCACACCAGCCATTTGAAGTAGTGAGGGTGACATAAAACATGTTACATAAGAATGTAGGACAAGGGGCTACTAGGTAACGCCCCAGCACTCCACATATGATAGTGTGTGCTGGAACCACAAAGAGAATAGGTAAGTAAAGTGAAGTTCACTTTACTATTCTTGGGAACAGTAGTTCACACAAGAAAATGTACCTAAACCTTATGAGAAATCTAATGGATTTCTCTCTGACACTGCACCGAAGGTGCTGTGTGTCACCATACAAAAAGTAGATGCCTGTGGAATTTGTCAGAATCCAAAAACAAAGGAAACACATAGTCCAAATCAGGTCAAAACACATGAGAGAGTGGGAAAAAGGTTCTGCTCACTCCAGAGTTCAAATTAAAAAGTCCTAAAGTCCAGCAAAAAAGCTGGGGGTCTCTAAGGTTGAAGGGAATTAGCACAGAAATGACAATTCTTCCTAACAGGCAGTGAGGCAGTACTAACATAGGCTGATCCCTGCTGAAACCAGCAGTGGAATCCTAATTTCATGTGGGGGAAAAAAGGAAGCATCTTTCTACGGTGGTTTCAGCAAATCTTTAATCAGCGGCTCACAGATTCCCTGCCTAGCCTGATCCTAGGGAAGTAAGCTCCACCACTGTGTCACTGGCCCGAAGGCCGCTGGAGGCATGTGTTCACAGCGAATGGATTAAACGGGCCCACATGGGGGTGCTTGAAGAGCGAGTACATGCTGCCCTCTTGCTCACTTCATGCTCTAGTGATGTATTTTCTACTATATTCCTATAATTCATACCCTCTTGTTCTATACCCTCAAATAATGCTATATACTTTGCCTTCTCACTTAATTCAGGTTCTAATCTGAGTACCAACTGTAATTCAACTGTGACAATTGCCAATACTTCCTTTGTAGTTTGACTGTTGGTACCTTTCACCTGTAGCCCACCTCTTATATTTTCTCATGTTATGTGAATTTCTAAATCTGGGGGTATTGCATTATGTGTGCCTGTGCCGAATTGCTGCAATTTCCCTGCTTTATGGAACACCAAATGTAGGTAAATTTAAAAACATGTGACCCTATGCTGATGTTGGCATTTCTCTGGTATGCTTGAATTCCAGCTATGGGTATTTAAATGTGCTGCTCTTGTGTGATTCTTGTGTACAGTATGCTTCATCTGTGCCTGCTTGGCTGCTAGCCCGCCTGGTGAGTTCTCAGTGCACTGTGAAGCTATCCATCTCTCTCCCTCCCGTGGGCATTCTTTCTGAGCACCCCCCTATGGTGCTCTCCATCCTCCCTATCTATTCTAGGTGCTACTCTATCTATCTCTCAAAGACTGGAAGGAAAACATTTAAGAAGGGTCTCCTGGCCTCCAACCCAGGCCTGCCCATTGTAGACACCTACATCAATGCATTCTCCAGGCAGATTATAACTGACATCCTCTTTGCTACTCCTTCTCCTGACCTATGGACTCTGCATATGGATGTCCTTTCCCCTTTCTCTTCTTTACCCATTAATGGCGGCACCAGATGGGAAAAACTCTTGGCTCACTTCCCATCCTCTAGGTGTATCATTAATGTCTATCGGAATGGCACTATCATGGCCCAGGGCTCTCATCCCAATTTCCTCCTTCTTGATAATCATCTCCCATCTCTCATTAATGTCCTCCCTTCTCCTGCCAATCCTCCTTATGCCGCCCTCCTGGTCTCTCTTCCCCCTCCAAGGGTTGTACCCTTCTGCTCTACCCCCTTCAGAAGACCTTCAAGGGGGGCAATCACCTTCACTTAGCTACTGTGCACTCCTGCTCTGCTTTCAAACACTCCTCTGACATCTGTCACCTTCTTGAAGACCTTGATGTCCTAGCTCTCACTGTGATGTGGTTCAAGGCCAGCTCTGCCACTGCTTTTGACACTCATCTCCCCAATGGCTACAGGATTCTCTCCATTACCAGGCCCACCCGATCTGGGGGCATTGTTGCCCTGATTTTTTCTGAATGTGTCACTGCTACTATCAATCCCACTCATTCCTACTCCTCTTTTGAATGCCTCATCTGTAGACTTGGTGTCTATCCCACCCTCTCCCTCGCCACTATCTATAGGCCCTTGATTTACCGACCTTTTTCCTCTCTGAATGGCCTGATCTCTCTCCTGACCTCCTCCCCCAAACTTCCCTTCCTTGGGGACTTTAATATTCATCTTGACTCTCTCAATACAGCCACTGTACTTTTTTCCGTGACCGCTGTGACTCTCTTTCCCACACAATTCTTCCCTCAGGCCCAACCCACTCAGCCGGTCACGCATTGGATGCATTCATCGCTGCAGACATTCCTTTCTCTAATCCCTTAACTACTCCTCTCTCCTGGTCTGATCACTCTCTCCTCTGTTCCCATCTGGAGTTGCCAACCCCTTGGCAATGCCACTGCCCGCACTGCAAGTCTCCTCTCAGTCACTCGACTGATGAAGCGTGTGTCAGTCACTGCATTTGCCACCACCTTCATTCCTCCTCCCACTCCTTCTATTGACTCTCATACCAACTCAGCATTTGCTAACCTTCATCTCTCCATCTCCTACACTCTGGACATCCTTGCAGCTGTCATGAGGATCTCCAAGAAGCATGCCATAAAGTGCAAATCATGGTATGACTCTGACTTGGCCGCTCTGAACCACAAGTGCAGAGCTGCTGAGCGGAAGTGGCAGGCCTCAAGCACATCCTCTGACAACCTGGGCTGCCACCTGCTCCAAAGGCAATACTCACACTCCATCCACTCTAAGAAGAGGGTTTATGCCCAAGCCTGTATTGCTGTGGTCACCAATAGCATGTCTCAGCTTTTCAGAATCTGCAAAGGACTTGCCAATCCTACTGCAATCTCCTCCTCTCCTCTTCCGTCCCCGCCCCTCTGCACTGCACATGCCACCCACTTATCCACCAAAACTCAGGCCATCCTGTCCTCACTCTCCTTCTTCCCCCCTCTCCATCCCTCCAGTTCTGCTTCCCTTGGCCCCTCTCTCACTACTCCTCATACTCTCCTCCTCTACTGGATGAGGCCTCTAAAGTAGTCCGCTCTATGAAAGTCTCCTCTAAATAGGAGATCCCCTGCTTTTCCAGAACTAACAAGTATACATCTCTAGCCCCTGCCTTGACTGACTTCTGTAACTATTCCTTTGCCACTGGCTCTTTCCCACAACCCCTCAAGCACTCCCCTTTAAACCCTCTGCTAAAAATGCTGTCTGCTGATCCTTCCTGCCTGGCTAACTATCGTCATATCTCCATCACTCCTTTCCTGGTCAAACCTTTGGAGGATTAGGGCATCCCTAGCTGACCCAACACACTTAGTTTGTTGGCTGTCTCCACAACCACCAGTCTGGCTTCAGAGTGTCCAGAGGCACGGAAACTGCTCTCATGAACACCTGTGAAGACCTGCTCTCAAATCTTGATTCAAATTCTCCCTCTGTTCCGATCTTTCTCAATCTTTCCTCTGCCTTAGACATGGTCAATCATGCCATCCTCATAAATCATCTTTGTGATACCCTAGGCATCACAGACTAAGCACTGGCCTTACTGACCTCTTTCCTTTCAAACCGACCTTTTCCAAGTGCAACTGCGCCCTTTCCTCTCCTCAACCTCACTTTCTACCTGTGGCATCCCTCAGGGCTCTATCTTATTGCTAAGGCTCTTCAATATCTACCTTGCCCCTCTGACCCGCTTGATCACCTTCTATCCTCACTTCCAGTGTTATGCTGTGTCACACAGCTCTCCTTTAATCTTCTCCCCTCTACCTCCTCTTCTTCCCTTATCATAACTGACTCCCTGACTGCTATTCAGGCATGTGCTCTGCTAATGATCTATGCCTTATTGCCAGTAAGACCAATATCTTTCTCATTTCGATTTCTTCTCCCTGCATCCTTCCCTCTCTCTGGCCACCCTAAATGGGTCGCCTACACTCACTCTTTTGTGAGGCAAAAAACCTTCAGGTTATCTTCCACTCCTTTCTTTCTCTACTCACACCACAAACCTTGCTCAGAAGTCCAACTTTCAGCTCCACCTCCTCTGAGGCATTCTAGGTTTCCTCACATTTCCCCAGAAGCTCAATGTCTCCAGAGTGCTGGTTCTCTCTAGGCTGGACTACTGCAACAGCATCTTCCTCAATCAACCTCTTTCCTCCCTTCAACCTCTTCAAATAATCCAGGCTAGGACTGCAAGACTTATCCTTGGCTTCAGGCCGAGGGACCACATCTCTCCATCCCTAAAGTCTCTCCACTGGCTCACATTGGTTCTAAGGATAAAATGTAACACCCTCTGACTCATCCACAAGGCTTTCTGGGGCCTGGAACCCCACTACATTCAACTTTCTCTCCCTAAATACCTTACTTCTAGAGTCCTTCTGTCCTCTAGCTACAACTCTCTGCAGATCAGATATTTCTCCCAGCTGAGAGTGGTGAGTAAATCTCTTTCTTCGGCAGGAGCCTCCCTCTGGAATGGCCTCTGTACCCCTCTCAGACTTGAGCCGGATCTCTGTAAGTTACAGAAACTTCTCAAGACGTTCCTTTTCTCCTCCTTCCCACTCCACCTCCCTTGTCTCCCTGCCACTGAGACTGGTGTCTGGTCCTTTATGAGTCTTACCGGGGCCATGCTCTCCTTGACCAGTATACCCCAGCACCCCTTAACCATTACTTCCACCGGGCACCCTTCCCTGATGAGCCTGAATGTGCCCCACCCCATCCTTGCACTAGTTGACCCTTACCCCTGGTTTTCCCCTGGCACCTGCCCTCCTGAGCGCCCTTCAGCACTTGCCCATCAATAATAATAATAATAATTATTATAATAATAATTTGGCATATATATATACATATATATATATAGCGCTACAAACCCTCAGGTATCTGGGTCCCTATTGGGTCCCCATTCCTTCTGCACTTCTCACCTCCTCCTTTCTCTTATCCCAGCCTTTCCTGCCCTGACCTGCCCCCTCCCCCTGCAATTATTGTCACTGCACTTGCACAGTCCGAATGTCATAAGGCCTAGTAGGACCACTTATTGTTGTTATTTCTCCTCTGTCCCCACCTCTCCCTTTTTGCTTTGTGGCACCTGGAAACACTTGTGTATAGGCGCCATACAAATTTCCAATAAATAAATACATACAGAAATATTGCTCTTTCTGAGATATTACTTGCATTGTTTCACAATATGGGCTCCTCGATGGGGGAAGTATTTCTTCCTCTTCCATTAGTTCACCATCACAGTGCCACGTGACCTACAGCACTTATGTGCTGGGGTGAGCGACCGCGCAGTGGACGCATGCAGTTGGAGTACTTGTAGTGCGCTGAAGGTGTGCTAAAGGCAAGCCCATTTGTGGCCATCTGGTTCCCGGCCAGAGCCTGGGCCACTGCATCCTGTCCGGATGAGGTACTTTTATGCCTGCAGTGTTCGCAGCCTGCTAAGAAAGTGGTCAGGCCATATTCCCGTATTGAACTGCTGTCCGTAGCCTCGCCTGATGCGTGTTTCCGTTTGGGATTACTGTTTGGAATGATAAATGACTGCACACAATGATAGGCTGTTAAATAAGGCAAGTGGCATGTGTGTCACAGCTGCAGCGTTTCTAACAGTTTTTTTTTTAGTAAATTCCATATTTGCAGTTGCTCACCGCAATGATATCCATACTCTTCTGGAAGAGCTTTCTCCAGACTTGCTCTGCCTTACATAGCAGGAGTTTGTACAGATGCTCCCTACAAATGATAGCATCTTACATCTTGACAGACAACCCCAATGATTGGGTGACTTGGCTCTGAGTCATCTTGCAGCTTTCCATTGCACATCAATCGATCTTGTCCATAGCATACCATGTAAGCTTTACTTAATCCGTCTTAATATCTCCCCTAACAATACTATGCACATTGTATTGGTCTATAGGCCACCATCTCACGCTCTAACACATTTTGTTGATGACTTTGTGCAGCTGATTGCTGATCTGGCTCCCTCCATCCCAAGTTGATTCTGATGGGAGATTGTAATACGTGGCACCATGATTGTGTGGACCCCCATGCTAAGAAGCTAATTGCCACCCTGCAGATAAGTCTTTCACCCTTCAAAATCACCTCCCGATCCACAAGTGGTGCAATGTTTTGGATCTGATTTTTTTTTCCTGAAAATTCCTTGACTACGACTTTTAAATCTCTACAAGTGACTTGAACGTATCATGTTGTCCTCCCTTTTACAATCTCCCTCCCCATTGCTCTCAAAAATCTTTGCCCCTCATCGGCATAGGAAAAGCCCGTCCCTCAGGCTAAGCAGCCCTCTGGTTCTCCCCATAGCACCCAGCACTTAAACAGTTATACCGTCATCTTGAACACAAATGGCTGATCAATTACGACCCCTCCTCTAAAAAAAATTATAAAAGCAGTCCCATACGGGTATAAAGTCAGCAGAATATCAATGTTATGCCAAGTGTATCTTATTAGCTCCTTGCTCTTTGCATGACTATTTAAAATGGCAAAGGAACTTTCGGCTTTGCCCTCACCAAATTGTCATCTTCCTTTCACGCAAGCACAATGCTTTGCATTAGCCTCTCCTTCTCTGAGAAAATGTGCAAGATACGATATTCTATTGAAAATATTAATTCCACAGTGGATCCTTCTCCTTCAGACTTTCCCAGAGGGAAATTCTTTGGGAACCGTTTCAGTTTGATCCGGTCACCTATAAAGTAGTTTTGACTGCCTGTAAAAAGATAAAATCAGCTTCCCCTTTCGACCCCATGCCTCTTTGGGTCATTCAGGCCTTGCCGCAGATGGTGATCCCTCTGTACAAGCCTGCTCTCCAATGTTCTTCTTTCATGGGTACAACTCTGGCAGATCTTAAACATGCACTGGTCACTCCTCTTCTGAAGAAGTCTCACTTGGATACAACCCTGGCTGCTAATTACCAGCCACTTTTGCTCCACCTGTTTCAGATGAAACCTATGGAAGCAGCAGTCATGCCACAACTTTCCCATTTTTGGGAATTGTTATCATCTTTGACACCCTTTTCAATCTGGCTTCAGACCCTGCATGGGCACAGAATCAGTTATGATCTCTGTTCTTGATGATCTTGCCTTTTTGCAGGACTACGCATAGGTTGGTGTTTTGATTCTCCATAGCTTCTCTGCAGCGTTGGACATGATTGACCATGGCATTCTTCTCCATCATCTGAGAAAGGTGTGCTTTTCAGGGTTTCCACTTGGATGGTTTGCTTCTTTCCTCAGAGGTCACACTCAATCAGTGTCTCTTTTCCCATTTCAATCTGACCTGTGGCTCTCTTGTGGGGTGCCGCACGGTTCCTCCTTGTCTCTGCTTCTGTTTAACGTTCATCTTCAACCTTTGGCAGAGCTGATCTTTGAACATGGGGTCCGGTTTTACACCTATGCGGATGGAACAGACATGGTTTCCTGCTGAACTCACCTGTATCAGACCGTGCTTTAAATCTACGAAACTGCCTATCTGCAATTGGCAACTGGATGGCTATGGAGTGGTTGAGGCTTAATAGGGAAAAGATGGAGATTTTGGTGGCTGGCTCTGAGAGTCTCAGTACGCTCTGGAACTCAGATTATTGATGAGAATCGTTAGGGCCTTGGCCCAAGCCCAGCAATTCCGGTAAAGAGTCTGGGCATTAAGTTGTTGAAACATGGTTCCAGGTAAGTTCAAATTTCGACAGTGTGCAGTTCTGGTTTCCTTAAACTGAAAATCCTGATGAAAACCTTGCCTTTCTTCCCTCTGGCACTTCGGCCCAGGCTGATGACTGCATCGAACATGAGCTCCCTGGATTACTAGAACATAATCTATTGCGGTCACAGCGATTTTTTGATCCACCGTTTGGAGTTGCTACAAAGTGTTGCAGCACGTCTGGTATAGGGAGCTACAAAAAAGTCTCACTCTTCTAGCCTTCTACAACAGCTTTATTGGCTCCCAATGATGAACCGTATTGAATTCAAGGTAATTTGTATTGTGCATCGTGCATTTCAAATTACTGGGGTCAAATATGATATGATAATATATAATATGATAGGTTATTTATAACACTCTTAATACCCTGAGGTTTCTAAGCACGGACCCGGGGATCGAACCTGTGTTTGCTCTGTGTCCTCTTGCTTCAAAGGCAACACATTGCCCCAGAGCTATCCACCCGAAAGCGATATCTGCAATCAAAGCTGACTAGATATATCGCTGCTGGCAAGCTACGGTCTGCCTTACTCACTTTGCTGATGGTCCCTAGGTTCTTTACTGTCAGGGTGGGGTGGCCAGTCCTTTTCCTTCCTTGTCCCCTTCAGCTCTTGGAGGTTGTGGACCTCCTTAGTATTTGCACAGCTCTTAAAACCCATTTATTTTGAGCCTTGTGGTTCCTTTTGCTGCAGATTTCTTGCTATGTGCCTTTCTGTTTTTTGTCTCCTCTAGCGCCTAGATGCCTTCCTGCCTTTGTTAGCACTTTATACAATTTGATTACATTACAGTACCTTATCCACAATTATGTGCTGCCAGACCCTTTGGATACATTATAGCATGTATGAACCACGTATGGCACTCCCTGCACCCACTTGGCAGCTGTGAGTACATTTCATCATGACAAGCCCTTGAAGGTTCTGTCCTTGTGAAATATGTAAAAAATTAAAAAACACATTTCTATCCCTTTTTGATAATAATGAAAGTGGCACATCAAATAGTTCCTGTGGTTGGTTACACACTTTAAAAAAGAAAAGGCATAAACGAGTCTGAAATTATATTCCCACTCGTTGCACTTCCCCTCTGCCTACTTCATAGAGGCACATGGGAATGTGGTTGTTTTCTATATATTTTAACCCCTTAAGTGCCAAGGACGAGTTTGCGTGCCCTTTTGGCATAGAATTGCATAATAGCCTGGCAGTTATTAACATTCAGACTCATTCCGAATTTGGAATGCACATTTAAAGGTGCAGAAATGACCCTTAATTTGTGTAAATGTGCAAATGGGAATAAACAAGGAATCGGAGTGTGTGCATCTGCACCCGCTTTGTGCACCCTCTGCCAGTCCACTATCCAAGGGCAGGGCAGGAATCCTTATGGAACCTACACATGACACCCCCCGCCCCTCTGAAAACACAGACGTTACCCAATTCACATAGAAAGTAACTGGTACACAGACAGAACACGGGAGCTTCCTATCAGCACGCATAAACATGACATACGTCACATGCACTATGTGTACCCTTTCTGAGAGGGCCTATCTTAAAGAGGCAGCAAAAATGACATCTTCACAAACCAGTAACATTACTGTTACATTTCATTAACAATGTAATCCCCACCATCGCTATATTGGTAAAAGTGATTTACTGTTAACTATGCCAGCATTCAAATTTGCTTCTATGGTGACAGAAAAGCCACATTTTGCTCTCTTCGGTGAAAAGGGCACTCTAATGTTTATTTGTATTATGTTTCATTACATTGATGTAATGTCCCTACTTTCCACGCCTGTTACGTGTTTGTTCTTATATGCTGCCCTCGACAAAGAAAGGAGTCGAGCAATGCAGCAAAAAACAGAGTTTGTCAAACGATTTCTGTGTGATTGTGTGAGGCCCCCAAATGTGTACTGTTTTGCCGTCATAGAAAATATAAATCTCTTATTTCTTCTGATAGCAAATGGTTTAATTGGTGGATAAACTTGCTACTGGTTTAACAAAATGTATTAACCATTTCTGCCATAAACCAATTAATTTATAAGCAGTATGTGTGTCCTTCACTAAAGTCCTGTTAAGAACACGCATTTACAAAGCCAACCGTTCCGGCTTGTATATCTGTATTAGATAGGCATTTGCAAGGCACTGCTATTATTTGCCGAGCTATGTGCTCTATTTTCAAGCTGCTACCATTAATGACCAGTTAGTACCATCACGGCAATGCCTGGCAAATACCTTTTCCCAAATTGATACAAAAGCCAAAACTGTTGGCACTGCCAATGCTTGTGTTTTTATTAGTGTACACTTATACAAATAAACGTTTAGGACCTCCCTGTTTTGGCAGGTTAGGCTCAGTGAGATTGGTGTTTTCCAAGCTCACCCACCTTGGTTAAATAGCACACTGTTTGAACCCTGCCTGTGATGTGTGCACTTGTCCACATAGCTTCTCAGATTTGGTAGATGCACATATGAATTACGTTTTGGATTTCAAGTGCTAAAACACGCTGTTTTATATAGCTTACTTGAACACGAATAGCATGCTAAAGCGAACAGACAAGTATGGAAATCCTCATAGAAGCATGTAAACCAATATTATGATTGTTCTTTTAGAAAGAAGGGCAAAGTGATGTTATCCTTAAAAGTCTCCACATTTTACAACTGTTTCTAAAACGTAATGACACCCCTCAAAAGAAGCAGCGTGGTAGGATTACATGCGTGTAGTCATTGTTTGGCATACAAAGCAATTTAATATTAAAATGTGAAGTTGTATTAAACAAACGTTTTCAGCATGCCAAAGCATCCACCATTGAAATACATTAGGGACCTGATTCACAGAACTGTGTTATAATGGCGCAATCCCATGGGAAAACGCTCTGTGAATCAGCTTGTTTTAAAAAGCAGGGTATATGTTCTCATTACTCAGTTTAATTCACTTGAGAAATAACATTAATGTGAGTAGCTGACTGGAGCTGTTGTGGGCCTTTCACATTCAAATGGCACTGTTGCTGTTCAGATCACTCTTATTTGGGGTACACATGGGCCCTTGGGTGAGATATGCTCCTTTGTTTTGAATGAAGGGCACTTCAATGAAGGGCATTTCATTGAAGTGCTAGGGCTTTTTAAGGGCCTGATATGGAGTCAGCAGGGTGTTGGGAGAAGGTCAACGCTGCAGGGACGTCATTTTTAAAAAAAGAAAATGTATGGAAGTTCCTCGCCTGTGGCCAGTGCCATGTGGCTCTTTGTTTCTCGAGTGGCTGGTATTCTTGTTCAGGCCTCTTAAAACAGCAAAAAACAGGGGGTTCCACAAGTGTAAGACTTTGAGCAGTGGCCCTAAATAAGAAACAATAGGAATAATAAATAAAGTGTCTTCTGGATTCTATACAATAATTGCTAGGCTCATTAAAGGTTTATTTCAGGCAGACTTCAGGGGGAGCGCCACTCATTTAGTCTGTTCTTAAAACCCTCAAATTCACAAGGCCGACACAAACTTCCAAAAAGCATTCAGAGTAGGATAAGCATCCATTTTGGACTATGTATTTTGCTTTTCGCAAGTTGCAGTTATAGCATATTTTTTTAGCCATTGTCTGTTTTATGATCATCACAAGACATTCCATTGTGGTTTCCTCAGTCACTTGACAAAATCCTTGTGCCTAAAAGCTTGTGTACAGTGAAGAAATATTTGACCATAGCAAATCAAGTGGCCATTGATTTAATTGTGCCACAAGTAATGCTTTGTTTTGTAATGTGTCTAGCTTTCCCATCTCCCTGGCATGCTGTTCAGGATGTTTGTTGGCATGTATGAGGTAACAAGTGCAAATAGTACGGGAACTTGTATGAGTGTGCTGCTTTCCCTATTTTGCCAACCTCTGAAGCCTGAAAAGTAGATCCATACAGGCTTGAGATGCGGCCGACTTTGCAAGAGACCTGTAGATGAACTGGCCTGCTGTTAAATCTCAGTTACCAGTGTAATTTGTTTTCTGACTTTGAGAATATTCAGACATGCAATTGCTCATTTTACTATAGCAGGTAAGATGCTTAGTGGGTTGAGCACTGGCTGCTATGATATGTTTGTGTGTGTGTGTGTGTGTGTGATCTGCTTGTTGCATGTTCGAATCCCGACAAGGCTAACTCAGTCTTTCATCCTTCTGAGGTCAATAAATGAGTATCAACACAGGTTGGGCAATATTGTATGTATGTTTGTTCTATATAAAGCGCTTGAGCGTAAGTGCTATATAACACATCATTATCATATGCAATCACAGTTATTTGGTAATATGGGCCTACACACACTGATATTAACAATACATGTGGTGGTCCATTCTTGTATGAAATGTATATCACAGTGATATTGTAATCCTATTTTTCGTAGTGTACGTAGGAACAATGCTCTGTGATGCCATTCCTCTTTTGTCAAGGGGTGAAAGGTCGTGTTTCATAGCTTCCCATAATGTCACTTTGGGATGGGGTCAAATGACATCACTATCTGTGATGTCATTAGAGGTCAAGGGTCATGCAATGTCACTTCCGCTACCCGAGGCATTTTGGTGAAAGGACGTCCCTGAACTGCTGCTTGCGGCCCGCATTGGTGCGGTGCCAGGGCTGCACATACTACCCATGCATAGATCCAGGAGTAAAGTAACTAGTGCTGCAGTGTTGGAAAGCAAAATAAATCTCATTGGAATTCGTTGGGATAAGATAAAAGTTGTAATTATGTTTTGTGTGTAAATTTATCAACTACACAAAACTTTTTATTATTGAAAAAAATCATATTTAAAATTTCAAAGGCCTGAATGTGTCGGCGGAGCCACGCGCTGCAGCTGTTTGGCCATGCTATCAATACAGCGTGGGCAGGCAGAGAATGGAGCCCCTCGACGGGCTGCTTTTAAAGCTGCCAATCTGCTGCCAATTTAATTAATCATCTGCAATCACTCCGCGCGCAGGTGGTTAGTCAGAGACTGAGGTGGGTAGACGGCACCTGAATGTTGGCCAAATTACTATGCGCATTTTTTTTTTTTTTTGGGTACATCTACTGGAACATCATTTAAGAACCGGTTTACAAAACTTGGGACTTTTTCAAGATTTGCAAAGTTAGCGGTTGCATAATGCATTATTTGCTTTCAACGTAGCAATAATCAGGCAATGGTTGGCTAAGTGTAATAGGACTGCAGTTGATGTTACAGTTAATGGCACGACGGCTCTGTCATTAATTCAAAGTAGCAGTTATCATTGAGTTGCACTGAAATAGAAAAGGCAGCAGGGGATTTTAGTATGCAGGCTGTACTCCAGTTTTTCAGTTGATGGTTCTTCAAATGAGGCTATCGAGCTTTATTCTGGGGTTTGTTTGATGGGATGTTTGTTTGATTACATTCGAACAATTCATGCAAAGCAAACACTCATAAATAAATGCTGGGAAAAAACATATTGAGACAGAAACATGGCTGTGCTCATTTCGTTTCAATTAAAACATGCACAATTTGAAAGGACGAAACGCAATTGTACACATTTTAAGCACTGACTCGAAGTTGCGATGCACTGATATCAGCAATCACTATTCTGCAAGAATGCAATATGTTATTATTTTTTTTTTCTGCGTTTCCCAGCATTTATGGATTGGATTTCTTTCGGTGGATTTATTGCTGGACTGCATAGTTTCGTCGTTAGTGCAGTTGAAAGGAAGTATAGGTCCTCATTCATCATGGTCCTGTTGCAAAGTCCTAGCACAGCACAACAATGGGTCGGGCTGCATCAGGGCTCTGAAGGCGCGCTGAGCCGGATAGATGGAGGCGGCGGAGCACGCATTCGATCAGGGCAGCCGAGCATTTTACAGTCGCGTGACTCTGGCTTTGGTTTCCAAGCTGTGGGGGAAGCACCGGAAGCACCGTGACTGTGCATGGAATCGAAAAGCTTAGAGGTCTGCGCACTGGCTGCACGTGGTACAGAGGTTCTGCGAAGGTCTGTCTGTGTAACAGGAGAAATAAAGACGGCTTTGCCACCTCGTGCCTCGAATGCCAACCACTGTCCCAGCGGTTCCCATACACAACACAACGATGTTTAGGCTTGTGATGGGTTTACACATATTGATGTGGTTTGGCTTGGGTAAATTAGGAAATGTATCTACTCGGCATTTGAAGTTATTGTATAGTATGTCTTAAAGATAAGGAACATACATGCAAAATCCATTACACATGTTTTTATAATTGTCCATTTAATCGTATATCTGATTTCCAAATGTAAACAGTTGCTAGTATGAGTTTATTCACTCTTGTTAACTGTTTGACCAGTTTACTTGTAAACGTTTTAGTCACTGGTTTGAAATCAAATTATCTTACGCTCAACAATAATATTTGCCACTCAGCTGGACATTGTCGCACCAAGATCTTTTCCAAACCTTCACACAGCAAATTTTCGTCTGATTTCCAAATGGTTTGAGCATGACATCTGGGACAGTAGAACTGTTCTTGCTGATTGTCTGTAGATCAAGTGGCTTCCTATTATGCATGATTTTTTGGGAGCATCAAACAGCAAAGAAAAAACACACTTTAACCTTTAAACAAGAACATTGAAAAGCTCTGGAAAAACCTTCTGAAACAGAGATCCTGAATTAGTTGTGTTCATGACACACAGTACACGCACTCGCCATGGGCTAAAGCGCATAATAGGCCCTGTACTCTGTCTTTCCTGCTGTGTTGCTCGCTGCAGTTTTTCCCCAAATTCTGCCACCTAATTACATGTAAAAACGTTGCCTTTCAGTGATTACTTCTTGTCTTGTTTAGCAAAACAAAAGAGGCGATGGCTGGAATGTTTAGAATACATCTTAACCTCTGGCATTCCACTGGGAAACCCTCCAGACCATCGTTCTTTGTCTACTGAGCCATTACACAAGGGGAAAGACCATATGCAAATCAGCCTTGGTCCCACCCCCAAAGGGGCAGTCCAGCCTGAACTGCTAGGTCACATCCATTCTGCATGCGACCACAAGCATCCACAGACATGTTTTAGCCTTATTGGGCATCATCAGTAAGGAGTAGCTCGGGTCTCTAGGCTTGTCCTGTTCATGGCATGGGAGAATTTTAATCTTATCTTCTTTTAGGGGAATACATTGGTACATATAAAGAGTTGCCTGCTCACAGACAGCAGATTTAATGGGTGGGTTGCTGTTTCAGTGGCGAAATGTGTCCCTTGCGTGTTGTGGCACAAAACTTTTGTTCATCAGCAGCGTTTTGGAATTTGTGCATTTCAGATTCCCTGCGCAAGCATGGATGACACCTTGGATCTCAGTGTCTCTCGCATGATTTGCACTCATTGGGCAGAATACGTGTTGAGTGGTGCAGTAAAATGTAAGTGGCTTTAACTCCATGACTGCCACTTTTTTGTGTGGTAACAGAATTTCTACCATTTTTACCACAACACAGAATTCCGAGTTTGATGGAAAAATGGAGGATTCACTTCTGGCAAGAAGCTGGAGGTGAATCCTCCACTTTGCCTACAAAAATCTGTGGAATTATGGCAGCAGATGTTCTGCTTGAGGTAATTGTGCCACAATCCCTGTAGAGTTATATGGACTCTGAAAATGGTTATTTACAGTGCCTTCCCACCACTCGTTATCCAGTGATAAGCCCTAGGGGCCGATTGGTGGAAGCAGTAAATCATTTTATGATAATTCAGCAGATTTACAGCCAAATTACCTGTAAACGTGTAATGGGGTCCACTATTTCTTGTAGGGCTTTTAGTTGCAGTCACACTTATTTGACCATGCCTTGATAGATCATTAGGCAAGGAAATGCAGACACAGTTTAGCATGCTACCTGTTGAATTGTGGTATGGTGCCCCAACAATTTCTCAATGTATTTTGGGCGGCAAGGCCAAGAAGAGTGACACGACACATGATTCTTTTTTGGAAGGCATTAGGCTGCATTTATTTCACAAAACATCCAACAGTAAATACATGAATTACATCATATAATGCATAATAATACTATGCCAAAGTCATTACTTGGGCATGGGGAAGTACTTTTGACGATCCCCCCCAGCACCCTGATAAGGGTACTGCGGGAAAGGATCTATGTGATTACTGCGCCGAGTTTACTGCACCAGCCCAAAATGGTGATTTTTTTTAACCCCTTTTCACAGCATATACTTGCGGGGTAGACCCCCTTGCAACCCACCATACCCTTGCTAACATTAATAATTTACTGTACCACATCCCCCACATATATCTGCTGAGAAAAGGGGGTCAAAGTAAACTCAGTGCAGTAATTGTATGATCCCATGGGAACTGTGGTGAATCCCATTAATTCACAATGCCTCCCTGTCATCTACCTGATCAGCCCATTCAGAGAGCACGTTTTGAGAACTTCACTGTTCCACACCGATTCTCAGGTCGCAAGCAAGATGACAACCTCTCTGCCAGTGTCCCTAAATGATTGAGTCCAGTAACAAATTCAATGCAGGGTGCCAACAAAACCTCTACAGTGGCCTCCCATAAGGGTTAGGTGACTCCCGCCACTCGCGCACTCATGGCACCTCATAGCAAACAAAAACAAACCTAATTGTTCCTGGCACTACTTATCATTCGATTGCCAACATTATGGCCCTGAACACAACTCGACGTCACTACCATCAGTTCTTTTGAAAAACCTTTCCTGCCACTTCCCGCTCTCCACCAAAGACACAGGCACTTTCCACCTCACCCACAGAGCACCCAAGCCCAACACCTCCCTCATCAAAGACTTCACAAAATTGGACACCAACATGTCTCTCGGGTATGCCAACAACATCTTCCTTGGTGACTTCAACATCCCTGGCAACCCAGCAACCAAGTAATGATGGAAGATCTCCACTTCCTAACCAACACTATGCACCTCACACAGCCAATTCACAGGAAAGGAAATATCCTCAACCTCATCATGACTGCCCTGCCCACCAACCATCACAGCTTGCCAATATCTCTCGATTGGCCGGATCATCTGACAAGCCACTTTGGCATTACTCACACCAATCTAGTCAAGAACACCCATTGGACACCCAACAAATAAGCCTTCAAATCATTCAAAAGATTCCCAGTTAAGGCTCTCACAGAAAACCTTGCCAGCCTCCA
Organism: Ambystoma mexicanum; assembly: GCF_040938575.1. Taxonomy (NCBI): domain Eukaryota; kingdom Metazoa; phylum Chordata; class Amphibia; order Caudata; family Ambystomatidae; genus Ambystoma; species Ambystoma mexicanum. Next base: position 1,248,824,673 of record NC_090930.1, on the reverse strand, counting down.
CTTCATATGGGCCAATCTCCCTCAGACGAACCAAGTCTTTGACTCGCTTCTCCACAAACTCAACACCACCCTCGTAAAGAACATTAACATCCATGTCCGCGTGAAACAAAGCAAACTCAAGCCTAAACTTTGTGCATTGTAGTACACTCAAGAACTCAACTTCAACAAAATAACCATCAGAACACAAGAAAATACTTTATAAAATTCCTGCAATGCATCCCAACACAACCTGCTCGGGGTACCATGGGCCTAATTCACACAGCATTTTCCAATGGGGTTTTGCCATTATAAAACGCTTCTGTGAATTAGGCCCTATGTGCTACATGCAGATGACTGTTCACCACGACCAAGGCAAAGTACTACCAAAACACCATAGCTAAAGCCCATAATGAAAGCAGAGCTCAATTAGCATCCATCAGGCATTGCATCAACCCTCTGCCCAGCCTACCCCTACTGCACTCTATCGAAACGGTCCACTCCCACCAGCTATTTCTTCATCAACAATATCAGCATGATCTGCCAACACATAGACAACAATGCTATAACTGTCAGCACACTACAAATGCTACTTCACAAAACCAAAACTATCTGCATAACTTTCAATACACTCAATACAGAAGACCTCACTGCCACCTTTGCATCTCTCAAGAGGACACTGTACATGCACAGCATCTTCATTACCTCTGCAATGAAGACCCATCTTCAGGCCCTTGGGAAGGTGGTGGTGGTGGAGGGGGTGGGCTGGTGCTGAGGCAGATGTAGTACCATGTGGCAGTACTGCAGCCATGGATGCCAACAGGTTTCCGATTAAAATCTGGAAAGTTGGCTGGAAAATGCACTCTGTAAGATAGCCAGAAACACAATGAGAATGAGCTCTAGGGTGTGGCCTTTTATAGGGGTGCTTGTGTGCGTGGTTCGCGGACATGTGCGCTGTCCGCGGACATATTGAACACCAAAAAAAGGTTTAAAAAGTCCCAAAAAGTATATAGAAACTCAGGATTACTATGTGGGACTTGTGCTATGGTGAGTTATTATTGAAAAATATTGTGGCTTGCTTGAAAAGGTAGTTTTAAATTGTTCGGGGACATGAATAGTGTTCGCAGTCAGAACACACGTTCACCGTGGGTGCAGTCATATGATAGCTTCGCGAACATGTCCGCGAAGGGAGCGGGTGTCTGCAGGACATCAAATGCACTGAAACTGTTTTGCGCATTCGCGTTGGTGTTCTACGGACACTGTTCGGATCCTGAAACTAATTAAAAGTGCGTCACAAGTGATACAAACAATTACGGACATGCGTTTGTTCTTAGAACAGTTTTAACTCGCTTGCGAACAATACGGACAGGCATAGAATCCTCAGGACACCCCGTTTTGTTTATTTGCGAACATCCCGGACACTTGATGTGTTCTGAGAACGGTTTGAACATGCTTACGAACAGCCAAACAGGTCAAGCGTCCTCAGGACACCCCAATTGTGTTTATTTATAAATATTTTAGGACATTGTGTGTGTTCTTAGGACAGTTTCAGCTTGCCTCTGAACAATACGGACAGGCATGGCGTCCTTAGGACAGCCCCCTTTTGTTTATTTACAAACATTTCAGGATACTTACTGCCTGTGTTCTTAGAACAGTTTCAACTCACCTGCGAAGAATACGGACAGGTCTAGCATCCTCAGGACACCCCAATTTTGTTTTTTTGACGAACATTTCAGGACACCGTGTGTGTTCTTAGGACAGTTTCAGCTTGCCTCCGAACAATACGGACAAGTATACCATCCTTTGGACACCCCTATTTAGTTTATTTACGAACATTTCAGGATACTGCCTGTTTTCTTAGAACAGTTTCAACTCGCCTGCGATCAATACAGACAGGTCTAGCGTCCTCAGGACACCTCCATTTTGTTTATTGACAAACATATTAGGACATCGCATGTGGTAGTTTGATTGTGGACATTCTGAACACCAGCTCTGTTCTTAGAACAGTTTCAACTTGCATGCAAACATTACGGACAGATATAGTGTCCTTAGGACACTCCCATTTTCATTTCTTTACGGACATTCCGGACACCCGCGCTCTCCGCAGACACCTGAACTGCTTCTTAAAAAAAGACAAGAAATAAATTAGGACACAATATAATAATTTTACTTTATTTTATATGGATGTTAAATTTATGACAGAGAAGGTGAGGCAGAAACTGAAACAAAAACAGGAGAATTGGGGGTTTCAATAGGATTTATATAAGGTGAAGAAGGGATGGAAGTCTCATCAAAACATTTTAGTTCATGGAGAGGGTTTGGGGATAATTGACTGGGATATGGTGAGGGGGACAGGTACATGTGGGACAATGGTATGTAGTTGTTTGTTTCAAGTGATCCTCCACAAAGTTTTTTAAATTGGTAAAATTTGCTATGAGTACGTCTATTTTTTTTTTCTATGTGCTGAAGAGTCTTACCCAATACTTCTTTTTCTTTAGTATTTTCAATTTTTGTGTGGTCTGTACAAAAAAAATGTACATGTTAAATGTATATAAAATAATATTTATTAATTGGTTTATATAGTAAAGTGTCTACCATTATGTTCACTATCTTCTGACATTTCCTCACGTGGGAAATGCTCCTCTAGACACTCCAAAGTACTAGACATTTCTGTGAGAAAAAAAATATAATATCACTTTTTTTGTATCTAATAAAGAAAGTTTACAAATATATGAGTAAATTGCAGTACACTTACTAGCTTCTGGTAAGGTGTGTTCTTACTGGTCTGTAGATCTGCTGTTGCTCTTAGTTGTGGAGTTTCTGTGAGGTAATCATGTTGGAAGACTATCTTTCTTCTTTTGGTATGTTCCATTTTAGAACATATTTATTGTATTTAAATGATTGGTTAATGTATTAATGTATTATATATATGGGTTACACTTCTTATTTATTACTACATATAATGTGTATGTTTGCTGGTTTGTGAATTTGTAAAATGTTCATATGTTATGATATAACAATTAAACATACCCCCTAGACTTTTTGGGTAGTGGTGCTGTTGGCCGCATATGTCCGCGGACATTAGAAGAGTTCGCGGACATCAAATTCAGTATAGGGGGTTCAGTATGTTCTATGTTACTTGTACCTAAAGTCAGAGATATTATTGTTAAGTTGTGCTAGTAAAAAACTACGAAATTCAGTAAAAAAACTTTGTTAAAGGGACGTTATGGTTAAGTTGCGCTACTAAAAACCTATGAAATTCAGTAAAAACACCTTGTTAAAGGGACGTTTTGGTTAAGTTGTGCTTCTAAAAACCTATGAAATTCAGTAAAAAAACTTTGTTAAAGGGATGTTATGGTTAAGTTTCACTACTAAAAACCTATGAAATTCAGTGAAAAAACTTTGTCAAAGCGACGTTATGGTTCCAAGTAAAACCAAAAAACCCTTGAAATTCGCCAGTTATGGTAAGCTAAGCAACCATAACTCACGCCACCACTGTACACTGCTAAGACTAACACCCAGGACATCAAAGATGACATCACAAATGTCATTGATGACATCACTGATGACATCACATGTCTGGCTCACTCTTTTTTCTTTTGCTGACATATCTAGGCCACATGGTTTTCTTCAGTAACAGTCAGAAACTAAACATTTTATTTTATTTGTAGACGTATCCTTCAAGTAGGTTCTTACAGTAATTCCCTTAGAGTCCAGTCACATCATATGAAACATATACATATGGGAAGACACAAGCTTGAAAGACAGCAATCCTTTTTGTGCATAAAGATAATCAATAGACTTATGAGCACTTTCTGATAGTTCTGTTGTTTTTTTTTTTTATGGCTGTACTTTCCCTGTGGGTCCAATCACATCAAGTGATACATATATGTAGGCTAAATAGCAGCTTTGAAACAGAGCAATCATTTATTTGCATGAAAATATTCAGTTAAGTTATGAATTGTTTCTGCTACTACTTGTGCTTTTTTGCTAACTTCACTTTCCCTGTATATACCCAGGGGCGTTGCTAGGGGGGAGCTAAGGGGGCTATAGCCCCTGATCTTTTGGTTGTAGCCCCGGATAGAATCTCAGGAGCTACAGTCAAAACACTACCTAGCCCCCAGTCCCAACAGTTCCGACATCAGCTTAGCCCCCGGTCTTTTCCAGACCTAGCAACTCCCCTGTATATACCCATATTGGTATGTGTTCTTGTGTCTTTGTGTTTTGTCTATAGTAATGCAATTATGTAATACATGTGTTTTATTAGCTACGTATTACATATTTCACAGTACACAAAAATTGATTAAGAAAACAATTATCATTTCATTATTCAACATATTAACATTACGAATATTATATCTTCATCTTGTACGCTGCACACAATGTTATGTTTCTGTATGAGTAGCTTAGTATACTAGATAGAATTCCATAATAGAATGCTATTTAAATCAATGCATCGTTCAATGCACTAATTAGAGTATGATATTTATTGCAATGATCCTTGACACTTGTTTCGCAACATTATAATAAGAATCCCTTGTACACATATTTCAGGAAAAGTACATACACATGTGATGTCATCAGTGATATCATCAATGACATTTGTGATGTCATCGTTGATGTCCTGGGTGTTAGTTTTAGCAGTGCACGGTGGTGGTGCGAGTTATGGTTGCTTAGCTTACCATACACATACATATATATATATATATATATATATATATATATATATATATATATATATATATACGTAAATATCTGAAATGCTGAATGCTGGCTCCATATAAAATTATAAAATGCGTTACTGTAAACATATTGACATGGATTTAGGGAAGGATTAAACATAAAAGCATCAAATACCAGACCGCACATGTTCACTTTCATTTGCTTTTACTTAATTTGAGACGGAATAAACCCAGGCCAGCATATACATCTATATATTTATAGCTGCGACATACAAAGGTTTTCAGTCATCAGAATTATTACATGAAAGTACAGCCAGTGGGATACAGTTTAAACACTATGCACTCACATCATCTGACTTACATTTCGGCAACCAGTTGTCTAATTCTTTAATCCACTAAAATCCCGGCATTATGTTGCTCGCTGAAATATTCACAGAACGCTGGGTAGTCACCTGACCTGGTAATCCGTTTTTCAGAGGCATTCAATTATTGGACCCTTCCTCTGGAACTGGCAGCCACTTATCATCATTAAACGGGAATGGAGTTATTATAAATAAAATAACTTTCTATAACTTCATATGGGTCATTAAAGTATTAGCATAATGTTTGGAAATGACAGGTAATTTTAAAATCTATAACACACAAGGGCCGGGAAATGTTGTTTTTCAAAAGGATGCAATCATGCATTTAGCAGGCTCATGTCAGTGGGTTCCTTTGTATAGTCATTCCAAAATTACAAGATGAATATTACTGCAGCAGTGCGGCTGAAGGTTTCACAAAAATGACATGTTTTCTTTCTTCACACCATGGACTCGTGTTCACCTCAAAACTTTCTTCTGTTTCTTAAACTCTTTAAACAACATTTTATCTTTGCCTATGCAAACATTAGTTCGGCTATATATTTCGGACCAATACAAACTGTCAAAGACCTAATTTTCTGTATAAAAATTAAAAATAAAATCGCTCAGCTAATGGTTTGCATAGGCTTGCACAATTTTAAGCAGCGTCGATTGCAATGATAGCAATGGTGCTCGCTAAATAAATAAATAAAATAAACAAAAAATGTAGCTCTGGAGTGTTAAATGTACTGCTCTAAGGGCCTGATTCATGTAAAAGAGTGCATTAAGTGTCCCGCACAGTGATTGACACTGCGCAAGCCTGCATTTGCAATTGTATTTGTTTATTTATTGTCCTTATTTATTTTACACTTATCCTATGTACTGCACTGCCCCCTCCCCTTTCCCCCGCACTTTTCCCCTCCCTCCTCCCCTGCACTCGCGCAATCTTAATGTCACCTGACCTAGTAGGATCGTTGTCTCTGACTTACTCTGTTTCTCCTCCCTCACCTTGGGGCTCCTTGAAACACTTGTACATAGGCGCGTTATAAATGCCATATCATCATATCAAACAGAATAAAACAGAATAAAAAATGTGCACCCATGTATTCATGGAATTGTCTGTGCAAAGCAAGTCACGGCCGGAATGCCCCTATAAAACCCCCAAGCAAATCAAAAACAGCCAGAACAGATACCTTTGTGTGCACCCGTGGGTGCAAATACACACACTCTTCAAACAGTGCATGGGGTCCCCTGCAAAGGGACCTGCATCTCGGGCCCCTGCACGGGGTCTCCCGTAACTGTAACCGGCACCCTGTGGACATGCATACAGTTTCACGCAAAGCATGTATTTTCCCTGTCAAACTGCGTGCAACCTCCGTAAACAGTCTTTGAACCCTACTACACTGCGTATGCGCACCCCTAAGTGCGATCGTAACCCCGTCTGCATGCACGCACCCCTAATTCCGACATGGAAACTCACCTCCAGAGTTGTGATTCCTCCGTGCAAGTCCATACGCCTGCTTCCCAATGGCAGAGATTTTGAGGGAACTGCGTGGGCATTTCGCAGGTGAGAGGTTGCGCGGTCGCACCCATGAATACGTATTGCTCCACATAATAGTGGGAGTGCTATGGACTTCCTGTGGTCTGTCCCTCTTAACGCCCTTTTTCTGGCTTGTTCTTCCCCATTTTGCTTGTTCCCCACCATACCCTGGCCCCTACGCAGGCTGCCCCCACCCCCTGCGTCGAGTCTCACGCAAAGCGCTCGCCACTAGCAGAGCGGTGCTGAGCCTGCGCGAACTCCACGGAAGTTCTGGTAAAAAGCTCCGCAGTCGGATCCATGAATCGACGAGCAGTGTTTCACATGCAGTTTAATGCACAAGTATAAGATTTTACATGCAAATAATTCCATGAACCGGGCCTTTGGTCTATAAAGCCACCAACTTTCACATAAACTTATGTGTGCATGCGTGCTGCCTAAGCAAATGTTTCAGGAAAGTAATTTGAAAGCTCTTTCCAATTCTGTTTGACTTTATTGTGTTGGCTCAGTCTATTATTGTGCCCTCATATATATAAATGAGCGCAAAATAGAGTGTAACATGATCGCTTAACGACGCAGCGGGATGCGTACCGCTAGATTCGACAGGCGGCATGTATAAAGTTAATTTGTTTTTCTCTGGGATCTGTTTAAAACATCCTTCATGTCCAAGTTGAGACGCATGGTAGCAACTTTTCGTAAGTCCCAATCCGGCGAGGTGTGGGAGTCGTCAGGTTTTCTAACAGACGCTTGTCCACCAGATACATTTCATGGGTGTGTTCCATTGTTGGCCCCCAAGCAAGCTGGTGATTAGTGGTAGGGCTACGTCAATGAGCAAACCTATGAACCCACCAGACTGAGAGACCACTTTTCTTTTAGCCCTTAGCGATACTTACTTATTGTACAGTTTCTTGATGACCTTCATTTTCTTTTTCAAAACACTTATTTGACAGTGTTTTAGGGGGATATGGTCCTTTAAAGTGTTCTGAGCAATCTCCACAATATCAGTCAGCAAGACATTGGATGCCATGGAGAGAATGGCCTTGCATTGTTGAGGGGTGCATATACAAGCATTTTCAACAGCGCAATGTTTCGTCGTATGCGTGTTGACATGATGAAAGCGCAACCAGGTACTGATGCAATATTGTGCGTAATGTTGTTTTTACAGTCTTTCTTGGGATATAAAGTACGGGTAATTCTGGTGAAAATATATCAGTGCACAATCCATAATCGTCTATAGTGGTTGTATTCAACCAGGAGATATCCGTAGGGCTTGCTGGTCAAGTCTTCAAAAGCTTACATGAAAAAATGTGTTTTGGTCAGATACATCTGGTGGGCTAGCAGAGCTAGTTGCTGTTTATCCTGTGAGATTTTAAAGAACACTATATAGCTAGCGTTTAATGTTATCGATCTGGTACTCTTCACCTTGTTAAATAAGTTTTGTACAATATAACATATGCTCAGATTGCAGTGATGGGAACATTGAGTAAAGGCTTTTACTTGTTTGGCGTTCTGATCCCCCTCAGTCATCAAATTGTCCACAATAATCATATTCACCATGCTCAGCGGTAATAAACGATAGTTGTTGAGACTCTCTCACATACCTTCTACAAACTGAAGGTTTTGAAACTGCTGTTGTAGGGTGTTGTAAAGAGGTTGCCAGCAACTGTAAAAGCAAATATTATTTTCAGAGACATGTGATACCGCGGTGTGGGCGGTTTCTAAAAGCTTTTTGACAAAGTAACTCTTCCCGCAGCTAGAGGGACCGGCCAGTACACACACGAAGTGGTATTGCAGCCTGGTATCCAGTAGCAAAGTGCACAGTAGCAAAGTATGTACAGATTTCCATGTGCGAGCATCTCAGGAGAGTTTAAATCACTGTGGATGGCTAGCCTTTCAAGCTTCTAAAGGTTGATAAAACAAACATTACTATATCTGCGCATTCTATTTACCATTTATTCGCTACGTGGAAACTTACACTGAATTGCAAATAAAAAAGCTGTAAATAAAAACATGATGCAGTAAACATCCTGCAAACTGTATAAACACATGCATTATAGATTACAGAAAAATTAGCTTCAGAAATTATGATGAATCATTCAGCATATAGCATCTCATCACACTGGTAAAAATACCGATCACACCAGCAAAAAAACATTAGATCGGCATTTGTTAGCAGTGTCATGACACGTTTTCAAAAATAAAAGAACAATTCTGCTTGTTGGGGCCTCGGGCCCCTCTGGATGAAATAAAATAACACAAAGCTTTTGGGCCCCCAGACACTCCTCGGGCCCCTTGGATAAATCAAAAACAAGGTAAAAAAGATCTCCATGTTTTGCGGCCTCCAAGACATTCCTCTGACCCCTCTGGTTGAATAATCGGGTCCTTATGGATAGATCAAAAGCAAAAAAAAACATCTCAATTGTTTGGTTCCCTCCACACATTCTTCGGGCCCCTCTGGATGAATCAAAAACAACAAAAAACAACTGCAATGGGTGCAAGCTGTAATCCATGCATGCCAACTGATAAAATTACAAAACAACTCCTTAGCGTCGGGACTCCCCAAATCCATCGGCCCTCCTGATGCACCAAAAACACTGGACCACCCATCCTTAGGGTGTTTAAAACATTAATGATTTGTTGATCCCAAGAGCGCCAGGTGGTCCCGTTGATTAATTCACAAAAGAACTCTGCGGCACATGCCCCCAGATCCATTGGGCTTTACCACAGTAACAGTACTGTTGGACCCTAACCATGGGGTGTAATGACAAGAGCTGACATTTCTCTACTTTTGTTTGTTCCAGAGAACATAACCTTCTACTGGTGTGGCTACTGGCGTGCTAATGATGTGTTTCTCAGAACTCTCTCAAGTGAAATGGGCGCATTGTCTGCGGCAACTCTGCCCCTGTGTGCTCCTCCTTGCCTACCTCACTTCCTATAACTTCCTAGGACACGTGCATTGCACGCATTGGGGAAGTCAGGAGGAAGTCTTAGGTAGGCTGCTTTGCTGCTTGGATCCCTGTTTGACTTTATGCAGATGGATTGTGTTTACACTGTCACTGGCAGTGACGATACAGCCATGGAGTAAGACAGTGTAATAACAAGAACTGACATTTCTCTGCTTACATTTGTTCCAGAGAATGTAACCCTCTACTGGTGTGGCTACTGGCGAGTTTCTCATAACTCTCTCAAGTGAATTGGGTGCATTATCTGCGGCAACTCCGCCCCTGTGTGCTCCTCCCTGCCTACCTCACTTCCTTTGACTTCCAAAGACACGCACATTTCACGCGCGCATTTGGGAAGTCAGGAGGAAGTCTGAGGTAGGCTGCTTTGCTACTTCGCTCTGACGCGATCAGCAAACAGAGTGTTTGTTACTATGTAAATCTGTAAAGCACACGTGTGTACTAATTTGAATCTATCATTTGTTAGTCACCTTATAGGCAAGAAACATGGCAATCACCTTCTGGTAATTTCTGTTTGTTGATGCATGCTCACTTACACTCTACAAATCAATATGCCTTCGAGTAAGGTGGTCACACGAGTGGCGACCGCATCTAGGGGCGGGGCAGTAAAGACACCGACCAATTCACTCTCGGAAAAGAGCACTAAAAAGTCGAGCAGAATTCTAAGAAATAAACCAGCTAATATAGATATATGTGAATTTTGTAAAAATGCACTTGGATATTACGTCTATATCCTCTAAAGCTGTCTGCTTCATCACGCCCTCTGAAATTGCGAGTCCTGCTTTCTTCTCAACACAGATGAACGCCAAACAAATATCAGTGGCATGCATTGATACGATCAGAGATTTTGCGCTACTTGCAAGTGAGAATGAAGTGACTATATTAGTTCATGATTCTGATACAAACCAACATTCTCAATTTGTGAACCATTTGGTCACTGATACTTTCCTAATGAGAGAAACTCGATATTAGACATCCCTGCGTGTGAAGAGATATCTGATCCTAAACAGCCAGTAGGTCACATTGTTAGTTTGTTTGTTTGTTTATTCATTTATATTGCACACCAAACCCGAAGGTAACAGGGCACAGCCGTTACAGGAAAGTTCAAAGCTTAGTTGCAGGACTAAATACACAAAGCAAAGGCAGCAGTTACATTTTCATATTATGGCCGTGGGCACTCAGGCAGATAATCTAGATCCAAATGGAGACTTTCACCTACCCTCGGTCCTACATATCTCTGTTTAACCACACAATATTTGGTCTTTGTCTCAGTCACCGGATATATTTGCGACCTCCAAGCGAGACTCCTTTGAACTGTCATTTATGCAGCCTACTCTGCGAAAAAGTGATTTACCTTTCAGTGAGCCACTTTTAGTGCCTCCTGGTAATGAAATGCACAATACACAACCTCCTTTGTTAGAAGTAACATTGATAGCAATGAACTCGACCATTCACTCATTAATCAAACTCTTTGAGACATTAGACTCTAAAATTACAAAACAATCAATGCAAATTGATCAGATAGCACAGTGGATGTATGATATGCAGAGAAAGCAAAGGAAAAAAACAGATACAATAACTTACAATGATCATAACTCTAGACAGATGTTAACTAAAAGTGACAACACTGCATCTAAGAGTACTCATATTCAAGCTGATAACTTGCATCCATTATTGCCTACCATACCACATATAATATGGGCGGAGGTGTCAGCTCCTACAGAATTCTCTAGTAATATTGATGCCGCGGCAGCCCATAGTGAAGCTGTCATGATTTTGTCACAAGATGATACATCGAGTGTGCCATCCTTAGTGTCTCACCCGATATTTAATTTAGAAAATGCAAAAAACAACCTTAGAGGTCTCCAAAAGCCAGTAATTGCGACCAAAACAAATCTAAAAATGAAAAAGTAAGTAAACCTGTCTCATCATCACAAATTAGACAATTTGTACGGAAAAAAAACAGATCCCAAAACACAAAAAGGAATTGCTAGCTTGGCCGTAGTAGCCGTAGTAGCTAAGTATTAAAATATGAACTGTGGCATGAATGTGACTCATAACTCTAAGAAAAATATGCCAGTGTCTACCAACCCTTGGATGACCTAGTGAATAACATTGAAGAGGATCAAAGAACTGATGAGTGCTAATTCTAATACACATATTGCACTCCTAGAAAGGAAGGCTAAGCAGGATTTGAAACAGTTTTACGTGAAACCTTCTTACCACAAATATGAGATGAAATACAAAAATCTGTCCAGGATTATTTGGTAAAGGAAGTTCAAAAACAGACCCATGAGGAAGCTTGTGTTGGTGTACCAATGCAGATTCCTACCATTAACGTGCCTCAGATAGAAAACCGAGTAAATTAACATGTGGCGGACTACATTATTGTACAGTGTCAGCTATCCGCTCCATCTGTTGTACATTTCTCCTCTGAATATACGTTTGCAACACCTCTTAATTTAAAAAAATGTAAGTCACTTTCATCCTTTAATAGTGAAATGTCGTCCTGCTACATTTGAATCCTATGATCTCTGTCGCTTGAACATATTAGCCATACGTGATGACATACCACAATTAGAATACATCACATCATCTGACATTGATAAAGTAGAGTTTTTGAACGACAAAGACTTAGCTATGGTAAGGCTGTGGATGTGATCAGGTCTGGTTAGAAACACCTATGGCTGGCCAAAATTGAGCTCTTCAGATTGGGATTTATATTAGCACCAGTCCTGACGGTATTTAATCTGCCTTCCACTAAAGGTGGGTCCAGTACCGCTGAAAAAGGGACTAGACACCGGTGGTATAATAATGACTGCACGCATCATCTGCTAATTACTCAAATCTATCTAAGAACCCCGGGTCAATGGAGTGAGGGTGACAAACGCTAGCTAGGTGTCTTTACCCCAAACAAAATAATCCTCCTGGCTAGCTGAAACACACAAGGTTAATCGCTTAATGAAAGTGCGAGTGTAATTGATAACTTTGACATTTCCGTGTTACTAGAAACGTGGTTAGTCAAGCAGCCGGTTTGGGAAAATCATAGTATTAACCTCATTTCAGCCTCATGTAAGAACAAAGGCTGTCCAACTTTAGGCCTCATGGTAGGTATCAAAAATAATGTGGGTCTAAAGTTACACCGTTGGGCTTCACCTTATTTACATTTGGAAATGGTTAGGGTTTACTATCCAGGCGGGGTAATTGCATTAATTAATATGTATAGAAATCTGGCTGCTTCGACTGCCCAAAAATTCTTCTGCAACCTTGAAATATTACTGAATATGATAGGTAAGACTGCGGAAATTACAAACACCATCATTGCTTGGGATTTGAGCTTACAATGTTTAGCTTATAACAAAGACAAAAAAATATAGCACTTGAAACATGGACAACTATTATGGATAAATGGCAATTAAACATGCTAAATGGAACAATTGAGGGAGATGTGCACCCTGCCCTTACATGGAATAGAGGGAAAAGTCACTCTATCATAGATTATGTCTATGGCGACTCTATCACCCACTCTAAAATTGTGCACTTCCAAGTGGTCAAACAACATCATAGCCATCTCGAGTTGCTTGCATTACGATGCAATTTTGACATGACGGCGGAACAGCCAAAACAATGCTGCTACTCTAAATCTTTACAGGTGAATAATGCAAGGACACGTTTCTCCTGGAATACCAACTTTCTAAATCTACCCAATGATAATATCACTACATTTCAAACAAAAAAAACTGATGCTGACATATCTAGTGATCAATATATTAATGCCCTGCAGTTAATTAAAATTGACTGATGTGTAAATGCAGGGCATGTATTTAAAAAGAGACAATTTGGTCCTGAGGTGCAGTATCAGAAAAGAGATTAGAATTCTGAAGAGATGACTCCTGCTAAAGCCCACCTCTAGAGAGGCCTGCGTTATTGAGATCTATAAAATGCAAGTAAAACAATTGGAGACAACTAAGAAAAGCTCACCTCTATCAGAGAGACGGCAAAATAATGTTGAAGGTGCTGCAGGAGAAAAACTCAGCACAAAAATAGAGATATTTAAATACAGCAAACTACAATACTCAACTGCCTATACAAATCAACAGAGTCACTCAGGAGCAGTGGATCCATTATTATACTGACTTGTATGCTCAACCGAAGACTAATGCCAAGAAAAACAATGTAAATCTCATTACAATGTATCAGATGAATGTCAATGAAGAGGACCTTTTATATTACATAATGAAATCAAGTAATTTGAGAGCTCCTGGCCCTGATGGCCTAAGCAACAGGATGCTGAAACAGCACCCCCGAGAATGGGCACTGATACTTGGCAATATATTTCAATATGTCCTTACTTCTGGAATCATCCCTGACTCATGGTATCATTCTATGATTGTTCCCATATTCAAAAAGGGCGATCAGTCATGTCCTGCCAACTACCGACCAATCACCCTACTTGAAACCCCGGGCACGTTTTTTCTAGATTTAATCCCAGAGATTTTAATCAGTGGGCAATAACAAACTCCCATCGAAATCCGTTTCAAACTGTGTTTGTGCCCGGTCTGGGCACGTCAATTAATTTGTTAGCTATTAGAGCTATCCAAAGTCAGCATTTCAGGAGTGGCCAGCCTCTCTACATGACATTCGTAGACTTTCAAGCCGCGTTTGATTTGGTTTCGAGAGAGATTTTGATTGAAAATCTGAAAAGAGCAAACTGTCCTTTAACCATTCTTGGCCTGATTCAGTTCCTTCACACAGGTATGAAAATACAAATAAGAATTTCTATCATGGGTGATTTGACACCATTTATTGAAACTTTTAGAGGGCTGAGGCAAGGTTTTATACTTGCCTCGGCCCTCTTTAATTTCTTTATATCAGATATGACTGATGGATTTCAAGATATTGATAGCGATGCCCCGAAGCTTAATGGACAACAGGTACCATCACTATGTTAATGCGATGACCTGATGTTGATGTCGAAAACACCACAGGGTCTCCAGCGACTTTTAGATGCTTTGTCATTGTATGTTGACCAGAATATTTTGTGAATTAATGTGAGTAAAACAAAAGTGCTAATATGTAACAATAAAGCGGGAATAAGACGTCATAAAAATTGGTTGTTACAAAAAACAGTGTTAGACACTGTTCAACAGTATACATATTTAGGTCTACTGCTCAGCAATGACAGAAATGACAGACCGTATCTAACGAATCTGGAGACAAAGGTGTCTAGAGGGATTTCTCAATCACTATTAATTCAGGCAAAATATGGAAAATTCTCACCCTCACAGACAAACGTTGGATCCTCTGAAATCTTGTTGCAAAAACTTGAAGGGCGTTATTGAAAACATATAAATCTCCCTAAATGTGTTCCAGTTGTGTGGATTCAGTATGGTTTGGATTAATCTCCCTGTATTGTAGATACTTGTGGCAAGTAATCTCATTGTTTAGAAAGTGTCTGTTGGCACCAGATTCAAGAATGTTGATAAGTATATTGTCTCAATACATGTTCACATCAACTCACATATTTGTCAAGACATGGATTGCTCTAGTTTTTCAGACACTAGCACAAGGAGAAATATCGATACAAACGCCATTAGAGAACCCAAATAAAGCAAACACAAAGTTATTTAAACATGATTGGATACAAACGAGAGATGTCTGAAATACACTAATTTTAAGACAAAAAGTATAGCATTATTGAACCTTATTTAATACAAGCAGCCTGCATAGCACGAAGGCTTGATTTTCTTCATTTAGGGGCTGATTCATGGAATTTGTGCCCCAAAAAACGGGGATTTGTGCGCCATTCTGCCCGCAAATCCCTGTTTAACAAATGGGGATTTGCGGGCAGAATGGCGCACAAATCCCCGTTTTTCAGTGCACAAAATCCATGAATCAGCCCCTTAATATTTAACTTGTGGCCCACAAGAGATATTTTAAATAAGCATGGATAGATATCGAATTGTGAAAATGTCTGTTGTTTCTGTTTACATGAAGGAACCAAAGAAACCTTGCAGCACTTGATTATTAGATCTGAGATGCTTCAGGATTTACGTTTATTGCACTTTAAAAAAATGAATTTGAATATCGAACAATTACTTATGATCAGTTATGGCAAATTCTAATTTCTGGCCATCAGACTATAAGTCAAATCGCTGTTCTTCAATTTACGTATGCACTCAAACTAAGTGATTAGAGTTATATAATTTTTTTAATATTTAAGTGACTGATTATTATATGTTATGTTTAGATTGAAGATGCAGTTTCATGATTATTTCTCGTGCTCATATTTTGAATTTTCTGAATTGTAAATTTTAAGTCATAGCAATTTTAGGTACTTAAACCAAACTTTTTCTTTTTTCTTTTGCTTATATCTTGAATTTTATAAATTGTAAAGTTTTCATAAATTGTAAAGTTGATTTATCAGCTAAAACAATCCAAAAAAATAAAATAGCCTTGGGGCTTTATTGTAGGGTTGGATCATTCTGATATGGCTTCATATCATTTGTAATAAACAGAGAATAAACAGAGAAACCAAAATAGTTGAGTAAGAGCTCTGGGCCTCGTGTGTGTGTCGTTATCTGTGAATTTGCTGCCCTGCCGTGACATTGTCGTAAAGGCAAGCTGCAGCTGCAGCTTTGTTGCTGGAACACTGCTTTCTGCACACCAGGGAGAATGGTGGAATCCAATGCCCCAGCATTGTGCATGCAGTTTTCCTGTGTTTCTTTTGTAGCCCTTGAATTAGATCTACATTTTTCATTTTGCTATACATTATAAACTATATAATCCCAGGACCTTTAACTCGGCTGTTTTTAAAAACAAAAACATAGTGCAGCTTTTTGCTAAAGAACAAACAGAGAATTCGAATACAGGATGGACAGATGGTTCGGGAATCCGTGTCAGGCCAAATGCAATGGGTGGCATGGTTATCATTACAAGGACTGATGTTTCATAATGCCCATGATGCCATAACTGCGGGTCAAAGAGGTTCCCAGAAAACATTTGAAATCCTAAAAGAATATGTCTATTGGCCACATGTCCCAAGATGTAGAATTGCATACAAGAGGATGTTTGTGCAAAGTTTCAGCACACAGAGCCCCATTAGTGAAAAGAGGTCTGACACTTCCATGGTCAGCTTTACTAATTGATTTTGTAGGTTGCATGCAAAGGTCAGCACAGGGAAAGAGGTATTTTCTGGCGGTCACTTTAATGTCCATGTGGCTAGAATGCATTCTGTCATCTAGTTGCAGAGCACAAACAGCAGACACCTTATTGGTGAATCATATCTTCTCCAGGTTTGGTTTCCTTCAAAAGTTAGAATCTGACTGTGGAATTCATTTCACCAGTGCAGTGATGAGAAAGATGTGGCACATTTTTGGATTAAAGATGAAATTGCACATTTCATATCGCCCTTCTTCTGGAGTTGTGGAACGTTGCGATAGATCAGTCATTGATATTTTTAAAATGTTTGTAGCTGAGGCAGGGTTCAGTTAGGATTTACAGCTCCCTCTGGTGCTAATGGCAATTAGGTCCACAGCGTTGAGATTCTAACAGGTAGGAAGATGGTTTTGCCTCAACATTTGGTATAATGGACCAATGAACATGTTCTGGTAAATGCAGAGACAATTCACAAATGCGTGGAAGGGCTAAGAAATAACTTGCATCATGCATTTGCATTTTCACAGTAGAATCTGGAAAGAGCCGCTGACTGTGCAAAATAATAGTATGAAAAGAAGACATCTGTGAGGGAGTAT
Organism: Ambystoma mexicanum; assembly: GCF_040938575.1. Lineage (NCBI taxonomy): Eukaryota > Metazoa > Chordata > Amphibia > Caudata > Ambystomatidae > Ambystoma > Ambystoma mexicanum. Next base: position 1,248,807,426 of record NC_090930.1, on the reverse strand, counting down.
GAAATAGGGGATAAGGTATTCAAATTCGATTTTGGGAAAGGTAGACATAAGAATGTGACATATCTCCCATCCTGGTATGGCCCATACAAATGTGTGGACAAAGTATCACAGTGGTATACAGAATTGCAATACAGAAGGGAGATTTGGCTGTGGAACAATTTGTCCACATTAAACAAATCGAGCCATTTCACCCAAAATATAAGTTGAAAAGGCTGGAACAGATTGGAGAAATGAATAGGGAGTGAACATTGTTGTTATTTTAAAGTTAAAGCAAATATGTTGCAGTTACTCTGGGGTGGTACACCATAGCAGGTAAATAGGAGTCTATATAACTATTAAGACTTAAGTGGGAAAAAGGGTGGAGTAAACAGGTGAGTATGTGCATGCACATGTGAAGGTACAGAAAAAAACTGCTGTAGATCCAAGATGAGAGGTGTAAAAACAAAGGGTACAAGGAGGATCACACTTCCAGGATGATAAGTGCTATTCAGGTGTTCAGTCCAGGTACACAAAAAAACAAAGGTATATGATGCATGTAATATTGTTTAAATGTTTAACCCATATTTTATTTCCAGCCAATTATTGAAGACAATTATTGAAGAAAATGTAATTATGGTATGGTTTCCATGCTTAATCCATGAAAGAAAGTATTGTGGTTATGTAATCCTATGTTTAAGAATCAGAACTGTAAAATATATTATATTTTCCAGCATGGGGTCTGGCATGGATGCACATGCTCATGAATATTCCCTGTTGTCAGGCCGGAATCCTCTGTAAAAGAAAAAACGGATTCACTTTCACTTACAAACTGTATTTCTCCTCTATCCAATTACTGTTGTCTGGGTCATTCTGCCCCCATCCAATGTCAGTCTTCTCCCTTAACCCCTCCTCTGGCAGCCATCTTCAGTGTTGGAAGTCCCTGAGTTTTTCTCCGTGAGCTACTTCTATATTTTTTCTGTCTTTCGACAGAAAAAGTTTCTATTTTTGTCTTCACTCCATCTGCCGACAGTGGGGATCCATTTGTCAGTAAATTTCAACACCCCTCAAGGACGAAGATCGTCAAAGTTTTGTTGAAGTTTCCAGATGGCCATTGGGCCTACTCCGCACTTCCGGCCATGACGGAGGAGAAGAAGGAAGGAAGATCCCTTTTCAAGCTCTGCACCAGATGCGGACTACGGAACGTGTTTGTGGTGGAAAAACACCTCCAATGCCTCTACTGTCTTCACCCAGACCACAGGGAAGGAGATTGCGAGATCTGCCTCGGCTTCTTCAAGAAAACGATGAAGGACTGACACAGTAGAGTGGCAGCGTGACTAAACGCCAAGGCCTCTGCCTTGTTCCCAAAGTAGGGTCATGCCTCACACAGTACCGGCCGGTCCGAGGAGCAGGCTTCTAAGTCTATTGAGGGTGCCCCATCCATGGGGGCAGAAGACAATGGCAAATGCTGTGAGTCTGGTTCCAATGCAGTAGCAGCACATGCAGGTCCTGCGATGGGCAGGGTGCGATCAATGTCGCCATCCGCCTCCATTGCCAGCCAGCCATCGAGCTTTGCTTCAAAGAGGAAATCATCCATCCCTGGAGCCTGGCTCCGACCCCGAAAGGTGCAAAAAGGGTGGGGGTGAGGTAGTCCCAGGCCAGCCACATGCCGTGCCCCAGGCCATGGAAATGTCATCCACAGACGATGAGGACCTGGAGTCCTACACACGGTCCACAAGGAAGTGATGGAGGATGATGGCAGCAACGTGATGTCAATGACAGTGCAGGACCTAGTGTTCCGACCACACCAATTCTGCCAGAGGATATATCCCTGGACATCCTATCAACCCTGCAGACTTTGGTGTCAAAAACCAGAAAAGGATGCCGCAGACCCTGGTTCCTGTGGCCTCCGATCACCCTCCGGCCAAAATGAGGAAGCACCGTCCAACGCCCCGTATCGACCTCCACATCCATGTCGGGTGTCCTCCCCCAGTATTGTCACGGCAGGCAAATGAGGTGGGGTCGTTTTATTCCATGGTTGCCAAAGCTTCCGAGCTTTTCCAGCTTACACCCAAGGAAACCAAGAAGGAGGGTTTCCTGTACAAGAAGCGCAAGGCCAAGTGAAAGACCATCATGGTAGTGCCCCTCCTGGATGATGTGTGGGATGAGGGCCTGGCCCTCTAGAAGAATCCTTGCACTGTCCCGGTGAAGCTGGATAGACTGGAGAAAAAATGCTGGGTGCCCGAGTTCACACCCAGGTGCCTACGGTCACAACCATCACCGGACTCTGTGATTTCAGCACCCACGAGGAAGAGGTTGTTGAACCCTTCCTTGTTGTCCTCAGTCCCTCCGGACAGTGAGGGGAAGAAGTTGAACACTATAGGGAGGAATGTTATTTCACACTGCGGCATCGACCATCAAGGGGGCCAATGCACTGGCTATCCTGGCTAGGTACAACAGGGAACTGTGGTACAAGATGGGCCCGATTCTGGAGTTCCATCCTGATGATAAAAGGATGGAGGCAATCGCCCTCTTCAGGGACGAAGAGGTGGCTTTGGACCATGCCATCACAGTGGCTCTGGACATCGCCGACACAAGTTCCGGCAGATGGGTAATGATGTCTGCCTCTGTCATCAAGGCTGGCTGACGGCCATGCATTTCCACCAGGAAGTCCAGCCTAGGGTACTGGACATGCCCTTCAACAGAGATAACCTCTTTGGGAAAGCTGTTGACAAATCATTGCTGGCCATCAAAGTGGATACAGAGACAGCATGTGCCCTGGGCTCCGGCAATATTGCTCTTTCTTTCACAATTCCAGAGGAAAGTCGGGCAGGCCAACAAATGTTTTCTCCTCATTGTACCATCAGCCTTCCAGGTCCATGACCCAGAAGGCATACAGAAACCGTTCCAAGGTCTACGGTGAACCGGCCAAGACGTCAGGCCCCCAACCAAGCACCCCAGTGGGAGGCCAGCTGATGGAATTCATCAGTGAGTGGGAGAAGATCAGCACCAACTGATGGGTGATGGATGCTCTCGCCCACGAAATTACCATGGAGTTCCAGCACAGGTGTCCACGAAGCACATCACTCATTTCTTGGAGGAAGTACGGGCCATGTTATGAAATGGGGGATAGAACTGGTTCCAAGACGACTCCAGAGCTCAAGGCTCTATTCCAGATACTTTTTAGTCAAAAAGTAAACAGGGGGCTGGAGGCCCATCCTAGACCAGCGGCGTCTCAACAAGTATGGATGGACACATTGGATGGACACATTGCAGCACGTGCTCGGCAAATTGGTGGAAGGAGACTTCTTGACGTCGCTGGACCTGGAGGATGCCTACTTCCACATGCCCATTCACAAGAAGCACCTAAAGATATTACACTTCGTAGTGCAGGGATAGCACTACAAGTTCAAAGCTCTCCCCTTCGGCCTGATGTCTGCCCCCAGGGTGTTCACAAAGTATCTGGAACCAGTGGCAGCCCATCTGCATCTTTGGGGGATACACGTGTACCCATACCTCGACAACTGGCTCACCAGGGCCAGTTCGTGAGAGGTAGCCATCGGACACATGATGATGACAGTCCGCTGCTGATGGACATGGCATTCTCTCCAATTATCCGAAGTCCTGCTTGACTCGATCGCAGAAAGCACTGTTCCTAGAAGACAGACTCGACATGGTCTCCTGCCTAGCGTCGCCCTCAGAGGAGAGAGTGGCGGCCATGATGGGGAAGGTGCAACGGCTGTTGGCTCTTAAGAACGCCATGGTGCAGACCATCAAGTTGTTGTTCGGCATGATGTCGTTGTGCATCTACCTGATCTGGCTCTGCAGGTTATGAATGCATCCTCTTCAGGAGTTCCTGGATGTTCTCGGGATAAGAGTGTCTCAAAGCTTTGTGGACAAGATCCTGCTCGACAAGGAGTTCCATTGGGTGACAAGGTGGAGGGGCCTTCACTCCAACATTGGCCGGGGCACAGAGTTTCAAAACCTTCCATACCAGGAAAAAGTGACCAAGGACGCTTCCCTTGTGTGCTAGGGAGCCCAAGCCGGACGTCTGCTGGTGAAGGAGGATCTACATATCAATATCCTGGATCTAGGGGCAGTGTTCTGGTCCCTCAAGTCATTCCTTCCACCACCACAATGTTCTACATCAGGAATCAGGGGGGCACTCGATCCCCAGTGCTCTCCAAAGAGGCGCAGGACTTTTGGCACTGGGCCATCAGACAAGAGATGTTCCTCATCCCATTTCACCTGGCGGGAGTCAAGAACACCATCGCCGACTCCCTCAGCAGCTCCTGCCACAAATGGAAATTTCGGCAGGACCAAGTGGACGGCATCTTCATCAAATGCCAAAAGTTTTACAGCAGGTTCCACCAGCCGAGGAGCCTGGGGACACATTCTCCTTCCTGTGGGAAGGCCTGTTCCTGTTCGCGTTCCCGCCTTTGACTCTCCTGCTGCGAGTCATCAATCAGCTCAAACAGTGCTGACGCAGGATGATACTCATTGCCCCAGTGTGGTCGATGCAGATTTGGTCCCTGGATTTTCTCTGCCTGCCAGCGTCACCCCAAGTCAAACAGCTGGTGGTCCCAGATCTACTCACCAGAGAAGGAGGTGCTATCCCGCATCACGATCCGGGGTTGCAGAACCTGAGGGCATGGCTGCTGCAGCCCTAGAGTTCAGAGGATCAAGTTGCTGGTGAACTGCAGGGAGGTCCTTGCTAAGGCCAGAGCATCATTGACTTTGAAGTGCTACGGTCACAAGTGGAAGCGTTTCACTATGTTGTGCCGGTCGCAGAAGATCACCCATCGGAGGATCACAGCCACGCAGAATCTTCCATACTTGTTTTCCTTGGCCATGGCCGGGCTGGCACACACCTCTAATAAGGTACATCTGTTGGCTATCTCCCGCTACACCAGGTCTCCAGGACGCTCTTATATTTGGTTTCACTGTCTCATGAAGGAGTTCTTCAAAGGACTGTTTCGATATTTCATGCTGGTGAAGGATCGTACCCCGTGTGGGATCTTAATGTTGTGCTGATGAGCCTCATGGGGGCCACCTTCAAGCCTATGCATCAGGCCCCTCTCAAGTTCCTTTTGTGAAAAATGTCTTTCCTTGTGGCCATCACCTTGGCCAGGAGTGTAGGTGAGATCCTGGCCCTATCCTGCTAGCAGCCTTGTCTGACTTTCCAGATGTCCAGGGTGGTGCTTTCGGATGCATCCCTCTGTCATGCTGAAGGTTCTGTCATAATTCCACCTCAACAAACTTTTGGTGTTACCTGTGTTTTTCCCAAAGCCTTCGTCACCGGCAGAAAGGGCCTTGCACTCTCTGGACATTGCTCGTGCCCTGAAGTTCTATGTGGCACACACAGTTTTTGGAAGACGTCCCAACTGTTTGTGAACTTTGATCCTGTGAACCATGGGAAGGCCTTGTCCAAGGCCCCCATATCCAGTTGGCTCTCTGGCTGCATCACACAATGCGATCGGTTGGCAAACCGACTGCTGCCCGGCCATCCAAGAGCCCACTCCACCAGAGCGAACTCTGTGACAACAGCATTCCTGTCTGGTGTGCCCCTGTTGGACATCTGCAGAGCTGCTACATGGAGGTCCATGCACAACTTCACAAAGTTCTACTGAATTGACAGGGATTCGAGAGTGGAGTCCAGAGTCGGCCACACACTGCTATGCAACCTGTTCGCTTGAGGTGAGTCTGTTCCAAATGTAAGGGTAATGCTTCTGTTGAGCCTTGCCACCTCAGGTGGTTGTTTAATGTTGAACTGCTATGTACTCTTTATTCATGAGCATGTGAATCCATTCCAGACCCCATGCTGGAGAAGGAACAAGTTACTTACCTGTACCTATTGTTCTCCAGCATGGTTCTGACATGGATTCACATGCAAACCCTCCCTCCTACCCTTCTGCAGCTATTTTTGGTCATACTGCCACTTTACATGCTTACCAAATCTGAATATGGCTGCCAGAGGAGGTGCTTAGGGAGGAGACTGTCTTTGGCTGGGGGCATTATGACCCAGAGGACAGTGATTGATTTAGAGGAGAAATACAGTTTGTAAGTGAAAGTGAAACTGTTTTTCCTATTACTGAGGATTCGTGCCCTGATGACTGGGAATATTCATGAGCATGTGAGGCCATGCCATAACCATGCTGGAGAACAATAGATACAGGTAAATAACTTGTTCCTTTTATGTTGCTTAATCTATTTTTGTTTCAGGTCATTCCAAACAAAAGGAAATTAATGAGTTTGGTGTACTTGATATTCTTAATCTGTCTATTTCTCTTTTGATCTAGACACTAATTTAATTGCCCTTCCATTACTTCTGGAGCTGGCCACTGGAGCCTGGGACACCGGAGTGGATGACTCTGGATGAACCGAAGCCACCGGAGACCCCCAGTCCAAAACCTCCTGGAACCAAAACGGGGGGAAAAGATGAGCAACTAGTGAACCTGAAGGAAACCTCACATGCAGTGGATCAGTATTGGGTTCTGCCTCAAGGAAATATGTGGCATGGACACAGTACTCTTTAGGCCTTGTGATGAATTTGCCACCACCAATCTAAGGAAGTTGTCTTTTACAAACAGTCTATTTATTTCTATCTTTCCCAATTCAATTTTCACACTTCAAAACATTGAACATTAACTTTTGGATCAAATCAGTTTTCAACACAGATATTGATTTCAACATATTTAATTCTAGATTTGAACTATTGCAGCCATCCAGTTGCTGAATAGGCAGCAGTTAGGAATAATTTGAAAGATATAAGAAGATGTAAATATTTTTGTATTGTTTTATTTTCAGCAAACGGACCTGATGTATTGGTGTTTCAATAATGTATATAAGCAAAGGTGAGGCTTTCCCTACGGACTGCCATTTTAAAGCCTTTGCTTTGTGAACACTTTACTTGCTGCTAGTAACTGGGTGCTAATGCTGGTATACTTGTTTTGACCCTGATGCTATTAATGTGTTTGATTTTACTTAGTCGCCACATTTTACAGTGTTTGATTTTACTTAGTTGCCGCATTGCGGTTAAGTCCTCTCTCTAGCTCTGAAGTGGGCGGATTCTCTGCCTCACTTCCTGATTCCTCTAGCCTCTTAATGTGATGGGGATCCCGGGCGCGTGCAAGCTAGCGTCAGGCTTTCCCTACAGACTGTCATTTTAAAGCTTTTGCTTTGTGAACTTTTTACTTGCTGCTAGTAACTGTGTGCTAATGCTGATATACTTGTGTTAACCCTGATGCTATTAATGTGTTTGATTTTACTTAGTCGCCGCATTGCTGTCAAGTCCTCTGTCTAGTTCTGAAGTGGTCGGATTCTCAGCCTCACTTCCTGATTCTTACAGCCTCTTAATGTGCTGTGGATCTCGCCCATCTCTGCCTCTCCGTGCTCGGACAGCGCAGGAAAGCCTGGACTTGCCCCTGCTCGATCCTGCAATTAAGAACACCATTCTCTCTCGGAATACCCTAATAGCTCTGACCCCTAGTTCCACCAAGTGGCCTAAGGGATTTCTCAAATGCTTTAACTACCAGAAAATAACTGGTAAAAAACTCCACTGTGGGCTATTAAATACCCATTCCCTCGTTGCACATCCTATGGAATGCCATGACCTAATATCCAACTCAGAATTGGATCTGTTAATTCTTGCTGAGACCTGGCTGTATGAGGTATCTGGCCCGGCCATCGTACAGTCTCTTCCCCCTAACTATGATATGATACATGCTGATCGGAAGGCTACTCGTCCTGGTGGTGGCCTGGCAATCATTTATAACACTAAATGTAAAGTTACCTATGTTATTCCCAATCACACCCTTAAAATGGAGAGTCTTCTCACCCACATTCGGGTATCCCCTACATCTACACTCTCAGTGCTGCTAATTTACCGGCCCCTCTGGGGTCGACATCTTGTTCTGTGCTGATTTTTCAGCGCTGGCACTGGAATTTCAGATCCAATACCCCAATCATATAATTATGGGTGATTCTAATCTCCCCAACAACCCTGCCACTAGAGGGCAGGTGGAAAAATGTTTGTACATGATGAGGGACTTAGGCCTTATTCAATGGGTTGCTAAACCTACCCATGCAGGCGGCAATATCCTGGATCTAGTCTTCGCATCCAAAAGTCTATCACTGTGTCTCCCCCTACTCCCATTATCTGGTCCAATCACTGTTTGGTACCTTTTTCCATCATTCTGGCCATTCCCAGTTGTCTGCAACCTAGGACAGCGATTTTGAAACGTAGCTGGCATAGGGTACTCAACCCTTCAATAACCACTACCCTATTAACTCAGTGCAGTCAGTCTGCCCAGTGTTCTTTCTCTGTGATTGAGCTATGTCCTGTTCTCAGCCTACCCCATCTCAAGCTCTTTGCAATTCCCTCTCTGCCTTTTTTTGTATCTAAGATCGCTTCTGTTCATACTAATATTAATAACGGAGCTACACCTCCATCGGCTGCCTTTGGCACTACTGAGCCCCCCTGACACAGGTGTCCTGGTCGTCTCTTCCCACCTTCATGGAACCTGACATTCTTGCAGCTATTCAAAGTCTGAAATCTGCCTCTCCGACTGATGCCATTCCCCTGGCCCTGTTGAAGGAAAACTCACAGCCCAATATTTTGCATATTACTACTGCAGTAAATGCTTAGTTCATGGATGGAGCCATTGCCTCCTCACTTAAACATGCTCTTGTGATTATGCTATTAAAAAAACGTTGTTCGATCTTGAAGTACTAGCCAAATTACCGACCTATTTCACCGCTTCCCTTCCTCATGATATTGCTGGAAGCTTTGGTCTCTCCCTTATTGTCTACATTTCTTGAATCTTCTGCTTATTTTGACTCTTTTCAATCAAGTTTTCGGCCGGGCAGGGGCACTCAATCGGTCCTTAACTCAGTGATGGACGACCTGGCTCGTCTGGTGGATGAAGGAGGTGTCGGTAAAGTTGTTGTATTAGATCTTTCAGCAGCGTTCGACACAGTTGACCATCCCACCTTGCTCTCTCCAGGCTTACCTCAGCCGGGCTGTCTGATAAAGTTTTTGACTGGTTCATGTCCTTCCTCCCCGATCGTTCTCAATCTGTTTCCCTTGCACCTTTCTGCTCGAGCCCTATTTTGTTCAATCTCTACATTAGGCACCTTTTGTCCCTCATTCTATGCCATGGCTTCCGTTATTATTCTTATGCTGATGACACACAAATCCTGGTTCGGCTTGACTTAAATCAATCTGAGACGGCCACTCGGTTTAGGTGTTGTCTTCAGGAGGTCAGGGAATGGATGACATCCAATTGGCTGAAACTTGACAGCAGTAAGACTGAGGTGTTGGTAGTAGGTTCCACCGCTCCCCTTCTTTACTGGACTAATGAATGTTGGCCCACCGTACTTGGCCCCATGCTGGTACCTGTGCTATCTGTGTAGAATTTTGGGATGACTATCTCCTCATCTCTTACCATGGATGGTCAGGTTGTGGCAGTATGCAAAAGCGACCATTTCAAACTTTGCATACTTAGGAAAGTCCTTCCTTTGGTGCCTGAAAAATGCCAGGCTCCGTTGGTAGCTGCTCTTGTCATGAGCGGCTTACACTACTGAAACTCGCTGTATTTAGCTCAGCCATGCTATCTGATTAACCGCCTGCAGCTGCTGCAGAATGCTGCTGCTAGAGCTGTTTTACGGCCTTCTTTCGGCACCCACATGACCCCTTTACTGCGGCAGCTCCATTGGCTCTCGGCAGAAAAGCAGATCTTGTTTAAATCTTTGTGCAATGTACACCGGGCATTCAACGGCGTGGGACCTGAATACATTCAGGACAAATTCCTGCACTACATTCCCACTCGATGTCTCCGCTCACAATCCGCGTTTCTCGTCGTGGGACCCTGCTTCACACTGATGCGCACTGGCAGTCGTACCTTTTCAGTTGCCGCTGCTAAGGCTTGGAAAGCTCTCCCCATGCCGCTGCGCAAGTCCGTGGATCACCTCGGCTTTCATCGCCTACTAAAGACATATGTATTCTAAGTCCTGGTTGTTAGGTTTTTGTTCACATTCTTAGCGCCTGGGTCCCTTTGTGCATTTGTGCGCTCTACAAATATACATAACATAACATTATTATGTAAATGCAGTCGAATATTCTTGGAAAAATCGAAAGCTGCCTGTGTATGTTGCATACATAGATTTTTCTGCTGCCTTCGATACCATAGCACGCAGCAAACTATGGGCCAAATAAGAACAATGGAAGATACCAAGAGGCCTTCTTTATATGATCCAACAACTATATAAAGATACTACGGTCATAATATGGCTAGACGCGGAAGGACAACTTTCAGAAAATATTCAGACTTTACGTGGTGTAAAGCAAGGGTGTACTCTAGCTGCCACTCTGTTTAATTTATATCTTGCCGATTTCCTCCAAAATATAATTAGCACTAACATGAATGACATCAAGTTAGGTAAACTCATGCTAAGATGGCTGGGTTATGCTGACGATCTGATTTTGCTCGACTACACACCCAAAGGACTACAAGCAAAACTCAACGAACTCGAAAAATACGCAAATATTAATAATCTTGTTGTGAATATTAGCAAGACTAAAATCATGAAGTTCGAAACACAACAAGCTAAGAAGAAGAGCTATACAGGAGGTTGTAAATTAAATAAACAACAGATCGAAGTAGTACACGTATACAAATACTTAGGAGTGTTCATAGACGACAAGCTTACATGGAAGACACATTGGATAGAAACTAAAAGGAAATGTATGACTGCAATTATGGCATTGAGCAAATTTATAGGTAACCAGGGTACTTATTCTATTGCAACAGTCATGAAACTATATTCAGCTAAAATTGTTTCATGTCTGACTTATAGTGCTGAAATCTGGAGCAGTAAATATGGCAATAACATTGATAAATTTGAAGCCAAGATGTTAAGAATATTACTGCCTTCCGAAAACATTGCCATACGAATACATGTTACTCGAATTTGATATACTGAGGATAAGAAGCAAAGTACAACTGTCCTCAGCGATTTTGTATGTGAAACTCACACGACTTACAAATGATACCTTCATGGTACGAATGATGGAGCAATATAAGGGAATAGATCATAAAATGGAACAATTGATAGATGGAGACTAAACTACCTTAGACTGAAATGAGACTCACTGTTGGTTGCTATATTCTGTAGCACAGATAAAAAATAAATTGAAAAAACTGTGAAACAGACAGAGAACAAAAAATAGTAAATCTGGCAACTAAGTCGAACAGTGGAATTTTCATAGAATCTATCAGAATGAGGATGGTCAAACCAAAATACCAGATATCCTACCCTAATTGCTCCACCATTCGATGGTATTTGTTGTTTAAATTCAATTCATGTGAGGTTTTAGAAATCCTTGGGGCGCGACTGGGAATACCGCGCAATCTTAGATTTTGCTGATTCTGTGGTGTTAACGTTATCGAATCAGCATACCATATTTTATGTGAGTGTGAAAGTCTACAAACAATACGTATCCAATTTTTAATGAAATACGATAACTCGATGTTCATGTGTAATATGAATAACATATGGGTGAAGCTAATGGAAGGTCATGACGTAAATCTGATGTTCTACTTAATGAAATTATATGTGATGATTTTAATAATTTTAAAAGAACTGTCTCAGGACATTCTATATTATTAATCGCGTATAGAATTTGTGATATGTATTTTAAAAGATACACCTAAGAGATGTATAGATTTTAGCAATGTGATCTTATGTGATGTTTTGACGCAAAATATGTAAAACTAAACTGTTATATACATATTATCAATAAATAAATAAATTACATTTATAAATAAATAAATATACATAACATAACATTATTTGAAACTTAAAAAAGGGAAAGAATTGTGGTTAGAAAAAGAAAAGATCAAAATAATTGCAAAAGAGATTACCAAAAGATATACAAAAAAGAAGAAAAAAACCTAAAAAACCTATTAAAAAAAAATTCAAAATCATAAGCCTATGATTACAAACCACATGCTATCTGATGTCATGAATGCTTTTTAAGGATACCATTTGCGAACAGTTCCCGATTCTTTTTCTTAAATATGCCCAAATATGCACAAAATCACACAATTTGATGGAATAATGTACCCGGGATTTTGGTTTTGTTTTGTTTGTTTCTGCAGATGAACAGACTCCCCTCCGGGAGCTGCCGCTTCCACCAATTTGCTTAGTGAAGGTTGCATCCTAAACTTAACTGCTAGAGGCACGAGGCACGAGCAGCACAACGAGTAACAAGCGAACATATCACAATTTGGGTAACCGGGATATCCAGAATGTCTCTTTTTTAGGACTTACTGGTGTAGCACAAGTGGAGCACTGAGCGTCTGTGCCTGGATGTGCCTGGATGAGCGTCTCGCAACCTTGCTGTTCTTTTTGTCGCCACCTGTAACTCTCCCACTTCATAATGACTCCTGCCACTGCAGCCAGGCTCAACCCTCTTACCATTAGACAAATACACCACCACTTCACCCACCTACAATGAAACTCTAATCTTTATTGTAGTGCTCAGCAATCTTCGATACTGTAATAACCTGTTCCTCTTCCTCTCTACGTTTACTTTACTTTAAATTATTTGTATGGTGCTACCAAAGAAGGCCAGGAGGCATAAGGGCGCAGAAAGCAGGCAGTAACAAAGATCGGAAGGCTGTCAAAGAGCTGGCTGGCCCACTTTATCTAAACAGATACATTTTAAGTTGTTTTTTAAAGCCCTCCAATGTTGCGCTGTTTCTTAAATCTATAGGCAAGGCATTGCATTTTGCAGGAGCAGCCACCCAGAAGGCCTCCTTTCTCACCAGTTTGAGGGAGGCTTTTGGTATATGCAAAATTAACACACTGTTTGAGCAAAGGGAGTGCACCACCGGTTTACTTCTTAGTCTGCAAGCAATGTTGGCAGGGAAGGATCCTTTGAGGGATCTGTAGGTGATAGTAAGCAACCTAAAATCTATTCTCTCAGCACTAGGCAGCCAGTGTACTTTTATTCACACATCTGACACATGTGCGTACTTTCGCATACCCATGGTTGCTCTAATGGTGCTGTTTTGATGAAATGATGGCTCGGGCAATCGTTTCACATCCCTTTTGGGATAGTAAAGGGTGAATGTGCGAGAGAAACCAAATATAATAGGCCAATGCAGAAACCAGACTATTGAGCTGGGCAGACATGCTCAGGGTCTGGTCAAGATTTACTCCTAATATTTTTCTTTTTTCTTTTGTGGGAATGTCATGATTTGCAATGCGGAAAGTTTCATAATCCGCATCAGGTTTTGCGAGTCTGGACTTGGAGCCGCCAATCATGAGCTCCGTCATATCATGATTTAATGCCAGCTACTCTTTGAATTCCGTCAACTAAGAACTCATCTTTGAAACTTTAAAAATGTATCAATCTATCCAGATCTTTTTCCATCTCTAAATACCCACCCCTCCCAGGGTGGCTCTCCATGCTAAATTTCTCTCTCTTTCTCCCTTGTACTCATCTTTAAATCCATACATGGTCTCGACACCACATTACCCAGCCAGTCACTTCAATATAAACCCTCATCCCTTGTATTCCTTCCTGATTTGACTCCTTGATTTACTATTCCCAGCCCCCAGAATTCTCTGCAGCGACATAAATGCTGTTTCATCAGTTTAACTGACCAAAGCAAAACTCAAACTGTACCTGCTAGTGTCTGAAGAGCCCTTGCTACCCCACAACCGTCACACCCTGATAAACCACCTAATGCACCTTTTGAGATCTTATCTCCCAGGACTACCTCAGGTATATTCCCTCTACGGAGGCACTGCCCCTGGGAGCCTATCTTTTAAAATATTAATTTTCTGCACTGCTGTTGATGTCCACATTATTTGTGCTCCCACTAGTTCTCCATATCCCAGTACGAGTAATGCAGTCCAATTAAGCTAGTTGTAAAGGCTCCCTAACAAGGGACTGCAAGTTTCTATGTATGCAATTTTTTGTTTAAATGCTATCCTCCTGCTTCAATAAATACAAACACAAATATCGTTATAGAACCTCCTATTTTAGGAAGTGTGATTTCTCTTGTCTCTTTTGGCCCAAGCCACATGGGCATGACACTCTCTGTGACGTCTCTCAGCAGGTCAATACATGTGACACTCTTCTTAGCGTAAGGGCTGTTTGACAAGAGGAGTGATTGCTTTATGGTCAGAGAGTAAATATTTTTTCTTGCCTGGAATTTGCAGAAATGCAGCATAGGCATCCACCTTCACAAATGTGTGTAAAGCATCAGCTATGTGTGTAAAGCATCAGCTTTGCTTTCAATCTGTTGGTCTTTCAGAGAGCTCCTGAGCTTTAAATATACAGATGAAATACATGTTGTGTGTATACACAGCAAAGAACGTATTGTCCATGATACACTGTCATTGACTTCATAGGTCCTCAATATGTTCAGGACTGAGATCAAGAGGTTTGGACAGTGCAACAATCCCCTGATTACTTACTGGCAATCTTCATTACGTGCTTACTCCCAATCCTCATCCCTCCCACCCACCTGTTGGAACTTGTGTACTACAATCTGATTCTTGGCTTTAGATGGACAGTATGATGTATTGGAGAAAGCATCTTGTATAACCTATCGTGGCAGGGGAGTAGAAGAAGAAAAATTGCAAAACATGGTATCATTATTTTTATTGTCTATATAATGCTTGTCAGGATAGGTCTGTCTTGGGGCTGACACATCTCACTACAACTAGAACCATGATTTAGAAGACAGGCTTTCAGAGTAATGAAAGTAACCAGTAAGCAATGCAGGTTTTCTTCTAAATTTGACAAAGTATGTGCAGTTGAAGTTTCAATTAGGAAATGTCATGGTACCCCCCACCTTAAGTCTGATGTAGTGTCAAAGTATATCAGGCACTCCTTGGTGGACTTTTCATATTATGGAAGTCTGTAAAATGAATACCATTGAAGTCTGTATTATTACAACTTGGGGATCAACTGTGTCCTAATATCCTTAAGGAGAAAGCCATGATGTATGTCGTAGTTCAGAGCTGCTACCTTCCAGGAACAACAATCCATAACAGGATAAATGTGATTCTGTGCAATTTTCATGCCTGTAATTGCTCAGAGCCTACTCGTATAGACAGGAACACAACTATCATTCATGTGTGACACTCTCTTAGAAGTATGAGCATAGAATTGTATATTTACACTCTAAACTTTCTTTTAAACTGGATTGCAGCTGGTGAATGCTGGCCAATTAGTATCTCTGCAAAATTAATGTTGAGCTCCCTTGGTTCATCTAGGTTCTCATGCACTAATATCTGTACTGACCTTCCAGCACAGTACAATTACATTACATTGGTTCTCTCACAATGTCATGCTTATCAAACTACAGTATGTGAAGAGAAAAGTCTCGATAGCTACATGACTAAAGCATTTGTATCTGAGATGAGGGCGACTTGCATCTCGCAAGTTCAAATTCTGCAGTTAATGAATCAAGTACCATTCAAAATATGTAATATTATCCACTCTTACTACTGCTTAGAAAATAGAGAAGTCTGGGATGAAGTGGTATTTAATGACAGAATATTGTTATTATTAGTATTATTATTGCTGTAGAGGAGTATGAGAATATGGGCACATTTATCCAACGTCCCCATCTTGCACAAAAATATAAGCTGCAAAAGTCACCGTGAGAAAAGTGCACTGCGATGATCAAGCCACACCATTTAGCAAGAGGCTTCATGCTTAAGCCAACAGAGCACTAGTACACTTTATCCAGGCCATAACATACCCTTTGTAGGCTAGCATAGCCATGTACATTTACTGAAACCCAACTGCATTTAACATTAAGTACAGAAATGTGGAATAAGTGTTTATATTGATGACTGTATGATGGTTATTTTTACATTAGTTAAACACATTAGACGTAGGCCTTGAGATATAGTTAGCCATTCTTGAAGCATGAAAATCTCCCCATCAACCCCACAGCAGAAAGCTGCAGTCAGTCACTCGCTAAAAGACACACAGTCTCAGTTGCAACATTCACACAGCCACAGTCCAAGTGCTTTGCAATGATTGGCTAAAAGCAAAGGGAATGCAACAGCTTTTCCAGGGTTCAGTCAGGGTAGTGAGATCATGGTAGAGCAACAGATGATACTAGACTCTGGAGTTTAAGGACAAGACTCGAAAGACTACATCAGGTTTGATGCTTTCCCATAGCCGGTTGTCCATTAGATAACTGAAAGAAAAAAAAAACTAAGTAGAAATGACTGATTCTTTTGTGTCAAAAAACGAACATTACTTTTGGGTTTTTGCCCCTTTTTTAATAGTGAGGGGGAGACCCATTACATCGTCCATACGTCTCCCTACCTTAACTTATACCCTTAGCCCAACACCACCTATTCTTTAAGAAAAAACGTACAACAATTTGGTAATACATACATAGGTATTTTCGTTTTTGATTTTTTCTATGGATACCCCATAGCCATGTGCCAGAGAAATATTACAACTTGTGTCCCTAGACAAAGTAACCGAATGTTGCTTAATGAAGGTAGCACGTTGGCAGAAGTCAAGCAGTACGACACAAAAAGCATGACTGTAGAGAGAGACTGATCAAAGCACAACTCTACCCTCTATAGGATACATCAGAGCTGCAGAGCTATCTTCTTTTAAGAAACAGTTTTACAAAACACTTACTGCTGTGAAGCCCCAATTAGGAGCTAGTAAACAACACAGACAATTACACATAACTCACATTTTGTGAATGCTACTATAGTAATGACAGCTTGTGAAGCCACACCACACACTAACAATATTATGTATACAATAGCATTAGCCAGGAACCTAAGGTCAGTACAGTAGATCACATTTAAGTCACACTGCTTGAATATTTTTGCAAAATAAAGATAATGTTGTTGCAATGTATACTGTGTGAACACATACACATCTACACTTGTGCCATTGTGAAAGAGCAAGTTTATTAGCAGCTATTCCTCAGCATATCATGTCAGAATCCAAACAAATGAACCAATGAGAACCAGAATGGACATGCAAGTAGCCGTTCCACCAAGAGTGTTGAAACATAAACAGATAGTACATAGTTCATAATGATGAGAACAGTATTCACGTGCCAACCTTTTAGATCATTTAGGAAGGAACTAAAATGTTATAATTGTGTGTCACACTGTTAAATCTCACATTATGATTTGTCGAGAGGTCTGTGCTTGCTCACTCCATATTTACTCCTACTGCTGGAACAGCCAATGGACAACCAAATCAGACTGTTACATGTTTTTAACATGCACCATCCAATCATGGAGCGTGAGAGGGAGTATGACTTCAATGGACATGAGCTAACCAGCACCCATGTCACTGTTACCACATGTTCAGAATAGGCAATGTAGTTGTGTCATATATGCACATACCCGGTAACTCACACAAGCCAATGACTGTGAAGAAATGTGTAGCATATTGTTGCTTATTGCCTTCTTTAACCATGATAAAAGCATGCATCTGCTCTACTGGAATGTGAATGATTATTGGATATTTCCCTGCCTAGGCAGTTATACTAATATTGTTTTCTCATATCTTGTGCATCACATGTTTTTATTAATACAAAAAGGACTTGCCCTACATTTCAAATAAAAGGAATGTTTAAGAAAGTAGTTAAAATAATAAGACTATACCAAAACACAGTATACTGTAAAATCAGTAACAAACCAGAACTGCAACAAAAAAAAGGAAGAAAAATGTAGTAAACATGGACTGAACATCCCAACAGGCAGTCTGGATAGCTGATAACTGCAATGCAGTAGGGATGTCAAAATAGGCTATTGATTAGATAAAGGAATAATTCACAAATATTCTATAGGAATGTATTTTGTGGGTCATTGCACTCAACCGGCATTTACCCACAGTTTACAGAGCCCATGGTAAGAGTTTGCAGTAGGAATAGGACCTATTCCATTAGTTTAAATACCCAAGTCATTGACAGCTTGACAGCAGCAAGCAGGTCTTTTCGGTGTTTTGCGTCATGAAGTCGGCTTGACAGTTTTGGGTAACCACGGCAGTGTCTTTGAGATAAACAGGCTGATTAGCTTGATGGCTTCCAGGGAGAGTGCTGATGTCTTTGAGACAGTAGCCTGACTAGTTGAATCGTTTCTTTATGGTCCACAGTGCCATTCAATGAGTTTGCATGAGATCAGAGAATCAGCTCAACAACAGGTGCTCATCTCTGAGATGATGTACTCAAAGTGTGTGGCAATTGGGAGAAATGTGGTTTGATGACTCAGTTTGCAGTACAAACTCAATCAAAACTTGTTTGAAGGCGGCTCATTGGCACAATGTTGGCTCGATGGTTGTTATTCAAATGTGGAGCATCTTGTCTTCTGCACAACTCCCTTGGATTGCAGTCCTCTTCTGTTATTTCTTCTCAGGCTAAAGTGTTCTAAGGCACCTCCATGCACACTTTCTCCCTAAAGATATCTTCATGTACCAATCCTCATCAACAGAGATGCTCATATTTCCCCTGAGCAAGTGTCCCTTTGGTTTCTTAGGAACATTACGGAAAGTTCCCTTCTTGATTCTCCTGTCTTCACTCCTGTGAAAACAGACATGCAGTCCTCAAAACAACAACATGTATCCATCAGAGTTCCTCTCCCCCATCCCATATATTTCTACAACCTAATATAACACTGGTGGTTTCCAAGTCCCCTATCTGTTTCAATGTGAGCGCAGCACTTAGGGACAGCCATCCCTCTTTTGCAGCATTTCCCAGGGTTTCTTACTTTAAGGTGACAGATGCTGATCAGGTCAGAATATCCAAATTCATTGTGCTTTGACTATGTCCTGCCTCCTCTAGAACAAAAAATCATTGACCAATTTGCCATGCCCCTACCCTATTGACCCACTCCTGTGCAGGTTGAAAAAGTATTTTATGAGTTTGCCCCAATTTTGGAAGCTCCAAGTTACCCAGAGTTCAACTGTTAATGTGTCACTTAATAGGAGAACAGACAGGGGGTTTCAGCTCTGAGAGAAGGTACCCTTCCTCAGGCTTTCTCTCTGTCCCAGTGGCAAATATTGAAGAGCAAGTACGGCAAATGCTTTGATAGCCAGGAGTCCTAAAACATGACAATGGTCTTTACAATTGTAATAGGTGTCTTCCAATTGCACAAAAGATGACACAGAAGATGACTTGCACTAGGCGTGGGTATAGTTGGCCACCTGACCTTAGAGACCCAATCACAGTACAGTCCCCCATAGAAAGTATACATAGATGTTCCCTTTAAGCCTATCACATCCCCTATTAGGTTTTCATATTTGTCACGTAGTATGATTTCACTCATGACAAGTATTTACCCTAAATGTGTGTTTTTTCATGTCAATCATTCAGAGACTCATGACTGTGTGGGGCCTGTTGATGCCCGTTGTACTCCCTGTTTTAGACATTTGCAATTAAAACTGTTGCATTATTGCCAACTTCCTGAGTTGGTCCGATTATTGATGTAGGAGTAAGATTTGCATCCCCATCCATCTCAGATACTGTTACCTCGTCTTAAAGGGCCTAGGGTTTCAAACGGGTGTGTAGATTGTTTCTGAATCGATGAAAAGACTATATTAACCCCGACCTTCCTCTAGACACATAACAACATGTGCGATCTATTCAATATACTTGTAATCACTGACAAGCACTTCTTCCTCATAATGCTAATGTGTCCATATCTTTTAAGGATAGTTATTTGAATAAGTTAGTCACCTTTCAGAAAATCCCAATAAACTGTGGAAAGGTGAATTGGAAATGCATGTCAACTGAAAGGAGAATTACTGTCCTGCATGAGGTCGGCACTACCAAGTAGTTAGTGGCCAAGGGCAGTGCAGTAGCCGTTGACTCTGCACAAGTTAATATGTTCACCGAAATAAACTCTCCATTACAAAGGATGACAACTTGCTTAAAATGTGATAGCCTCTAATAAATGACTAACTGCTAATGGTGAACATTTGATATTTATTTTAGTATAACCACATTTCATAAGACACAGTGAGTGCCATTTTGTAAGCCCCTGACTGTCAAAGTGAAGTGTAAAACCAGGGTGTAAGTCGGTTATGCCTCACTTTTACACTCGAGACAATTTTACTGTTTGCAAGCTGAGTAGAACCACAAAGTGGACATAACGTTACTATTACGCATTCCTCCCCGTTTTCAAAGAGCACACATTTCATGCATGTATCAGAATTGTATGCAGGTGTAAAATAAATCAATTTCTATGGAGTCTGCCTGTATTTAGCACCTGCTAAAA
Organism: Ambystoma mexicanum; assembly: GCF_040938575.1. Lineage (NCBI taxonomy): Eukaryota > Metazoa > Chordata > Amphibia > Caudata > Ambystomatidae > Ambystoma > Ambystoma mexicanum. The sequence continues at coordinate 1,248,787,158 of NC_090930.1, read as the reverse complement.
CCAGGCAAATTGCTTAGGGACCTATTGTAAATGATGCCTGCTGAGCCCAGTTGGCAGGTAGTATTTGCATGTAGTTCAACATTAAGTGTACAATAAAGCCATTAAGGAGATGTTAAAGTGCATGGTGAGGACCCCACAAAATGTAGGTGGGAATGTAAGCGCCCCCTCTACGCAATTAGCACTTTTTAGATCAATGGCACCACTGATGGCAACTGAAGAAATAGTTTGTAAGTTTTGCTAACAGCTTTTGCAAAGCCCTAACCAGACATGATTCCTGCAACCTCTATATTAAAGTGCCTTTTACATGTCCAAACTTTAAATTAATTTAGATAACATTTAAAAGACCAACTGAAACCGAAGTAGATGTTGCCCATTAACAAATATTAGCACTTTGCAGACACTGTTATAACGAATGTTTAATGTTGATTCATTTATTTGCAGACAGGCAACGTTTTGTTAGCTCAAACGTAGAAACTAATAATTCAACAGCAAAGACAGTGTATCCACAAAAACAAACAAAAGCATTTTATGATTGCATTAATCACCCTATCTATATTTACAGCACCCAGAATCACCCCAACATCTGCTCCTTGTCCTTCACAAATATCTGTCTCAACACAATATTTCCATTCACATTTTTGAAACTTTCTTTACAAAGCTCTCAACCCAAGCAAAATACACTATGCATCTCTACATGGAAGAGAAAATATCACCCCAGGCAACGAACATATATCTTACACCCATCATTAAGCTTCACCATAGTGCCATCTGTTCTTTCAGTAGCTGAAACCTCTGTCTCCAAGAAGCAGCTTCACTCAACTTTAACCATTCACTTCTCATTGTGTACCTCCTTCATTGCAATATTATCTGGCAGGCAAAACGTGCATACCATACGATAATCCACAATAGCCACCATCAGTTCAGAATCTTTTTCTTCGATTGCCTTCATGCATCCTCTGAAAAATGTTTGCCCCAGGTGCAATATTCGATCTGTGCACCCGTTTTGACTGAGTTCTGAAAGGAAATGGCCGCAAAATAATAAGATTAGATATGAAATAAGTGGATATTTGTTTACAGTAATGTGCAGTAAAATTGCATTAACGCTGTAAATACATAATCAATATATAACACAGCTATTTCATCTCTGTAGGCAGGAGTAGCCGATTACTATGCAAATATTTAATCAATTTGTAACAAAGGTACAACACATGTTTAGAATTTAATAAGTTAGGCTGATACATCCCTCAAGGAACCTCCTTCAATATATCTGTTAAATCATGTTCCACCAGTAGTCTGTTATGGACGTGGACCGAATGTGACTACCTCCTCAGAGCTTCAAGAGAGAAGCATACAGTCCCTTGTGTGATTCATGCTCAGTCCCGAAACAGATAACTTGCAGAGTCAATAATGAAGGTGCTGAGGGGGGAGGGGGGTAGGGGGGGCAGGGTCGGCCAAAGAGATGGCAACGCAATGATATGTGTTTTCATGGAACAATAGCATTTTATAATTTAACTCTAAATCTCTCCCACCTCTCAACTGCTCCATAACGTTTTACATGTGATGCCATGGCACATAGAAAACACTGCACAGCGGAATGTTGTTAGTTTCCTCCCACTATCAAGCCCTTACCCTGCGATTGCAGTTTATATATTGTGACTGGGTCTGGTCGCCCCTCTCAACCTGTGGCAGGACGCTTACCAATGTGTTTTCCAGACACTGGGTGTGGGAGGGCCACACTCTCTGTCCCTTCTAACTATGCCTGGCTAGATGTGGGAAGTACCACTTTTTTTTACCACACCTGTTGTGCACAATACCGGCCAGTGTTTATCCATTTATCCCACAGGCCTATTGCTACCAGAGGTCCTTGAGGTCGAACTCACTGAAGAGATAGGCAGCAGCAAGCAGGAAGGGAGCAGAACACCACATACCGTTAATTCATATGCAACATGCAACGTTCACACACAGTCTAGAATTTACTTTGTTTACAGCAGGCTGACGTCACAGCCAGCTGGTGGACCTGCTTACAAAAAGGGGCGAGGGATAAGGCCCAATTTATGTACTCTGATGCTTGTAACTCAGCACACAGGAAATTATAACAAAGCCATTGGAGCAGGGAAGCAGCTGACGCATAGGACTAATCAAGGCTTTAGGCCGATGATAAAGCACAGGCCCATGTGGGTTGTTTGGGTGAGCTCAAGGGAGGAGAAGGCAGACCAAGAGCACAGACAGATGAAGGACAGTGCAGCAGAGCATGGAGGACGATTACATAGAGTGTGCGCAAGGGGAGGTATCAGTTTGTGAGAGGAAGCGGTACTTGGGTGTGAGGGTTCATGTACAACACATTCATGAGGCTAAGGGAGAGTGTAGGAGTGTGAGTGACAATGATTGAAAAAGACGACTGGGCGATTGGAAGGGGGGTGACTGTATGAGAAGGTGTGGTGAAGTGGAGTGAAATTAGAGCATAGTGATGTGTTACAGTTGTGGAGAGGGAAGTGGAGAGCAGTTGGAGGAGAGAGTAGATGAGATTAGGTGGAGGAGAGAGAAATGGAAAGTAGTGGGAATGAAGAACAGCCTCTCTAATAGCCCATTGTTGGCAATGCATGACTTCTCCAATGCATTTTTGCTACAGACTGATGCATTCTCAGTATGGCTGGGGACAGACTTGTCACAGGTCCAAGATGGGGAATAGAAGCCCATCTGATATATTATCAGAAAACTCTTCCGTAGGGAAAAATAACTATCCAGTGTAGAAGTTATGAATCTATGATGGTAAAGTTGGCCATACAGATACTCTCATATTACAGCAGGCAAACCAGGTTGTTTGGCAGAGTCAGTCCTACCATGAAGGTGGGGTGTGGGATTTGGGAGGGCAGAAGTCTCTGGCCATACTAACGGTTCCTGGATAAATGTGGGAAGTAACAATAAGGCTTGCCCTATACCTATTGTACACAGTGCTGGCCAGTATTTCTCTTTTTATCCTGAGCACTACAGCTACCACGGGTCCTCACAGCATAGACCGGTGTAAACACGCACAGAAAAGAGAGGCAGCAGTGATGTAATGTATTGCTGTCTGGTAAGGGAAAGGAAACTTATTTTTTAAATGTTTTATTATTAGTACAATTATACTTTGCTAATCAGGCACCCCTTTCATCAAACCCCATGTCAAAAGCTTAGTGTACACCTGTGCACTGCTACATCAATATCCTTATCTACAGAGCCTGCTCTCTGTGGAACAGAACAGGTTTAGAGGTCACAGGAGCCCTGTCTGGCAGATGTTGTGAGAGCAAGTCAATACAGTGGGGAGACTGCATAAAACATCTATACATGTGTTCCAAAACCTAATAATAATAATAATAATAATAATAATAATAATAATAATAATAATAATAATACATAAATAAATATAATACCATCCTGGTGGCAGTTTAATATTTAAGCATAAACCAAACCTGAGTTCTGGGGTATGATGGCTAGTAGTTCATGTCACATAGCAACACTGTAAGGCCAAGCCAGACAAGGACAGCCAGGCTGTGTGTATTCCCCCTAGACTGGATGTCTCTGCAGCAACCAGCAGGACAATAGCTAATGGGTGAGAGGTGCCCCTTTGTTATCCTTTGTGAGGGTGGGTAAAACCTCTCTCCAGCCCAGGAAGCTATCAGCAGGAGCAGTCTAACAAGCAGGCTCCAGAATGCAGGCCCTATTAAATAGGATCAGCCTCACATCAGGATGCTGCATACGAAAGGGCCTTTAATTGCGTGTTGGCAGAGGTGGGTCAGCTTACTTGGTGAAGGATACCAACTGCTTGCTTTTCTGTAGACTTCCCTCTCCTTCCTGACTCATCCGATTCCTGCAGTGCAAAGCACTTTGGGAATGGTGCAATCAGCCAAATACCACATGTTACCTTGAGAGGTATTGGGACCATTAAAGCAGGCTGGCTTTTACACAATCCCCTGTATTTGTTAGCCCTTATAAGAAAGAGGCCTCCCCATCTTTTTTTGATTAATTCCTGGACTGAAGAAATAATTATTTTGGACCTCTTTTTGGAGAGTTCATCTTTGCATGGCCGTCACACATAGAGATGAAGAAGGAGTTCCCCAAGGCATAAGCAAGATCTGTTTTCTACCTTCTCCCAGGGCACATTGGGGATGAACTCCTGCTGAAAGAAGACTTTCCTCTCAGACAGCTGCACTAGCACTCAGGACCTGACTCCTGCAGGTGTTAGCCATCCTCTCCCAGGTCGGGAGAAAGAGAACAAGGACTAACTTTGTCCTTGATCTCCTAGATTGGGACTCACTCCATCCGGAGAGAAACATCCAGGATATATGCTTTTCAGTGCCTTGAACTGATCAAACACAATTCAAGCGATATTTGCTGCATTTTAACCAGCAGGACCTGCTGGTACTGTCTTTGATACTCACTCAAACTTTGAACCGCTGTTGCTGCTCCTCGAACGAGTTCATTGCCACACCGTACTTGCCTTGTCTCAAACCAGAATCCTGCTGCTGCAAAAGACTTTGAACCTCTGCATCTCAACCAAGTGCCTCAAGCCACCAGCATCTTAATTTTTTACCCAAAAATTGAACCTCAAATAAACCATGGTGACCGCATCGATCCACTTCATTAGACCAATGTATTGAACTACGGTGTCCAGTCAACTCGTCGAAAAAAAACTGGTCGACTGCAATGTGGTCGACGCAATTTGGTCGAAAACCATTTCGTCGAAAACATTTTTTTATTTATATATTTATTTTTTGGGTTTTCGTTTTGTTAAAAAATGGGTTTTTAGAGAAAAAAAGGGGGTTGGGCGGGGGACCCCCCCAAAAAAAAAAAAAAAAGGGTTAAAATAGAAAAAAAAAAATTTCGACGAAATGGTTTTCGACCAATTTGATTCGACCATTTGTCTGGTCGACCAATTTTTTTCGACGAATTGACTGGCAACCTTGAACTACAACAAGTCTCACTTTGAATTTGAACTTGATTCAAACTGCTCCCACAATGATAAGGAGTCTTGTTCGACAGCAAGAACTGAATAAAGTACTATTGGAAGTCCTCAGCCTACGATTCCATTTGTTCGGTAGGTAGAGGCTGCTAGAGGCTGGTTAAGACCCCTTTGCAACTTTTTCATCATGAAACATATAGTTGAACATTGTAGTAATGTATTACCTTTCATCTCCCTGCTAAGTATCCGAGTGCTTCTTTTACAATGGTAGGTTTTGTAGTTTTTGTCCAGTAGAGTTTTCATCTCATATTGCTGTTTTTAATAAAAGTATATATAATTGTATAGAACCTTGATAAGATGTAGGGCAGGGCGAAATTGTTAAATTCTGTACCACCAGCCGTGGAAGCAAAATTAGTCCAATTTTGATCTGTTTCACTCCAATCTGCTGTTCTGCCACCCCAGCATATCAAAAAGGACGGTGCAACATTTGTAGTGCTGTCCCACAAACTATGCACAGAGCAACAAGAGTGGCAATAATTTTCTTGTGCCGATGCATGGACCTAGTGCAAATTGAAATGACCCATGCAACGTTTCGCGTGCTGCTGGGTGAACAGAGCACGAATTGAAAAGAGCAGCACAAAGTTTCTCATGCTGCTGCGTGAACCTAGCACAAATCAAACAATAAACTGTGCAAAGTTTCTCGTGCCACTTACACACCTAGTGCAGTTCAAAAAAACCTGTGAAAAGTTTCTCATGCCACAATGTGACACTAGCAAGAATTGGCCTAAAACGGTGAAAGTTTCTCATGCAGCTGTACAAGTCTACAATGGATTGAAAAAGAGACACATGAAGTTTTTCGTGTCGAAGCGCAAAACTAGCACAGATAAAAAAAGACCTGAAAAAATGTTCTTGTGCTATTGCGGTCAACTATCACTATTCGTAAAACCATGCAATGTTTCTTGTAGCACTGCCCCAAAATAGCATTGTTTGAAAACACCTCCAGAAGGTTTCTCGTGTTGCTGCAAAAAACTAGCATGGTTAAAAAAAACAGACCTGTGTGAAATTCCTCGTCACACTACATGAAACCAACATGGAAACGAAACATCACGCTCCTTGCGAAAATGCAAAAAGAATATGAAATCTCAGTAGCCGTGGAGCAATAATGCTGATCTCATGGAACGGGCAAAAGGGGATTCCAGTGGGAGTTCTGCACTTTTCACTTTGTGGGCGGAAATTCTGCTCAGCATAATTAGTAATTCCTTTATTTTGAACGGTTGTACTATTGCTGTTTGGGTTGCTACAGTCTCACATTCACACCTCTTTTAATTATAGCCTGCCCTCATCCTATGTTACCACAAAAGGCGAAGGAGGTATATATCTTATCTGTGAGTGTTCCACCTTTATGATTGGGATAACTGATGTTTTGTGGAAGTGTGATGGCTGAGTATATGATTTAGCAACTCTCATTCTTGTTCTCCTGCGTTGCAGAAGTCATTTCGTCACACATCAACAATTCAGATGTTCCATGCAACACACACACAAACTCTAGAATTGACTTTGTTTGCGGTGAGCCAGCAGACCCATTAACAAAACAGGCTGGGGCTTAACACCCATATTATGGACTCTGATGCATGGAACCAGGTGCATGGTAAAAAGAGTGCAGCCATTATTGCAGGGAACCTGTTGACACTGTGGATAAATCACTCGCCATCTTGGAGGATAAAAGAGGACAGAAACAACAAGTGAGTACGGGTTGTTCCGGTCAGGTCAATGGAGTAGATTGCTGATAAAGACTCCATACAGGGAAAGGAAATCACAGTGGAACATGGAGGATGATTACAGAGAGCATGTGCAAGGTGAGGTATCAGTTGATGAGCAAAGGTTTTACTTCGGGCTAGATTGTGTGTATGAGAATAAGGGAGAGTGCATAGGTGTGAGTACTAGTGACTGGAAAAAGTGACTGGGAGATTAAAAGGAGGGTGACTGTGGAAGAAGGTGTGGGTGGAGTGTAATGTAGTGTGAGGAGGGCATAGTTGAGTTGAGTGGTAGTTGGAGGGAAGTGGTGAATTGAGGGAAGAGAGGGTAATGGAGAGTGGTGGAAGGGCAGGGTAGTCAAGAGTATTGTGAGGAGAGAGAGTAGTTGAGTGTAGGATAGGAGAGAGCATTGGAGGGTAGTGGTAGGTGAGAGTAGTACAGAGTAGTGGGAGGAGAGAGGTATTCAGAGTTGTGGGAGGAGTAGTAGCAAATAGGGCACAGGGTAGAGTTAAGAAGTAGAAAAAAAAGAGAAAGAACATCCAAGAAACAGAAGAGGGAGAGAATATAGAATGGAAAGATGGTGGGAGGAGCACCAATGTGGAGAGTAGGAAGAGGGAAAGAAACACAAAAAAGGTCAGGGCAAGAAATATGCACATGTATATGTAAAGTGGTCTTTTATAGCGCCATTCTGCCAATAATGTTGACCTCACTGCTCATACAAGGAATACAAGGGTTCGCAAGACATTGACATGTTGAACTTGGGCACTTGAAAGCACCTATTCCAATTGCACAGACCATTGTTAATTTGTGTGACCCCTGGATATTATCCACCTAGAAGGTCCAGGTGGAGATTGCTAGAAAAGATGTTTTGCCTTAAGGCCATGACTTACAACCTCAAAACAAAACAGGTGATTGCTGGAAGGTTTTGAATCCATCCTAACCTCTGGTATTGCTCTTCCACACCATATTTCTTTGCCTGCCAAGCCATTACAAAAGGGGAAAGACCATATCCAAATCAAGCTTGGTCCCACACCAAAAGCGACTGTCCATCCCGAGCTGCTTGGTCACATCCGTTCTGCATGAGACCACAAGCATCGCCAAACATGTTTCATCCTTGTTGGGCCTCATCAGTAAGGAGTAAGTACAGCAAAAAAAAAAAAGGGTCAATGGCTGGAAGGTTTTGAATTAATCTTAACCTCTGGCATCCCTTACAACCTCTCTGGTACACGACAGTAGGGGTGACCAAACTCTTGTGATGCCCGTTGGGAAAAAGGGAGCTATGTTGTGAACAGCCTACAGGAGAAGAGAGAGAGTGATGACCCTTATTATGTTCCTTCTCAAACCTGTTAATAAAAACCTGTGAACTGTCTTTGAAAGTTGTGTTCTTGAGGCTATCGGTGGCAATATATAATTACTATGGGCTTAACATATATTTGGAGGGCTGTTTATTGGGATTGTTCTAGTCTACACTTTAAATTGTAAATCTGCTGTTTTGTGATGGGAATCTAAGATTGCCAATAGTAGATGATAGCTCTTGACCTATATCCAACTCTTAGATGTGTGTGTGTGTATCACATAGTGTTCCGCTATATGTATTGAAGAATTGGGGGGGTCCTCCATTTAAACATGTCTCAAATGGCTCTTATTACAGTATGTATTTATTTATGTATTTATGTATGTATTTATTTATTTGCGTACACACAGGGAAGAACAATGCTCTTTTAATGGCAAAAGAACTTAAAATATATACAATATCAGATTTGATGGGTAGCAGTAAGCTACTTACAATGGGGTGTAAGAAACCAGACAGTGTCTCACGTACTGATCCCAAGGGATTTGTCATCCAGGTGGCCAGGACACAGCCATCGCGGTTTGATCCAGTTCCTGTGGGTGGGCCAGTGGGGGAGGATCCAGGATGAGGTGTCCTCGGGAAGTAGGGAAGGGGCACCCAATTGTGAGAAGCAGTATCTCCTTTCCTTTCAAACCACCTCCCCATCTTACTGTGCAGAATGTACTGACTTTCCAACTCGCCCACACCTTTTCATGTAAACACTGAGACTAGGAAGAGTAGGATCTGGAGGATAAAGATTACTGACAGAAAACCCAGTGATGAGGCCAGGCAAAGTCAGTCATCCCTTAACAAATATGCGCACCTGAATCTAATTACCTCTCCCAGGAAGTATAAAAGGTGGAAAACGAAGGCACACACTGAGCGAGTAGGGGGATGCTAGAAGGTACCGGAGAGCAGGAGAATGAGGGAGCTGCAGAGACCCTGGAAGACCTGGAGGTGAAAACCACCCAAACAGTGGCCTTGTTATATGAGAGGAGATTGCAGTGTGGAGAGAGAGCTGAACATCCAGCAGGCACGACAAGGGGCAGCAGGGGATTGCGTGGAGGTGCCCGCAGCAGAACTCCTCCCCTGGGGCCAGACAGGCAAACCCAGGTCTATGAGGGGCAGGAGGTGAGACCCTGAACTTATTTGAACATCCCCCTTTTGACTCCCACAGCTCCCAAAATGAGGGACTGCCATTTTGGGGAGCAGTGAAGTGGGAGCAAAATCTGTATAGTGCTTTCTGGGACAGGAGTGCAAAAACGTATCTTTGAAAATCTGAGGTTTTGATGGGAGACTCGGGCCCTCCAAAGTGAAGTCTTCTATGTGAACTTTATCTTTGACATCACTTGAAGAGTGGGTCCGAGCCAGAAGGAGGGAGACCCGTATAACGTGCAGAGGAGTCTGAACCTGGCTGATCGAGACCATGAGAGGAGTGGCAAAGCTGACGAAACCTGCATGGGTTGTTCAAGATGCCTGCTATCCTCCCGCACTATAACAAGAGTCGGGGAGGTGAAGCAGACACTGTGGTGGTGTTCTTGACTCCCGTGACAAGAAGCTCCAACAGTTCCCCACAGCCGGTGAGTCGAAGAAGACTGATAGTAAATCCGCACTGTGCTGGGCCCAAGGTTGCAGGCGGCAACATTGTTCAACAAAGAACTTGTGCAATTGAACTTTATAGAAACCCTAGTAAAAGGTTCATAAGCAGAGTGGTGGGGCATTGAGGGGACGCTCATTCGAAGGACTCTGACTGAAGCCTTTTTTGGGTTGTGCTGTTTTGTTGAAACTACAAAAACCAAGAGGACTTATGAGAGGCTAGTTTGACGTGTCAAAGTGGTTTTACGAGGGTCAAGCAAAACCCCTCGTACACTCTAAAGTCTTTGGCACATTGGAGAAAACTGATTGAACTGGGAAACTGGCAAATGTGAACCCAACAGAGGGATGCCTGCGAGTTTAGGGTAAAACAGTGATATACCCGTGATCATTGTGACGACAAGTGTGAACCCTGAGGAGGGAAATCCACAATGGACAGTTGTTAAAAAAGACATTGAGACTGTTGAATGATACATTTTTGAGTTTAAGGCCCTAGTGAACACGATTGAGGGAGGCTAACTTTGCAAGAAGGATCAGAGCCCGACTGAAGGGGATCCAAGGGGCGAAGAGCAATCGCCCAACATGAAAGATTACAAAAGGAACTTTTCTTTTGTTGATTGTTTATGTTTCAGTATGCCTTCTGAGTCAAGCAACTTTTCCAGAAAGAGACATGGCCCCAGAAGGTCCTGACATCATTGAAAGGAACTCTAACCTGGTAGTGGCGAGGCCCAGCAGTGTGCTGTGTTCAAAGGTCCTGCCTTGTTCATGCTAAAAACATGGGGATGGGAGACACCCGGTTATAACATCCTGACTTATCATTTGTGAATACTTCTTTCTTTTCTTGTGACCATTATCCCACACTCTTTTTGAAATTAGCTGTAAGGATTGGCAAGAGTTATTTTTTAGTATAGGCCCTTTTATTTGACAAGATGCCACTAGGACTGTAATATTATTTGATGGCTGTAGCTAAGCCTGCTCCCATCTTAGATTTAGGTTTAGATTAGGTATTATTCTCACGCATTATAGAGTTTAATAAACACTCTTGAACTGTGATCATTTGTGTCTGTCTTTACTGTAGTCACCATGAGTTCCTTACAGGGGTGAGTTAAAGAGTCATGCTGACCAGATTGTGGTGGGGACTAAATTGAACAGCCAGTGGTGGAAAATACATGGTTGGTGTGACAAATTGACTGAGTAGAGGTTAAATGCACACACTCAGCCCTCACACTTCTACAAATCAATCATGAAAAATGCTACAATCTCAACTCTCTTTGCTCTCAGGGTGCTGTGAGTCCCAATCCAGGGGCTCAGGTACAATATAAATTTTACCATGCTCCCAAACATGGGAAGGCTGTCACACATCTGCAGGGGTCCTTCAATACAGTAGGTTCCTGGGTACCAATGTGGCCGGCAGAGAGGCAGGTTTTGCTTCAGCATCAGGTAACTTCTTACATTGCTGTTATTCCCACTTTAGGGACTCAGGGACAAGATGGGTCCTTGTTCTTGGGCTCCCAACTATGGAGAGGCAGGCCTGGAGTGGAGCATCCATGATAATGTTGAAGTCCTGTTTAGGAGACTGCGAGAGGGAACCGCAGCATGCCAGTCAGCCAGAAGATGCCTTCCCCCTGCTACATAAGGTACTGAGTGCGGGGGGGGTGGGCCTGTGCAAAGAGACAGTGAGTGAGGGAGACTGCAAAGTGCACGGTCCCCAGCAGATGCGAGGGATCTGTGTGACCACAGAGAGTCCTAGAAATTTGAGGCATAGAGTGCACAGCAGCGGCCATCAAAGCAGCAATAAGGCATCTATACCGGAACAACGCTACGCACGCACGCACAGCAACGTGAGGAGGCGGGCGGCCATCTTAATGTCAGGCGACCTTCAGACGTGACTAGGAATAGTGCACAACAGCCATTTTAAGGTCAGGCGACCATTTCAAAATCAGGCGAGCATCAGACACCACAGGAAAGAGTGCTGAGCAAACCATTTCAAGATCAGGCAACCACAAGATACTGCAGAAAAGAGAAAAAGGCTTGCCATTTAAGGTCAGGCGACCTTTGGACATTGATGAAAATAAATTAGGGCAGCCATTAGCAAGTCAGGTACAGTCCTTTTAAAACAGAAAAATGAACATTCCACGACCAGTATAATTTTTGCTGCATACAGAGGAACCCAGTATAAAATGGGATGACTGGAAGGAAGGGTTCATTAGATATATACATGGGATTTTTAGCAGCAACGTTGCCAGTGACAGAAAGGACTCTTTGGCATATCATTGCTCTGGGCAAGAATTGCAGGTAGTTTTCAAGAAACTACCAGAACTCCTAGAAAATAAACAGAGGGCTTGTTGAGCTTTGAGCAGATTGGACAAACACTGTATTGTTAAAGAGAACATGTTTCTGGTGAGATACCACTTTGCCTTGCAGGAACAAAAGAGCGTTGAATCGATTGAGGAGTTTGTAACAGTGCTCCGGGGTAATGCCATAAAATGCAAATATGGTCACTGCAAAGATGCCCATGGCAGTATTAAGCAAATCAGGATTTTTTTCTCCCTATTTATGGGCACCCTGTCAAAAATATCTGATTATTGGCAGGAAATGGAGCCCCCACCCAAAGGACCTGGTACCATTCCCACTCAGAATGGGCGAACATTCGGCCACTCCCTCAACGGCTATGTACCACTGGTAGAGCAGGTACTGCAAATCAGGATACTGATACAGCAGGACACATTACACACTAAACTTCTGCCATGGAGCTTATGAAAGGGGAGTCTAATCTGAATATTACCCTTTCAGAGATGAAATTGCCAGCATAATTGTATTATTTAACCAAAATCAAAAAGTCCAGGGGTTTCACACTCAAGGTGGCAGTTGCTCACAGGTGGACATCCATAGATTAAGGTCAAAGAACATTCAACATTTAATACAAATGACCAGCCATCTGACGCTCCTTATTTAGCCTCAATCAATTTAAAAATGTGCATAGCCATTTCCCAAGCTAAGATCATACACGCGAAATTTGGGAAGTATTGATGTTCGGCTCTAATTACCTTCTTCAACCAGAAAGCGGCACCACAAGTTCTATATGGTGCCAAAAAAAGCCAATACTACCAGAGCTATTTTGGCTTGAGTTAGAGGGCAAATTTTGGAAACAACTTCTTTGTCTACCCAAATCAACTTCAATGGCTATCATCAGATATGAGTTGGGCATGTCTTCTTGTATTGTCTATAAATGGAAACTTTGTATGCTATACTGAAAATGCTTTTTATGTTCCAACTCTAACCATCTGTTACAAATTTGGCTGAATATCTTTGTTCGGAAATTACACATTTATTCAACTTTGGAAAAAAAAATGTAATTGATTTACTTGCTGAAACTAATATTTCATATGACCTTTTGCTAAGTAACCCCTCCGTGCGAAGCAGAAATTCCTTCTTAATGACTGGATCAAAACTCGCCAGTCGTGTATGACTTACAAAGATTTTAATCAAAACCCCTTTTCTATTAAAGCTTTTCGCATGGTAGAAAGTTACTTGACCAGATGTCCATCTCCCAGGTTGAGAAATACATGTATGCTTCTAAGATTAAACTTGTGGCTGACAAATGAGGCTTTGGCTCATAGAAAAATCATCCCTAAAGCGCACAATGTTTGTCGATTTTGTCAACAAATTGCACAGCTGGAAACCTTGAAGTTTATAGTTGTTGCTTTAGCCCTAGCTTGATCAATCAACAACAATTATATTTTAAGAGGCATTTTGAGAGCTTTCGAATCCTCGATGCCGAAATACTCGGGCAAACAATTTTTTCTATGAAAAAAACTGCTTTGAGAATAAAAACTATGCATTTTCTGCATGCATTATTTTTGTCTAATGTTGAATAACTTAAGTATGGGTGAAGATGCAAACCTTGTTTGTTAATGGCGCGGTTTGAAAGTAGTTAACAACTCTTGGTTGGTGTTCACATGTAAGGTTTATTAGTTGGTAAGTATCCAATTGGCCTAGCATGAACGTTAGGCGCATGTGAGAAACAAGCCAACACGTGTTTCAAGGAGGAGGGCAATGGTGGGTGGTCCGTATTAAGGGCATATGGACCTTGGGCGTTCCGGCGGTGTCCATTCTGCTGGGTTGCTGGATAGCCAATCTGGTAGATAATCGGGTTGATTCCCGTCGTTCGCAGTGTGCGCTCCAAGGAAGCCATGAAATAGTTACTGCCGAGAAGATGTCGTGCCAAACCAATAAGATCTGTATAAATCTTTAGCTTAAATCAGATGGAAACTTGAGGATATTGTTTATGCTTTTCTTCCATTCGGATGTTTTCTCTGTCTTGTGTTTAGATGTCTGTTAACAAACAATGCTGCATACCACTACCATGCCTTTGTTTATTTGTTGGTTATTTGTTTTAGTAATCACCAATTTTATGAACAAGTCCTTTGTATTAAACTCACATTTGCAGTCTTAGGAACATTGTTAAAAACTACACAAATGTAATGTTAAGTATGCAGTTGTAGAAGTGCATCTAAAGATTGTAAATTAAGACATGTTTTAATGTGCACCTTTTTTTGAAAAGTTGATAAAAAATCAGCTAAATCAATGAAAAAAAACATTAAACATTTTTAATTGCAGGCAGGTGGTAGGACCAGCTATTTTAGGGATGTGAACATGATGGAAGAAGTGTTAGTGTGGGGGCACAGAAAGTGAAGAACAGAGTCAGGTTAGAGGCTAGGGGAAAATGTTAGCAAAAAGGCAAATGCGAAGTAGTTTAAGAGGATAACTCGGATGGAAATGGGTGGGTTTTCAATTTGGCTTTCAACAAATCAGAGTGGACTGTTCCTCAGATGTCCAGGGGAAGTAAATTTCGTGTAACTGGAGAAAGAAGCAACACAGAGTGACATAGTGGAAGCCAGAGGATGCACATGGAGGGTGAGGTGCCATAAGGGTAGTCCCAGCGGCAGAACAGAGATTACAAGAAGGCTTGAAGAGTTGGATAGAGGAGGATAGATGCAGTGGTGCTTTACTCTGGATCATTTTGTGACCCAAGAGAAAAAAGTTAACATCTGACCATGCTTTGCACCATCAGTCACCCATCTTGATGGTGGTAAGAGGAGGTACGTGTGAAGTGAGATATTTCAAAGAGGCTGGAGTAGAAGTTGATGATTCTGTTGAGAGGACAAAATGTGTAGTTGGGTAGACCAAAGAGGATGCTGGCACAGTAGTCCTTTCCGAGAAGACAAGAGTGATCAAGAGGTGATTGTTGGTGTTGAAAGGAAGGGTGTGATTGATTTTCCCAATATTTAGGAGGTTAATTCAAGCCACCAGTTTTGGTGTTCATCCCCTTCCCCAAGGTAATGAACACTTAGTTGAATGCCATGTATCTTTTCATCTTCTTTATTTAATTGACCATCTTTCAGCAGAAATGTTCCCGTCCTCTCTCGCTCACTCTCTCCAACCGTCAAAGGGACTAAATATATTACTGTGACAAAGCACCCAAAGTTATGTGTCTGAGAGCACATGTTTTAGTGTACCAAAGTGCTGATGGCTTCCATATGCCCCTTTCAGTGTGCCACAGTGATATGCTTTCTGGAGTTGATTATAAAAAAAAAAAAAATGTCCAAAAATGAACTCTTTCAAAACGGAACTGTCATTTTAGCCTAGTAGGTAGACTCCCATTGTTTAATTAGTTCAGAGGAATGTTCTCCTAGAGACAAATATGTCTAGCTTCTTCCAGGTTATTTGTGCTGATGGAAGTGCCTAATGATCTGGCTTGTTGCAGCTTAAATAGGTGGGCCAGTGATGTTTGTTCTGTTTTCTTGGATTGCACTTATTTCACATCTCTGTGCAAGTTAATTAAGAACCTTCCTTTCCAGTGATGCATCGGAAATTATCATTTGATCCCCACATAGTGTGTAAGAAGTGAGTGTGGGGATGGCAATGATGCAGAGTTTTGAACATACTGGGTATTGTGCTTGCACTTTGCTGTTTGTATTGCTACTGGATCACATTCACACCCGATCTGAGAGTATAGACTGCCCTCAGCCCATGTTACCACAACATGTGAAGTAGCTATATCACTTGACTGTGCCAGTTTTACCTTTATGATTGGGATCACTGTTGGTTTGTAGTAGTATCAAGGCTGAGTAAATGCGATAGCCACCAATCATTCTTATACTACTGCAGAGCAAAAGAAATGTTGTCAAAGCCCTTATGTTGAATTTGCTTCTGGAGAAGAGCGCTCAGTCAATCAGGTGGCTGGAACAGCGGGCGAGAATACACAATGTCCTCCCCACTGTTTCCAGCCACCTGACGCCCTTCATGGGGGGCCATCATTTTCTTTTGTATGTGTGGAGGAAACCGAGATCCTCTCCCTGTTGCCTCTCCAACCACTGAAACAAACCACAACCCTTCCCCATCCATCCTTCCCACTTACCGGCTGGAGCAGAGCTTTTTGCTTCAGTTCCGGTGCTCGTCCCGCTCCCGGCTTCCGCCAATGAAATGTAAAAGGGACTTAATCTCAGTTCCGATGGCGGCGGGCAACCTTTTTTTCTTTTATTCTAAGAAGTTTGGTGTCACCCGAAAAAGAACAGAGTGCAAATAGCAATCGCACTGCAGTGGGGGGACATACATAGACTCGTCCTGGCAGGCCGCTACAGGCCATGTACGTCTCCCTGCTGGGGCGTTATTGCTACAATCTAGTTAAAAACCATTCCGACTTATTCGCGAGAGAGGCTGACATTCCTAAATCGTCTTCGCTGTCCCTGATTTTAATGCATTAGTAGGCACTTTACATGCTTAGAAAATGATACTGGCAAATGTATA
Organism: Ambystoma mexicanum; assembly: GCF_040938575.1. NCBI lineage: Eukaryota > Metazoa > Chordata > Amphibia > Caudata > Ambystomatidae > Ambystoma > Ambystoma mexicanum. The sequence continues at coordinate 1,248,770,731 of NC_090930.1, read as the reverse complement.
CTTATCAAATTGTTTGAATATTATTGGTGATGTTGCTATACCATATTTATTTTTTATGTGTTATCTATGAACTTTGTCAGTGTTAAGTGCAAGGCTGTTATACTTCAGTGTCAAGTTAAGTTTTTTAAGCTTGTATAGTTTGCAGAGTTCCCCCTAGTAGTAATGGATATTATGTACATTAGTGGAAATTCGATCCGGATAATGTTTACTCTAACGTTTAGCCCACATGGGACAACACATGAACATGCTTTTGCTCTTATGAACCTTACCTTGCAGCAACAACAAATACCCAACCTCAAGATCTACTTGTCTTTACATTTCCTGACCAAAAATACAGTTTTACAGTATGTATGGGACTCATTCTGCTCAAAATCCCTTTTACATACTAGGCCGTAAATACGTTATGGTTCATGCTCTGGATTGCTTGCCATCGCAGATACATATTTATACTATGTTTATATTCTGTGTGACCAATATATCTAGAATGGTCTGATCCAACATTGCAGTAACAGTAATATATATCGGCCTTAAGCCTCATAAGGATGAGGGATCAGAAAATGAATGTGTATATTTATAGAGAACTAGCAAAAGTACCCATTCTCTGAACAAGTTCTGTAGACAGACATGATAACACTCATTCATTGTTGAAAATGAATGATCCTATAGGTCATTGGTGTGGTGCAGTTCGTAGCGGTGCATTGTGGTGCAAATATCTCAGAAATCGTGCACCCTAGGGCCTTTAAACATGGTTTCTGTTGGTGTTTGATGGTGTGCGTTTGTTAACTGCAATTAATCTGTACAATAGTCATTGCTTAAATTAATAGGAGTACTTTGTATACGTAAATAAACATTGACATGGCATCTTTCTTAATTTGTTTGATATTTTTCATTCCTAGGTACACTAAACGCTTTGACGGACGATGGTAGTTGAAGATTAGTCCATGCCATGCAGAAGACATGAGTTGTCTTCTCTTTCTGTTATTTCCCAGTGTCTCAAATATCCATATATGATGTATTGTTAATACATTGGAAAAAACATAACAGCACACACCTTGAAATGGTGCGTGAAACCACCACTCGGAAAATGATTTTACATTATTTTTCATTATATTCATATATTTTGTATTTGTTATTATTTTGCGTGGTCCACAATGACATCGCAGAGCGTTGCCTCTTTCCCTTAGGTTATTACAGTGTAATCATCCTATCATGGTTCATATGGTTAAAACAATATAGACACGCAGATTCGGCAGGCTTTTCGGGAATCATTCATACTTGCCTGTTGCGTGACTTCTGCTGTTTTACGTTTTCTTCAAGCAACGTGCCCTCGCTCAGCAGCCAGCGTGATGCCATTTGCAGCCGTCTCTGATGCACAGCGCAGGGCTGGGGACGCTTGTGGTAGCCACTAGAAGAGGCGTGCAGCCCAGAGGTTCTGTGCTAGAGATTACACACACGAGGCAGATAAGGAGCGGTTTAAACTGTGAAGCAGCTTGTTAGGTGAGGTCCTTCCCATTCAAGGTAGGGCTCTTTAAACTTTTAGCAGGCACCACATATTGAAATAATTGGATCTGCGCTTTCATGCCTGCTGGGTTTGCCACAGAGACATGATGCGCACTGTCTTCCTGGGAGGGCTAAGGTAAAACCGTCGGACATGTTCTAGTCTTTTGCAGGTTTTCATCATCTTCCTTTAATGCATTTTTAGCCATGTTCTTGGCGACTTTTCTTTTAAATATTTGTGCCAAGTTGAACTGGGCCCATATTTTTGTAATCTTGGTATGGTTGCGATATGGCTGATCCATAAAATCGAGTGATTTCCTAACATGGTGTGATTATTTTACAGCAGTAGCAACACGTTTTCTCCTACTGCAAATCGGGTTGGTGCTGGAAACCATTAAATTGGTAAAACGGAAAAGAGTAGAGGAGAGACGACAGCAGACTTCCCTGGATAAAGAAAACGTGAGGGCATGCAGCATGGGCAAATTGCAAGTGCGTGAAATTTGAAGTATGTTTGTGTTGCATTTCATATTTGTCTCGTCATGTTAGAGGCGGGGTGGGGGCAAGTTGGACAAGGGAAGTAACGCTCGATGACGGGAAGTCCTTAGTTCTAGATTAAAGGGAGTTGGAGCCGTTGGGGAGTTGAAGCAGCAGGCCCCCTACTCACCCTAGCTGTCCCGGACGGTTTTACCATAATCAGACAAGACAGAGTAAATACATGGGGCGAAGGAATAGCCATTATCGTCAAATCCAGTCTCCCTATGAGGCTTGTAAGGATATTTGGCATGTTACAGCACAAGTAGCATTACAGCACTACTGCACAAGTAGCATTACAGCACTACTGCACAAGTAGCATTTTTTTTTTTGCAGCACCACCACAAGGGTGCGGTGCATTGCTATATGGGTTAGCAGATTAACAAGGAAAGACAGGCTATTCAGTCAAAAAACGATTTTAATATATAAGATGCAAAGCTATTTTACAGTTAAAAGCACACGTGTTCATTTAAAAATGCACACTATTTTTCACCTGAAATGCCTATATTGCTAGAGACACATTTGAAAATTAACAGCTAACATATTAACAATTAACCTGACTAATAAAACCTTATTTTAATATAACCCACTAATAAAATGTGTTCTCTACTGCAGAATTAGGCATACTTTGAAAACCATTTAAATGAGTGTGCAGATTTTTCTCTTCTCTGCCTGATTATCCGTGTTGTTGTGCACAGTAACGGCAGGAAGGAGGAAGTCAGATTTGCAACAATTGCAAATGTATAAGCGAAGCTATTGTTGAAAAGTAGGAGGATGAGAGATGATGGATTTCATTGGAACACGTCATAAAGAGGGCTGAGAGGAAAGTTTTAGTGGGCAGTAGCAGGGAAAAAGACAGGCAGACATCTTTCTGCACTACTGGGGAGAAGACCTGGCTGTGGGGGTGTCCTGCTGCAGTCGAGACTGGGGAAAGCTGAAAGAATTACCTTTCCACTGGCAGAGGCAGTCCTATCTGAAAAAGCTGAGAATTCCAGGCAATGACCCCGGCTTGAGAAGGCAAGCGTTCCTTTTTATTGGAGTTACGCCAAGAGAGCCACATTCACAGAGAGAAGAATCTGAACAGATAAGGTAATTACCTAACTGGGGGAGCTGTGTGTGTGCACGAAAGTATGCAGTCAGTTTAGAAAAATGAAAGTCCCGTGCGTGTCTTTATCAAGTGCTAATGTTGCAATTTAAGTTCTGTTCTTCGCCACTATAATTGCAGTGTGTCATTGAAAATGCTTTGATTGTTCCCTTTTATTGCTGTAAAAATGAGATCATGCCTAAATGCAAATTTTATAATACAGAAAATATTTGAAAACAGACGGGTGGTTTATTTTCTATTTACCATTACAATGCCAATGATGTGGGGAGATTTTTAAAAAGTGCAATGGTCATTTTAAGACAGATGTGTGTATGTCAGAATCAGTATGAATAATTGTGAGTGACTGTAGTATAACTTGTTGGAGGTACATGAGCCAACGGGAAGAGAGACTCTCTGAACATAGCTCCCTACCGTATATAAGGTAGTGGAAATTACCACAAGACTACCACATATAGCTCTCTGTCGTAAATAAGTCAGTGAGTTTGCCCATGGTGGCGCACCAACACTATCCCTGGAAATTGTGGTTTCCCTAGAATGCAGGTCTGAGGTCTCTCTAGTGATCACACGAAAAATCTAAGCGAAGATAAGGGATTCTGGACATTGGGGCCACAAATAAAACAAGGGAATTATGCTCACAAAAATACCACCAACCACGTATACCAAATATGCAGGTCTGGGTGCTGAAATAATGCATGCCCATTGTATTATTGTTGCACATGGCCAAATCTGAATACAAAGAGTGATTATTGCTAAGTTATTTCTCGGCGGTAATAAAATACCGTCAGGCCCCAAATCTCCACAAAATACCCTACATATTTATGGTGCGTTGCAGGCCGGGAAAGTGATCATAGAGTACCTACTGGGCGTGGCAAGCGTGTCTCACACTGCCATTTGCACATTAAAGGGAACCCATTTTATAATAGCAGTGTGCCACTAAAAACGAATTTCAGAATGTCACAAAGGGAAACCACATTCTCAGATCTAGTGCAATATTTAGAGGCAAAGTTATTTGCACATGGGAATTGGTCTTCGAACAGTACCTTAGAATGGAGTAACCGCATTCAGGGTGAGGTGCAGAAAGAAAAACTAGACAATATTTTTGCAGAAGGCAGCATAATTCAGGTCTGCCTTACAAGATTATTGAATGCAGCCGATAAAAGTGCAGAGAAAGACTGTTTAATACGGCTATGCGGCAAAATATGGTTTATTTTAAACAAGTCACTGCGAATGCAAGAGAATGATACTCAGCTAATTAACAGGTTAAAGACTGAATTAGATGGGGCAAGTAAAAATCAGGAAATGTTGAGAGCAGAATTGGATGTATGCCAAAAAGACATGCAATTAAAATGCAGAGACTTTGATACTCAGTTATCCAAAAGCAAGAAACAATTTGAAGATAGTGAGCAAGAATTGACACACTTAAAAGCCTTAGTGGATCACATTAGGCAGGATAAAGATGAGGTTGTTTCAGAAATGCAGATTTTACAAAAAGAACATTGCGAAAAAGAAGGTGATCTCCAGAGTGTAGAACAAGAAATGATTAAAATGATTCAAGAAAGAGACAAGAGAAATAAAGAGTTCAATGAATGCCAAATGCAAATGTGCGATATGCAGGAGGCAATTAATAAAATGAGTGATGAAAATAATTATTTGCATGATGAAGCCAACAGACTCCTTAAAAAGTGTAAGGACTTAGAACAGCAAATGTGCATTCCCAGGTCACAGGAGAGGCGGCAGGGTACCACATTCAATGGAGTGGAGGTGAATTCTAGCTCTGCCCAAAGAGCTAGTGCCCCAGTGACTGGGCCGGTGACTGAACTTGGTTGCAGCGCCCTTGGGGGATTTGATACTCCCATTGGGGGCAGCCACCAATCTCATACACCTGAAAACAGGATTGAATCACAAAATAGTGCAATTCCATGCATTGCAACAAGTAGCCCCATAAAAATAATGAAATCCATTAAAGCCCTGATCAAACCATTTAAAAAGGGAGGTGAATGCTGCATTGAGGATCACTTAGAAGCGGTGCATGACATTTTTAAAGCGCTCCAGATACCTAAGGAACAGTACAGACAATATTTTCATTTAACTTTAGATGCCCCGACGGCCAGCATCATAAGGGGATTAAATGAACAGCAGAATATGACATGGCTGGAGTTTGAAAAAGAAATTAGGCGCCATTTTTCTCCTTTTCAGTCATTGCAGGAGGCAAAGAAAGTTGCGTACACTATTACTGCTGGACCTAATACATCACCTCGCCAATTTTTACAAGACTTAAAAAGAGCATTCTCTCGCTTTGATGTATCTTTTGACTCAAATTCCAATGAGTTTAAAACCGCATACTTCTATGGGCTACAGAAAGACATCATATCCCAATTGGTCCGTGAATTTGACCGTGACAAGTCCCTTGAATGGATTGTACATCAAAGCACCAAGCTATATGAGGTACTCTATTGTCAGGGTAGAGAAAGTGATAAAATGAAAGATACCAGGCCTAAATCTAAAGAACCCTCAGCCACAGTAATGGAAATCAGGTCAGCCAAAATGTCCCTTGAGTCTGCTCAAAGCCAAGGTAAAAATAATGTGACACCTGAACAAAGGGGTAATCAACAAAGATCGCCATTTACTGTACCAATGTTCCAATCACATGATCCTAGTAATAGAGAGAGCTACATCAGCCCTAGATATTTAGGAGATAGACCCCGGGTAAGATACCGGTCTGATATGGCAGGTATGAACAATAACCAGAGACAAAATCAAGATCAAAGAAATGATGGTCCCTACCAGTCATTGGGGACACAGAGCAGATTTGATCCCAGCACCATGATATATGGTAATCAGGATAGGCCCCGATATGTGGATCGATTTACTGATAATGGAAATCAACATAGGGGCCAGTACCCACAATCTGAGAGACAGGACATGAGGCAAAACGTGAACTACAGTCCACGCCAGTACAATGATTCCCCACCAGGGGATTATAATCAAAGGATGGGTGCAACCCGCTCCCCTCCACAAATGAATCAAGAGTTCAGAAACCATCCCAACCGGTATCAATCACCTGAGAGGTATCAGAATAGATCCAATCAGGGGGAAAACAACCAATATCGACCTAGGCCACAGAAAGAGGATCCTAGAGAGGTGGAAAGGTTCCAATGCCTTGAGGCCCAAGTGAAAATGTTAGCTGAGCAAATAGGAAAGCTCTATACAGCGCAAAAACAACCTTCCAAAGAGGGGGCTGATGGCCATAGCAATGACCGGGGGGCTTCCGAAAAGTGACTAAGTACTCATGATAACTGCAGTGTCAAAATGACAGATTGCTCTGATATAATTTTGCATAACGACTCTGAGATGTCTAATGGATTAAAAATGAAAGTACCAGTAAATGAAATTGTGACAGAAAGTGCAAATACTTCTAAAAAAGAGGTACGGTTTAACTTAGAGCTAAATAAAACAGTAAAGGTTTGCACAAATGAAAAAGAAACATTAGGAATTCCAAAAGAACAAAGGGACAGATTTAAGAAAATTGACTCATGCATGGGGAATACCAGTGAACAGGGAGTAAGTGGGGATGCCATAGCTCCTTCCCTGGGCAAGCAAAACAATTACCAAACACAGACAGAAAAAGGAAATACTCACAAGGAGGGTACAAGTCAATCACCTGAAAAATTCTTTGAGCCACATATTTTTGAAGAGGCTGAAAGGGCTGGTATTACACTAAATGATCACAAATGCACAGAATTAAAAAATGACAAATTGCTGAATGATGTTGTGACACATGTTCAGTTGGAAGGTTGTAATGTGGTCTCTGATGTTACCCAGATGGATGGGCGAACGGTGGCCACACTCCAAAAAACCTCTGAACATGGAGAAATGAATAAAATATCTCGCACAGAAATGGGTAAAAAGGAGGGAAAAATGTCTTTTCATTTACCAATGTGCTTAGCCAAAAGTGAAAAAGGCCTGAGAAAGGTGAGCCCTGAAATCAGTAAGAATTCACATTTCTTATGTGTATTAGAGGAAGTTGAGGACAGATATTATGCACCCATCACTGTAGAAGAAAAATGCCACACCTTTGCTATGATTGACACTGGCGCACAGGCCACAATTATGTCCAAGGAGCTGGTAAAGAGTATCAATGAAGGGAGGCCTCCACAGAGTCAGATCACAGTGAAGGCAAATCAAGGCCCAGTGCATAACTTTAATGGGGAGGAGGTGCCCATCATAGGTGTAACTGAGGTTGACATAAAAATAGGAAAGCACAGAATGAAACAAGAGGTATTGATCACATCTATTAGTGAAATTCCATTTCTGATGGGGACAGATTGCCTGAAAAGATTGTCTCCTCTCATAGATGGGGTGAATGGAGTGCTGTGGTCCTTAACCAAAAAACCATTGAGGCCTAAGAAACTAAAATCACAAAACAGCAATATAAAAGAATGTCACACCGTTGCCAAAACAAAGGATGCTGTGGAGGTATATCTACAGAATAGCTGCATACCTAGTGTCACTGTTATATTAAGGTGTCAAGACAAAGATCAGGGCGACAATGAAAAACTACCTGTACAAATATACTTGGACCCAAGGAAAGATTGGCAGACTGCCATAGACGAACACACATTACGTTTCTATTTAAAAGAGAATACATGCAAACAGAATATTGTTCCTAAAACAGATTCAGAAAAACACATTACCACTCTGGCAGAGATACACATGGAAGATGAGCAACCATGGGTTCACGCTGGTATAAATGATTATCTTAAAACAATAAAAGCCACTTTAGCGCTTGAACATGAAAGGAGTTTCATTAATGAGAAATTGTTGCAAAAAATTATGGAGAGGGAAGAAATCCCGAAATTTAGGATTAAAAACCAATATGTTTCTGGGTTGGACAGTCCAGACTTTGAAAACCGAATTACAGGCAGATGCATGCTTAAAATTAGCATTGGGCAGAAAGCAATTTACCATAATGTATGGATAGTGAGTGGAGCACAAAATGAATTTTACATGGGCAATGACATCATGCACAGAATGTGTATGGTGTTAGATTTCCTTAATCAAAAAATATGGTCGCGCCTAGGTGGGCCGGCGCCTGAATTTGAAGACAAAAGAAGGGCTTATCATTGTGCACAACTAGTTCCTTATGCAGTCGAATTACAGATGAGGAAAAATACTATTGTTCCTGCATTTACAAAACAGTTTGCAATAACACTGAAATGCAAAAATGGACAGCAGATGAAAGGCTCTGATGCATTTGTATGCCTGAATGAATCCATAAAACAGCAAGGCCTGGATTATGAATACATTCCATTGGTAGACATTGGTGAGGGATCTGTAAAAATCATGGTGAATAATAAAGGTTGTCAGGATATTCATTTAGAGGAAAACTCCCCATTAGGAATGGCCATACAAAAATCACATTATACGGCAGATTTAAATAACATGGTGATTGGGAATATTCCTGAAAAATATGTAGATGCCAAAGGCGAGTTGCCAGAACACCTGGACTCTCAGCCCAAAGGAATGTTTAAAATTCATTCTGTGTATCCTTATGATTCAAATGAGACAGTGTGCTGCCATCAAGAGGATTGCATAATATTTAATTTAAATGAAAATGAAACAGGAAATCAGCCCATTGAAGTGGAAGCTGATATGCCAAAATATTTGAAAGTGGCAGCTCTACAAAAAGACACAGCCACACAGTTAGAGGAAAGCGCTGAGATTCCTTTACCAGAAGAGTTTCCAGAATTTTCCAGAATGGTAGAAGAGCAGATCTCCTTAGCGGATGCATGTAACAGCGATGAGGATCGACGCACTCTGAGGGAAATATTTATGGAGTTTAAGGATGTATTTGCAAAAGATGCTTATGATTGTGGTTTAACTGATTTACATGTGGCCACACTACCAGAAGGTTGTAGCAGAAATCCAGTGTTTGTACGCCAGTATAGACTACCGCTGGCATGTTTAGAATCATTGGCAGAGATTATTCAAAATTTGGAATCACGGGGAATAATTAGGCCCATTCATAGCACATCCAATACGCCTATTTTAGGTGTGTTAAAGCCAAATGGTCAATGGCGGCTGTGTGCAGACTTAAGAGAGTTAAATAAAAGAGTACCAGTATCTAGATGGCCACTACCATTCATTGATCAGGGCCTAGCTCAGATACATGGTTCAAATGTATTTACCACGTTAGATCTCACATCTGGATATTGGTGTGTGCCATTGGCAGAGGAGATACAACACCTATTTTCCTTTACATTTGACAGGACTCAATATGCCTGGCTTAGAGCTCCGTTCGGGTACATCAATAGTGGGAGTGAATTTGGCATATTTTTGAGAAAGGCCATGCCGGATGCAGCGGAAAGAGGGACAATAGTTTATGTGGATGATGTCTTGATAAAAAATGAAAACCTTAAAAGCCATTTTGATGAAATAAGACATGTGCTTGGCCAATTGCAGAAAGCAGGCGCCAAAGTATCTTTGCAAAAAGCACAATGGTGCAAGAAAAAAGTGAACTTTCTAGGGCATGAAGTGACTGAACATGGGCTAAATCCACAAAGGAAGAAAATAGAGGCCATACAAAGATTAAAAGATCCTAAAAATGTGAAAGGAGTAAAAAGTTTATTGGGGATGACAGGCTATAACAGAAAGTTCATTGAGAATTATGCAGAAATCACTCAACCATTGACTAAACTGCTTAAACTAAATACTCCCTGGAGATGGGAAAGAGAGCAGTCTGATGCAGTGGCTAGATTGAAGGAATGTCTTGTAAAGGCACCATGTTTAGCATACCCCATAAAGAACAGGGATTTCTTTATAGAAATAGGATTTTCTGAACATTGTATGTCAGCAGTGTTATCACAAAAACACGATTTGAATCACAAAACCATTGCATATGCAAGTAAGGCATTTTCCCAAGTTGAAATGAAATTTAATGGATGCGAAAAGGCCCTATTAACCACTGTGTGGGCGCTACAACATTTCCGCCCCATTGTTCAGGGAGAAAAGGTGATTATTGAAACAAATCATCAACCTTTGCAATTTTTAGAGAGTAAAAGAATTAGATCAGGCAATCTAGCGCAATCCAGAATCACTTCTTGGACGCTGGCATTACAAGGTTTTCCAGTAGAAGTAAGATATGGACAAAATAAAAAGAGCCCAATTGCTCAAGGGTTAGCTGACTTACATGACTGTGCAGCTGAACAAATAACAAATGAAATGGATGTGGAAGCTAGTTTACAGGAATTTGAACAATCACCACACAAAGCTTTTGATGAAAAAACATGCAAGGATTTGCCAACTGTATACGTGGATGGTTGTGCTTTTCACATTGAAAATGACAGTAATAAACAATTAGTGGCAGGAATAGGAAATGTCTGGTTGAAATGTGAAGGCGTTCCTAGTATAGGGATGAGGATTGGAGATAGGAGCGGTCAGGTGGCGGAATTGGCAGCCATATATAAAGCAATTGCTACTGCAGTTGATAAAAAGTTCAGTGAAATTGTCCTGGTGACTGATTCTGACTATGCACGGAATAGCTTTGTGGAGTATTTGCCTGGTTGGAAAGCAAGAGGCATGGTTACATACAACAAAAAGCCACTTAAACATGGAAAAATGATACAAGCCATAGACAAATTGGTGTCAAAAAATAATTTGACAATATACTGGAGAAAAATTCGTGGGCATTTAAAAACACCAGGAGAGGATAAGGAGGGAAATGATAAGGCAGACCATCTGGCTAAGATTGGGGCTGTGATGGGAGAATTGCTACCTATTGATTATTTAATGGGTGAAATACAAATTGATGCAGTCACACGTTCTAAAGCACCAAAGGAGGTAGATCAACCGGTGGTGCAGTGGAGTCATGACACGCCAGACCAAGATTTGATTGAGGCACAAAAGAATGATCAAATTTTGGGAATCTATTATAATCATTTGATGGATCCTGAACAAAATCCTTTAACAGAAAATGATTGTATGGGAAAAGAAGAGTTGAGGGTGCTATTAAAGAACAAAAAACGAATTAGATTACAGGATGGACTCATGATTAGAGAGTCCATAACAGGGCAAATACAGTGGGTAGTACCCCTTTCATTCAGAGGACTAATGCTACACCATGCACATGATGCCATAACTGCAGGCCATAGAGGTTCACAAAAGACATTAGAAATACTAAAAGATTATGCTTACTGGCCACATATGTCCCAAGATGTGGAATTATATACTAGAGGATGTCTAGTATGCGCCCAATTTAAACCTGCTTCACCAATGCATAGAGCACCATTGATGAAAAGAGGCCTAACTCTCCCATGGTCAGATTTGCAAATAGACTATGTAGGTCCTTTAAAAAGGTCGAGCAGGGGACACCGCTATATTCTGAGTGTGGTATGTTTGATGTCAAAATGGATTGAGTGCATTCCCGCACCAGATTGTAGTGCGCAAACAGCAGCCACATTGCTGGTGAACCATGTGTTCTCAAGGTTTGGGTTGCCACAAAGAATTGAGTCAGACAGAGGAAGTCATTTCACAAGTACTCTAATGAGCAAGGTATGGCAAATACTAGGTGTGAAAAGGAAACTACATATCGCATATCGGGCGGCGTCTTCAGGTACAGTTGAAAGAAGCAATAGGTCTGTTGTGGACATTTTAAAGAAATTTGTGGCAGAAGCAGGTTCCAGCTGGGATTTGCGTTTACCATTGGTTTTGATGGCAATCAGGTCGACTCCTGCCAAAGCATCAGGTGTTAGCCCCCATGAGGTCTTAACAGGTAGGAAAATGGTGTTACCACAACACCTACTATACAGAACACATGAGCAAACTCTAGTGAGTGCATCCACAGTTCATGAATATATTGATGAACTGAGGAGGCATTTGCAACATGCATTTGCTTTTGTGCAGAGAAATCTGGAAAGAGCTGCTGACAGTGCTAAGTCATATTATGACAAAAAGACATCAGTAAAGGAATACAATGTAGGGGATCAGGTGTACAAGTTTCATTTTGGAAAAAGTAAACAGAAAAATTCTAAATTTCTGGCAGCCTGGCAGGGGCCATTTCAAATTATAGATAAAGTCTCTCCTGTAGTGTATAAAATTTTGAAAAATGAAGGTGAAACAGCAATAGAGCAGTTTGTCCATGTAAATCAAATCAAACCATGCCATCCCAGACATGAGATCAGGCAGCTTGAGCATGTGGAAACGGATAGAGTCCATTGAGAAAATAAATGGGTGTAATCAGGAGGCAGTGACAAAGAAGTTAAAAAAAAAAGTTGATTGTTATGATGGCACATAAACACTGTAATATATGTGAAAATATATAATATAAATAAATAAATAAATAAATATATAATATAAATAAATAAATAAATAAATGCACATATAACGGAAGCTCGTGGTTGGTGTACAGAGAGAAAGTGTATTAAATATTGAATGCTGTTTTATATGTGTTTGTTTTCTTTTAACTTGTGTTTAATTTCAGAAAAAAGAAAAAAAAAAGAAGTATTTTTACCAAGCATGTTTTATTTTTGGCAAAAAGGTGGAAATTAGTATTGTGCTATGTACTTAATCTGTTTATTTTCTATTTTGATTTAGACAATTAACATTATTTGATCGGAGGTTCCGGGATCAGAGGCCACGGGAGACGATGGAGTCCTGGAGTCCCCTGGATGAAGACCAAAAGATGCCTGCCTCCAGGTGGAGGTGAAGACAAAATAACCGGAATACCAAAAGAGATGAATACTGTGGATTCAAGATTGCCAAGATGAAAGAGTACTCGAATGAACCGAATAACATCGCTGGTCGGGACATACCAAAAGAGACAAAGCAAAAGTTCCGGCATATGAAGTTCCACGTATTTATTATTTTAATTATTTATTTTAACTTGTTATATTACTTATTTGTTTTAGTTAGTTGTTTTATTTCATTGTTTTTAATTGACTTGGAAAATTTAAACTTAAAGTAATGCCACTTCCACTGAGAAGGCAAATGTGGAACATTTTATGAACTGATGGACTCAGATGAAATGTTAATTGCAAATTTTCATTGATGCACATGAATATTCATTTTGTTGGATTGCTATATTGTAAAAATAAAAATAGAACAAGTTGTTTTTAGGAATTGGCTTGGATTATAGCCAAGTTCTAAAAACAAAAGGAGGGTATATGTAAGGATATTTGGCATGTTACAGCACAAGTAGCATTACAGCACTACTGCACAAGTAGCATTACAGCACTACTGCACAAGTAGCATTTTTTTTTTTGCAGCACCACCACAAGGGTGCGGTGCATTGCTATATGGGTTAGCAGATTAACAAGGAAAGACAGGCTATTCAGTCAAAAAACGATTTTAATATATAAGATGCAAAGCTATTTTACAGTTAAAAGCACACGTGTTCATTTAAAAATGCACACTATTTTTCACCTGAAATGCCTATATTGCTAGAGACACATTTGAAAATTAACAGCTAACATATTAACAATTAACCTGACTAATAAAACCTTATTTTAATATAACCCACTAATAAAATGTGTTCTCTACTGCAGAATTAGGCATACTTTGAAAACCATTTAAATGAGTGTGCAGATTTTTCTCTTCTCTGCCTGATTATCCGTGTTGTTGTGCACAGTAACGGCAGGAAGGAGGAAGTCAGATTTGCAACAATTGCAAATGTATAAGCGAAGCTATTGTTGAAAAGTAGGAGGATGAGAGATGATGGATTTCATTGGAACACGTCATAAAGAGGGCTGAGAGGAAAGTTTTAGTGGGCAGTAGCAGGGAAAAAGACAGGCAGACATCTTTCTGCACTACTGGGGAGAAGACCTGGCTGTGGGGGTGTCCTGCTGCAGTCGAGACTGGGGAAAGCTGAAAGAATTACCTTTCCACTGGCAGAGGCAGTCCTATCTGAAAAAGCTGAGAATTCCAGGCAATGACCCCGGCTTGAGAAGGCAAGCGTTCCTTTTTATTGGAGTTACGCCAAGAGAGCCACATTCACAGAGAGAAGAATCTGAACAGATAAGGTAATTACCTAACTGGGGGAGCTGTGTGTGTGCACGAAAGTATGCAGTCAGTTTAGAAAAATGAAAGTCCCGTGCGTGTCTTTATCAAGTGCTAATGTTGCAATTTAAGTTCTGTTCTTCGCCACTATAATTGCAGTGTGTCATTGAAAATGCTTTGATTGTTCCCTTTTATTGCTGTAAAAATGAGATCATGCCTAAATGCAAATTTTATAATACAGAAAATATTTGAAAACAGACGGGTGGTTTATTTTCTATTTACCATTACAATGCCAATGATGTGGGGAGATTTTTAAAAAGTGCAATGGTCATTTTAAGACAGATGTGTGTATGTCAGAATCAGTATGAATAATTGTGAGTGACTGTAGTATAACTTGTTGGAGGTACATGAGCCAACGGGAAGAGAGACTCTCTGAACATAGCTCCCTACCGTATATAAGGTAGTGGAAATTACCACAAGACTACCACATATAGCTCTCTGTCGTAAATAAGTCAGTGAGTTTGCCCATGGTGGCGCACCAACACTATCCCTGGAAATTGTGGTTTCCCTAGAATGCAGGTCTGAGGTCTCTCTAGTGATCACACGAAAAATCTAAGCGAAGATAAGGGATTCTGGACATTGGGGCCACAAATAAAACAAGGGAATTATGCTCACAAAAATACCACCAACCACGTATACCAAATATGCAGGTCTGGGTGCTGAAATAATGCATGCCCATTGTATTATTGTTGCACATGGCCAAATCTGAATACAAAGAGTGATTATTGCTAAGTTATTTCTCGGCGGTAATAAAATACCGTCAGGCCCCAAATCTCCACAAAATACCCTACAGGCTTGCCCACACCCATAATATTCTCTCTTGTGAAACCCTCACAGCTAAACTCCCTCTAACTAATTCCCAGACATTAACTATCCACCTAATCTACAGACCCCCAGGCCCTATTGGTACATTTGAGGATATCCATACTCTTCTCTATGATAATCTTAAAACCTCCTCTCAACGACTAGTCCTAGGTGACTTCAACTTGGGTTTTAATGACCCTCTTGACAAACATGCCACCACCATTGCCAATACACTATCTGAACTAGGCCTTTCTCAAAAAGTTAGTGAGCCTACCCATACTAAAGGAAGAACAATTGATTGGGTGGCAGAATACAACTGCACAGACAATATTACTGCCATCACACCTGTTAGGGAGAATTCTCTGTTAAGGCTAATTTCCCAAACCTAGTGAGTCCCCCAGCAGCTTTGCTGGATTTTTGGGGTTTATTTTTTTTCTCCTGCTAAGAGTGAGACTCTTTTTCTCCCACTCTTAGACATGATTTGAGATATCGTTTGACTTTGTAATGTGTTTTATGGACTATGGGGTCTTTTACTCCATAGGGTTTCATGTGTTTTTGGTAAGTGTGTTACACAGCACCCTCAGTGAAGTAACACAGGGGTGCCATACTGACCCCCAAACATAGACTCCTTTCCCTGGGACTGACTACTGTCTCCCAGGGCATGTAAAGTCACCATTGACTTTACTAATCTTAAATTGGGAACAGAACCAGTACAAACCATCATATTGTGGAAGTACTGGTAGGGGTAATTAGATTGCCACTGGGTCTGTGCAGTCCCCCCTCGTTGAGTTTCTGGCTGGTGGCAGTGGTTACCACGCAAAATATTCCACCAGAATATTTCCTATGGGATTTTCCCATTCATTTTAAACGCACCACTTTTTTGGTGCAATGTTAAAGATACCGCCGTGTTATTTATTTAATATTTATTCCCCGGTTGGGTCTTTTTGCCAGGGCTCGGTTTTAAAATGGCATTTGTGTTCGCCTCTGTAACTCCAACCCAAGTCGAGCCCTTTGTTCCACAGAAGCCTCCAAAAGTGGTGCCACTCTGTCTGGGTCTACAGGATGTGTGGGAGGGGAGTTTAGGCACCCTGGACTGAGTTGCCTCGGCAACTCAAGTCGCACTCTTGTGTGATTGGCCCAATGGTGAGCCGCCCGACTCACCACTTAGTATGTTTGAGTGACAGCTAGGACTGATGAATGCGGGTTTTCTGCATAAAAGCAGGGCTTTGGGGACTGGAACTTGAGAAGTCGCCACAGGACCAAAGAATCCGAAGAGGGAGAAGCTGAGCTGACCTGCAACGATGACACCACCGGTGGAGCCCTGCTGAACCGTCTCACCACTTCCCAACGACAGAGAAGATCTTCATCCCGGAGAGTCTTCTTCCTCTGAACTGGCGGGGATAACCAGTTCGCCCTCTTTTCGCCTTCCTGGATCATCTCATGGTCGAATCGCCCGTGCCAAGCACCCCGGCGGCCGGATAGCCACGCTTCACCACTACCGCAAATAAAAGGGTAGTACCTTTTAACCGGGAAACTCCGTGGCTGGTTTCTTCCCTGGCAGTGCAACGACCTCCAGCTTTCCTCCATGTCGAGAAGTTCTTTTTCCCAGGACGAAGCACTGACTTGCACACGCTGCCAGGAACAACTGCCCCCGCTGGAGCTTTCTCACCATTTCAGGTACTGTGTCCCGCCTGGTCTCCCTTGCAACAGACTGTTCAAGGTGTCCCGTAAATCCTTAACTCTCTATCCTGGGGTGACTTGGGACCTGCTAACTAACTTTTCCTGAACTGATCCAACCCTTTTTGAACTATCTGCAAAGACTTTTTAAAGTATTATTCAACTGTGTGATCTTGGACACATTCCGCCTTGCTCTCTCCAAGAGTGGGCCTGGCCTATGAACTTTCTTGCTCTAACGGTAGACTCTGCCTTTTTCTGACTTGCTGTTGTTCTTTTAAAAAGTGCTGGTATTGTGCTGTCCTAATTCTACCTTTTCCCTCCCTTTTAACTAACTTATTGGAGTGCCATCTTAGGTTACGCGCTCACCTCTGTCTGCAAATAAGTTGTGTTTTAACTAAGACTTGTTCAATAAGTAATCAGGGATGTATATATATTGATAGTGACTGTGTTTGAACTTGCTTGCCATATTAGTGTTAGTGTATTTTACAAGTGTGTTTTTAAATAAATAATTATATACTTTTATACCCAAGCTCTGGTCAGTGTTTGCTTGTGCTACTGTATCTCTGTACCTATTTTGTATACTCCATATACTGTCAAACTCTTCTTGAGAGAAGTCTGGCTGCTCAGCCACAGCTACCAGGTAAATCTGGGTGGTACAGACTGCTACCAATTGGGTTTACTGCCAACACCTGTAGTCCTAAGCCTTTTGCAGTGGTCCCTAAGGGAACTGCACAGGTTTCTGCCTAACACAAATACAACTGCACAGCCAATATTACTGCCATCACGCCTTATCCTTGGACTGACCACTTGCTCCTGTCCTTTTCACTCCTTGCCACTGGACCACTTCTGCCTACTATACCAATGGCTCCACCCTTTTCAACTAGAAACAAAAAAAACATAACAAGGACACTGTAATCCCAGCTATCCTGCCTACATTTAATCGGCTAGATGACAACCTTGACCCAAGTATACTTGTCAAGGAATATAATAAAATTATGCTAACCACATTGGACAGCATTGCACCCCTTAAACTCAGACCTAGCAAGCCAAAAGCACATCTGAATAAATGGTTCACTCCCAACTCAAAGACCTTAGAAGCTTAAAAAGGAGTTGTGAAACCACATGGAGACTTCTCCCATCCACCTCCAATAAAATAAAACTTACAAACATTTCCACCCAAAACAAAAAAGAGATCTGCCTCGCTAAACGTAACTCCTACAATAAAAGCATCTCAAGTGCCAACTCGAGCACCAAACAACTGTTCTCTATCCTCAGAGTACTTGAATCCCCCATCAGCACCCCTGAAATCTGCACCAAGGACAAAACATGGTGCTCTGTCATACAAAAAGCCCTCTCTAATAAAGTACCCAGCCTTCAAACAAAATATCACAGAAAAAACAATCCCTGAACCACCCTCCCAACCCCACCGCGCCAAATGTCCTATCAAAGGAAACTTCAGCTAACTTGACCCCCCACTTCTATTTTACCAAAATCTCCATCCATGAGGTTGAGAAAGTAATCTTGTCACTTAAGCCCTCCAATTGTCAGAGAGACCTCTGCCCTACTCAGCTTATAAAAGATGCTGCAAGAGATATTGCCCCTTTCATCACTAAACTGATTAATGCGCCATTTTCATCGGCACCGTCCCTTCCAATCTCAAACAATCCTGAGTGCTCCCACTACTAAAAAACAAACATTAGATGCGCTCATACCCACTAACCATCATCCCATCACAACAGTTCCCTTTCTGCTCAAAATCCTTGATAAAGTGGCCTATCTCCAGATCCAAAAATTCTTGGAATCTCATAAACTCCTAGGAACACGTCAGTCAGGCTTCCGACCCTAACATGGAACAGATACTGCCCTTATTGACCTAAAGGTGCAGGTCGATGAGCTGAGAGACAAAGGGAAAACGGCCATCCTCCTACTACTAGACCTCTCAGCTGCATTCGGCCTGGTGGATCACAAGGTCCTATGCAGACACCTAGACACAGCTGCCAACTTCTCAAAAGAGGCAATAAAATGGATTGAATAATTCCTGAGTGACAGAACCATGAGGGTTTTTGCGCCTTCAGCGGCAGCGGACCCTATTCCTATCACATGCAGTGTCCTACAAGGGTCCTGTGTCTCCTCCACTCTGTACAACATATTCACTAAGCCCCTCTTCGATGATCTGGACCTTCTGGGTATCATCTACACTAATTATGTAGATGATACACAGATTCTCCTCCCACTTTCCGGAGATTATGAAGAGGATTTGGCCTTGGCCTGATTAGAACAGGCAAAACCTTTCTATCGGATGACAATTGTATTGTCCTAGCAAGAGCCCTGATTTTATCTAGGCTCGACTATTGCAATTCATTATACATCGGGGCCAACAAATCTATCACCCAAAAAATCCAGATCCTTCAAAACAATGACCTTAGAGCAGCACTAGGCATGCCTAAAAGATCACATATCTCAGCAATAAGGCGCATATACAATTGGCGCTCTACTCTCAATAAGATCCATTTAAAAATAGCCTCCTCCTTGACACATAAGGCACTGGACAATGCTGCACCCAGCTATCTTACAAATAGAGTCGAAAGAAGAACCTCCACTAGACCCACAAGACTATCCAATTCTAACTACATCGTTATTCCTAGATTTAGGCTTTATAAGGTGGGTGGTAACAGCTTTCAGGTCAAAGATGCCAAACTATGGAACTCAGTTCCACACCATATTAGAGAAAATCAATTGTACCCTAAGTTTAGACTCAGCTACACTAACTGGCTCAAGTCGAACGACAGCTAACTGACTAATCTTTCTGTATATATCACTGTATAATTTTGCATAGTTGCTACTACCTGCACATGTCATACTTATACACCTTGCTATGCCTTTACTATTTACTACATTGTAATTACTGTACCTATATTCTTTGCATAACCATGTATTCTGTTAACTAAACCTCGCATTAGCTGTACTGTTTGCGCCCTGATTCCCTTGGGTCAGTTTCGCACCATATAAATGAATAAACTAAACTAAACTAAACCAAACCATGTGGGTCTCCTGTTTATTTCACACCCCGATGCGACCCACGCTCCACGCATCAGGTACGTGTGTGTGGCCGAACCAGCGTTCTAACACTGGCGACGTTGAGACCCATCGCCACGGCGTCCAAGGACCGACTGTGCTACGAGCACACAGATTGCAGGCGCGGCCCTGTTTCAGCCACTCAGGTGTCAGTGGTGATGCAACGCGCTGGGTGTTGATGCCTCCCCACGGGCATCTACCACATTGCAACATTCCAATTGGCAATACAACATCTGGCAAGACTACAGCCCAGGCCACACAGCATAATGCAGGTGCTGGTGCACATCGCAGTGCACAGGAAGAGTGTCCCACAATGGGGCTGGTGCACATTTTGCAGACCAAAGTCCTGCATCAAAGTTGAAGACAGCATACAGGAGTGGGTCCTGACAATGAGGTTGGTGGCTAGTTCACCTAAAAACTTTGCACATTACCAAATATCACAAGGTCTACATGCAGAAGGTGCTGACCATATTTCAGGTACGCGTCATGCTGCGTGGTACCCCTGGGGAGTGAATTCTGCCCCAGAGGGCAACAGAAGTGAGGGAAGTCAAGTCTCAAGTCGCACTAGCACTACATACCCAGCAGTAGAGAAACCATTTCATTAGAGGTAGGTCCTGTGTGCCAGGGATTCCTGATCTATGAATGTCGCACTATATCAGAGGAGGATGTACCTGCAGAAGTGCCTGCACTTCTATCAGATGTTTGGTGCAGGGTGAGTTCAGACCCTGGCAACTGCCTACTACTTTTGATCTCATGGATACAAGCAATCTGGGACCACGGTGACATCGCTGGATCAAGGACTTTAGAGTTATAGCCATGGGTCTTATGGACAATGAGAGGAAGACATGCTAAGCCTGGCAGTAGGAATGCCTGTACAGGATATCCTCTATGATTGGTGGATGAAAAACGTTCAGGGAGATACACATATCCAAGCATTGCAGACAGCTAAAAAAAACAAACAATTAAAACAACAAAATTAGAAACATTTATATTTGATACTTTGTACATTGTGTACACCACGGAACCTACCCACATGCCACATTTAAGGTTTATATCATGTTGGGAAGGAAGCTGAACATTTCGAACAGATACACACATTGCAGACTGCTTTAAAAAAAAAAGATTACATTTATTTTTTAGAAAAAATAATGTTACCTTTTTACATTGCCTTTACAATTGAACCTACCCAAATGCCACATTTCAGGTTTGTAGCATGTTGGGAAGTATGCTGAACATTTCAAACAGACACAAACAAATATCCAAGCATTGCAGACCGCTTAAAAAATCAAAATTAGTTAAAAAAAATGTATACTTTTTACATTGTCTATAACATGGATCCTATCCACATGCCACATTTCAGGTTTGTAGCATAACAAGGATATTACAAGTGAAAAGAAGCAGCAAAGTTCCACAGTCTAAACCTGAAATAGTATTGCAAGGTGAGACACCTCTTGAAAATGAGAGCAAATTGTCCCATAGTGTGAGTGAAATCACAACCTGCTCCAAAAATAAGAGCATATTATTTCCTAGAGTGAGAGAAATCACGACTTGCTCCCAATCGATGGTGGACCGCTGCACCAGCCAGATGGAGGACAAACAGCTGCCTCTGATTACAATAGAGGTTGCATAAATCCCCACATGTTTCCCTAGATCAGCCTCAGACACCCAGTGTCCCAGAACCCATTCAACACAGAACCGAGAGTTGGGCACCTCAGACAAACTCAATGCTGGCAGCACATTTAACAAAAGAAATTGCGACCTAACATTGCACCCAGAAGCTGGCCGTCAGAACAGGAAACACCTATGCTATGACCATAATGAGACGAGGGATACTGTTTACCCTCTTCTGAATAAAACACCTAAACTAATTGCACCTGCATTGAATCCCTCATCATTGGTAGAGAAAGAGATAAGATATCACTACATCTCACCATCCGTGGGCCGGCGTCCCACAAAGTATTCCAGTGGTCATGGATCTCCAGACTCAAGTGCACTTTTTAACAACCATCCAGCACTAGTGACATAACTGGTGAAGCATCAGACTCTGAATGAACTGGAGTTATGCTTGCTGATACAGTACCCAGGAAAGCGTCTACCCAGAAGTACTCTTCAAGGAGATGTACCAGCTCTCCGTTCGACTGAAATGATGGACCACAAAGCAACCAGTTTGCCCAATTACAGCCAGTATAATCTCTGCTGTTTCAATCACGTTGGTTCCTTATTTAAAGATCTATGAACATTTGAGTGACAACTGCAAAGATCAATCAACTCTAATTGCCTTAATGCACTAAAAATTAATTTATATAGAGGCCTCTATCAAATCAACTTGATAAATAAGATTGAATGACAAAGAACTGGAAGGTGCAATTCTGAAGTCTCTAATTGAGTTAGTCCAAGATGCAAGATCAGACAGAAGAATCTTTTTAGAGGGTGTGCGAGATATAGCACTGCATAGAAAAATTGAAGAAACTCCATCAATTCCAGATGCTCCCATTGAGTGACCTTTGACTATGTCGTCCCTACCAGTAGATCCTTGTTGAGATATTCAAGGAATTTGTAGCAGGACAAGGCTGCCCAATCAGCCCAAGGATGACCATTTGAATGTCTTGCCAACCTTACCTATGGACAATCTGCAAGTATACATTATTGCACAAATCCATCAGTCGGCATCTCTGAATGACAACCATCAACTACCACAGGATATCATGAGTGGAAACTTGGAGCCTGATGCCATCATTATACCAGAGAATGAAGAGCTTTAACCAATAAGTAATGTAACTAATTACTCAATGTTCAGTTCACAGTCCCAAAAAAAGATCACAAATGCTTCAAAATTGTGCAACCACCAGGCAAAGAAAACAAAAAAACACGACTACTCCACAAAACTCCACTAAAACATCAAGCACACAGAATCTTGTATGAAATTTAAAGCCAGCCACAGTGGGGGCTGCAATAGCACTAACCTCCACTTCCAGTAGTAAATGGAATAGTTAACAACCCAGCGATGATTGGGATGAAGCCATAAGATCGATCCCTCAAAAAGTGCTTGTTTCAGCTGTATTGGAACCAGTGAACAAGTTGTTTCTACAGCTTTCAACATATGAGGAGGATTCAGCCGAAAATCGAATAGATGAAGATCACTATGAGGATTCCCCTCCATCTACGGAAATACAAAAACAAATACCAAAAAAATGTTGCTCTGATAGCACACATGATTCTCCGATTATAATCTCTCCCCATTTTACGCTAGAAGAGATATGAGCAAAAGCATCTGCGCCAGTGACTGGCACATTGCACCCTGCAACATTGATGGAAAGGATGATTAAACACTCACGACATGAGCTTCAAACGCTCGGCTCAACTAAGAACGATTATAACATGAGTGTTGGTAATCAGAACCTTAGTCAATTACACTGTCTGTCACAAATCGTTGCTGGATGGCAAGGAAATCTAGATTTTATCCAGTAATTTTAGAGCGTGTAATGAGAGCTAACAATGGCCTGATTTTAAACCGCTCCAATATCTTGTGCCTATTTCATCATGTCCCGAAACGAAGAGTGATACACTCAAATTAAATCAAAATTGTAAAAATTGTAGACTTTTTTGAATGTGGATGAAAAGGATAGAATCTGCCTGCATATGGGTTTGGCCTCTCTATCGGCCTTGCTTATGCATAAACGGGATGAGCTTCAACCTCTAGGCTTTGACATAAAAGAACCTGTGTCCTCTCGATGCTCACCATCCACCAGAGTCTATTTAACTGTTAAGAATTCAGCTGATGGTCGATTCACTACCAAAAGAGAGAGTTCTGCTGAACGACTGTCATCGTTTTTCCAGTCTAACTGACTCGGTAGAGAGAAGAAGCTTATGTCTAGTGACCTGGAATCCTTGAAGATCACTATTAAAGGAGCAAATATCCTGCCAGAATCTAAATGTTTATTACATAAGGATCCCGCTGAACATGCTGCAATGGATAAAGGGCAATCCTGGGATTGGCTAGCAAGAGCACCGATTTCCAGTAAACATGATTAGAGACAGACGAATGAAGACCAGTGGATGCTAGCTATTGGGTGCTGGAATACCCAGGGATTTGCACACCTTTTAAAGGGCCTACCTTCCTCGAAGACCAAACTCGGGATTGTATGCCTACTGGAAACATGGCTTCTCAAAGCCCCCTTCGTGGATGACTTTTCAACGTACCACAATAAAGCCTTAAAGGGTTTATCCAGTAGACCCCTTCTGGCCTACAGACCATCATTAAAAAAACAGCTTCAAATTAGAGGTGAACCATTTAATCCAGCCAAATCCCTATATTCAGATCCTAATCATGAATCTCCATGAGCAGCTTACAAATAATAACTAAAACCACCTGGTGCTTTTCAATCTTTATTAGAATCCTGAATGCTCAGAATCATCATGCTTCATTGACACTGTGATGGCCTTGATTGATGAAATATATGCAATCATAAATGAACCACTGCTGATAATTTGTGGTGACCTGAACATTCATTGTCTAAAATTGAGTCAGAGAGACGCCAAAGCTGGCCTTTTTGGGACCAAAACTAAAAGACTTTGATATGAACAATGGTCTGATGAAACAGACATTTGACATATCCACATACTGAATGGGAATGTGCAGGAAGATCTGGTAGGTGCTAGGACTTGGTATAATGGAGACCTAAGTGCTATACTCGATTACCTTTTCGTATCCAGCAATATGATGCCAAGAGTCATAGCCCTAAGAGTCCCCCCAACTCTAGCAAGTGATCTTAACCCAGTTATACTGTCGTGCACCATGAAAAGCAAATTGAAAGTCGACTTGTGGAACCAAAAGTTTGAAATAGACCCCGGAAGAAGCAGATTGTGCATCAAGCCTCATGAGGTCCCGCAGAAAACTGACAAGTTACTATGCTGGCAAGCATTCAATGGAAGAGGGTTGCAGTACGAATGTCTGCTGACAGTATTCAGAGCAGAACTCAATAGGGGCAGTAGACCCCATTTTAAACTTAAACATTCTTTCGATGGAGTAATCAGCGCTCAAAAACTTCTTCTTCAAAAGGACCTCAGAGATCTTCTAGATGTTCCATCGATTGTGAGGGGCCAACTGATTAAAAAAACGAAACAGAAATACAGAAATTCGATCACCACACATAGATCGATAATGTACCAAAAGGATGCAGAAGTAATGCTACAAGCCTTGGGTTCGCAGAACACAAGGAATTTGTGGCAGCTCCTCACTGGTGGAAAATTCACTAGCTGTCCTTTTCAACTAAACTCCATATCTGAAATCTCGTGGGTGACCTACTTTGGAAATCTATTTAGCAACACCACTCAACAGGGGGAAGTACTCTTGACTGACAAAGGCAAACAATGGAACATCATCTTTGACAAAGAGGAAATCTTGTCCATAATAATGAAAGCCTTCCGTTCTCAAGCTTCAGGTTCTGATGGCCTGACAAACAAAATACTAAATACTGCCCCGGAAGCATGGGGCAACTTTTTTGTTTAAAAGGATTGCGCTGAGGGGTCAGGTCCCAGCCTCATGGAAACAATGTGTGGTGATTCCAATTTTTAAGAAAGGCAATTGGGCGGATCCTAAAAACTATCGCCCAATCGTCCTTCTAGAGGTTTTGAGCAATATTTTTGCTAGTTTTACTGAAACAGCTGAATGAGTGGGTGAAGGAGTCAGGAGCCTTTGATATCCGTCAAATGGGCTTTGTCAAGGGAGTAGGTTATAATCTAAACCTGCTCCTAATGAGCCTTTTAAAGGTGAAGGCACTAAGGGGTGGCTGTAAGATCTACCTAGCATGTATCGACATGGAAAACACTTTTGACAGCATCGCCAGAGAGCGACTTTGGGAGAAATTGATAACATTGCAGTGCCTAGAAGACTTACTGTTAGCCATTAAAGACTTGTACACGGGGACGACACTGCAAATTAGACTTGACACAGAAGGGCATATGAGAAAGAGCATCCTGACATTTATGGGATGCTCCTTGGATGCCACATTATTTAACTTCTTCATTGCTGACCTGCATGATCTCATGTATCCTCCAACTTCTTGCTCTCCAAAGATCAATGGGTGCATGACAGGGTGGCTCCTGTATGCAGATGATTTGTCATTCTAGATAGAACCCAGCGAGGCCCAAAGAGGAAATTAGACACGCTCCAACAGTATGTTGAAAGAAATGGCTTACACATCAATGCTAGTAAGTCCGAAATACTAATCTTGGAGAAAAGTGGTAGTCAAAAATCGAAGACCTTGAGATGGACTGTATACAATCACAAAATCAGGCCGGTACCATCTATAATATATCTAGGTGCAATGATAATTGCAATCCATGTGAAACAATGTGGAAAGAGCATCTAGAGAGCAAAATTAAACAACTAACCGCTCAGGGCATCCTAATTGGTTGGAAATATGGAAAATTCTTGCTCCTGCTGATCGTACACTTCTATAATCAGAAGGTGACACCAGCCATCACTTAAGCAGCTGAAGCCAGTCTCAGATTGTCATGGGAAATATGGGATCGCCTTGAGGGAAGGTTTTGGAGACGGATTCTGCACCTACCAAATGCCGTACCTATGGCAGTGATTAGACATGAGAACGGTCTGAAGAGGAGGAGCAAAATACCCTACCAGAAGCTCTGCCCCCATGATGCCTACATGTTGGGATGGTGGGAACCGGAAATTGAGACACGTGCAGTATCAGAGAGGATGCCTATACCGCAAAGAATTCTTGAGACAAGGGGCCTCATTACGAGCATGGAGGAAATTAAAAAAGGAAGTCAGAATGGTAATACCGGCATCGAGTACCAGTCTGGGCCATTACGAGCCTCAAAACCCAGCATTACCGCCACCGCCTGTACCATGCCCCTACTTACCGTCATGCCCTTGACGGCGGCAATATTGGGATGCTGCTAACAGGAGGACATCACAAGTAAGGCTGGCATGCACCTATCGGCATCCCAAAGGTGTTAAATAGGGCCTGGATGATGGCGCTACTACAGGCATCACGGACCACCCATAAATAGCTGTGCATCCAACTGCCACAGGTGCACTCAATACCACAGGTGGAGCTAATGGATCCTGACCCAGCACAAAAGGAGCACACCCACACACCACACCCCTTCCAACACCAAAATGATCCCACTTGCTGTAGCAATCCTGGGGCTGGAGGACATGCCTGCACTGCTACAACAGCAACAACAACTACAACAACAACAGGCAGCACAGAGGAGATGCAGGAGGAGAAGGAGGGTGAGACAAGCCCAGCAAGTCCCACCAGTGTAGCCAGTGCTACCACGTAGGCAGCCACCAATCCCTTGCATCTGACGTCTGAGCCAGTCAATTCAACCTAACCCCTGTGCAGATCCACACCCTGTACCGTTTGGACCGGGACACCATCACCTCCACAGTGGACAAGATACACAATGACATTGTCAGCCTGATAGAAATCCGCACTGCCATCCCCCGTCTACTGAAGGTAGTGTCTCTGCTCCACTTCCTGGCCACAGGCACCTACCAGCACACAGTGGGACAGCTGCATGGCATATCACAACCACTCTTTTCACGCATGCTGACCCAAGTGCTGGATGCCCTCCTGAAGCATGCAAACACCCACATAACCCTACCACGGACTGGCCAGGAGCTCACTGACACTAAAGTAGGCTTCCATGCACTGGCAGGCAAGCCCAATTGCGTTGGTGCCCTCGACTGCACCCATGTAGAATTGGTGGTTCCTCATGCCAATGAGGTGTTGTACCGCAATCACAAGCAATACCACTCCATCAATGTGCTGATGGTATGTGACTCCAGCAAGATGATCACACATTGTTGTGCCCGATATCCTGGATCCACACATGATGCCATGGTGATGCGTAACTCCTCGCTAACCCGTTACATGGAGCGATATGCTGGATGACGTGCCTGGCTGCTTGGTAAGTTGCCTGACAGGCTCATGGCAGTGCAGTGGAGGGAGAGACCGGGTGGGTGCCTACTCTACCTGGGTGAGATTGGGGGGTGCATACTCCACCTGGGTGAGATTGGGGGAAAGCATACTCCACCTGGGTAAGATGGGGGGATGCATACTCCACCTAGATGAGATTGGAGATTGGGAGGGATACATACTCCACCTGGGTGAGACTGGGGGGGATGCATACTCCACCTGGGTGAGATTGGGTGGCGATGGATGCCCAGAAATTATCACACCTGTGGCAATGCTGCAATTGGGAACACGTACAGAGTACCACACATCACCAACATGGGTGTTAAAACATTGTTCCGCATCCACAGTACATCTGCATCAGCACACATGTGAACGCCCTGCATCATCTGGACAACACAATCCACACCAGCAGACCATAGTACAGTACACATAGTGCCTCATTATGACCCAGGCGGTAAGTTACCGCCTGGGTCGTACCTTTACCGCCACGGCGTAAACTATGTTTACGCCATGGGGGTTGGCGGATTTACCGCCCCATTCCAAGGTGAGTGGGGCGGTAAATCCCCATTTCCCATTTACCCTTCCCCATTCCCATTTTTGCCCCATAGGGCATAATGGGAGTGGGGAAGGAGATAATTACGCCATCGTAAATTACGGTGCCGTAATTATCTCCAAGGTCCCTTAGCGCCATGGATTTTAACGCCAGCGTTAAGGGTCGGTGCCGTTTACGGCGCTGTAAACCCCTTAACGCCTGACTCGTAATGAGGCCCATAGTGTCAAATGAACTTGCGTGCATGCATCCGGGGACATGTGCATGTCAACACCGAATAGCTGCTGACATGGCAGTGATCACTAAAGGTGTCAGGTCAGATGTCGACTAACACATACCTCATTGTGTCCCCATTCAGGTGATGGTGGCTATCCCTTGAAGCCGTGGCTACTTACCCCTGTATGGAACCCGCAGAACAGGCACAAAGAGGAGTACAATCGGGTTCATACCGGTACCCGTGTTGTGATTGAGCAGACCTTTGGCCTATTGAAGGCACGGTTCCGCTGTCTCAGCAGGTCTGGTGGAGCACTCATTTACAGGCTTGAGAAGGCGGGAAAGATCACCATGGTCTGTGCCATGCTGCACAACATGTGCATCCGTAGAAACGTACCACTGCCACCTGACTTTGACCTGCATGCACCGGGTGAGGATGATGATGAGGATGATGGTGGAGGAGCAGCACCCCTGCTAGTTCGCGATACACAGGATGGCCGTGCAGTGCGCCAATCACTGATTGACAATTTCTTCTGAACCACCGGGATGCTGATGGGTCTGTGTTAGCACTGCACTGGGCACTGGGATCGTGTGGATATGAACACAGGGTGTGTGGGGAGTTAAGCACTGTGCACTGTCATGAATCGAAAAAACACATACAAAATGAATAATGTCCAGTCATGAAATTATTTTGAACACAACGGGTGTATTTGAAAATTAACAATATTGTGCTTGAACCATCCACCTGACACACACCCTCCCCTCCCCCAACACCCCCAACACCCCATACCCCCCAACACCCCATACCCCTCAACACCCCATACCCCCCCACATCCCATACCACCCCCAACACCACCTCCCCCCCACAGCCATTGTCATCCCACACACAATGTGCCATTCGTGAGTTTAGCAAGGTGGCAGTCAGCACATGCAGGGTGGTCCTGCTATTTCCGGCCTCTCTTCGGCTCTGGGGGCAGCATGTCTGTGTGGCGTGCGCTGCGCCTCGTCATGCGCACAGGATTTGAGGGAGTCGAGCTGGCAGGTGTGGTGGATGGGGTGGAGGTGGATGGCTGTGCGACCACCGGCACAGGTTGTTGCTGCTGCATATGCTCTAGAATCCTGCCAAGGACCTGTGAAACCGCTGTTAAACTGTCTCTGATGACAATGATGTTGGTGTTCATGGCCATTATAGAAGCCACATTTGCCTCCCGGATCTCATGGCGGGTCTGTTCCCCCTCCGCCACATACTGCCGGACCAGTTCAATCATAGTGTCCTGGCGGGCCTCAACCCTCATCAGGTGGGCCTCCATGTTGGTGGGGGCTGTGAAGGTGGATGGTGCAGTGGCAGGGTGGGCCATTGCTGGTCTGCCCTCTGATGTGGTTGACAGTTGCGGACTCCCCAGTTCAATGGCATGTTCCTGCATGGGGCATGCTGGTGTGCCCTGTGTGGAGTGCATGGGGAAGGTCTGGGGGCTCGGTGTATGGGGACATACTACATGGAAGTTGTTTTCCATATCCACGAGTTCTTCAGCTTGGCCCTCCACGTTGCTGAGGCTAGCAATGGGTTCTACCTCCCCTATGGAACTTGTGGCAGCTGACTGCTTTCCATCACCCTCTGCAGGAGTTGCCAACTCCATAGTGGCTGTGTTGTCGGCTGGTGTTGTCTCCTTCTGTGCTGGCGTGGCCTGTTCTGCTGGCCTGAGTTGCACTCTGGGCATTGGTGTTGCCCTGGAGGTGGAATTTCCAGTGCCTTCATGTCTGTCCCTGGATCCCTTTGAGGATGTTCTGGCCTTTGGGGCAGACTCCCGGCCTTCACTTTCTGCATCTGTGCCTGTGGGGGAACAAGAGATGCAGGGTATCAGTGATGGTGGTACATGCAAGATGCATGATTTGGTGCTGTTCAGTATTTCACATTTCATGCATTGCTTTCTTGTAGATGTGACGCTCAGGGTACTTGCAATGTGGGACGGCCATATTGGCATACGCCGTGGAGTCTCCTTACTGGACTGATGTGTACTTGGTGGCATACAATTGTATTGCGGTTTGCGTGATGTGTGACGTGATTGATCCCTGTGTGTTGGGTGTCTGTTGGTAATGGGATTGGCACGCAGCATGCATTTCATTGTGTCAGGGTTTGGCCCACCATCTGGACATGTATCTGAATATGTGTGTGTGATGGACCATGCACTGGCTTGGTTTACTTTCACATCTGTTGTGCTACGCCATGCTTTGGTTCTCTGGGGTTTGTGGGGACTCTCCCGAAAGTCGGCACTCCTGTCTCCATTTCTCCAAAGCCCTCGATCGATTCCATGTTGATTATGGTGCTGCACGTCTCCTCCCATCTCATCAATTTGGTGGGTGAGTGGTCCCCACCACCTGTAGCCATGGCCTCCCTGCGGTTGGCTGCAAGTATGTTGCGCACCCAGAGACGTAGATCGTCCCACCTTTTTTTGCAGTCCTTCACCGTGCGGGTGGTGGTGACAACCGCAGTCACCTTCCGTACCACCTCCTCCCATATTTGCTTTTTGCTCAGCTGTGCTTCGCGTTTGAGGTTATTGCCAAACACCTCATCCGCATGGCCTACCAGCGTGTCCGCCAGCATATTAAGCTCTTTGTCGGAGAAGCGCTTCTTGCGCATGCGGGGGGTGGACTAACAGGTAGCCTTGGACATGATGGGGTGATTAAGCCTGCTCCCCACAAGTGGTTTGCAATGGATTGTGTTTTTTACGATGGCCACCGGCGCATTTCCCGTTCCGGCGTGATGATGTTACTTCTGGGTCTGGTATTACGAACCCGGTATTTGCATGATGGTGTTGCCTGGTCCGTTATTAAGGGTTTGCTCCTGGGCGGAGGCGGTATCGGCGGGTCTGTGATGGCGCTATTGGGGGTTTGGGGTTTTTTAGCTGCATGGTGGTGCAGCTCACGCTCTCGTAATCAGCCGCTATTTGCGCTGTCAAGGGTACACGGACACGCTAATTGCACCATGCCGGTAATGACTGCATTTTTCCCACGATTCTTATAATGAGGACCAAGGTATCCTTGACACTGTATGCATTCACGAAGAAATAATGGTCTTCTGGAGATAGTCCCGGAAGAAGTATGAAAACGAACAAGAAAAAAGACTGGTGACGTCATGCGAAGCAGAACAGATGCACCCGGAAAAGACGCAGAAGACAAAAAAACATAGAAATTCAATAAGTTCTTAAGAGGAGGTGTCGAAGTTAAGCAACAATTATGGATTGAAATGAGGATGTTTGTGTCAAAAAACATTAAAGAAAATACAAAGTCATTTTACAACTGTACAGATGCTGTAACTCAAGTAAATTAAGTAATCCTGAGGCTGGCTACGTAGTAAATAGATTGTGGCGATGCACCAATGTGTATACATAGGAATTTATAGAATCTCTATGTTCCACAATGCACTTTAGCAAATTTGAACCCAGTGAATCGAAAGGGCTTGAGTGTAGCGAAGTTGGAAAATAACTGATGGTAAAGGAGAATCCAAGAAAGGCTGGCTGACCCATCACAAAGAGTTGGGGCCACTGTGAGCCTGGTTTTCTGTCAAGAAGCTATATGAACATGAGAAAGAAACAAAATTCTGTTTGAGGTGAAATGGAAAAACACTGAAGGTGGCAAGAATTCATCGTTTAATAGTATTTTATGCAAAGAAAGGCTTAAAAACGTGGTCTCCAGTCACATGGTCAGAAATAGACTTTGGGTCGTGCCACTCTGAAACCAGAAGATAAGACCAGGCCACAGTCCCTTTAATTCTCAGGCACAATGAGCCCCTACAAGGCCAAGTTCAAAGCCTTCCTTGAATGACAGACCGCAGGAGTGATGATAGATGTTGGGCTAATTGTGTCAAGAGTCATGACCAGGCCACCCCCCAGCACCTGGGCAGCACCTGGGGTAACCAGATTGTGTGCTGCTAGCAAGTTGAATATTCCAGAAGGGTACAAGTGTGCCAACCAATTGTAGAGGGCCACGTATCAGAGAGCCCTATAGTTTGTGTAACCAATAAATCGGCGTGTATTTTATGGTGATGAAGATGACTTGCACTAGAGGAGGGCTTAGTTGTCCACCTGATCTTAGAGACCCAATCACAACCCCCATCAGTATGGAAAGTATAACTCGATGTTCCTTGTAAGCCTATCACATCCACAAATAGCTTTTCTTAGTTTGCCACTTAGTGTGACGTCAATGATGATGAGTTCTTACTATACATATGTGTTTTTTCATGTAACACATTGAGATTGCTTGTACAACTTCCGATGATGTACCTTGTGTTCCCTGTTTTAGATAATTGCAAATAAAACAGTACTGAGTTTTGCCAACTTCTTGAGTCGTTTTCATTATTGATGTACGAGTAAGTTCTGCATCTCCATCCATCTCTAACTATTGCTACCTCGTCTTAAAGGATCCCATGTCTCGGGATTCAGGTCTGCTGTCTTTTACAAGTAAGGGTGGTCTGAAAATCTCTACTTCTTTTCGGCAAACTGCACACACCTGTCTGTCCACCCCAATTTAAGATTCTATTGGAAAACAAAGCTGCAATTCCGGATTGGTCTTTGAATATGTGGCTAGAAAAATGCAATGCAATTTTGTCAAATTTGGGAGACACAGAATCAAAAGGAGCTATCTTCAAAGTACTTGCTTTCAAAAAACCTCTTAGAGATGCCCAATGTGACACCGTCATACCTTGAAATGTTTCTGAGTGCAAGACATAGAAACGTTTTCCTTAGATTGTGATTAAATATACTACATATACAAACCACCTTATGTAAATATGGAGTGGACACAGGAAACAACAAATGTAGACTCTTTAATGCTCAAGTGGAAACATTAAAACACTTAACTGTTTATGTGGCTCTTCTGGCAATTCCAGCTTAGTTAACGATGATATTAGTGCACCTGTTGTTTTAAAGTGCCATCTTAGATTCATCAGGTCCACAACAGATTTGCTTCTTTTTTTAGGATGTTGGATGATTTAAGATTTATAAATGGTACTCATATTTAGTGCTAATCATTCCATGTGATTAGCATTTTCAATTGTGGCAAAGATGGCATTAGCCTATTTCAGTTCTTGGACAATGTTATCTGCTGTTACTATACACTCACATCACAAGGCCCCCATTAGCGTCGGTACTTGGGGACTCTGATCAAAGCATGTTAGTTTGTAAGGTTGCCTTAAATAAGGTGCTGGTTACATTCTCGTCTCTGTATTTTGGGGTTTGGCATTCTTACGATAAGAGGCACAATAGGGTGCTGAATTGTTGTGTCTGAAAGAGTAAATGAAAGTTTGTGCATCGCAGCAAAGTCAGCAGCAAACTCATGACAACTTTGCAGCAAGTACATGGTGGTGAGTGTCCATTTCTCATAGGATTCAGATCGCTGCAGGTGCCGCCCACTGACGTGCAAGGTCTCATCAGGTCGTGTTGAATAGAAGTACAATTGTGGGTAGTGGTTATAGAATGCATATTTGATTCTTTGTAAACATAAGAAATGGGATTACATTTGGTTGGGTTAATTAGTTGCAGATGGTGATGAAGGAGACATCTCTGGTTCTTTCTCTGCGAAAAAAAACCCATATAATAATATGTTAAGCAGGATAGTTTAAAATGTTTAATTGCATTTAGTTTCACATATTCGTGCACTTTTTAAACCATCATAAACAGTACATTCTATGTACTATGTTTGGCACAACATTGGTGTGTGCTACACTGTTGTTGTATTGACATAAAATAATCAGTGGGTCATTGGGAAAAAACATCCATACAGAATTTAAAAAAAAATACTATTTATGTAAGTGTAAGTTTTATAATATGTTTGTTTGAAGTGTGTTGTACTAAAGGGAATGATTAACGTGCTTAGATGCCTGTTGGTGTATTCTAAGTATATTTGATGTTAGAAGAAATGTTGTATTAAGAAGAATTGTGATGGTATATTTGAAGTGTAGTGCAATGAATGGTATTTGTTAAAGCAGTTAGATACCTGTTGGCGTATTCTAAATATTTTGACTTTTAAAAGTAGTATTGTAGTATTATGGGTGTAGTTAGATACCGGCTGGAATATTCAAACTGTTGATAGTGTTCCAGTTTAGTGACTACATTTGGGTTTAAGGAATATTAAGTAAGCAGTGGAAAAAGTAGCAAACAGTGGATATAACAGTTAAAAATTATGCTAGAAGGTGGGCAAGGGCAGGTTTGAAGGTGAAACTTTCTAAATCGGAAACACATGTTGCTATATTGGGGTCCATATGATATTAGTTAGTTGTAGCAAATTATGGTGAACTGATAAAAACCCATGAAATTCACTGAAAAAACTTTGTTAAAGACATGTTATGCTTAAATTGCACTAGTAAAAACCGATGAGATTCAATGAAATAGATAGATTAGCAGGTGTATGTGTGCTTCACACAGTAATTCCTAGTAATAAAGAAGAAATAGAGTAAGTTATATTTCTATTTTATAATTTTTACATTGTCTACACCGTGGAACCTACCCACATACCAAATGTCTGGTTTGTAGCATGTTGGGAAGTATGTTGAACATTTTGAACAGACAGGCACACACATATCCCAGCCTTGCAGAACACTTTAAAAAACACTTTAAAAAACACACAATCAGAAAAATGTATGTTTTATACTTTTTACATTGTCTACACCATGAACACTACACACATGCCAAATGTCAGGGTTGTAGCATGTTGGGAAGTATGCTGAACATTTTGAACACACATACACACATGTCCACAAATCCCCACCAAAAAATAATGACAAAGGTATATTTATATGTTATACCTTTTGCATGGTGTACGCCATGGAACTTACCCACATGCCAAATGTCTGGTTTGTAGCATGTTGGGAAGCATGCTGAACATTTTGAACAGACACACACACACACATATCCAAGCATTGCAGAGCACTTAAAAACACTTTTAAAAACACACAATTAGAACAATGTATATTTTATACTTTTTACATTGTGTAGACCATGGAACCTACCGACATGCCAAATATCAGTTTGTTGCATGTTAAGAAGTATGCTTAACATATCAAGCACACACACACACACACACATATCACAAATCCCCCACCCCATAATAAAATAGACCAAGTTATACTTATAGTTAACACATTTTTCATTGTCTACACCATGAAACATTCCCCCATGTCAAATTTTAGGTTTGGAGCATGTTGGGAAGTATGCTGAATATTTTGAAAAGTTACGCATACGCATATCCACAAAAGTCACGCATACGCATATGCACAAATTCCCCTCTCCCCAAAAAAAAATTAGACACAAGTATATCTATATTTTATACTTTGTGCATTGTGTATGGCACATAATCTACCACATGCCAAATTTCAGGTATGTAGCATGTTGGGAAGTATGCTGAACATTTCAGACAGGCACACATACATTTCTAAGCATTGCAAACTACTTAAAAAACAAAATGACAAAAATTCAAATGTTATACTTTTTACATTGTTTATACCATGGAACATTCTCTCATGTCAAATTTCAGGTTTGTAGCATGTTGGGGAGTATGCTAAATGTTTCAAAAGACACAAACACACATATCCACATATTTTCCCTCCAAATATTTAGACAAAAGTATATTCATATTTTATATTTTTTGTATTGTGTACACCATGTAATCTACCCACATGGCACATTTCTGGTTTTTAGCATGTTAGGAAATATGCTGAACATTTCAGATAGACACACACACATATCTAAGCATTGCAGACCACTTAAACAAACAAAATTAGAAAAATGCAAATGTTATACTTTTCACATTGTCTATACAATGGAACATACAATGGAACATCCCCACATGTCTCATTTCAGGTGTGGAGCATGTTGGGAAGTGTGCTGAATATTTCAAAAAGACACTCACACATATCCACAAATTTCCCACCAAAGAAATTAGACAAAGTTATAGTTATGTTTTATACATGTTACAGGGTATAAACGTTGGGACCTGACTACATGCCAAATTTCAGGTTTGTAGAATGTAGTGTAGTATGCTGAACATTTCAAACAGACACACTGCAGACCACTTTTTTTAAAAAAGCTAAAAAAACAACATTTGAAAAGTTTATATTTTATTCTTTATAATAATTACTTTATTGTGGTATAATCCAAAATGTGGACTTTACACAAACATAAGCACAAACATAAGGAAGAAACATAAAAAACATAAAAGACGTAAGCAAAACATATATCATGTCATAAGACATTACAATATGTAGCCTCTGTAACATAAAACTGAGTAACCTTAAAAAAATCTCATTGGCCAATAGCAAAATACAAATCTCTGTAATTACCAACCACACGTTATGTAAGAGTAATCAAAACAAAATATACAAGATAGCAAATACAAGCCTACTCAAGGGCATCGATATATAAAAAATGTGTATAACTAAAATAAGTCAAATCAAATGGTGAACATGTGTGTTATAGAGCATAACATATTTTCCACGGCAATCAGGTCACTCCTTAAGCACTTAAATCAGGCAGTAGGGTCATAACATGTGTCCACAGTCACAAGGAATCACCAGTTATATCTGTAGACCCATTTCTCAAAGGTGGTCATATATAGCGGTCCTGATTTAGGGCATAGAGTCAGAACATGTCTTGTAGATTCCAGAGCGCCAGGACACTTACAGACTCTACCAGTCCTATGTTCCAGTACCACCCCCTGGTGTGACTCAATTACAGCTAATACCAGAAGCTGATTTAGCCTCAGTCTTAAAATGAACTGCCTCACTTCCAGATCCGGGCATAACAACAGTAGGATTGGGGCTTGAGATACCTATGCATCACGTGAGATACTGCCTCATATCCCTTCAAACTGGGAAGTTGGTTATAGTTTGAATTCCAATCCTATCTGTTCAGTTTGTGTTCAAATAATTGTTTTCAGATGGATAAAGGGGCTATGTTTCTTTTTAGCAAAGGGTCAGTCAATCTCAAGGAAAGTAATTTATTTAGCTTTTTAAAGTTGTGCCCTCGGGGAAACTTCTTGGTATCAAGACTAGCGCCCACCTGAGCCAGTAGTTTACAGCTCAGCGCTGAGCAGGCTTTTAAATAAAAAAGAGCCTCTCGAGGGCCAAGGCACAACTCGGTTTTGATGCCTGTGGCAGAACATGTTCTTAATATACCTTAGTCAAGGTATGGTGAATGCATTTCTCATAACTACTACATTCACAGACATTTCACGATTGAAACATCTTCAATTGTGAACAGCTATCTCATTAGCTCATCTTATCGATATTATTCGGTTGAGCTGAGTTTAAGTCTGTTTGTGTTTATTGAAGAGACTATGTGTGCAAGGTAAGTGGTGAGGTCTCGTGGGTTTATCGCTGGGTCATCAGTAACTTGTGAATGATTTCCATATTTATGCTTAGGTGCAACACGGCACCTGTTGCAAAATGTGAGGCCTGAATTGTTAAAAAATTCCTTTATTGATGGAATTTAGATGTTAAAGTGTAGTGCTAGGAGGCTTCTTACATTACTCCACATATCAACTTGTGAGGATGTGACCTTAAAGGGTCCATACGTGTTGTTTCAGTGATCTCAGTCAGGAAAGAGATGATCTAAAAAATGGTGATTCCTTTATATCATAGCCTTCTGGTGTTCTTATTAGGGTCTCATGAGGGATTGAAGGGAAGACAGCAATTGTACCTGAATTAAAGTGTGAGTTATGGTTTTTTATGCTGAACTTAGGTGCCACCTCCCAAATATCTGTATGCCATTGTCTCAAATATCGTAGTGATTACAATCATGGCATGAATTAAAAATAATAAACAGAAAGTGTGCAAAATAAACCAACAAGTCCAAACTATAAGAACGCAAAGTTAGGCTGTTGTGTATCATTGTTTGCCAATATGATATTTTGAGCATTTGAGGCACTGCTACAAATTGACAGTGTGACAAATTGAATTCTGCTCTGCATGAGTACAACAATGAACAGACCCTAAAGCACATACTCTGCATTAACTCTTCTACAAACCAAGACCTAACTGAAACATAAATGTACACAGGCACAATTAAGATATATATACCCCCCATCACCTTTTGTGGCAAAGTGGGGCGAATGGAAGGCTATACTCTCAAGAGGGGTGTGAATGTGGAATGTGTTTCAGTAGCAACCAAAATGGTGAAGTATAACAGGTAAAAATAAAGGAATGTTCTAAGCTCCACCTTTCATGCAAGGCTGTACCTGCGGTTTAAGATGAATTAGAGTGAGAAAGCCTTTGATCAGGTCAGAAGGCGTGAACATCAACTTCACTATTGTTATGTAGACAAGCAGACAATGCACTAACCACATGGCTGTACCGGAGCACTGGTTCACTTGTAAGATGGATTTCCAAAATCAACCCTGGGTTTGGAATTTGGGAGGCCAACCTATTATGGTGACCCTGAAAGATACTGATGTATAGCCACAGTGAATTAAGGTAGGTAGCTGAGTGCAAAGGCTTAGACTCAGGAGGGGCGTGGGAGTGGTCTAGGGCTACAAAGAGACCCCCACAGAGCACTCAAATGATTCCAGTTAGAGAGAAGTACAAACATATACAATAAATTGTTCAGCCATTAAGAGCCACACTAGGCAATCCAACCTTCAGGTAAGTATTATCACACAACTACTGTCAGACACATATATACATCCACAATTGGGGGTTCAAAATAGACCCCACCACTTTACATTGAAGACAGTTAAACAACAGTTAGCATCAAAATAGCTAAGACTTTCAATAACTGCAGGTGGTAAAAAAGTGAGAGGTTAAAAAACTGTTGATTCACAACCAGTAAATTAGACGAGTAATCAATTAGAAAAATATAGGTAAAACCCTTTTGAGCAATTACAGGATTAGATCCCAAACTTAGTAAGTCCAGCCCTGAGATGGAATTAGGCCTATATCCCTACAGTCACCAGTTCTACAAGATATACTGTTCAGATAGCTTTACTATTAGATTTAGCAATGTATGTGGCTGTGATTAAGTATTACAAAACTTTAAAACTTTTCAGGAGTATCACTCCCAGTCTCACCATACTAGAGAAGACCCAGGAGGGTATCCTTGACTAGACCACTCCCGATCTGAGTCAGGCAACGGAGGGATAGGGCATGGATTTTTCCCCCTTGGTACCATATGGATGATAGGGGGGACCGTTCGCTGAGACCTTTGTACGGTTCCAGAATTCATTGGGCCAACATCATTCTGTGCTTAATCTGGTCAAGTAAGTTACATGGGTCGAGTATGCATAGGTAATTTCTGGATGCATGATTTAGTTTCAGTCAGTCATGGTACCTGGACTACGGTTCCAGAGACTGGTCAGCTGGTCACACTTGACACAAAATGAAGAAGACTCTGCAGAGCAGGTGACCTAAGGATACCTGCAGAGATGAAAGAATAGTGGATTGAATGGGATTCGCCATAATCATATGAAGATAGTTGATCTTCGGTTGACGAACAATGGAGCAGGGCCTCAGCGGATTCTGTTACCATTGGTGGACCTGGTAGCAACTCCAGTCAAAATCAATAAAAGGCAAAAGTGCAGAAATAAAAAGTCAAATATCCACTGCCACCAGCCCATCCTGGAAACATAGTATTTGTAAATACAAATTTACAAAAATAAAATTCTTAAGGATACAAAGTATCCTAACTGCGCTTCTCTTTAAGGTGATCTGTGCAGCTTAAACATACTAGATAGTCACTAAGAGAGACATAGACTGCCAGTAATATCATCCTATGGGCTAATCTGCTAAGGGCTTTACCTACCTCCAAAGAATCAGGTCAGCAGTAAAAAAGTATGCAAAAACACAAGGTGCCCCGTAGGAGTCTATGGGAGGAAAGCAGAAAAAAGTACATCTTTACTAACAGTCCCTTTCCACATTAGCGGTTTTAGTGGAAAGTAAGGAAGTCATCAGAGCAGCTGCATGTTGTCCACCAAAAAGACACGTTAGGCCTTTTTCACAGAAGCATTGCATACTGGCACAACCCCATAGGAACATGTTCTGTGAATTGCCCATTTGTGTAAAGATGGTGTTAATGGTAGGGGCCATACAGGAACTCACACAGAAGCAGCTCGTGACAGAGGGAATAACTCCCCAGCAACTAACATTGGAATGTATGGCAACAGACAATGGCTCCAATGTCAATGTGGCACTTAGGCTTCAGAAGAAAAGGCATGTGCCTCAGTTCTCCTCCTTTTGGTGACACATTCTGGCAGTAATAGCTGTCCGGTCAGTGATATGCTTCCTGTGGAATGCAATATCTGTTCTAATTTTAGCCAGCCTGGCCACACTGTGCCATGTATGCTTTGAGTGCTAAGCAGGTGAAGCAGAAACTTCCAACACATAAAGCTAAAAGTGTCTGTTGCAACCCAATGGAATTCAACATCGATATTCTTGTCTAGCTGTATGACCAAATCACTGCTACAGTGAGTCACAGCCACACATTACTCCAAAACAGTAGAAGCTCATGAAGAATGTCTGCTATTTGCTACAGCCTTCTGATGAAGCTACACAGCATGTGAGCCAACACAGTATGTCACTGAGTAAGGTACTTCCATTGATCTGCGTGATCAAAATTTACCTACCCTAAAGAACTGCTGACAGTCTTTCAGAATGGCCCACATATAAAATGAATGAAAGAAAACATTGAGGGGGTAATTCATAGAAATTGGCGCACAGGTGGCGCACGCGGCTGGTGCAGTGTGTGCGTGCGGCAGTCTGCACCAGCCGTGTGTGCCAAAACCCATTTCAGCACACAGCGTATTCATGGATTTTAACATCAATAACCAGCCGCGGCGCAGAGTGGCGCAGCAACCCTGCAGCAGCGCCAGTTACGCCCCCAACCCTGCCCCGTGCGCCATAAACATTGCACAAATCCAGTACATGGCGCAAAGGCCATTGGACCAGTATACAGCCCCCCAACCACGACAACGCGTGTAAAACTGCCCGTGCACCCCTCAGAATACACGTACCCCTCTCGCGCTAGTGAAAATGTGTGTAAAACTGCCTGCGCACCCCTCAGAATACACGTACCCCGCCCGCGCTAGCAAAAACACGTGTAAAACTGCCCGTGAACCCCTCAGAATACACGTACCCCTCTCGCGCTACCGAAAATGCATGTAAAACTCCCCGCGCACCCCTCAGATTACACGTACCCGGCTTGTGGCAGGTTAATTGCGTGGAAAATGTCCCCCCTGTGGTGTGGGCTGCCTGTGGGGCATGGCCAGGGTGGATTTGCTGCCTGTGGGGCATGGAGAGGGTGGATGGGCAGCCTGCG
This sequence comes from Ambystoma mexicanum, assembly GCF_040938575.1. Classification (NCBI taxonomy): domain Eukaryota; kingdom Metazoa; phylum Chordata; class Amphibia; order Caudata; family Ambystomatidae; genus Ambystoma; species Ambystoma mexicanum. The sequence goes on along the minus strand of NC_090930.1, from coordinate 1,248,728,980 downwards.
TGAATTTCGGGGGTATGCAGGGAGTCTCACACGTGAATGGCCTTGTGCAAACAGGGTACATGTATTTGGGGGGTACGAGGGAGTTTCACGCACGATATGGCCTGTGCAAGTGGGGTACGTGTTTTGGGTGGGTACGCGGGGAGTGTCACACGCGATAGGCCCTGTGTGAGCGGGATACGTGTATATGTGGGGCATGCCGGGAGTTTTACACGCGATAGGCCCTGTGCAAGCGGGATACATGTATTTGGGGGGTACGTGGCGAGTTTCACACGTGATATGGCCTGTGCAAGTGCGGTAGGTGTATTTGGGGGGTACGCAGGGAGTTTCACACGCGATAGGCCCTGTGCGAGCGGGATACATGTATTTGGGGGATACGCAGGGAGTTTCACATGCAATAGGCCCTGTGTGAGCGGGATACGTATTTTTCTGTGGGTACGCGGGAAGTTTCACACGCGATAGGTACTGTGCGAGTGGGGTACGTGTATTTGGGGTTACGTGGGAGTTTCACACGCGATACTCCATGCGAGAGCAGGGTATGGGTATTTGGGGGTAAGCAGGGAGTTTCACACGCGATAGGCCCTGTGCGAGCGGGATACATGTATTTGGGGCATACACAGGGAGTCTCACAAACGATAGGGCCTGTGTGAGCGGGGTACTTGTATTTGGGGGGTACGCAGGGAGTTTCACAAGTGATAGCCCATGCGAGAGCAGGGTGCGTGTATTTGGGGGGTAAGTGGGGAGTTTCACACGTGATTTGGCATCATGGGCCTTCCCAGGAGTGCGGTTTCCCCCCTCCCCATGCCCTGCAGGCCGCCCACACCACAGGGGACTACCCTACAACCCTCACCATGCCCTGCAGGCAGCCCACATGGCACCATGCACTTGTGAGCACACTTGTGAGCCCCCACTCATGTTCCCCTGCACCCCCACCCACCCAGCAGCGATGGGCACCTGCCAGCAGGCCCCGACTCATGTCCCCCTGCACCCTCACCCACCCAGCAGTGACGGGCACCTGCCAGCAGGCCCCAACTCATGTCCCCCCACCCACTCACCCACCCAGCAGTGACAGGCACCTGCCAGCAGGCCCTGACTCATGTCCCCCTGCACCCTCACCCACCCAGCAGTGACGGGCATCTGCCAGCAGGCCCCGACTCATGTCCCCCCAACTCGTCACCAAGATCCACACTCGTGGCCCTTATGGCCACCCAAATCCCACCCCACGCCACCCCAGTCCAAACACCCACCCAAGTATTCCATCCACTCCACATTGAAATCCCCATGTCATCATAGATCCCAAATGACAAGTATGCACATCAATACATGTCTGCCAGACACACACAATGGGGGCAAGTGAATGAGAAAGCCCACATCGTGACATGCACAAAACCAATGAGAGAATACCAGAGAGAATACCACACACATGAAGTATGAAATCAAAATGTATTAAATACAAAATCAACGGAATGAAAGAATATCACACTAGAAAAAAAAATATAAACAAAAGGCGGATGTCCAAAATGAATGAAAAATATATGAATGCCGAATCCAAATAAATCCAAATGAAAATGGCTCCAAAGGGTTTGTCCATCAAACCAAATCCAAGCTAAAAAAAAACAAAACCATTGCTCCCTGGGAGAAAAAAAAATCAATGAAGTAAAATCTTGTCCTGAACTATATACAATGTAAAAATCCAGGGTCCATAAACCCAACAATCCAAAGGAAACCTACAAAAAACCCTACCTAAGAAATAACTATATACAAAAAGGTGGGGCATAGTCCATGCACCCCAAATGAAAGAAAAGTAGAAAGGATAACTAACACTAATGAACTATATACAATGGCGGCGGGCAAGTCCTATGGCTCACTTGTTGATTTTCTGGGCCAGGGCATCATCAAACTCCTGTTCAATGTCCTGGAGGCGGGCCTGTTCCCTGGCCCAGAGGTCTCGCAGGGATAATGCCATGTCCACCTCCAACTTCCTGTGAATTTCCTCGAGGCACTTGGCCCGCCTCAGCGCCCTGCGCATTTAGTTCTCCGCCCTGGCCATAGTGAGTTGTGCCTCTTCTGCCCGCCGCTGCTCCGCATCTATTAGCTGACCCAACCGCTGCTACATGGAAGACACTCCCAATCCAGGGTCCTCCTGCCCTCCGGCCGATGGCTGCCCCTCTGATGTTGATGGCCCGAGCCATCATCGCTCCCACCGTGAGCCTGCTGCTGCCATGTAGGTGCTCTGTCTATTGATGCCTGCGTCCTCCTCATGCTGGGGTCCAGTTGTTGGGGTGACCACCCCTGCTGGACCTCCGACTCCCGACTGTGGCAGGGATGTGTCCTTGACCAGACAGGCTGCTGGGTCAAAGGCAGCTCCACAGGGTGTCCAGGTGATACTTGGGCCAGAAGATGGCACGGAGGACAACTGGTGCATAGGGGGTGCAGTTGAGGAGGGGGTCAGCATAAGGTCCAGCACACGGAGGAACCCAGTACTGGTGATCCCTCCTAGCCAGTCAACGCGGTCAACGAGGCATCTGAAATAAAGTACAGCATCCTCACGAGAACCCTGAACGTTATCCCAGATGCCAAGTTGACGTAACACCACCCCAGCGAGGACAGGCTCAACACGGTCCCGGATTGCCACGTCCGCAGGGAGAGGAAGGCCAGTTGTTGTTAGCGGATCCCCTCCCTGATAATGGGTCTGGATGAAGACATCCCAGCTGGTGCAGGATGAAGCAGTCACAGGATCGGGCACAGGATTACACACAGGCACCTCTGCGGCTGCCTGTGCTGCCTCCTGTCCCTGCCCCTGAACTGCACCACTAGCACCAGTGGAATCCCCTTCCAGACCCCGTGTGGCCCTTCCACGGCCTCCTCCTCAACCAAACCCTCCACCAACCTGGATGACTCAGTGCCATCTTCCTCCATAGGCCCCTGTGGGGTCTCAGCTGCCCCTTCTGCTGCCCAGGAGTCCACCTCTGCCTTTTGGACCTTCCCTCGGCAGCTGCGGCCATGGACGTGGCATCAGACTTCTCACTCCCAGATGAGATGACAACTTCGGAGGGGATCTGGGCCTTGCGTCTCCGGCTGGCGGTGGCATCCCTGCCGCTGTGCTCCACAGCACCATCTCCGCCCTCTTCATCAGTTGACGCTGCAGACAGGGAGAGACAGAACACTTGCATCAGGGCACTGTACAATGGTCTGATACACACATGACAGTTGCACATGAGTGGCAGTGTCAAACTTCACAGATGGCATCACACTACCCAACACAGATATCATTTGAACCCACACACATGCGCTACTTAACAGGAATGTTGCAGCAGGCAGCACCATCCATACACATACAATGCATGAGCATCCGAAGGTTAGCCTGACATGCAACATGGGGAGTGCCAAACACATGCACACACACCACCAGACATACATGCATCTTTACATCTCCACCACCTGTTGCAATAAAATCATCGGCATCCATGTCACATCTGCCAATCAGCCTCCTACATGTCGGTGTCACATGCATCCATGCTGTATCACAGTGGCACACATGTCAAATACACCACACACGCATATGTATATTGTGCACATACATGAAGGTGCAACCAGCAACCATGTGTCACACCACAACCATGCCACAGTACATACACATAATTTTAAACATGTGTGAACCGACACATGCATTTGGGCTACATGCATTTGAACACGTACACCATTGATGTGCCTCACACATGACTGGACCCACATGCGGCAGGCTCATGTCCCTGTACATACACATCCATACATGGGCCTTCCAAGACATATGTCCAACCTGTACACTCCTGCCACACCTCAACATGCACAGCATCCAATCAGTACGCATGTACACTTACCGCTCGACTCCGGACGGGTCTGCCTCTCAAGGACCTGGAGGTGGAGCGCTGGGCGTATTTGTTCCAGGACCCTCATCTGGTTGTTGGTAAGCGGACCCGGCACCCCTCAGCATCTGCTGCCTTCAAGAGGTGCCGGGCCTTGCTGAGGGCCCTGGACCTGAAGTCCTCCCAGCGCTTCCGGACGTGTTGCATGTCGCGGGCTGCCACCCCCTCCACATTGATGGCAGCCACAATGTCCTTCCAGATCCTCTTCCATCCTTCATTGTTGGCGCGTGAACTTCCAAAGAGGGCATCATAATGCCCCAGGACTTGCTCCACCAGGATGCCAACTTCATTGGCACTGAAGCTGGAAGCCCTCTGCCTCTCTGCTGGGGGGTTGCCACTGGTGCCAGATGGTGTTGTGTCAGACATGGCAACCCCTGAGACAGGTGTGGATGGGCAACTGGGTCCTGGGGCTGGGCTGTGGATCGATGGAATACCAGTCGGGAGTCTTCTGTTCCAGTAGGGGTGGTCACAGCAACTGGACCCCTGCAGATGGCTGACGTGCAGGCACCAAATAGCAGGGCACATGGCCAGCAGGCAGGCAGGCAGCAGCAGATGTCAGGTGGGAGTGTGCTTGGGGCTCTGTGGGGCAGGAACATGGCCTTCTGGGCAGGAGCGTGGTCTTCCGTGTGTTGTCGCGTGGTCAGCTTGATACAGATAATTTGGCACGTGAAAAAACTGAACGTCAGCGTGTAATTCGAGGAAAGGCCCTTAGCACATAAGCGCATATGTGACGTGATACGCATGGGCGTTTCCCTCAGCACGGGTGCATCCACACGTGCAAAAAAGTCAGGTACACGTGTTACTGCGTGTAATTCGAGGAAAGGCCGTATCTGAAGTGACGCGCGCAGGCGTTTCCCTCAGCATGGGTTAAAGGTGAGCATTGCTAGCAGTTTGCTGTACGTGCCTTTCGTGGAGACTGACGTGCGTGTTGCTACTCACAGCGGATCACGAACATATGTCTTCTTTTGGTGGGGGTATTGGCTACGTGTGTTTTTCATTATCAAGCTAGTCTGACGGTGAGTCGCGCACGCTATTTTTCCCACTGTGGGTGCCCCTGTGTATCGCGTACCCGTTTTCGAGATCATAGTAGCCTGCGTGTCCCATGCGTACATGTTTTTCGTGTCCCTGGGTGCCACCGTGTAAAGCGGGAGTTTAATTCCACACACGTGGGCTACCGGGGGTTGCGTGCACGGTTTTACTGCAGTTTTGGGGTGCCTGAGTGTTGCGTGACCCGTCACCTTATCACCAGGGTCACATACAGCCTTGCAGGTGCAGGGGTGCTGTTAACATCTTGTATCCCACCCCCTTCACCTCAATTGCCCAGGACAATTGTCGTGTATACCTCCCATTGGTACTACCACATCCGTGCCAGCACTACTATATCTGTGTCATGGCTGGGAGGCCACGAAAGGTGAGGGCCGGCTCAGCTGGGCATACTCCACGTGGAGGGTGTGGTCAGGAACGTGCCCAGGGTTACCAGGGAGTAGGGGAACTCCAGGGTGTCCAGGGTGGCTGCAGAGGGGGAAGAGGCAGCGGTGCGGAGTTTGGCACAATGTTGTGCGACGTGTTGGTGCTGTCATGCCACCACCCCCTGCAGCTTCAGGAGATGCAGTTCTTGCATCTGGCACTGGTGCCCATATGACCCGGCAGTCCAATTCATAGACTGCCATGGGCCCAAGGGTAGTGGTTGCTGTAGGTGCAGCCGTGGACACCACCACCCAGGCTCAGGGTCTGCCAGCGCAGGCTGTGTTGGCACTTGAAGAATCCATGGGAGATTTCCAGGAGGTCAGGAGGCACACCATAGGTGCACGCAGGGTTGCCCTGACTGAGGCATGTGTCCCTGGGGCAGTAATGTCATCTGCTGCCCCGACTAGAAGGGGTTTGGCAAGTGCATGGGCAGATGCAACTGACACCACCCCGGTTGGGAGTCTACCATCCAGGACAGTCCCGGTCAATGATCCTGGCACAGTGGATGTTGCTGCGCAGGGTCCATTCCAGGGCACCCAGCAGCCACTGACGCAAGTCAGGGCTTCCGTCCTTGTTCCACCTGCCACTCCCTCGGTTCAATCCACCGGCGCACTGCCCATACTGATCAGGGCGGCATTTGCCAGCCAGGGTCCAGACCA